>NC_092383.1:71594987-72210712 GCF_030028105.1 Mobula birostris
GGGCAGGCCCACCATGCTAAGTACTCCAGTGTCAGGGGGTTTTGTCATGCCAGTAAACGTTGAGGAGCTTTCTGAGGCAGACGATGAAAATGATTCAGTTTCTTGGCATGCTATTGATACACTGTCCACGTTTCAGAGGCGTAAAGCAGAGTGGGAGGTATGACGGCCCTATACCACCTTTGGCTTCATCTGTAGACTTGTTCCTCTTTTGTTCCAGCTGTTGGTATGCCAAAGACTACATGAGGTTTGGCGATCCTGGCGTTTAGTTAATCATCAATGATGGTGTTCTGGGACAGTGTGCTACCAAGATGAATCTGTTCACTGGGTTGAGTGTCTGACCATTAATTGTGATGTTTGACTCAATATACGATTTCCCTGGTATTGGCTGATGCATTACCTCAATCTTTTTCATGTTGATGGTAAGCCCAAAGTTGATGCACACATCGGAAAACCTGTTGACACAATGTTAGTTTAAAAGATGATATGGTACACTGAGGCACAGTCATTAACAAAAGGGAAGTCTTTGATGATGTCTGCCATAGCCTTAGTTTTTGCATGGAGCCTCCTGAGGTTGAACAGTTTCCCATCAGTGCGAATGCCTACATCACCGTCTCTGAAGGTATCAGTCAACGTGGCAGAAAATACCAGACTGAATATGTTTGTGCCAAAACGCAGGCCTGCTTGATCCTGTTAAATTCAAAGAAGGACTTGGATGTCTCACCATTGTCCTGACTCTAGCTTGCATGCTATCATGGAATTGTGACACCATGGTGATGAATTTCCTTGGGCATCAGTACCTCACCAAGGTCTTCCACAGACACCCTCTGCTAACAGAGCCGAAGGTCTTAGTCAGCTCAATATTCTGTAGTAGGAAAACAGGTCAGCGTTTTGCTCCTGACATTTCTCGTGCAGCTGCCCTGCAACAAACACCAAGTCCCACGCTCTCTCTGGAATCCACAGTGACTCTCTGGTAGAATTCCCCAGTCAAGATGTGATGTGAGATGGTTGAAAAGAAGCATGGTGGACATTTTGCCTGCAATAGACAGCAGAGATATCCCCCAATAGTTGTTGCAGGTTTGATGGTTTCTCCTTCGCTTCTACAGCTGGATGATGGATGCGTCTTTAAATTCCCACAACTGGTTGTGCACACGGCTGATGTCATCCCCCTTGTAATTCTACTCCAGGAGCATTATTGGGGAACTCAGAACATGTTTTCCAGGGGCATCTGTTGATGAATGCTCCCTTGTCAAGATGGTACTAGTAGAGTGGAGCCAACCTGGTAATCATTTAAGCTAAGTAAATACTTAACTTTATCCTTTCTCTTTTGATGTGGTTATCAAACAATGCATACTTTGGGCAATACAAGTAAAAAAGGCTGAAGACATTCAGGCAACAGTTGTGGAATGAGAAACAGAGTTAATATTTCAGGTGAATGTCACTTTCTCAGAACTCAGAAAGTGGGAATGTAATTTAGTTATACGTTGGTACTTTATCACGAAGTCATACGGCACAGGTCATCTCAAAGGATTGTCATCTTGTCATGGAGGAGAGGGTTGTGAATTCATGAGATGCTGTCTGGAGTTTCGACATCTGGTGCTTAGCTCTTGTAGGGTCACAAATGGCAGTAAGGTCATGGGGAAGATTCCAGACAAAGAGATCTAACCAAGACCATAGTGGTAAAGTTGGCGGAAGGGGAAGGCACGTCGTAACAGCAGTGTAGACGAAGGAAGGCTGCATGAGCGGAGGGTCCCCAGTCGTCTTGTACTCCATTCCACTGGATCCTGAGCCCTATCTGTCAAAGAACATGCGGTGACTTCTCCTGTACATGAACTCCCCCATGTCACAGGCATTCTCTGTCAAGCAATCCACCCTAATATTCTGGTTATGTGGGTCCTGGGTTGGCCTCTACAGCCACCTGAAAACCCACTGATAGATAACCCCGCTGGAGAACAGTCCTACAGCACAGAAACACACTATTCAGCCCACTTTATCTGTGCTGACCATCAAGATCTTACACTAATCCTACTTTCCAGCATTCAGCCCATAGTCTTCTATGCCTGAGTGTCTCAAATGCTTATCTAATGCTTCTTATATATGGAAGTAATGGAGGATACCTACTTCCATCACCTCTACAGTTAGTGCATTCCAGGTTTCACCTATAATCTGGGTGGAAAAAAATCTTCCTCAAAGCCCTTTAAATCACCTACTTCTTAACTAGAAACTACGTTCTCTGCTAAGGAGAAATGTTTCACTCTATCGACTCTACTATTGCCTCCAGTAATTTTTATACCTACTCCAAAGGAAATACTGTAAATCTAACCTTTTAAGTCTCTCTTCTTGATTGAAATGTTCTGCTCCCAGGCAATATCCTGCAGAATATCTGGTAATTGAGTAGGTTTTAAAACACTGCCTTTGTGACTTTCAGGTAAGTCACAAGATACATCTAGACATGCAGCATATCAAAAGTGAGTTATATACCTTGTTGCTTTGATAATTTCTTTTATATTGCAGTCGCAAGGTACAAGAGTATGCAAAATGTTAAAATGTTATTATCTGTGATGAGAAATTCTGTTCGAGATTGATGTTGGCAGTGTTGTAGGTTGTCGTGGGGTGTCATGTGGTAAAGTGCCGCTGGGATTCTGATTGGAAGTCCAGTCAGTTTAATGGATGTTCGGGTTCTTTATATTCCCTGAAATATATTGCCAAAGATGTGTTGGGAGAATACATAGTAATAAGGTTCGTCCATCGTCATTGATGAAGACCTTGACAACATTAGTACTTTTTTTTTTAACAAGGTCGAGTTGCTAGCTCGATTCTCAACCCAGCACGGATGGAAAGCGTGCCCAGGAGCGGCTCGACTGGATTTGAACTCGGGACCCTTCGCTCCCGGAATCTGGCGCTGATGTCACTGCGCCACCAGCCGGCTTGATGGTGTCAAGACTAGCGCTTGATTTGGATTTAAGTGAGGGCGAGTTGCGCAGCGTCAGCCTCACTCTCTCTTCCCAATTCCCATCTGGATCCAGTGGCAAGACAGAGTCGAGACCGCTGGAGATGGACTAGGCGCAGTGGATGACCAGGACGTCTTCTGTGTCTTGTCGTGCTCTACGCCTTCCACGACACTTGCAGAGACCACCTTCTTGACCGTTGGGCCTTCTATTGGTCTCGTCCACTCAATCAGCTGGAGCCTGTCTTCACATGCTGGGATAGACGACTCCCTATCTCACCAAGGGTTTGAGACCCGTCGGCTACCCTCACCTAGTTTAGCCGGCTTGTCGAAGCCGTTGCCCTGGGTGTGGCCGCTGTCGCATGCAAACAGCTACGGGGAGCCACAGGTGAGAGCTGAGTGCCAGGTGGGGACCAAAGGTGGACTAACTGCCCTGAAAAGGACGCGACATGTTCCCCCACCAGAGGTGCTACCCCTCCCTGATGCCCCATACACCCCATACATGGTAATAGTTACTAGGTGACATGCCAGTACTTAGAAATTTATAATTTGCTCCTGAATTGCTAATTAGAAACAAGCCCCTCAGGGTCACTCTATACCTTTTACCTTTCTCAAAGTAAAGTCCAAACCTCACTGGCAAGACAAAGCCAAGTCTTTCAGACCTCACTGCATTCAAATGGTGTGGCTAGAACAAGCCAACCTTAATGGTTTGGCTGATAAAACTTCAGCAGCTGATTAAACAATGGTGCTTCATGCCGCTGCTGCAAAACAAGTTTCACGACATACGTGTGATAATAAGTCTGAATCTGATTTTAATTATTTGTGAGTGTCTCTGACATTAATGAGAATCAAAATGCATTAAAGCGATCTTAAACTGTTTAAGAAAATCAAAATAAATGAAACTTAAAAGATCCTTAAAACAATTAAAACATTTCAAGCTGGTAAATTACTTAAAATATACTTAGTCCAAAACAGCTGTTGTTATCCAGTGAAATTAATGGCATGATTACTTCTGTACAAGATCAGACTTGGAACAGGTTTAGCACGCAGATCTCTCAGCATTCCCTGTGGGATGGTGATACAAATGATCACCAGCAAACCAGCCTCAGTCCTGACCTCCGGTACTGTATACATTTGCTCTGTGAATTTGCTCCTGTAAATTACTCCTGGCAGAAAGATGAGTTGTAGAACTTGGAGGAAATTGGTGGCAGGCGATGATTGGATGACATTTCCTCCTCTCTCCATGGCGCCGAGGCTGTGAGGCTGCTCCGGATGCTCTGCGCTTCGTCTCTATGAGCTTCACAGCGATTTGCCCTGCCTCTGTGATGAACCGAGACTGATACTATGACCCTATTCCGGCTGCACCGTGCTCCGGGTCTATCGGCTCAATTTGGTTCGGAATGCTGTTGCTTGCTTTTATTGTGTGTATGATTTGTTGTTTTCCCTCTCAGTGCATTGGGTGTTGGTCTTTTTTTAAATTGAGTTCTTTCTGGTTTCTTGCTTTGTGGCTGCCTACAGGCAGATGAATCTCAAGGCTGTATAATTTATACATTGATAATAAATGTACTTTGAATGTGGGGAGTATTAAATGGGATTAGAATAGGATTTTGTAAAAATGACCACTTGATGGAACACAGACCATAGAACATAGAACATTACAGCCCACTTTGGCACACACTGTTATACCAACCTTTTAGCATACTCTAAGATCAATCTAACCCCACATAGCCCTCAAATTTTCTATCATCTATGTGCCTATCCAAGAGTTTCTTAAATGCCCCTCGCATACCTACCTTTACCATCACCCCCGGTAGTGCATTCCAAGCACTCACCGCTCTCCATGTAAGAAACCTACCTGTGACATCTTCTCTATACTTTCCTCCAATCACCTTAAAATTATACGCCCATTATTAACCATTACTGCCTTGAGGAAAATGTCTCTGACTCTGCACTCAATTTATGACTTTTATCATCTTGTACAGCTCTATCGAGTCACCTCTCATCCTCCTTTGCTCCAAAATGCAAAGCCCTCACCAGCTCAACCTATCCTCATAAGACATGCTCATTAAATTTGGGAATATCCTGGTTACTCTCCTCTGCGCCCTGTCTAAAGCTTTCATATCCTTTTTAGAATGAGGTGATGATGTTCGGTGGGAACACAGTGCAACACACAAGATGCTGAAGGAAATCAGCAGACTTGAGGAATTTGTGTTTTGATTGGATAATGTACAAACCCATGGCATGAGCAGTGAATTTCCCGGATTCTGAATGTAGACTGTCCATTTCCCTTCTTAGATGCTGACTGACACATTGAGTCCCTCCTGCATTTTGTGTGTTGTTCCAAATTCCAGCATCTACAGTGTGAACCCAGTGGGCTAAAAAGCCTGCTTCTGTACCCCATCTCTCTGTGACTCTAAAATAGCAAAATGTTCAAGACTTGCATATGCTGACACCAGGTGGGGTGAAACACTTGCTGTACCATGTAGAACTGCTGGTATTTCCTGAGACGCCGCAAGCAATTAAATGTCAGCACCACCCTCTCCAATTAAAAGTGGTCAGGAATTTCAGTTTCTTCTGATAGCACTCTTAACACTTCCTAACCGTTACAATAATTGAACCAGCAATGGAAGTCCTTTAGTTCTCTTGACCTCATCTATCTACAGAGCCAACCCAGCAATCTTCTAATCACAGCATCTATCATTTAATGAGCTCAGTGTGGCAACCTGCAGTCTACATCTTCAGGAATTCAATCACTCTAATTGTTTAAAATATTCTATTTCAATTTGCCATTTAAGATACTGTAGCTCTATACTTTTGTGAAATACCGATAGAATCAGGTAGGGAGAGGGTTAATAGATGGGAGAATTTAATCCACGCTGGGCACTCTATTTAGTCTACTATTGAGTATCCTAAAATGTTCAAATTTCTCTCAATATAATGCTGCATCAACTATCTCAACATTGCCTTGATAGGACAAATAAAAACATAAAACTCCAACATATACATGTTTAACAATATTTTTCCAAATATCTTTAGCCGAGAAACAAAGTATATGAAATCTGTAGAATATAGAGCTGGCAAAGCACCCAGAAAGAAGTAGGAAGAATTTGAATGGTATTTTTCCCTTTCCTATCCCCAAAATGTCCAAAAGTGCCTCACCTTGAACTAACTTGTTCCTGAACTGACCAGAGTTGGGTAATCATGGGACAAATATGTTTAGAGGGTAGTTCTCTGGACTGCAGCATAATTCCTTGCAAAATTTGTCTGCTCAATGCACTTTCATCTTCTCTGAGGTCTTCTTACATGTATTCACATTAACATGGACCATTCCATTGATGAAGACAATGTAAAGCTTAACAGCTGGCCTCCACTAGATACTGATTTTCAAGTAAAATGTTAATTGGTAGATGAATATATAGCATACACTATGGTCAGGAATCTTTTAAAATCAAAATTTTACAAACTAAAATGGGGCCGTGATTAATGAAACAACGCCAGGAGATTCAATTGTGGTTAAAAAGTTAATGTTGGTGCAATTGGGAAAACTAACCTGAAGCATTTCCGTGCATCAAATGGGGAGAATTAATTAATAAATCCATCTGAAATGAACTGCTCCAAATAGCTACCCAGGCAACTGCATCATAATGCAAATATGTGGTGAATGCCAAACTGTGCTCTTTATGCAGATTGAATTGTTTGGCATTTCTGAATTTAGTTCAGTGATACAATCTGTCATCCATTTGGACAGTCTTAATTCCTCCAACAGCAGCTATAACGCTGCTTGCTTTGGTTCATAAGGGAACTTCAGCATTGTTTTATGTCGGTTTTGTACTACAACAGTCAGCAGTAATATATTGTAAACTAAGTTATTTCTGATTTCTATCCATGTAAAGAATCCCTTTAAAGTTAATATCACAATCAATATCCTTGTAATCTTTGTTAAGGAAGAGTTCAAGTTCTCATTGTTTTGAATTAGTGCCAGGAACACACGATTTTATCATGTACACATGCAGTAGTTCCTATGCTAAAATACATTTAAAGGTGCTGATTTTCTTTTCAGAATTGGCTGGGGGCCATCAACTAACAACACAAGAACCAGTCTTGTTTATTTTTGTTCCAAAATTACATGAGCATAGAGATGGACCAAGTGGGTACATATTAACTTGAAATTCAGCTGGGCTATTGAGTAACAGCTTGTGTTACAACTTACTTACCTGAGCATCATAAATCATACCGATATGTGATGCAGTAACAGTAAACAGAATAGTTTCTCAAAAGCAAGAAACGTGGGCTAATAAGGGCTGATTATGCCCTGAAAATTAAAGTAGAGAACATCGAGTGGGAAGGTGAAATGAAACTTGAAAACAAGCTAAAAATATAATCACAGACTCCAGAAATAATTCTTCTGCGATTGAAAATTAACTTCCTTTAGAATGAAAACATACTAAATGCTGGAGGAACTCAACAAGTCAGGCAGCAGCTGTGGAGGGGAATAAACAGTCAACATTCAGACCAAAACCCTGAGTAACAATAATTTCTGCTCTTCTGTCTTGATATTCAGGCAGGCAACTCCTGAAATGATTCACCCTTGTAGACTTAACATAGTTTCCCTGTTGTTCTTGAATGATTTGTCAGTGCTCTCTGTGTAAACACACCTTGTGTAGTAATGATTGCTCTTGGAACAACTTCATCTGAATTGGTTTGCAGTGCTCCAATTCTTATATTGGGGAATTGTAGGTAAATTGGGGTTAACTTGTTCCCAAAGTAACCATGGTTCAGTACTATTGCAAGAACTTATGTTTTATGAGGACAGATCTTTGGAGTGTGACTATTGTGACGTAATTCCTTGTAATATCTGCCTGCTCAATAACCTGTGTGCTTCTGACTAATGGCTCTCAATACCTTGATCTCACTTCCAGCCTCTACCAAGGTGAGTCTCAGACCCTTCATACCCTAAAGAATTCAAACCTCAACTCTCCGTCAGCTTCCAATGTCTCCACCATCTTCCCACACATTTATCTCCCTCCACTTCCAAAACAAAGCCCCAATCCTAATTGAAATCCTGTCTCCCAGCCACTGACAAATGGCCCTGAATCTTTATAATGATCTTATTCCTCTTTCCCTTCCTTCAAGCACACACCAAAGACCTCAATTTTCATTACTTGGGGCTTATTTTTCTCCAAAGCTTGGACACCAAGACACAATGAAGGTAAATTGTCATTCCAGAACATGCTACGTACTTGAGTTGCTAATGTTTCTGAGGTTTGCAGTGGGTTCCCACTCCTGAAACAGTCAGATGAGCCAACTTGTAAGTGCAGTCCATTTGCTCTCTGTGCATGTTATTCTTATGCACTTTTTGAGATGAGATGGAATAAATTCAACAATGTGCAGATGTTCAGTTACCATCTCAATAATGATAATAAATCAGTGGAAATGCAGCTACTTCCTACTGTCGTATAACTTGAAGACCCTGCCTCTTCAGTACTCAATCAAATCGGGGTGCATGCAATTATAGCAAAACATTCTGATTCAATTGTTCAATCAATGCTGAATCATTAACCACATTCCCCCAAAGGCCAATTCCACTGTCAAGGATTCTTAGACATCAGGCATCATTCAGCAGTTATGTGGATAATAGGCATTGGTAGATATGAGAACCAGTCTTCAAGAAAATTAGTTCACAAGTCAGAATCAGAATCAGGTTTAGTATCACCGGCATGTGTTGTGAAGCTTGTTGCCTTTGCAGCAGCCATACAATGCTATACATAGTAATAGAGCTGTGAATTACAGTAAGCTGTTTGGAAATTTAGTTGATCACTGAGCTTGGCAAAAAGTTTGCAGATGCTTTGGCTCCAATCAAGAATCCATCGTCAGTGCGCAGTTGAAGACGTTGTCTCCTCAGAATGCCAGATTATTTATCCTCTGGGGTCTGAATGGATATTGATAAGACATGGTGACGTGGTGGCTGGTTCAGAACACCGTGAACAGTTCAGCAGTAGGAGATTCTGATTGGCTAGCTTCGAGGGGGGTCCATTGGAAGTATTTGCTTTGCTATCCAGATTACTGGCGGTTCATTTGATTGTTGATGCTGTACTTTCTCTCTTCTCTGTAAGGGTTCATTTACTGGATCTATGTCGATGTGTTTATATTGCTGGATCCTTCTGTAGAGAATCATGCTTCGAGAAATTTCGTTCTTTTCTTGTTCTTGCTTGAGTCAAGGCGCTAGCCGTTGTCCAGTTGAAATAGTGTCCTTCTTCGTCTTCATGAGCCTTCTGCTCGCTAGCTGATGCTCATGTAGCCTGGTTGATAGTTTTCTCACTGTTTGATCAATGTAGTACTTGTCACGGTCACTACACTGGATTTTGTAGATAACATTTGTTCTATCAGTCACATTTTGCTGGGCTTGGAGTTTTGGTGGGTTCCTCTTTAAAGTTTCAGTTGGTTTGTGAACAACTATGATGTTGTGTTGCTGAAGCAGTCTTGCTGATATTTCTGAGACATTCTTTATGTATGGCAATACAATTTGTTTTTTTCATCGTTCATGTAGTTTATATATTGTAATTTAATTATATAAAATATGTAGGGCAAAAATAAAAATTTTTAGAAGTAGTGAGGTAGTGTTCATGGGTTCAATGCCCATTCGGATGGCAGAGGGGAAGAAGCTGTTCCTGAATTGTTGAGTGTGTGCCTTCCGGTCCTGTACCTCCTTCCAGATGGTAGCAATGAGAACAAGGCATGTTGGGTGATGGGGGTCCTTAATGATGGATGCTGCCTTTTTTGAGGCATTGCATCTTGAAGATGTCCTGAGTACTATGGAGGCTAGTGCCCATGATGGAGCTGACTTAAGTTTACAACTCTCTGCAGCTTATTTACATCCTGTGCAGTAGCCCCTCTATACAAGACGGTGATGCTGCCAGTTAGAATGCTCTGCACAGTACATCTGTGGAAATTTGTGAGTGTCTTTGGTGATGTATTAAATCTGTTCAAACTCCTAATGAGATACCCCTCCAAGTGTCGTACCTGGTTTTCTTGTGTAGACCTGGGTCTCCTGTCTTGAATGCCACAGATCTAGCCCTCAGCTGACTACAAACCTCCTGGTTCATTTACATCTTTTGATTTGGGTATGCACAATGCATTCTCATCGGCAGACACTCATCCACACAGGTTTTAATGAAGACACTGACAGCTGTGGTGTACTCATTCAGAGTACAAACTACAGATTGTGAACTGCAAGCAGTAATCAGCTTTGAAATTAAAAGGGCAGCTTTGTAAACAAACAGCACTCTGCGGAAGGCACAGGTTTATAAACTTGATATGACCATGATATGATCTCATGTGCATTAGCTATGCTTAAAAAATTAGGTTACCTTAATTGGCCTGCATAAAGCCAGCATCAGACACCTTCACCTAAGTTATTTTGCACCACAGTGATAAAAATATATAAAGGTTCATAACCTGACTATTTTTGTCACTTAGCACATCAGAACATGATCATCAGCACTCTTGCTCTACCATCAATAACTAAGATATTTGAGTTCCCAGAGAGTCAGCTCTCACAACACTCATTTTATGTGTTTTAGTTCTCTGTCCTCAGTAGCTTTTAGACCATTCTTGTGAATGACTGTCTCAGCAAAAATGTTTGAATATTCACTGTGTGGTCAGTTAAAACATGCTCCCATTGTAAGCCTGCAATTCAGTGGAACCATTTGCTTGTTCACAAAATATTGAAATAAATTAAGCATTGTAGCTTTTGAGGTTGTATTGAATCACCTGCGATATAAAGTCATCCTTGAGTGTACTTACCAGCCAGAGAGCGACAGTGAAAAGATAGGCGACTCTCCCAGGCTGAGGCTATCCTGTAGCACCTCAGGTATGCTGACAGCATTGATGTCCCCTTCTTTTTCTTTAAGAGGCCAGCACAGTAGTGTAGCAATAGCATAATGCTTTGCCGTGCCAGCTGTAAGATCAAGGTTCAATTCCTGGCACTGTCTGTATGGAGTTCGTACGTTCTCTCCATAATTGAATAGATTTCCTCCAGGTGCTGTGGTTGCCTCCCACGCTCCGAAGATGTAAGCTGTGTTGGTGCTGAAAAGCAAGGCAACACTAGCCGGTTGTCCCAGCACATACTCAATGCAAATAACACATTTCACTGTATGTTTCAAAGTGCATGTGACAAATAAAGTTAATCTTAAAGCCTATGAGAAATGCCCAAGGGCAGACAGTCCTGTCTGGGATGGCTCAATCTTCCTGAAAATGCTGAAGAAGGGGGTCAGCCCACTTGTATATTTTAGCCCTTGGGCTTAGCTGTGGTACCTACCTACTCTGCAATTGTATCATGGCTTGTGGAGGTAGATAAGAAGGAAAGGAGATCTTAAGGTAAGTGCTGTCCCTGTAAGGGGACAGAGGATTTTCTTTATTTGCCATCGACTAGGACACTTTGGGAGGGACTGCCGCACTAGGCTTAGAAGGGTAAAGGAGATCATACGTTACAGCTGTGGTTGGAAAATGTGTCCTAACTAAGAGATGAAGGTGTCAAAGTTGATGTTTCAGACTGAAACCCTTCATTAGGACTGGACTCTTTATTCTTGATCTCCTGAATTCCTCCAGCATTTTGAGTGTGTTACTTCAAATTTCCAACATCTGCAGATTCTCGTGTGTTTATAAAGTATCCGCCTTTTATTTGGCAGAAAAATCATTTTTGTCTTATAGTATTAATGCATCTATTGTATGGTTTTCACTGTGGTGAAGCTCTCTTTCACCACCCTCACCATAGAGACCAAGCTATTTTTTCTTAGTTGTGGTGGGGTGGAGATACGTCTCTATCAAAAGAGGTGTAAGGCTCTCCTTCCCTCCACTAACCTCCATCCTTGGGCCAAGTGTAGTACCTGCTTAGCCGGCCGGTCAGTGTCACGTGACTAAAGGAGTGGATGGTGGATGGTTGTATGAGCAGTAGGTGCATACCACAAGTCCTGGTTATACAACTACCGAGGCCAGGCAGACAATCTCTGAAGAGTATTGGTAATGGCTGGGGTCACCCATCTTGTAAAGAAGAAGGCAATGGCAAACCACTTCTGTAGAAAAATTTGCCAAGAACAGTCATGATCATGGAAAGACCATGACCGTCCACGTCGTATGATGTGGTATATAACAAACAGACATGTGCTTGGGTGGATTGCTGTAATGAAGGGAAACATTGGATAAGTGGCAGAGTAATCTATTTTAGATATACACCCAGTGGTCACTTGAGTAGGTACCCTCCTGTGCCTAATAAAGTGACCATTGAGTGTGTATTCATGGTCTTCTGCTGCTGTAGCCCATCTATTTCAAGATTTGATGTGATGCATGTTCACAGAAGCTCTTCTGCACACTACTTGTTCTTATTTGAGTTGTTCTTACCTTCCTGTCAGCTTGAACCAATCTGGCCATTTTCCTCTGTCTTTAAGAAGCCATTTTTACCCACAAAACTGTTGTTCACTAGATTTTTTTTTTTTTTGTTTTTTGCATCATTCTCTGTAAATTCTAGAGATTGTTGTTCATGAAAATCCCAGGAGATCATTAGTTTCGGAGATACTCAAGCCACCCTGTCTGGCACCAACAATCATTTCACAGTCAAAGTCACTTAGATCATATTTCTTCCCCATTCTGTTTTTAATTCCAACTACAAACTGAATCTCTTGACTTTGTCTGCATGCTTTTATATATTGGGTTGCTGCCATATGATTGGCTGATTAGATATTTACGTCAACAAGCAGATGTACAAGTATATCTAATGAAGTGGCCACTGAGTGTCTGTTAGCTGGAGCACAGGGGGAAATGCAGCTGTCTTGCTTGAGTAATATGATCTTTAGCACTCTTTGCATAGAATTTATGACACAACAGCAATACAACACCCATAAATCAGAGTTGTGATGCTAATTTTCTCTAATAATAAATCTCTATTACAAAAGCATTCAGGCATTATAAAACACTGTGTAAACATCAATCAACTCCATATTAGATTTTGAGTGACCTTAAATGTTGCATTTGGAAGAAAATAATTAAAACATGAGTTTCTTGAGCAAGTTTTTCTTTGTAAATGATAGATTTGTGAATAATAAGAGGACTATTGTAAATCAAAATTTTAAACAAATTTCCTCACCTCTTACAATTGGGCAACAGAGTAATGGTCAGAGTAACGCTATTGCAGTACCACCAACCCGGGTTGAATTCTGCCACTATTGCTTGTGTCTCCCACAGTGAAGACTGGTATAAAATACTTATTCAGTTCATCCACCATTTCCTTGCCCCTTATTATAACCTCTCCAGCATCGTTTTCCAGTGGTCTAATATCCACTCCCACCTCTCTTTTACCCTTGACATTTCTGAAGAAACTTTCAGTATCCTCTTTAATATTATTGGCTAGCTTTGTAATAGCTTTATACCCTCTTAATAACTTTTTTAGTTGCATTCTTTTGGTATTTAAAAACTTCCCAATCCTCTAACCTCCCACTAATTTTTGCTCTATTATATGCCCTGTCTTTGGCTTTTATATAGGCTTTGACTTCCCTTGGTAGCCTTCCCTTGATAGCCATTGTTGTGTCAACTTGCCTTTCTAATAGCTCTTCCTCTTTGGGATGTATATATTTTGACTATAATTTGATGTCAATGTTCGTCATTATAAGCTGCAAGGTCAATATTTTCCTTAAAATGTTATTACATAAAATGTCATTCTGTGATTGTAAGTGCTAGTCAGCTCTGAAGAATGGATTATTGAGGTATTTCTCTTAAACATGTACTATCTTCTACATAAAAAAATGTATGTTCATCATTTTATTACAGACAGGGTCACATCCAGTTTACCAGGACCTAAATAATAGATGATTTTCCATTTGCAGTCAGCATCGTGAGCGTTCTGTCTGTTGTCACCATCTGTCAAATGTGTTTTTCTTCACTGGTTATGTGTGTGTTTTCTTTGCTCTCTAAATGTTTGCTTTCTACTTCCATTAAATCATTATAGATCAAAAACATGCTTAGAAACACTTTATTAAGAAGCACCTGCAGTCTGCTGCCTCACCATTACATACCTCAAGAGAGCAATACTCAAACTTTTCTTCTTCTTTCACCCATTTCTAAATTCATTTTGAAGATGGCCAGAACAGTTTTGCTGAAGTGCCTTGGGAACTCTGCACACCATGAATTACCAGTCCGTTGTTTGATCCCACATTTGTCCAAGTCCCAGACCCTCATCTGCTTTCTCCTGTCTTGACAACTGAACCCCATTCTGTAATTCCCCAACCACTCCCATGGATTATCTTTTCCAAACCCTGTCTTCATATCCCTCCATGGCTGGCAACATCACAGCAGCTATCCTGTCCTTGATCAACTCCAGTACATAATGCCAAGCACAAGATTTCCTCTCACTCCTGCCCATCCTTAGTATTACTAATTCGGGTCATTGACTTACTTCAACCTTATTCTGAAATGCTGGGTTCCAGTGAACCACATTTCTCCTGATTACCAGCCAGTTAAGGGAATGGTCCTGGATGCCCTTCTGTCATTGATTGTATGGATCCCTTCTGTTCAAAGTTCTTCCCTGCGTTGTTAGGCACATCAGGTGGCACCCTTGCTGTTTCTTTAGCATTTGTCTGATTTATGAGGCTGAGTTGCTAGCTCGATGGGTGGAACTCGTGCAAGGAGCCGGCCAGATTCGAACCCAGGACCTCTTGTTCCGCGCTGCAGGTGCTGATCCCACTACACCACAGAACAGACTTCTGCTAAGTAGGTACCAAAATAATAGATAATCATATGATCAGCTTACGCTGTAGGGCTGCAGGAAAACTCAGGAAAGGGGAATGAGATCTGCTGTCTTGACAACCTACATGGAATCGATGGGCCAAATTGCCTCCCCCTGATTCTTAATAAGTACATACATCTTGAACTATACAAATAGCTCTGACCCTACATTGTAGATTCCTGTATAAGCTTGTTTAGATCGTCTAGATCATAGCCAGATTAACAGGAGTGACAATTTTTGTGTCACTATATTTTTAGTTTATCCTTGATGTCAACTGAGCTTTATTTTCTGATTCCTTGAGCTCATGTTGGTGACATTAGTGCAAATAATGTCAAAGATGTAAAGGTTATCCTCGACACATGTTCCTAAGTTCATTGCTGCTGATGTCATGAACGCTTGCATAAGTACAATTTTAAATCATGGTGCGAGGTTTCCCTGGAGCATAAAGTTTATACTGATTATGCTAATTTCACTTTTTGAGCCAATTCTCAGGAGATTTGAGAAAAGGTTTGGGAGAAAGAATTGAAAAGCAGGATATTGTTGTACTGGGCAAAGACTTCAGGCTGCTGCTGTACAAAGGGAGGTAGACCTGCATTCATAAAACAACGAAAACATGCATGCAGATACCGTAAGTAATTTGAAAAGCAGATTGGACATTAACCTTCATTACAAAAGGTAAATAAGCCTTGCTGAAGCTGGATAAGTGTTAGAGAGTCTACACCTGGAAAACTGCATGCAATTTTGGCCCCTTTACTTGCATTGAAAATCTTTCAGAGAAGATTCACTACTTTCCTGTCTAGAGTGAATAGTATGCTTTATGAGAAAGATTTAATGGTCTTCATCTGTACATATTGCAGTTTAAAAGAATAAGATGTGATTTTATAAAAACAAACATTTCTGAACCAATATGCCATATGGAATATTGAAAATGTTTCCTCTGTTTGGGCACAATTTCAGAATGAAGGTAGGTGGAGTTGCACATTTATGCTGGAGGTAAGAAACAAAATTATTTTCTGAAAGCTGTGAACTTTTTGCATTTCGCTACCCGAGATGAAATAGAATCACTGAATATATTCAAGACCAAATAGATTTTTGATCTTTAGAGTAGTGAGAAGATATGAGGAACAGGCAAGAAAGTAAAGCTAAGTCTAAAACTGGAGATATCATCTTATAAAACAGCAGAGAAGGGCAGAGTCTTATCAAGGCAACACACACCAAATGCTGGAGAAACTCAGCAGGCCAAGCAGCATCTACGGAAACATCAACTGTACTCTTTTCTATAGATGCTGCCTGGCCTGCTGAATTCCCCTAGCATCTTGTGTGTGCTGCTTGGTTTTTCAGCATCTGCAGATTTTCTCTGGTTTGCAAAGAGACTTATGATTTATCTTTGTTCCTATTTCCTATGCTTTTATTGTGATAATATTGGCAGAATGGATAAATGAATTTTTGGCTTTCACATTGTGTAAGAAATTCTAAATGCCATATTTTAATTTCAGCAATATCATTCTCTGTTTTGTAACTTATTTTTTATTGAATTTCATCATCAAACATTTCCATGAAATATATTTCAGATACTGTACATATATATCATATATGTCACAAATCTCCACATAATATTTATCTGAGGTATACACTTATAGAAAGGAGAGGAAAGAAAGAACAATCGAAAGAAGAAAACTATGTACAGAGTAGGGAGTGATCTTTTTTTACAACATATTCATTGACTTGTAAGAATAAAATCAGGCCTATGAGGTGTTATGTAGTTAATCCATTTTTCCCAGTATGAATCAAATTGTTCCAACCTATGATTAACAGATGCTGTTATCTTCTCCATTTTGTAAATGTCCATTGTAATTTCCATCCATACATTTAAAGTTGGGCTCTCCTGTGACAACCATTTCCTGGTAAGGGTCTTTTTACCAGCCACCAGCAGTATATTCATTAAATATTTACCTCTTTTCAACCTTCCTTGAGGTATATACCCAAAATATATGGTCTTACTCTCTAAAGGTATTTCACATTTAAAGATGTCTTGTAGGGCATTATATATCTGACTCCGGTAGTCTTTGATAATGGGGCATTCCCAGAAAATACGATAATGGTTTGCATTTTGATTTCCACAATTTCTTCAGCAAACAGGGAAGTTACTATCATAATGGGATTTCTGAGAGGGTGTAACAAAATATCTTATCAAGGTTTTCTACCCGAAATCCCTCCATTTCTGTGAACTGGTACACTTCCATTGATACCTCCATATTATTGTCCATTCTTCCTCAGATATTATTATCCCTCCTTCCTTCACCCATTTTTTTTAATGTATGAAGTCGAATGTGTTTTAAGATTTGACAAACCCTTATACATGCTTGAAATGATTCTACTACCGTTGCCTGAATTATATGCTTTTCTAAATAGCTCTATCAAACATGTACTTGCCTTGGTTACATTTTTAACTGTCCTATTAAAATACTGTCACATCTGTAAATACTGGTAGAAGCCTTACTTTTCTAATAAGTGTTTCTCTTTGAGCATTTCAAAACTGAACAGTGTTCCTTCTTTCATTATATTGCAAATAGCTGTTATTCCTTTAGCTGTCCAGTCCTTAAATGTAGCATCCAGATTATTCGGCGTAAAATCCGAGTTATATGCGCACCATTTAAGAATTGCAATGCCTCTCTCTAGTTTATATTCTTTTATAATAGTTTTCCATATTTTAAGAGTCACTTTCACCCATGGGTTATCAATAGTATCTATGTAACTTTGTAGGTCATTATCAGCCAAAATTGCAGCAATATCATTCTCATCATCACTATGTCCTGTGTCATATGACATGGGCGATCATGGTCTCATGACCATGATTGTTCCCGGCAAATTTGTCTACCGAAGTGGTTTGCCACTACCTTCTTTGTGGCAGTGTCTTTACAAGATGTGTGACCCCAGACATGATGAATACTCTTCAGAGATTGTCTGCCTGGCGTCAGCAGTCATATACTAGGAATTGAGATGTGTCCCAGCTGCTCTTACAACCATCCACAACCTGCTCCCATGGCTTCATGTGACCCTGATCGAGGGGTGGGGGGAGGGATTACTAAGCAGGTGCTACACCTTGCCCAAGGGTGACCTGCAAGCTAACGGAGGACAGGGCTACCTTTCACCTCCTTTGGTAGAAATGTATCTCCACCCTGCCATCCTGGGTGGAATTGGCTAAAATATATTCAGCAATATATTTTAGGAGGTTCCATCGTTTGCATGTGACTTCAATTTTTACAATTACTAAATATAATTATAATTAGTGTTATTAGTTTAATTGCCTGTAACCAAGTCATTGAGCAATTAAATTCCCTTTTCTTCTATTTAATTATATAATTGCTTAACCTGTTTAACCTCTCTGTGATAGTAAAGTGACAAGTCTTTCACTGGTTTGTTTCAAACTAATTTTTCTTACTTAAATAGAACATTTACATAATTACCCTTTGACTTTTGTCAGAGATAATGTTCTCTGAACTTACTTACTATCTTTCCAATTTCAAGTACTGTATACTGTACTTAATTGAATGTGAGCTTTTGCAGAATTCTTCTTTGCCCTGTGTTCAATATCACAATTAATAAACAGGTTGCAATAGCACCAATGAGAAAATGACATGGGGAGGAAAAGCGGCTTGCTTCACTGGAAGTTGTTTCAATCAGTTATCATGATTAGTTGCATTAAATTTAAATAATTGAAATTGGCATTCAATCCAGCACTGCATTGAACCCATCAGTAAATAAAAAAAGATAGCTGTAGTTTATTAAAATGTCTTTTAGTATACAGCCACTTTCCATCTTTATAAATGTCTGTTTAATGAGTAATCCTATCATGAAATGAATAGAAATAGTGCATCATTATGAAATTACTAATATTATTTGAATCATTTATCTGACTCCTGAGTACTGATATTAAAATACATTAGCAGATACATTCAGTATTTGAAACATCAAGTTTGAAACAGGACAGTTTTAACAGCTGTATTTGGTTCCAATATTTCTCTTCATCAGTAAATGTTACGCTGAAATATAAAAAGACAAACTTTTTTTTTCTAGCCATATAAATTCATCAGCTGAAAAAGTGTGTCAACATCTCAACTGAAGATCATTTGTAAGATCTTCTACCTATTGCTTCCAGTATCTTTAGCACTTTGCCTTTTCATTTGACTTCTTGCTTATAGTTCCACTTCTCTTTTAGTTTTACATTCTCTTTGAATACAGATTGATTTGATTTTGTAGTACTTGACATTTCCATCCAGGAGAAGTCAATGGCAAACCACTTCTGCAGGAAAATTTGCCAAGAACGATCATGATCATGGAAAGGCCATGATCACCCACATCATATGACACTGCATGTAACAAATGAATATTTCCATGTGATATTGAAGAAAGCCTTACAGCCCACTGAGTGTATGCTGAGACTTAGAGCCTACTTGTGGGCCTGTAACCTATTCACTGTCACATGACCATCAACACCGCCATTGACTCACATCACCGGGCAACAAGTTGTTCCCATCACAAGAAACACACTCCTCATCATTGAATACATCTACAAGAAGCACTACTACTGGAGTAGTATCCATCATCAACAAACCCCACCATCCAGGTCACGTTCTCTTCTTGCTGCTGCATCATGTTCTCTTTTTGCTACCTCAGTCAGCAAAGAGGCAGAGGAGAGTTGGGTCCCACACCTTCAGGTTCAGGGACAGTTATTACCCTTCAAAACTCACGCTTCTGAACCATTGAGAATAATTTCATTCACCTTAACACTGAAACCCAAGGATTCACTTACAAGGACTCTGCTACTCATCTGCTCAGTATTATTTATTTATTTATTTATTTATTTATTATTCCTCTTTTTGTATTTGCACAGCTTTTCTTCATGTGCACATTGATTGCTTGTCAGTCTTTGTTAATGTGGAGTTTCTCATTGAATCTATTGCACTTCTTTGTTCTGCTATGTATGCCTGCAAGAATCTCAGGGGAGTATATGGTAATATCTTGCAGCTTTAGTGTAACTTGCTAATATCGACAGATTCATGCAAAGTTATTATGCAGGATCTGCTTATGGATTTTTCTGCTTTTACTCTGCCTGCAATGTTTGTGTATTCTTATTATAACTCGTGGAGTAATTAGTTAATCTCTCCCTGAGCCCTTTTCTTTCAGCCTCTGAATATTTAGTTGTTCTTTTTAGGTAGGTTCTTTTTCCAATGTTTAGGGAAACCTTAGAAGGGAATCTCTGGCTTGGTGGCCCTGCTCTAGATGTTTTCTCCAGGTGCAGATTTTGAATAAGGTTAGACATTTGGTGAAATTGGTGTTGTATGAGCCTTCCTTTCATCCGGACGTAGTATAAAATGAGGAAAGTCATGGAGGGAACTCCCACACCACAACCTGCAGGCAACTGAGCAGCTGATTTATGTAGTGGGGGTTCGATAGCTTGTTGCATACAGCTGAAACTTAAGTTCACCATGGCGAGGCAAATTAAAACAACAGTGTTAGAAACAGATTTGGAAGAACAGATTTCTCACACCATGGGAGGACTGAGAAAAGGTTTTACAGATAAGAATGGTCCAGGTTAGGAAGGAAATGAACAGAAGTGTGAATATTTGAAATTTTGCATATTGTTCAACTGAAACCCAGCATAATGAGCTTTCCATCCTCTTCTCCTCTCTCCTTCTCTGCAAGTATTCTTCACAAATATATATATTTTGAAAGTTATAGCTTTTGCATTAATATCCTAGATATAGGTTTAAGGTAATTTCAGTAAAATATTTAATTATTTTAAAAGTCTTCACTCGTCTTTCAAAATCTTGCCATTAACTGAAGTTTTATGGTAATTTGATTTTCTATTTGATGTTTGTACTCGTACTGCATGATAATTTTACAATTGGATTGGTAGAGGCCAGTTAATGTCATATGTGGCAGATTGTCCTTGGATCTGGAATGCACTCCAAAATGGATGGCATTGGAATTGAAGTAAGTTCTACTTACAATAACAATTACAGGTGTATGATTTTCAGGAAGGGACAAACCTCAAACAAAAACCTGTTCAAATCTGGAAATCTGAAACAAATGAGAACACTCAAGATTTTATGAATGAGACATGCAAGGACATAGAACGTATTTAGCTTTCTTTTTGCTGATTTCAATTTTATTTGAGAATGATAGCAGCTATGGAGCTGTATTGGAGAGCAATGAAATAGCCAACTCTAGAAGTAAAATTATGATGAGCTGTGGGCCTGGCAGTATTTCAGCCCAGCGGCAATACCTGAGCTTCAAGCTGTTAAAAACTGTAACATGCTCTTCACATTATGTACAGTACATCCTCACCAGGGGAAGCTTGGTTTCCTAACATCTGGATGTTCAGGTAAATGTTGCAAGGGCAGTGATAATCTAAATATTGAGATTGGTCTGAACTGCAAATGATGCAGACCATGAATTCACAACACTTGAACCTTAACATCGTAAAGAGTCAGACAGGATCCAGGTTTTGCATAGAGTCTGCATTTTTTAGCTTATTCTTCTGATGTTAAAATTGAGAGATGTATTTCAAAATCCAGAATTGGCTGTTTAGGTAAACGGTATTTAACGCTTCATTTAATTTCCAATTCTTTTTTGTTCTGCAGAATGGGATTAATTTCCATGGCTATTAACAGTCAAACAAGTACTCAATAAATCGCTTGAGGGCCATGAAATGAGCATTATTTGAGGCGAGTCATTTCTGGTAATTTTTCCATAGAAACCCTGTAAAACTACTGAGTACAGTGAATAACAGATCATTTCTATTCGGTTGCACTCAGCTTCCTAAAAGCAAAATGGATGTACTAAAGTTTGGCAACCGCTCATTGTGAGCATTTTATACTTAAGAATTAAATGTACTTGAAATAACATTCAATGTATCTTAAAGTGTGGTTGACCATCGAATCCGACGATGACAGGAAACCTGTATTGGCGAGTTTTTAAAGTGGAAGAGCTGACAAACTCAGGCATTTCCACTTCCTTGACCTTGAAAGTCAGGATCCAGTGGTATCCATGCAATTAGTCATTCCTCAAGAGCACCCTGCCTGGCTATGTCACCACCTGGCACAGGAACTGTACTGCCCTCAGTTGCAGGGCACTGCAGAGAGTGATGTGGACAACCCAGCACATCTGTGGATGTGAACTTTCCTCTGTTCAGGACATATTAATGAGGATCACCAGGGACTCCAGCCGCCCGAACCACAAACTGTTTCATCAGCTTCTATCTGGCAAACGGTACAGTAGCATTAAGGCCAGGACCAATAGGCTTCTTTCACCAAGGCCATCAGATTTATCAATACACATTGATCTAATTGCATATCTGATTGTACATTGTATCTGAGTGTACATACATGTATACAAAATGATTACGTATATAATCTTAGTGTTTGGGCAATTCCTCCCACATTTCCCTTCCTTATTGTTTGTACATAGCGACAGAGATACAACATAAAGATTTTTACTCCCTCATGTTGTGAGATGGATGCAAGAAGTAAAATTCTAATTCTAATTGTAATTCAATTGTGGTCTTCCTCAGTTGCAGTGGATGACCATGACTACTTCTGTGGCTTGTCATGGCCCTTCGCTCTCCACAGAGTGTTGCAAGAACCACCTTCCTGGCCGTTGGCTCTTACTGTAGATCTCATCCTACCCAATCTGCTGGAGCTGAATTTGCACACTAGGACATGCCCCTATCTCAATTTTGAAGAAATGGAAGTACGCTGGTTGACTGGTGACAACAACAACCCTAAAAACTGGGACAGATGGTATAATGGAAGGAAATTGGGATCCAGGGTGAGCTTAGTAGAAGGATACAGTCAGTGGTAATAGAAGAATTGTTATTCAGACTGAGACCTGTGACAGTGCTGTGCCAAAGGAATCAGTACTGGGTCCATTATCTTTTGGCATCGGAAATCTGATGGCAGAGGGGAAGATGCTGCTCCTGAAATGTTCAGTGTTGCCTGCTGGCTCCTGTATCTTCTCCTTGATGGTAGCAATGCGTAGAGGACATGTCCTGGATGATAGGGATCATTAATGATGGATGCCACCTTTTTGAGGTACGGTCTTTTGAAAGTGTCCTCGATACTGGGGAGGCTAATGCCCATGATGGAGCTGGCTGAGTTTACGACTTTCTGCAGCTGTTTCCGATCCTGTGCAGTGGCCCCTTCATACCAGACAGTGATGCAACCAGTTAGAACGTTCTCCACAGTCCAGCTGCAGAAATTTGCGAGTGTCTTTGGTAATTCTGATTCTAATTGTCTTCCATGTTCAGGGCATTGAGTAAAAAAAGTTGGGGTGTTATTTTATAACAGTACAAGTGCAACATGGGAGGCAGGTTCGAGGATCCAATGAGTGAAGCAGAAGATACAGATATAAAAATTGGTACGCTAGGTATTTATTTAAATATTAACAGCGAAACAACAAACCGGACATCTAGCTAAACAAGCATTCGTCTAAGCTCTATGCTGTACATTCAGTTACCCTTTAATTGAATAGATACTCCACTAAACCTCCCCAAATTATAAAACTGAAGAACTAAGCATGCTATGAATGGATACTTAACTAAACAAAGGTCTACGTCTACAGTGTTCTTTCTCAATAGTCCTTCAGCACTAGTCGTGGCTTCAGCCTGAAGTGGGCGCTGTAGATGGCAGGAAAGAAAGGGGGTGAACCTCTTGCAAGTGCTACTCTTATGCCCCCAAAGGCTCCCAGAACTGGAAATGGGCGCCACGGCACGCAAGACAACCAATGGGAAAAGAGCTTTGAAAACTGTAAACGAACCAATCACTGACTGGCACTACAGAAGCGGCTTTTGACCAGCAAATAAGCAACCCCCCCACATGACGACAAGTCGTTGTGCATTGAAGTATTGTGTGCAGCTTCACAAGAATGCTTCTGGAATAAGAGAGCTTAAGTTACAAGGTGAGGCTAGATAGGCTGTGTCTTTTTTCCCTGTAGTGTAGGAGGTGAGAGGATGCCCTTTAAAAGGCTTATGAAATCATGAAGGGCAGAGATAAGGTAGGTGGTCACAGTATTTTTTTCCCCAAGATAGGGGAGTCTAAATCTAGAGGACCTAGATTTAAGGTGAGAGGGGATTGACTTAAAAGGGACCTGAGGAGAAATAACTTCACACAGAGGGAGTCTGGTGTATAGAATGAGCAGTACGAGAAAGTGGTAGAAGTAGGAATATTATGATGTTTAAAATACATTTGGAAAGATATATGTACAGAAAATACCAAGAAAATGTTAACCCCTGGCCATGGTCAATAGGCACCAGAGAAGCTGATTACTGAGATCAACAGTCGTGGGACAGTACACCCCACTGCCTTCCCGATCATTATGAGAGATTTCAACCAGGCCTTCTTGAAGGAGTCTCTGTCCATCTACCACCAACAGTGGAACCAGAGGAGAGAGCATACTCGATTATGGTTACACCGCCATCAGAATGCTTTCCTTGCCATCCCACGCCTGCACTTCGGCAAGTTCAATCACCTGGCTGTACTTCTATTCCTGGCATCCAGGGAGAAGCTGACAACCGCAGCTCCAATGGTGAGGACCACAAAGGTGTAGTCAAGGGAGGCGGAGGAGCGCTTACAGGAGAGCTTTGAATTGGTTGACTGGACAACACTCAGGAATTTGTCTTTGAATCTGAATGAATAAGCCACAATTGTCATTGACTTTATAAAGACCTGTGTAGATGAGTGTGTGGTCTTTGAGAACATAGGGCGATACTGTAGCTTAGTGGTTAGCACAGCAGGTTCAATTCCTGCCACTGATTGTAAAGAGCTTGTACATTCTCCCTGTGAGAACATAGGTTTCTGCTTCCCTCCCGCAGCCCAAAGACATACTGGTTCATAGGTTAATTGGTCATCATAAATTGTCTTGCAATTAGGATTAAATTAGGCTGGGCAGCATGGCTCGAAGGGCCGGAACGGCTTATTCCACGACATATCTCAATAGGTAAATGTCATACATACCAAAACCAGAAGCCTTGGATGAACCAAGATGTTTGCGGTCTGCCGAGGGCTAGATCTGTGGTGTTCAAGACCAATGATCCAGAACTCTATAAGGAGTCCAGGTAGAAGCTATAAAAGACTATTTTAAGAATGAAGAAGCAATTCTGATTGAAGTTAGAATCAGAATCAAATACATATCAACTCTGGCAGGGTTTGCAGTCCGTTACTTCCTACAAGGTGAAACCTAACAATATAATTGGAGAGAGGAGAAGATGGCGCGATGGCAGCGCGCGCAGCCACTTCGGTGATGATGTCTGTTATCTGTCAAGTAGGGGACCGTGCACAATTCTGATTTGATGGAGACGGACGCGGGGGCACGGAGGAACATCTGGAGAAGCTTCTGAAATGCCCGCTTCGCTGCCGCTGCTACTGTGTGGTAACCGGAATCTCCAGAGCAGAAGACCCCGAAGTCCTCGGCTTTGCATGTTTCAGCGACCGGGGCGAGGTCGAAGGCGCTCAGCAGAGGATGGCGCTCGGGAGGCTGTATCGGAGAGGCTGGTTGGAAGCTCGAAGTTTTCAGACGGATGGACTCAATGTCGGCTGTGGTCAGCTGCTTCCAAGGCATCGGCAAGTTGACGGTGCCTGGAGGTTTATGGCAGGGAGTTTTTCCCTTTTGCTGCCTGCTATCGGGGACTCGGGAGTCGATCGACTCGGGACTTTTGAGACTTTACTTATCGTGCCCATGGTTTGTTTTTCATCAAATTATGGTATTGCTTTGCACTGCTGTAACTATATGTTATAATTATGTGGTTCTGTCAGTGTTAGTCTTTGGTTTGTCCTGTTTTCTGTGAATTTCACTCCAGAGAAACATTGTATCATTTCTTAATGCATGTATGCGTTTCTAAATGACAATAAAAAGAGGACTGAGTGTTCTCATAATCTAATCTAATCTAATTGGCTTCCAAAAGAGCTCAATGCCTTTTACGTATGCTTTGAAAGAGAGAATAAAATTACACCTGTGTATATCCCTGGAGCATCTGGTAACCCTGTGACCTCTGTCTCAGAGGCCAGCATCAGAACATCTTTCAAGAGAATGAGCTCTTGCAAAGAGTTGGGGCCCCAGTGGTAACTGATAGGACACTGAAAACCTGTGCCAACCAACTAGCAGAAATGTTCAAGAGCATCTTCAATACCTCACTGCTGACTCTGAAGGTTCCCACCTGGGCACCAATCATACCAGAGCCTAAGAAAAGCAAAGAGAGCTGCCTCAATGACTATCGCCCAGTTGCACTTACATCTACTACAACAAAGTACTTTGAGAGTTTGAGCATGGCTAGTTAACTCCTGTCTAAACTGCAAATTGCCTACAGCCACAATAGGTCTACAGTGGATGCAATCTCACTGGCTCTCCTCTCAGCCTTGGAACACCTGGACAACAGTCAGGCTGTTGTTTATTGATAACAGCAGAGCATTCAACACCAACATCCCCTCAGTATTAATCAACAAGCTTCAAACCCGAGCCCTCTATACTTCTGTCGGCAACTGGATACT
This sequence comes from Mobula birostris, assembly GCF_030028105.1. NCBI lineage: Eukaryota > Metazoa > Chordata > Chondrichthyes > Myliobatiformes > Myliobatidae > Mobula > Mobula birostris. The sequence goes on from NC_092383.1 coordinate 71,621,251, forward strand.
TGAATTCCTCTTTGGGAGGCCACAGTCAGTGCGGATCGGATGTAAGATCTCTTTCTTGTTTACAGTCAACACTGGCACTCCTCAAGGATGCATGCTGAGCCTGATGCTCTACTCTTTCTACACCCATCACTGTGTGGCCAGGCAGAGCTCAAGCATTCGATTAAAAATGCTGATGACACAACTGCTGTTGGCAAATCTCATGTGATGAGGAAGCATACCGTAGTGAGAACGATGGGCTGGCTGGGTGGTGTTGCAAGAACAACCTTACACTCAGCATCAGAAAGACCAAAGAATTGATCGTGGACTTCCTGAAGGGAAGTCCTGGGAACATACACCAGTCCTCATCAAGGGGTTAGCGGTGGAAAGAGTGAGCACTTTCAGGTTCTTTGGTGTCAACATCTCATGGGCACTAGCTTCCCCTACACTGAGGATATCTTCAAAAGGGATGCCACAGAAAAGGCACAATCCATCATTAAAGAATCTCATCACCCAGGACATGCTCTCTTCTTATTGCTACCATTCGAGAGCAGATGCAGCAAACTGAAGAGACGGATCTTTGAAACAACTTCCTCCCCTCCGCCGTCAGATTTCTGGATGGATAAGGAACATTAACTCACTATTTTTGCTCTCTTTCTGCACTACTTATTTTTTAATTACATTTCTTATTATAATTTATTATAATTTTTATTTTGTACTGTACTGCTGTTGCAAAACAACAAATTTCTTGACATAAGATTCTGAGAGGAATATGGGCCAAATGTAAGCAAATAGGCCTAGCTCAGGCAGACAATTTGATCAGCGTGGATGAAGTGAGCTGAAGAGCCCAGTTCTGTGCTTATGAATATATAATACCATGATTTTATGAAACACAATTTTGTTTTCAGACCGTGTTCAATTTTTCCTGAAGCTACAGAATTCAGTTATTTTATATCAAAAGCTGTTTCAGCATTTTCATTCTTGGGCATTTATGTTTAAAATTTTACATATTATTAAGCATTCCTTATTTAAATAATTCATTATGGTTATATGTACATGAATGGCATACTTCATCATGCACGCAGTATTAATATACATTCACTATATTCAGGAAAACTCTTTTAAGTTTAGACTTTGCAAAGTATTTTTAACATTTTGCATGCCTCCGTCCTGAGGAGACACCAGATTGTGTAGAGGAAGAGAAAGTTTAAGAGGAGCGAGCAGGGGCAGTCGACACATTTTGTGTGCCACAGTCCCGAGGAGACGCCGGATTGAGTAGAGGAAGAGAGAGTTTAAAAGGAGCGAGTGGGGCAGTCAGCACACTTTGTGTGCCACAGACCCGATTGCACACAACGGAGAGGGAGAGAGATGTTATGTTTTGTAACTCTAAGACATAAAACTAATTGAAATGAAGAAGGCGGGAGCCCAGGAGAGCGGGTCTCAAATTCTTTTTTTAACTTCAAGCAAAGCGGGTACATATGACAAATTGGCGCGATGATATATGCCATTCACGTAATATAACCATAATTAATTATTTAATAAACAAGGAATGCTTAATCAAACAATGTTTTTACAATATTGCTCAATTGTTACTGATATATACACAACAAGAGAGTTTAAAAGAAGTGGGCAGGGGCAGTAGAAACACTTTGCACACCACAGTCCTGAGGAGACACTAGATTGTATAAAGGGGGAGAGAGGTTAAAATAAGTGAACAGTGGCAGTCAGCACATTTAACATACCACAGTCCTGAGGAGACAATTGATTGTGTAAAGGAGAGATAGTTGTTTAAAATAAGCAAAAACGGGCAGTTGGAACTTTTTGCTGCCACAGTCCCAAGGAAACATGCATTGTGCATAATTAGGCACTTGCAAGGACCAATAAAAAGGTTGATTGATAAGTTTGTGGCCTAAGATAGAAGGTGATGAGCTATACAGTTGTCATTACATGCACGTTCAAGTCACCCCTTTGAGTCATTATGCAGAAAGTTTGAAGTTAATAACTCATCTCCTTCTACCTTAGGCCACAAACTTATCAATCACCCCGCCGTGGACCGCTTACTGGAGGTCCAAGACGCCGACTTTTACAAAGAAGGGATCCGTATGCTCCACGAACGCTGGACTAAGTGTGTAATTGTAGGAGGGGACTATACTGAAAAATAATTGTGCTAGATTTTCTAAAATTGACTCCTTCTACCTTAGGCCACAAACTTATCAATCACCCCTCGTAAGGTAGTAAAATGGCTTTGGGGAAGAAGCCAAAGAGTGGTAGTAAGTAGATACCGCTCTGACTGGAAGCCTGTGGCTACTGTATGCCGCAAGGATCAGTGGGGGTCGGTAGCTGTTTGTCATCTATATCAACTGTCTAGGTGATAATGTGGTAAGCTGGATCAGCAAATTTGCAAATGACACCAAGATTGGGGTGTAGTGGACAGTGAGGAAGACTATCAAAGCTTGAGGTGGGATCTGAACCAGCTAGAAAAATGGACTGGCAGATTGAATTTAATACAAACAAGTGTGGAGGACTAAGTGGGGTAGGTCTTTCACGGTGAGCAGTAGAGCTCTGAGGAGAGCGGTAAAGGTGAGGGAAGTGGGAATACAAATCAGTAATTCCTTGACAATGGTTTCACAGGTAGATAGGGTCATAAAGAAAGTTTTTGGCATATTGGCCTTCATAAATCAATGTATTGAGTATAGGAGTTAAGGAGTTATGTTGAAATTGTATAAGATGTTGGTGAGACCTAATTTGGAGTAATGTGGCCAGTTTTGGTTACTTGCCTAAAGGAATGATGTAAATGAGATTGAAAGAGTATAGAGAAAATTTACAAAGATGTTGCTGGGCCTTGAGGACCTGAGTTATAGGGAAAGGTTGAATTGGTTAAGATTTTATTCCTAGGATATAGAAGATTGAAGGGGGATTTGATGGAGGTATACAAAATTATGAGGGTATAGATGGGGTAAACGTAAGCAGGGTTTTACCACTGAGGTTGGATGAGATTACAACTAGAGGTCATGGGTGAAGGGTGAAAGGTGAAATGTTTAAGGGAAACTTGAGAGAGAACTTCAGTCTCAGGGTGGTGAGATTGTGGATTGAGTTTTTTTTTAGATTATGAGGACATGCAGTCCTCTTTTATTGTCATTTAGTAATGCATGCATTAAGAAATGATACAATTTGTTCCTCCAGAATGACATCACAGAAACACAAGACAAATCAAGACTAAAAAAACGGACAAAAACCACATAATTATAACATATAGTTACAACAGTGCAAAGCAATACAGTAATTTGATGAAGAACAGACCATGGGCAAGTAAAAAAAAGTCTCAAAGTCTCTTGAAAGTCCCATCATTTCACGCAGACGGTTGAAAGGAGAAACTCCCTTCCATGAGCTTCCAGCGCTGCAAACTTGCCGATGCAGCATCCTGGAAGCACCCGACCACAGTCCGACTGTGAGTCCGTCCGAAAACGTTGAGCCTCCGACCAGCCCTCCGGCACCAAGCACCATCTCTGCTGAGCGCTTCGACCCCGTCCCCAGCAACAGGTAATAGGCAAAGCTGAGGATATGGGGCCTTCCCCTCCAGAGATTCTCAATTTCACAGTAGCAGCGGCAGCAAAGCAGGCGTTTTGGAAGTTTCTCCAGATGTTCCTCTGTGCTTCTTCACGTCTATCTCCATCAAATCAGGATTGTGCACGGCATCCTACTTCACAAATACGATATTATTCAAAGCGGCCACGTGCGCTGCGTCATGCCGCCATCTTCTCCTCCTTCCAAACTCCCTCCGAACTCCCTCCGAGTTGCCACTGCAAGTGGTGGATGAGGGGTTGATTTTGACATTTAAGAGAAATTTGGATAGGTACATGGATGGGAGAAGGATGGTGGGCTAAGGTTTGGGAGTAGGTGGATGGGACTAGACAGATTAATGGTTCAGTATAGTCTGGGTGGGCTGAGGGGCCTATTTCTGTGCTATAGTGTTCAATAATTCTATGATTTTATGACATTAAGTTGGAAGTGTTTCCAAAATCCAGGAAGTTTCCGATTGTTAGGATCTCTGAGGTTCTAACCTGGTCCCAACTGATTGATGCTGCTACATTTCATCAGGAGCTTGAAGATGTTTGATTTGTCAACGAAAACACTCAAAAACTTCTATAGATGTACCGTGGAGAGCTGTCTGATAGGTTGCATCACTGTCTGGTATAGGGGGCTACTGCACAGGATCAAACGAAGCTACAGACAGTTTTTAAAAATTAGTCAGCTCCATTTTGGGTACTAGCCTCCGTAGAAGCCAAGACATGCTCAAAGAGAGGTGTCTCAGAAAGGCGACATCCATTATTAAGGATCCTCATCACCCAGGACATGCCCTCTTCTCATTGTTACCATCAGGAAGAAGGTACAGAAGCCTCAAAGCACATACTCAGTGATTTAGGAACAGCTTCTTCCCCTCTGCCATCTGATTTCTAAATGGACATTGAACCCATGAATACTACCTCACTTTTTTAAAATATGTATTATTTCTGTTTTGCATTATTTTGAATCTATTTAATATCCTTATACATACTTAGTGTAATTGATTTACTTATTTTTTCTTTCTGTATTATCATGTTTTGCATTGTACTGCTGCTACTAAGTTAACAAATTTCATGACATGCTGGTGATAACAAAACTGATTCTGATTCTGAATTAACAGCTGTATTTATGTCAGGTGAACAAAGTGAATAGTCAAATCCATCTGTGAGTGGAGGTAACGGACAATAAAAATAAGCTGGTATGTTATATACCAGTTTATGATGGGAACCAACTGCACAGATTGGGAGATAGCTTCATATACTTTATGACTTTTATTGAACTGAAGCTTCACAGTCGGATCAGATTGGAATTTATTACAAGACATTGAGATGAAGCATAGTGTGAAGATCAAGCTCTTATTATGTAACACACTGCAGGGTATTATTTAGATCAGGAAACATAACCAGTAAACAGATGGCAGGCTTGGTGGGTTAATGATGTTACAAAATCTATTAGATTTTGGCAAGATGAAATTATAAAAATGAGCAGTTCCTAAGATATGACAAAACTGATACATAAATCTCCCAACACTGCTGCATAAGTTAGGAAATTCAGATTTTAAATTATGATTCAATAGCAGTTGCATAAAAAGATATTTTTCTCTTTTCCCTGATATTTCTGCATAATTATTGGATGCAAATGCAAACTTGGTTTACACATATATAAATTCTTGAAGCTGTTTGGTGCCAGAAGTTATTGCTAAAATTACAGCAAGTCTGACAATGCTCACATTTATTTATATACAAATGATGAACTTACTTTAGGTGAGGCCAGATGTGTGGTTGAATGAAGAGGTCCAGAGGTAATAAAACCGACTGGGGAAAGTAGCAAGGCGGCAAGTAGCAAGCACTCTCAGCGAGTCAGGCAATACCTGACTTGGCAGCGGGCAGCACAGCAGCGTAGCAGTTAGCGCAGTGCGTTACAGCAGTAAGATCGGGATTTGATTCCCGCTGCTGTCTGTAAGGAGTTTGTACATTCTCCCCGTGACTGCTTAGATTTCCTTTGGGTGCTCCGGTTTCCTTCCACATTCCAAAGACGTATGGTTAAGGTTAGTGAATTGTGGGTGTGTTACATCAGTGCCGGAAGTATGCCAATATTTCTCACTGATTTGATTTGATGCAAACAATGCATTTTACCATATGTTTTGATGTACATATGAAAAATAAGACTAATCTTTATATCTAGTCTGATCTTCACCTGTGGAACAAGAAACAGTTGAACATCAGATCAATGGCAGTTAACTACTGAAAGACCAGTTCGAACTTCCACTGACCTGAAACATAAGCATTATTTTTCTCTCTTTTGGTATTGCTGAACTTTTAAAATTTTACATATCTACGGTATTTTGTTTAAGAAAATGTATAGCTTGCTGACAGATACCTATTGTTCCTCTATAACCGTACTGAAGCAGCATCATGTTCTCCGGTTCACAACTGATTAGTATTAAACAGCATAAACACGAGGAATTCTGCAGATGCTGGAAATTCCAGCAACACACATCAAAGTTGCTGGTGAACGCAGCAGGCCAGGCAGCATCTCTAGGAAGAGACCCTTCGTCCTGATGAAGGGTCTCAGCCTGAAATGTTGACTGTACCTCTTCCTAGAGATGCTGCCTGGCCTGCTGCGTTCACCAGCAACTTTGATGTGTGCAGTATTAAACAGCAGGAAGCTCCTGTATTTGCAGCAGGGGTACAAACTTAAGTTGCCACAGAAAATTACAAGTTGTCCATTTTAGTCTAAAGGCATTAATGCCTTTAATATTGACATTCAATTACTCTGTCTTTTAAAAGTGCACAAATTCGTTTCTTCAGATATTGTTAAGAATATTTTCCCAAAGCTTTTTCCAACTTCATTTTTTCATGTTCTTTCTCTTTCTCTTTTTGCTTATTTACTTTCCTTTCTTTACCTGATTTAACATTGAATTCACTAGTCTAATTTAGATTTTCTTACAGAGGTTCTGCATTGCTTACTTTACCGTTTGTTGGTTGAATTGTTGCGAGGCATGTCTGCTTTCCCTGTTCAATTACCGCATTGACTTTGCTTACTCACTTAAGTAACATACAAGGGTGCCTTCATTAAGAAAGTACGCTGTTTCAAGAAAATAGAAAATGTTTCTGAATAAAGGAGCATCAGTCCATTGTATTGTAACTATGTCTATTGATAATGCAATTTACTTATGTTCCCATTTTAAATGCTTCTGCACTCTATATTTCCCTTCTGTCCAAAGCCTGCTTTCATTCAAAGCAGTTTGCCACCGTGTTGTGATTTATTTACAAATGCTTTGGTATAAACTATAAGTAAATAACTGAGAGGGATGAGGGAAATGAAAATTATCCATCAGTTTGTGCAAGGTTTGTAATTGAAGGGCTAATGAGTTAATATTGAACGTATTACTGTGATTCATTAATTATTCTTGTACACCGTACTCAACTTCATTGTAAAGGAATTGATATGCTGACTTGAAGCATTGTGAAGCAAGGTTTCATTTATTACAATGCTGTTACTCCTGGGATAGAGATGAATTTGTCTTTTTGTGATTACAGCCATGACTTCATTGGTGAATTTACAACAAGCTTTCGGGAACTTGCTAGAGGACAGAGCCAATTCAATGTTTATGAGGTAAGCACGTTTTGATAGTCCTAGTACTTAATGCAGCTGTTTAGAAATGCACACATTTTACATTCACAGTATATTGAAATATAATTCCTCTTTTGTATAAGTGCCTGAGGATTTTGCACAGTATGTAGTAATGTAATATTTTGAACTGCACAGCTGCCGCAAAAAAAAATCATGACATATGTGAGTGATGATAAACCTGATTCTGATATGGCTCTCCATTGAGGATTGAGAGTGGGAAGGGGGCAGGCAGAAGGGATTTATGGTTGGGAAACAGAAAAGATGAGAGGGAGTGGGAAACACCAGAGAGACATTCTATAATGATCAATCAATCGATTGTTTGGGATCAAATGACCTTGCCTGGTGTCTCAGGGCTGGGCGTGTCTGCACCTGTGCTGACCATTGCCTTTGTCACTCCTTCTCTGCCACCTGTCCCACACCCCTCCCGCAGTGCTCCAGTCTCCACATTCCCAACATCCTTTGCTCCCGCCAGATTTACAAACTCACTCTCCACTCCACATTGACAAATACAGTACTGTGCAAATGTCCTGAGCACTCTAGCCATATATATGTGCCTAACACTTTTGTATATAAATCTGTCATAAGGCCATAACATATGAGAGCATAATTAGGCCATTTGTCCCATCAAGTCTGCTCCGCCATTTCATCATGGCTGATCCAATTTTCCTCTCAGCCCCAATCTCCTGCCTTCTTCCTGTATGTATGTATGTGAATAGTGTATAAAATAAATTGACTAAATTTGCTGGATAGATAAACACAAGCAATTTGCTCTGACATGTGCAATTAATATGTTGAAAAATGCCAAGTGTTAATAGGATCATCATTAGCCAGATTTCTGAACAGAAGGAGGGAGTGAAATAGTGGGTAGAACAGATTGTGTGACAGTTTGTGGTAGGCAGATCTGAAGTTCAGATCTGTATGTATTTGAATGGTCAATGGAGTTAAAGAGAAATGGGAATTCCACTGTGAGATAGCAAAGGTGAGTAGCATATGTGTGAGGTTTACATGTTAACATTAAAGAATACAATTCAAATGACTAGTATTTAATTATTTCATTAATGGTAGGTCATTTGTATGTTGGCAGTGAATAGGCCAAGTTACTGAAAAGGATGCTCAAGAGGAGAGTAAATGTTTGAAAGTGTATCTGCAAAGAATCACAGAAAGATTATAGCATAAAAACACCATTTATATTGTCAAGTCCACGCAAGTCCCATATAAATCAATTCATCTAGTCTCAATTTCCTATTGCTTTGTAAGTTATTTTACTTCAAATGCATATCTAATTTCCTGACTGATTCTTTTTCCACTTAAAAGTGAGATCCAGATCTTCACCACTTGCTATTCCATTCAGCTCATGCATCCAGAGTAAAATCTCTCAGTTGCTCTTTAATGACGCTTTTGTTCCAATAGTTCATCGAGACATATATCAAACAGTGACCTCAGCTTGTATGAATTATAAATTTCCTCTGTTGAGACTTACTTTGAAGTAATATTCATTTGCTTTTACCATGATGAATCTCAGGTTGGTATTTAGTGACATATCTGTACTTTGAACTTTGATTTTTTTTGCCCCTGCATGGTTCTTTTACTTCCAACATGAAGAGCCTCAATCTCTCTATTCATAGTTTAGTGCTCTAGTTCTTCAGATCAGCTTGAATTGCCTTCAAGAATTGAAGAGTTCTTTTGTGTTTTGGTAAGGTAAGGCAAGGCTGGGCGCAGTACTCCAAGGCATGGTTCATTTTTAGCACCATGCAATTCAGTATAACTTCCTTTGACCTGCATTCTTTTGATGAATGAAAGTGAATTAAGAAATTATAATGGAAAATGTTGATGAATAAATGCTTAGAATCCTAGAATAATGTTTATCCATTATTTTAGTGAAGTGCATAATTGATTTTAAAATATATGAGATGACATCGATATGCTAAAATTGCAGATTGGCTCTGTGGCCGCTTTATTAGGTGCCTCCTGTATCTATATCTATTAAGATGGACACTGATTGTACGTTTGTGGTTTCTGCTGCTGTAGCCTGTTGACTTCAAGGTTTGATGTGTTGTGCATCCAGAGGTGCTCTTCTGCACACCACTGTTGTAATACTATATGTGGTTATCTGAGTTACTGTCGCCTTCCAGTTAGCTTGAACCAGTTGGGCCATACTCCTCTGTCGTTAACAAGCCATTTTCGCCCACAGAACTGCCATTCACTGGAAGTATTTGGTTTCTAGCACCATTCTCTGTAAAGTTTACAGATTGTTGTGCGTGAAAACCCCAGAAGATTAGCAGTTTCTGAGATACTCAAACCACCTCATCTGGCACCAACAATCATTCCATGGTCATGAAAGTCATTTAGATCAGCGGTCCCCAACCACTGGGCTGCGGACCAGTACCAGGCCGCAAAACATGCGCTACCAGGCCGCAAGGAAACGACATGATTTGGCGATAGGAGTCAGCTGCACTTTTCCTCATTCTCTGTCACGCCCACTGTTGAGCTTGAATGCACGCGAGGTCATTACGCACACGTCATCCATGTCAGCGCGGGAAGGAGATCAACTCCTCGACCTTACAAATAACGGCGGGCTGAAAATCATGTTTGTCATAACATCTCTGCCGGCATTCTGGATCAAAGTCAAGGCTAAATATCCTGAGATAGCCATGAAAGCACTGAAAACTTGTTGCTTCCATTTCCAACATATCTCTGCAATGAATGCAATGAAAACTAGATTGCGGAATAGACTGGACATAAGGAACCCCCTTCGAGTATCGCTGTCTCCCATCACCCTTCGATGGGACCATCTTGTTGCAGGAAAACAAGCCCTGGGCTCCCACTAATTCAGCGATATTGGTGTGTTGCAATGATTTTACATGTTCATACGGGGAAAATGAGTGCTGTGTGTTTAATATCCAAACGTTACTTAAAATGTTATGATGCTATTGACTTGTATAACCATATAACAATTACAGCATGGAAACAGACGATCTCTGTCCTTCTAGTCCGTGACGAATGCTACTCTTACCTAGTCCCACCGACCTGCACTCAGCCCATAACCCTCCATTCCTTTCCTGTCCATATACCTATACAGTTTTTCTTTTAAATGATAATACCGAACCTGCCTCTACCACTTCTACTGGAAGTTCGTTCAACGCTTACTTCAAGCTCCCCTGTCCTCCCCTGATAATTGACTTACCGCTATATTCATGTGAGGAAAATATGCGCTGTATGCTTAGTATTAAATTCATTAGATAAACCCTTTTAGAAACGAAATTGAGTGTATTAGCCACTTATCACCTATATTGCGTTCATGATTAACACCCCCCCCTTGAAAAGAATCGCCAGAAACGATTTGTAGAAAAAAATTCAGCATGTACACGCATGCGCACTGCTGCCCACGCAAGGCTTCACGGTCATTGTAGTCTTTCTTGTGGTAAACCCAAGGTATTTGGCTGCTACTCTTGTTCGTTGGCAACCCTACCACCACCCCCACCGCCCCCTCCCGGTCGGCCGGTCCGCAAGAATATTGTCAATATGAAACTGGTCCGCAGTGCGAAAAAGGTTGGGGACCCCTGATTTAGATCACATAGCTATGGTGATTTAAAATTACATCCCAAGGAAAGTAATAGTTTTAATCATACAGTTTTATTTTTGTCTCATCAAGGATTATGTGCAGGCATTGTGCATCTCACTGCTTAGACCAACATTCACAATTACTGGAGTTCACTCCTTGTTCTGACTTATATTTAGCCTGCATTCTTCTTATATTATTTTTAAATCCCTCCGAGGCTGGTGTATGTAAACTATCCTCATTGGGACTCACCACTGCTTTATGTAACTGCATCTTTGACTTCTTGACCGAAGGACCCCAGTCAGTCTGAATTGGCAGCAACATCTCAATCTCCACCACACTGAGCACTGATGTCCACAGGGCTACATGCTCATTCTGTTGCTGTTCACTTTGCTGACTCACAACTGTACTGCTGGATCCAGCTCAGACCACATCATCGAGTTTGCTGATGTTACAATAGTAGCTGGCCTCATCAGCAAAAATGATAAGTTAGCATACAGCTAGGAGGTAGAGAGGCTTGTCAAATGATGTGAGAACAACTATCTTGTGTCTCAATGTGGACCAAACAAAAGAGATGATTGTGGACTTCAGGAAGACGCGGGTCAACTACTCTCCTTTGCACACCAGTAGCTTTGCTGTGGAGAGAGAGTGAGGAGCACAAAGTTCCTTGTTGTGCACACATTGAGAAATCTAACCAGAATCCACAACACCTCCTCATTAGTCAAGAAGGCACAGCAGCATCTACACCTTCAGAGGAGACTGAGGCATGCAAGGCTTCCCGCCCCCATTCTAACAACTTTTTACAGGAGCACCAACGTGAGTGTGCTGTCTGGCTGCATCATTGTGTGTCACAGAAGCTGCAAGGCATTGGACCACAAGGCCCAGCAGAGGACAGTAATAAACACCTAGATGATCACCGGGTTCTCCCTCCTCCGTTATTTGTGACATTTACTGGAAGCATTGTAGATGAAGGGCTCAAAGCATTGTTGAGGATACCTACCACCCATCCCACAATATCTTTGACTCACTACCATCAGGAAGGAGGTACAGGGGTGTCAAGACTAGGACTGCCGGACTGACTAACAGCTTCTACTCTCAGACTCTGAGACTAGTGACTATCCTGCCACCTCTAAGGTCTCATCACTAGGAGTTTGCTGTTTACCTGTGCTGAGAACTACATGCATTTTTCCATTATTTTTTATTAACTTATTTATGGTAATATTTTGCTTTATATGATGTGTGGGTGCACTTTGGTTTAGAGGAGCGTTGTTTCATTTGTTTGTATACTGTATGTATAGTCAGGTGACAATAAACTCAAACTTGCACTTTTCCCTCTTTCCTCCTTTCACTTTCACTTTCTCTCACCATATCTGCTCATTTTAGCTCCCCATACCCAGAGGATACTATTTGATTTTGTTTTGTTGTGAAGATGGCATTGGTTAGATGAGTTAGATGTTAAAGAAATGTGTACCCTTCATATCAATGATCATGTGTGCAACCCAAATGTTAAAGAAATTCCAGGCCAACAGAGAGAGTAAAGCCTCTAAAATAGGAAAGAGGAATGTGGACTAAGCTGCCATGATTGGTGATTTGTAGATTCAGATTCATTTATACAGTGGAATGTGTCATTTATGTTAACAATCAACCCAAGGATGTGCTAGACGCAGCCGGTAAGCGTCACCACTCATCCAGCACCAACATGGTGTCTCTATCATGCTTGCATAACAGCACAAGCAACAACAACAACAGAACAACAGCAACAAAACAATAACAGCAAAACAAGCTCCTTAGCTCCTTCCCATTCACCAACCCACATACGCATGAACACACACAGTCTTCCAACCCCAGGACAGGCCTTTGGGTCTCCAGCCTCCAGTGAACTCGGGGATTCACAGACACTGGGCCTTCAACTTTTCCAGTGACCGTACTGACCCAGGGCTCTGGCCATCAGGCCTTAACTTCCAGACTTCCAATCAACCTTTGGTATCAACCCCAGGACTCACCAGAATGAGGACCCTGGATGAGGACTTCAAACATGTCAATGTAAGTGCCCGAACCTGGGATTGAACTAGACCTCACGTGGAGCAGAGGTCTAGACTCAGACATGCCCTTTAACTCCCTTACATCCCTATCAATAAATGCTAACCCAATCCTTAACTCCTCCCTCACCAAAACCATCCCTGTGAACCTAAAATATAGCTAAGACTGAACTATGACCTCGACAGAGATCACAGCTCGATGTCATCTGTACCAAATGCATTTGAGTATTTAAATATAAATCATATATTAATTAAACAAAGGAAATTGATTTCCCTTGACTCAGTGTATGTGGCATGGATTATTTTTTAAAAGAATAAACATTGAAATACACAGCCCTTTGGAAACAATAGTTAAATTTAGCAAGTCATGAATATCAGCAAATCCAAAGGAAACATTTCATAAATTTCATCAAAGAGTTACAAAAAAACATGATCCAGAAGACAGGCACTTGACTAGATTTATTTTAAGAAGGTATATTCTATAACTTATAGAATCTTATGATGAATTTGGATAAGATACTTTTACTTGGAAATTTACAGATGCATCTTCTGTGAAATAGCATCTGTTTTACAACCCAATAGCTCTCTTCTTGAAAAAATAGGATGCCAGGTGCTATTAAGGACATATTTTTATAGACTTGACAGTTTTTCAATCAATCCTATCTAGCCTCCAAGCTTTAACTACAATCCAATTGCTGAGAAGATACCATTTATCCTCTGCTGATTGAGTTTCTATGCTCTCATTGAGAGTTAAACCACCATTTTAACAATCCATTTCTTTTCACCTGAATTGCGTGAAGTGCTCTGGATTGTACACAGGGATTGGCAAAGATACACTGAAAAATGGAGTTGTACGTTAGGGGCGTACTGTAGTATACTAGCAGGTTGTCACATTAAAGTATAATTCTGTAGAACTTCATTTCTCCGATGGGCAAAATGTGTTAATGGTGAGAAAGCAGCTAAAACTTGAAAAACACCTTCTGATTTTATGGAAATGTTATTTAAGAGAATATATATGAAAAATAATTTAGGAATTTTATGTCCTTGAAATAATGTGAGAAAATGTAACAGGATAGACCAGATATAGCGATGAAAGAATAATCTCTGTTTCTTTTGCTTCAAAATTCAAATTTCCAAGTAAATTTATTAACAAAGTGCATACATGTCACTATATACAACCCTGAAATTCATTTTTTGTGGACATGCGCAGTAAATACAAAGAAACACAATAAAATCTATGAAAATCTACACACAAACACAGACAAATAGCCAATCTCCAAAAGAAGGCAAGCTGTGCAAGTATGGAAAAATAATAAATAAATAGATATATAGACAGATAAAACTAAATATGCGTATAAGTCGTAGAGTCCTTGAAAGTGAGCCCATAGGTTGAGGAATCAGTTCAGGGTTGGGGTATGTGATGTTATCCACTCTGGTTCAGGAGCCTGATGGTTGAGGGATAGTAATTGTTCCTCAGCTTGATGGTGGGGGACCTAAGGTAGCATGGCCTGAATGTTGGGGTCCTTGATAATGGATACTGCTTTCTTGCATCAGCACTTCTTGTAGATGTGCTCAGTGGGGGCTCTCTGCAGATTTCCTGTGGCCTTTTTGTATGGTAACATGTATTCAGGCTCCGTTGGGAATCCATGGCATTAAGTAAATGGGACAGAAGACAAATCATCGTGAAATCTCTTCACTCAGTTACACTGAGTCGTTACCTTAAATTACAATTCATTGTAATATTATAGAACTGAAGGCAAGTTAAAGAAGAAAGAAAAGTAATGCAAAGAGGAGAAAAGAGTAACAGTTTTAAAAATTTCCAACAATGATTACTATCTGAAGGTCTAAAGCAGCTGAAGTAAAAGTAAGTTTTCAGTGTTTAAAAATACAGTATTTGTCAATAGTTAAAAATTTAAAAATTCACTTGCACTTGAGTGCACCATTGTTCTGACAGGTTGTATGGCTAACTACATATATGATTTATTTCTAAACAGGTTGTATCAAGCTACAAGTTTAATGGAGTCTGTAGGAATACAGTAAAACTAGACTGCAACATCCTGATCTTTCTGTTTAACAATGCACATTATGAACCCAGGAAATATGCAGTCCAGTTTACTTTGTTAAAATGGTGAGCACTCTAGACCTCCTTTGTGGTCCAAATATTAGACTAGTAGAAATATATTTGTTCTAAGTTTAAAAACCCAGAAGTTGCTGAAATATTAGAACTTGTGAATATCACCTTCCTTTATGAATATGAAAATTTGCTTGCAATAAGTACTGAAGGATGATTACCACACAAATGATAAACCACTGCTTTTTGCACAATAGTTTCTATAAGATGGCACCTCACTCCTAACCTCCTAATACTTCTTTCCAGATTTAGTTGCCCATTAATCTTACAAGAGAAATTTAAGTCCAATAATTACTAAGTTATCGGCAGGAATATTGTTCATAACCCTTATTCAATTTCTCCTTCTCAGAAAGCAATTAAACAATGGGGGCTTATCCTTGTACGTTTAAAATTGATGGAGATTTTATGAATGCCATATTTAAATGACTAATTTTCCCACTGCCATTTTTTATGTCTTTTCACATTCCTTCCTTTTTTAATGTTCTTGTTCTTAAATATTACTGATTGCATCTTATATGTTACAATGCTTATAATACTACATAAATATTATACGTTTTACTTGTTCTGGTAGTCACCAAGGATCCAGGTGCTCCTCTTCTGTGCTCTGCCCGTTTTAGTTCATAGAGCAGCCTTTTGCCCTGGAGAACCCTTGAAATAATTTTCAGGACTTGGGGAACCCCTGCATAAAAATGATTCTATCTACAGCTCACAGTATGCTTGTGTGATCAGTAAGCTGTAGATATAATAATTGTCAGCGCTCTTTTGAGTAGAGAATGAATTTTTAGCCAACCTTTCTTGAAAAAAAACAGGTAGTTAAGCTTAGCTTACCTTTCTTGAAATTCACCTCTTTATTTCCCTTTCATAACTCTTTCTGAAGGGTAGGCTCGGTAAATTTAATTTAAATAAAAATTGTGAATTGATTTTACTGAATGCTATTTACAACAGGAAAATTTATTGACAATGTTGAAAAATAAAGTTACTAAAACCATAAGCCAAAGTAATGTGAATAAAAATGTAGCCTAAGGCACAATTTTATACAAGACTTTGAAAAACCATCTTAATACGTGACATGATCCAGCTCCAATATAGGTCTAGCGTAGGGTATCTCAATTAGGGTTTTTCGACAGATCGTGATTTTAAAATAACATCATTTTTTGAACTTTGTTTGATGCTAGCACCTGCAGTGGTGGGCAATGACCAAGCAGCCCCATTAGCAATCTCGTTAGAAGTCTCTCAGCCCAGTATGGCAGTGTGCGGTAGGACTGTGTTTATTTGGCTGAGTCCATTCTCAGGTTTTGATGGGAGATAGGGGATGCCATTGACAATTAGATTCACCACTCTTTGGGAAAAGCATTTCCTCCTCATCTCTGTCCTAAGTTTACTCCTCCGAATTCTGAGGCTATGTCCCCTAGTTCTAGACTCCCTACCAGTGGAAACAACTTTCTGTTTCTATTTTATCTATCCCTTTCCTAATTTTATACGTTTCTGTAAGATCTCCTCTCATACTTCTGAATTTCATCAAGTACAGTCCCAGGTGACTCAATCCCTCCTCATAGTCTAACCCCCTCATCTCTGGAATCAATCTGGTGAACCTCCTCTGCACTACCTCCATAGCCAGTAAATCTTTCCTCATGTAAGAAGACCAGAACTGCACACAGTACTCCAGGTGGGGCCTCACCAGTACCCTGTACAGTTGCAGCATAACCTCCCTGATCTTAAATTCTATCTTTCTAGCAAAGAAAGCCAGCATTCTATTTGCCTTCTTGATAGCCTGCTATACCCTGTAAACCAACCCTTAGTGATTCATGCAGAAGCACTCCCAAGTCCTTCTGCACAGCAGCATACTGCAATCTTCTACCATTTAAATAATAATCTGATCTTCTATATTTTCCTTCCAAAGTGGATGACCTCACATTTACCAACATTGTGCTCCATCTGCCAGACCCTTGCCCAATCATTTAACCCATCTATATCTCTCTGCAGACTCTCTGTATCTTCTGCACTATTTGCTTTTCCACTCAACTTAGTGTCATCAGCAAACTTAGATACGCTACACTCAGCCCCTTTTTCCAGATCGTTAATGTATATCGTGAACAGTTGTGGGCACAGCACTGACCACTGCAGTACACCGCTCATCATTGATTGCCAACCAGAGAAACACCCATGTATCCTAATTTTCTGCTTTCTATTGGTTAACCTATTCTCTATCCATACAAATCCATCACCCCCAACTCTATGCATCCTTATCTTATGGATAAGTCTTTTATGTGGCACCTTATCGAATGCCTTCTGGAAATCCAAGTAAATAACATCCATCTGTTCCCCGCTATCTACTGCACTTGTTATATCCTCAAAGAACTCCAGTAGTTTTGTCAAACAGGACCTGCCTTTGCTGAACCATGCTGCATCTGCCTGATGGACCCATTTCTTTCCGGATGTTTCGCTATTTCTTCTTTAATGATAGCTTCAAGCATTTTCCCATCTACAGATATTAAACTAACTGGCCTATAGTTACCTGCCTTTTTTGATCAGTGACGTGCTATTTGTCTTCTTCCAATCTGCTGGGACTTGCCCAGAGTCCAGAGAATTTTGGTAAATTGTGACCAAAGCCTCAACTGTAACTTCTGCCATTTCTTTAAGTACCCTGAGATGCATTCCATCAGGACCAGGGGACTTGTCTATCTTCAGGCCCACAAGTTTGCTCAGCACTACCTCTTTAGTGATACCTATTACATCAAGGCCCCCTCCTACCATCACATCTATATTATCTCTCATTGGCATGTTAGACGTGTCCTCCACCATGAAAGTCAGCACAAAATAGTCATTCAAAGTCTTGGCCATTTCCTCATTACCCAATATCGATTCCACTTTCTTGCCCTAAAAGGGACCTACGTTCACTTTGGCCATACTTTTCCACTTTATATAATTATAAGCACTTTTACCATCTATTTTTATATTTTGTGCTACTTTATTTTCGTAGTCTATCTTCCCTTTCTTTATTGCTCGCTTAGTGGTCCTTTTTTGCTTTTTAAAGTTTTCCCAATCTTCCAGTTTCCCACTACTCTTGATGACTTTGTATGCACAAGCTTTTAGTTTGATGCCTTCCTTTATTTCCTTAGTTATTCATGGTTGGCTCTCCTCTCCCTTACTGTCCTTGCTTTTAACTGGAATATACTTTTGTTGAGCACCATGACAAACCTCTTTGAAAGTCTTCCACTGTTCCTCAACTGTCCCTTCATATAGCCTGTGTTCCCAGTCTACCCTATCTGACTGCTCCCTCATCCCATTGTAGTCTCCCTTATTTGGGCATAAGACACTGGTGTTAGATCAAACTATTGCACCCTCCATTTGTATAAGAAACTCAGTCATGCTGTGATTACTCTTTCCAAGAGGATCCCTAACTGCAAGATTGCTAATTTTATCTGGTCTGCACAGGACCAGATCCAAGGTAACATGTTCCCTTGTAGGTTTAGTGTTCAAGCTGTTGAAGAAAGCTATCATGTATGCATTCTATGAAGTCCCATCAAGTCTGCCTCAACCAACTTGATTCACACAATCTATGTGTAATTTTATGTCCCCCATGATAGCTGCTGTTCCATTCTTACATGCCTCAGATACTTTTCAGTTTATTGCCTGTGCCACTGTAATGTTATTTTTCGGTGGCCTATAGACAACCACCAATAATTTTTTTTTCACCTTTACTATTCCTAATCTCTACCCAGAAAGATTCAACATTCTGCTTCTTAGATCTTATATCGTCTCTCACTATCACCCTGATCTCATCTTTAATTAGGAGCACTATCCCACCTCCCTTACCTTCCTGCCTATCCTTCCATATTACTTAATATCCTTGGATATTTCCCAATCCTCTCCACCCTGCAGTCACGTTTCTGTAATGATCACTGATGATACCCCTTTACACTGATTGGAGTCACAACCTTTTTACAAATACTATGGGCATTCAGGTAAAGTGCTCTAACACTCAGTGTGTCTTTAAAATCTAGTAATCTTTGTCTGTTATGCACTTAACTTTTCTGCATGTTACCTTTACTTTTCTCTTTTTTAACACACTTTTACTTTATCTTTATCCACACTTTTTTTTTTACTTTATCCATATTTCTCCATTCTGTTGAACCCACCCCCCTGCTGTTCAGTTTAAAGCCCTATCAATAACTCTAGTTATGTGATTCACCAGGATCCAGGCCCCGTTACGGTCCAGGTGGAGGGTTGTAAATTTAGTTGGCTCCTCCTTGGGTACTGGTCTACAAAGTACCCAGGACATCTTCAAGGAGTGGGATCTCAGAAAGGCAGTATCCATTATTAAGCACCCCCAGCACTCAGGGCATGCCCTTTTCTCATTGTTACCATCAGGTAGGAGGTACAGAAACCTGAAGGCACACACTCAGCGATTCAGGAACAGCTTCTTTCCTTCTGTCACCTGGTTCCTAAATGGACATTAAACTCATGAACACTACCTCACTTTTTTAATATATGTTATTTCTGTTTTTGCAAATTTTTAATGTATTCTACATACATATACTGTAATTGATTTATTTATTTTTACTTTTTTTCTTCTATATTATGTATTGCATTGAACTGCTGCTGTTAAGTTAACAAATTTCATGACACATGCCGGTGATAATAAGACTGATACTGATTCTGTAGTTTTCATATTTTTTGCGAAAAATCTGTCTATACAATGAAAGCTACTTGTCAATGGGTTTGACATAGACTACTGATGTAAGTTGTCCTATTCCATTGTGCCTTGTCTTATTACCCAGAACTTATTACACAGCTAGGAAATAGTCGCACAGTTGGTGAGAATCTAATAATGCAAGCATATAAAATTATAGTGGATAAAATGCTAGGACAAGAAGCAGTATGAGAAATTGAAAACAGTATGATAAGTCGACATTTTGATGACATGTCACACGATGCCCTATTGATGGTTGGCTCCATGAGAAGTTTTGTTTCTCTTGTATATAAAAAAGAAAATCCTGACGTTGTCACAACACACTGCTTCCTTCACAGACAGGTGCTGATGTCAAAAACTCTTGGAGATTAAATGAAAAAGTTCTGGATGATGCTACAAAAAGGGGTAACTTTATCAAACAAAGCCCAGTTTACTATATAACCTTTATTCAAATTAAATCTACTGAGCCTAACTTTAGAAAAATTAAATCCTATTTTGGCTTAAGTTAGTTATTAAACAGAAATATATTATGTTTGCTTATGAGTTTTTAGAATTTATGAAAGGGAAAGCAAGATATTAATTGCAAGAAAGGTAAGCTAAGCTTAACTACCTGTTTTTTTTTCAAGATGGCTGGCTAAAAGTTCATTCTCTACTCAAAAGAGCATTGACAATTATTTTTGGATTATTATATACTGATCAAGCTAATGTACCATGAGCAGTAGATAGAAGAATTTCTTACGCAGGGGTTCTCTAAGACCTGAAAATCATATCAAAGGTGCCTCCAGGCCAAAAAGTCCTGGCTTAGCATGTGAAACCTATGCTTGCTTTGTGCTGCACAAACACTCAATTCTGAGTCAAAGGAGATATGCACACACAGATCTCACCTTCATCTGAAATGAAACTATTTCTCTCCTTTCTCTTGATGCTTGTTAAACAAGAACAAGCTTGCTCACACATGTAAGAAGTTGAAAACTGTAGCAAAATGCTAATTGCTTTCCTATGAATGGCAGGATACTCTTCTTTAACAGAAATCCAGAACTTGTCCAGAGGCAGGTCAGTAAATCTCATCTTGAGTGCACGATCAGACTGCAGCTCACAAAGTTCTTACTCTTATCTCAAAGTCAGGTTCTCTGGCTGAGATGAAGATTTAAAGAAAGGATCCCTCATCCAGTCATACACTTGTGTTGAAAGGAAGGAAAAATACTATTCAGTTTTGTTCTGTAGTTCTTCCGGGTGATTTTCAATAAGACTTGAAACTTCCTGATATTCTTCTTCACTCTCAAGCCCAAGCAGCAGTGGAAACATTTCAAGATTTCCTTTTGCAAAATGATTTTCCCAAAGATTCAGTTTCCTTTTAAATCCAAGAATCTTGTCACTTGAAGTCAAAACATTTTCTCCAGAGTCTTGTAAAGACTTGCCCAACTGGTTTATATGATGAAAAATGTCTGCTAAGTCGGCTAGTTAGTTTCTTAGCCATTTTTTATCTTCAAAGCAGTCAGAAAAATCTGTCCTATTTTCTTGAAAGTACTCCTTCAATTCATCTTTCAGCTCAAACAACCTATTGAGAACTCATCTACTGCTAAGCCACCAGATTTCTGTATGTAACAGGAGATTAATGTGCTCTTGGTCCAGGTTTTCATACAGGGAAAGTTGGGGGAGGTAATTCAGGAGGGTGAGGCTTTTGTCACAGTTGGGCAAGTCCATTCAATGCTCCGAAAACACACTTCATGTTCCACATCAGCCTACCGTCCTCCCCTCCGTGCAATACAGTGTTCATCAATTATCCATGGCCTCCCATATCTCGCGTCAAAAACTAAGAATGGGCTCAACCAAATAAACAGGGTCCCACAATGCACTGCCATACTAGGAAATGAGATTGCTAATGGGCTGCTTAGTGATTGCCCACCACTGCAAGTGGCAGCATCAAGTGAAGTTCAAAAAGCGGTGTTTTATTTTTTAGTCCCAGTCTTCCACAGAATCCTAGCGACCTCTCGCAGAACCATGTTTAAGAAACCTGGCGTAGAGATACTAGCAAAAATAAAAATCAGTTTCAACTTGTCCATGAATAGGTCACTGCTCAATCATGAGATGCTTCACTTAAACAAATGGGGCGATATTAAGCCATGAAAACTAAATTGCATTCTCTAGCTTACAAAGAAATATTTAACAATTGCCATATTTTATTATGAATATCCACAGACTCATGATATATGGCTTTTATGAAGCATGGGAAATACAGTGACCTCTGCAACAACCTTGGATTTAAAAATTCAACATCATCATTATGCAGCATGTTGTATGACATGGCTGAGCACGATCTTTTGACCATGATTATTCTTGACACAATTTTCTGCAGAAGTGGCTTGCCATTGCCGCCTTCTAAGCTCTGTCTTTAAAATATGGGTGACCCCATCCATTAGCTATACTCTTCAGAGATTGTCTGCCTGGTGTCAGTGACTTGCAATAACTAGGACTTGCAATATGCACCAGCTACTCATACAACTGTCCACCACCTGCTCCCATGGCTTCATGTGATCCTGATCAGTGCGTTGAGCAGGCGCTACACCTCGCCCAAGGGTGACCTGCCTTACACCTCCTTTGGTAGTGATGTTTCTCCACCCTGCTAACCGACTTGAAAGTTAAAGATTAACAGATAAGCTTTATTTGTTACACTTACATCATAATAAAGGAGGGAGGAGAAGATGGCGGCGCGACGCAGCACGCGCGGCCTCTCCGGTGAATGATAACAGTATTTGTAAGTAGAATGCCGCGCACACTTCTGATTTGATGGAGACAGATGTGAGAAGCACAGAGGAACATCTGGAGAAACTTCTGAAATGCCCGTTTCGCTGCCGCTGCTACTGTGCGATTGAGAATCTCTGGAGGGGAAGGTCCCAAATCCTTGGCTTTGCCTGTTGCTGGCATCTGGGGCTGGGGTCGAAGTGCTTGGCAGAGATGGTGCTCGGTGCTCAGTGTTGGGGGGCTGGTAGGAGGCTCGAAACTTTGGGTTGGACTCAGAGTCGGATTGTGGTCAGGTGCTTCCAGGATGCTGAATCGGCAAGTTTGCGGCGCTGGAAGCTCATGGCAGGGAGAGTTTTCTTCCTTCTACCGTCTGCGTGAGATGTGGCACTTTCGAGAGACTTTGAGACTTTTTTTTACTGTGCCCATGGTCTGTTCTTTATCAAATTACGGTATTGCTTACACTATTGTAACTATATGTTATAATTATAAGGTTTTTGTCAGTTTTTCAGTCTTGGTTTGTCTTGTGTTTCTGTGATGTCACACTGGAGGAACATTGTATCATTTCTTAATGCATGCATTACTAAATGACAATAAAAGAGGACTGCATGTCCTCATAATCTAATCTAATCTAATCTACTATCAAAACATGCATTAGAAATGGCTCATTTTGCATCAGTGACCAACACAGTCCAAAGATTTTCTGGGGGCAGCCCACAAGTATTGCCACACTTATAGTGCCAACATAGCATGCTCCGAGCTCACTACACCTAACCATGTGTCTTTGGAATATGGGAGGAAACCGGGCTACCGGGAGGAAACCGGGCTACCTGGATGAAACCCATGCAGTCACGGGGACAACATATAAACTACTTACAGACAACAGCGGGAATTGAACCCTGATCAGTGATTGCAGGCACTGTGAAGTGTGGTACTAATCACTATGCTAGTATGCCACATCATCAGATTTACTCTCATTAGAACAAAAAGCTTTCAGTCGAGGTAACTTGTACAATTGCTTTCACTCACCATCCTATGCTTTCAATCATTGGTTTCAGGCCATCTAATTATCTTCCGAAGACTTCAATTCAAATTTCTGTCACTAATGTTTAAACATTTTCAAGTCCTTATTAATCCCTTACCTGATAACCTACTCCAGCCGTACATTCATCTGTAAACTTTAGATTCTTCTCTTGGCATCTTGCCCTTCCTGAAATCTTCCTATTGGAATATCAAAATGAGGGACCATTAGCAGAACATTTAACCTCCCTGAAACCCGAGATCAATACTGACATCACTTGTCATACCTATCTTTTCCTCAAATTCTTTAATCTTTGATTGCCAAAGATGTTTGTTTGATCAATATCAGTATCGGCAAACTGAAGTCAACCACTGAGCAATCATTAATTTTCATTTGAGAAGGAGGTTCCAAATTTCTACCACCTTCTGAGTAAGTAAAGGCCTTGACCTATTTTTTTTTCTCTTTTCTCTCTGATCTTTGGCTCATAATCAGTGGAAATAGTTTCACTCGAACTACTCTTACATCTTGATATCTTGATAATCTTCCAACTTGAAGTTGAGTATTTTTATCTCAAAATTTAATCATGGATTTCAGAGATAATTTTTAAAAATCTCTGCATTTTCTCCAAGACCAGTATATTCTTTCCAAGGTGTAGTGTCTCAAACTATTCACAATACTGCATGTGTTTCTAGATTTTTGAAAGACTGTATCATATTTCTATCTTTCTGAATCCCAGACATATAGATATAAAAGGTAGCATTCTGAATAATTTCTTCACTTGTCCATGATCAATATACTCAGATTCCTCCACTGTCTTTGGTGTTCCAGTAATTAAAGCTTTCTACCAATAGATATATAAACTGACATTCTATTAAGCTTTTAAAATGCCCCTTTCTATGCCTTCTCTGTTTCTTGGCCTTCAAGGCCTTCTATAATTTTCCCTCTAAGTGTCTTCTTTCTCTATGGATTGTTGTGTGATTATATATTGCTGAAGCATCAGAGCTGATGGCTAAATAATTGCTTTGGTACTTTCTGCCTGAAGCAATGTATAGAATAGTTTTGACTTTGGAGGTGCTACATGAATGCAAGATATTGTTTCAAACAGGGCTCCCAGATGCATTTAAAATATATCTCCATATTGGAAATATCTCAGAAAATGTGTAGCTCAGGTGGTTGATGGTTGAGTTGGGTTGTTCTCCAATCCTGGTAATCCATTTGCAAGTGTTTTGTCACCATCAGAGAGGACATCATCAGTTTGCTATTAATTCAATGAACAGGACACTGATGATGTGCCCTAGTATGGTAACAAAATGTTTGCAAATGGATTGCCAAGAACAGAAAACAACTCAACCCAACCATATCTCCCTATCTGCCTTCTCTTTGAGGCTTCACCTGGCACGTTAATGTTACAAGTGCCAGTAAATGCTACTAGTTCATTACGTAAAGTTTCACAACTATAAAGGGATTAAAATTCATGTCTGGGGCATGGAACAACTATGGTAACTTATTTCTCTGAATTGCTTTCAAAGTTGCACAGACAGTGAAGCCCATTGCAAAAAAAAAAGAACTATGGGCTAAACAAAACAGTCTTATTTCATGAAAGCAATATTAGCTCAAATTGATGTTTAACTCTGTCAGTATTGATGCATGGACAAAACACAGCTGCCAATCACAAGTTTGTGCCAATGGCAGTGAAAATGATAGAGCTGATGGCTGAATAATTGCTTTGGCAGTTTCTGCTTTGGATTGCTTTATGAAAAATTAATGTGGCAATTCTAAGAGATGTGTTGCAGGGAGATAGTTCACATTCATTGTCTCTGTTCCTCGCTGGCTCCACGGTGACAATGGATCTGGCCCAGTTTGCAACAAACTATCATTTGGATTTCGTTTGCCAGTTGCTTTAATAGCACCAATGGACACATCCCCAGCATGATTCAAGTTTAAGTTCAATGTTTGGCCATTGATGCACACAAAGTTATCCTTGCCATACAATTTTAATTGGTATTGTACACCCCATGTATACAAGTTGAGATGCAACTAAGATATTTATTTACTTAATACTCTTCATTTAATTAATAAGGCCTCTGTTTCATGTTTCTGTTCAGTACTGATGAATTGCCTTACTAAGACATTTCTCCTTCCATAGTAACTTCCATCCACAGCTTGCTTTCTGTAATAGAGGAGTTCTATACAGCAAGAGTCAGAAAATCTCAGCAGTGTCTGTGGAGAGGGAAAAGCAGATTTAACTTGTAACATTGATGACCTTTCATCAACGCAGAAGAGTAATGGATAAAGCAAGCTTTAAGGTAGAGAGAAAATAGTGAGGAGATTAGAGAATGAAAGGGAAGATATGAAATTGGGTGATTGGTATGATCTTTCAGAGTTTTAAGATGTTGTAGCAAATGCCTATACTTATGGTGGACTCGCAGTTGACATGAAGAACAACAAATTTGAGCGCAGCAAGGTTCCTCAGACATTACCACATTCTTGGCCACTGTTCTTGATCTTTTACTTACTGGCTGAGGCATGAAAGAGTTATCCTGCCCCCTCTGAATGCCACTGAATCTTTATATTGACCTAAGAGGGCAGGGCAGTTACAAAATTTAATTCAAGTTATCAGTTCAATAGAGATGCATTTCCTCTGGCTGCACAGATACACATTGAGATTAGATCTCCAACCTTCAAATCAGCTTGAACACACAACCATCTAATGAATGATATCCTAAGTCACAATTTGCAGTTTGAGGCAATCGCTGATATGAAATTTGGCATCTGCAAGTGCACCATTTGATGACCAGCATGTCCGTACTAAAAAGAATTTGATTGCCTGAAAGTACTATCACTCTCTAATTAAGCACATGTAAAGCATGCTAGTCATGCTTGTTAGTAAACTGATTTCTTCACTTCCAAGTATTTTATTTATGAATTTTGTACATCACCATTGAACTATTGAGATGCATGTCTTTCATATACAGAGCTATTTTTTTTTACTATAACCAACAGTGAGCCACTTTCACACATGGGAATGTATTGGTCCAATCTATCCATCATGCATTTTATTACATTTTGCTTAATAATATATTTTTCAGGAACTCATCCCATTCACAAAGATATTCCTTCAATGCTGGCTATTAAATGTCATACTTACAGGAAGAAAATGAAAATAAGACTTCTAAATGACCTTCTGTGGCTACTTTGGGAAACCAGATAACAGACAAATTATTTAGAATAACACCATGTTGGTTTCATAACAGGAATACCTACAGGCCATGCAACATCTGTAGAAAGAAAAGCAGAGTTAACCTGCTGAGTATTTCCAGCATTTTCTGTCTTACTTTTTCACGTTTCCATATCTGCAAGCTTTTATTTTTTGACAGTAAGTAGGACCTGATATGCTGATTACAGCAGGTATCATAATCTTCGCTAAGAATTATTATTACGCAATTCAACATTAATGTGCACTACACAATAGAACCAATTTCGACTGATGTAGTTTCTACAAAGGTCACAAAAAGACTTCCAGGTCATCAAAGCAACCGATGCAATCTCCACACCTTCCAACATAATAACAACATTTCTCCATAGAACTGACAGAGCATCAGGATTTTTGCACTAAATTGGAAGTCCCAAAGCTGTTACCTGTTGTCCATGGTACGTTCAAGGAATATGCTTTAACATTGAACTTCTCATGGAGTCCAGCAGTAGGGCAATTTCTCAACAACTACTCAGAGAAATCTGCCCAAACAGAGGCAGGTTAGTTTTGGAGCTATGAGAGCTTCTTCATTCAAAGGACTAAGCTATTTTTTAAGTAATTTTTGAAATCTAAATTATATATATTTTGTGTAGCTTTTAATATTGTTTTACAGTTCTTAGGCACATGTATAGAGCTAGGGTACTAGAACTTTTGTATGGTACTGTCATCGTTTTATGTATATTGCATTGTACTGCCACCACAAAAAAATAAATTTCTTGACATAGGTGGGTGATGATAAACATTATTCTGATATGGGTCACTATTGTGGACTGGGAGAGGGAAAGGAGCAGGGAGAGAGGAATCATGGCTGGCATGAGGGGAAGGGAGAGGGGTGGGAGCAGGAAGTACCAGAGAGACATTCTATAATGATCAGTAAACCAATTGTTTAGAATCAAATGAGCTTGGCTGGTGTCTCAGGGCTGGGTGTGTCTGCACCCCCCCCCCCCGCCCGCCGGCATTGCTTCCCTGTCACCTATCCCACATCCCTCCCTTTCCGCTCCACCCTCACCATTCCCAACTTCCTTTGCTCCCACCAGATTTACAAGCTCACTCTCTGCTCCACATTGACAAATACAGTACTGTGTAAGAGTCTAAAGAAACCTATATATATATATATGTGCCCAAGATGTTGCACTGTACTATAAATCTTACTATTTTTCATAGGTCTTTAACAGTTTAATAGTTCAAAAACAGTCGGATGTTTTGACTGCTGGCTAAGCCAGGAAGTCAGGACAGAGACTGAGGAAACTGCAGGTGCTGGAATCTAGAACAACACAGAAGGCGCTGGATGAACTCTGCGGGTCAGACAGTTGACAGCCCATTTCCCTCCATCAGCCAGCCCAGATGAAAGGTCACGACTCAAAATGTCGACTGTCTGTTTCTCTCCATGGCTGCTGCTGAGTTCCTCCAGCACCTTTTGTGTAGCTGGTTGTTAAAGTGTTCTTCGGACTTGTGGCTTGTTCTGATCTCTACCTTCTGCATCCTCGATGTGCTTTTATCACATTGCTCAAGGTCCCATTGCTGTGCAGGACTTAACCATTAAAACAAGACTGCCCTAAGAGTAAATGTAAGTATGGGCTTTATTTTGAAGCCCAGTGCTGTGTGCAAATCACTGCAAAATCTAGGCAATAGTTAGCTCAAGAGTTAACCAACAAATATTGAATTTGCTAATGGTATCCACATCCAATAAAAAGGATAACAACTACTGCAGGTTACTGAATCAAATTGGTAACTGAATCAGGTCTATTTAAGATATATTTGCAAAGAGCATGGAGAATTTACACAGAGCAGAAACCAATGTCAGGCACCTTCGCTCCATCTGCCATAAAAGACGTGATTTACCAATGGCCACCCATTTTAATTTGACTTCCCATTCCCATTCCATGTCATTCCATGACCTCCTCTAATACCACAATGAGGGTTTCTCTCAGTTGGAAGAACAACACCTTGTATTCCGTCTGGGTAGTCTCCAACTTGATGGCAAGAACATTGATTTCTCTAATTTACAGTAATGTATCCCCCTCCCCCTTCTCTCTTTTTCCATTTCCCATTGCTGACACCGTCTTACCCCTTTTCTCCTCTACACCTGCCCATTGCTTTCCCCTGGGCCCTCACTCCCTTTCCCCCATGGTCTACTACCCTTTCTCCTATCAGATTCCTCCTCCTTCAGCCTTTTAATCCTCTACCTATCACCTTCCAGCTTCTTACTTTGTGCCCCTCTCCCACCCACCTTCCTCCTCACCTGGCTTCATCCATCACCTCCTAGCTTGTACTCTTTCCCCTCTCCCCACCTTATTATTCTGGCATCTTACCCCTTCCTCTCCATTCCTAGCGAAGGATCTGGGCCTTAAATGTCAAATGTTTATTTCTCTCAGGGGTGCTGCATGACCCGCTAACTTCCTCCAGCAATTTGTGTGTGATCCTCAAGAGTTCCAACATCTGCAGAATCTCTTGTGTTTAAGGTAAATCAATTCACAAGGAAAGTCTGATCGCCCTGATCCCAGTCACAGTAAAGGTGTGAGTAGCTCTTCTAGCGAGAAAAGGCGCAGGAGAGAACCCTGTCATTTGCCCAGCTGTGGACAACGTCACCGCCTGGACCTGAAGAGAAGGCCTCGTGTCTGCCCTTGGCATCACTGGGTGACCAAATGCATCTGTACCTGAAGTCTGACCCCTGAGATTTTTCTCAGGGTTGGAATATAAGGAAGGGGCTTTGTCAGGTGCTTGGGGAGGGGGTGGGGGCTGTGGATGAGGAGAAGTGAGGGAGTAGGTGAAATTGCAGACGAAGGGTAGCAGGGAACCAGAGAAAAAAAAATTAGGAAGGCACCAGGTGTGAAGAAAGGAGAGGCTGAGGTGTAAGATTCAGGATGGGGAGAAAACAAGTTGGAGAGAAGGGTACTTCAGGAGGGTGGAGGACTGAGGAACTGTAAGGAACAACAGAGGAGGAGTTAAGGAGGAATGAGTGTGTGAGGGGGCAGGGTGAGTGAGGAAATATTGGTCAAGGGGAAGAGCCTGTGCCTGAAGTCCAAGTGTGTGTGTGTGTGTGTGTGTGTGTGTGTGTGTAGATGCCAGCAGCATGTATGCATTTAATCTGTGTGTGTGTGCGTATGTGTGTGTGTGAGAGTGTGTGTGTGCGCGCATGTGTGTATGTGTGCACAGCATGCAGCAGAGGCTGTTATTCAGTCTTGGTAGACTGCCTTGTTTCTGGATCAAGATTCAATCAAGCCCACGTGGTGTGCACCAGCTGCCCCACTTTACAGTCTATTATGATTGAAACTGAAAGGCTATCCTAAGTAATCAACTAAAACACCTGTGTCACGAATAGACCTTCTTCTGATACAGAGCCGCAAACACGAGGAAATCTGCAGATGCTGGAAATTCAAGCAACACGCACAAAATGCTGGTGGAACACAGCAGGCCAGACAGCATCCATAGGAAGAAGCACAGTCGACATTTCAGGCCGAGACCCCGTCAGGACTGTCCTGACGAAGGGTCTCAGCCCGAAACGTCGACTGTGCTTCTTCCTATAGATTCTGTCTGGCCTGCTGCATTCCACCAGCATTTTGTGTGTGTTGCTGATACAGAGCCATCTTGTTTTGGTCATCAGTGTGCATGGCCTATGCACTGGATGCTGTGGATGAAGCAAAAGAAGCCTCAAAAAACATTGCCTATGTCCCAGAACGAGACAAATTGATCTCCCTGGGTGGCTTCAATGCCAGGTCGGAAATTGTTTCAACCCATGGAAAGATGTGAACAACAAGGAAGGAATCAGGACGGTTAAGCACAATGGTGCTAATGATATTTTTGTTGGGCTTGTCTTAAACAATGTTCTATCACATTGGAGACATAAGCACGTCACTTCATAGTCAACCCCCACTTGGGTCAGGTACTAGGACCCACAAGGCTATGTTGTCAACAATGTCCATCAACCTAGCTCTAAAATAATGATAGCATCAAAAGCTTTGCCCCAAGAAGTTCAATGCTGAAGGCCTCAAGCACCCTGCAATGACAGAACTTTGCAGCCAACTTAACAAGTACCAACCAAAAGAGTATCCCCAGAGTCTAGACTGCCTTGAAATCCATTGTAATTAGCATCTGTGAAAAGACTACCGACCAAAAAACACAAGCCTCAACTTCCATATTTATAAAGAGAAGGATCTCACAATTGTTGTAATTGCAACCGGCCTCCAAGAATATACACTGTACAAATAAGAGAAAATCTGCAGATGCTGGAAATCCAAGCAACACACACAAAATGCTGGAGGAACTCAGCAGGCCAGGCCAGGAAAAGAGTACAGTCGACATTTTGGGCTGAGGCACCTTCACCAGGACTGGAGAAAAAAGATGAGGAGTAGAGTTAAAAGGTGGGGTGGAGGAGAGGGGGAAATACAAGGTGAAAGGTGAAACTGGGAGGGGCAGGAGTGACATAAAGAAGCTGGGAAGTTGATTGGTGAAAGAGATAATGGGCTGGAGAAAGGGGAACCTAATAGGAGAGGACTGAATGCCATGGAAGAAAGGGAAGGGGGAGGAGCACCAGAGGGAAATGATGGGCAGGCAAGGAGATAAGGTAAGAGGGAGAAAAGGGGATGGGGAATGGTGAGGGGGAGGCACATTACCAGAAGTTCGAGAAATCGATGTTTATGCCATCAGGTTGGAGGCTACCCAAACGGAATATCAGGTAATGTACCTCCAACCAGAGTGTAGCCTCATTGCGACAGTAGAGGAGGCCATGAATAAACGTATCAGAATGGGAAGTGGGATTAAAATGGGTGACTACTGGGAGGTCCTGCTTCTTCTCTACAAATTTGAATACAGTAACCAGGGAGGAGTCTCCTGACTGTCAATCCCCGTGAAACCATTAATCAGAATTCTCTTCTTCTCCATCCGCTGGCCAAAATGTTGCTCCCTGGATCTGCAATGTAGATTTTATATTATCAATGGGTACACTGGAAGGTTTCTATTTATTAAATTTGCTCAACAAACTACCCTCAGCAAGGGCACAAATTATGCAAATTTCCTTTTCTTCCTGTACTTTAAGCACATCAAACGTCACCCATAATTGTTCAGATAAAGTACATGAGGAACTTTCAGCGCACACAAGGGCAAAACAATGGTGCAGTAGATGATATGGCTGTTTCTCACCTCCAACAATGTGGGTCCAACACTGACCTTCAATGTCGCCTGTATGGGAAGGGTTGACAAGTACTTGGGGCTAGAAGGTTGAAGGTACAACAGCATGTCTTAAGAAGATTGACTGAGTAATATAGGGCTTTTTTCTTTGGAGTTAAGGAGGATGAGTGGTGACTTGATTGGAGACAAGATGATAAGAGGCATAGATCGAATGAACAGCAAGAGACTTTTTCCCAGGGCGAAAATAACTAAGTACAACAGGGCATAATTGTAAGGTGACTGGAGGGATGTAGGGTAGTTATTTACTCTGAGAGTGTGGTATACCCTAACTAGGATGGTGATAGAGGCAGATACATTAGGGGCTTTTGAGATGGGCACATGGATGATAGAAAAATGGAAGGCTATGTAGGAAGGAAGGAAGGATTAGATTAATCTTAGAGTAGGTTAAAAGGGAGGCACAATATTGTGGGCCAAATGGCCTGTACTGTGCTTTGATGTTCCATATAAATGGAATGGAGCTGTCAGGGTAGGGTTCCCAGTGCTATAGATTGGGATAGAAAGACAAGCATTTGGAAAACGCAATTGACCAAAAGTGACCAATGAATGTCACTCTTGGAAAATTATGACTGAATCGTTCCCTGATCACCAAAGAAGGATTCCAGCGTAGCATCTGCCCTTGTATGGTTGATGTACAAAGCTGATTATTAGCAGATATTTGATATGCATTTGCAAGAGCCTCGCGAAAATTCAATCTGAAAATTGTTGCATTCACATACTACTCCAAAAATAAATCATTTTCAACCTAAAGCACGGAAGTGTGATTGCATCTTCATGCCATTTCTAAAAAATTGACAGCTCCTTAGTATCTCACTTCATAACACTGGATACAAAAATGATTTGCTTGAAGCTGTCAGGAACCTCCAAAACATGAAATGAACTGTTGGAAGAGTTGTAACCTGAAGTAGTTATGCAAGTCCCGGGCCATGTGGAAAACTGCCAGTGTACTGCAGTATATCAACAATTGCGAAGTCAGCAGTATTGGGTCCAATAGTCTGGAGAATTTTACTGTTCCTTTTTTAAATGTTGGGAAAAAGGCAGAAGTCTTTATTTCAAATTAATACATGATGGCAGAAGCGTTGGCTGTATGGAGAGATTAAACTATGCAATGCGCGTGTGGGTTTCGAACTCTGCTTCCGATCTCTGAAGCAGAGCTTAATGTGCATGCATACATCTGATGATGTGACACAGGATAAATACTTTCTCAATAATATATAAAGATCTGAAGCAAATGAAAAGGAAAGAGAATTGAGAATGTGGTTTCGCTACAGCAATTAAAGGAAACTCAAAAGTATGCACTGAAATCAGATAGCATACTACCATTTTTTTTCCCACTGCTAGTGTTCAATTTGAATTTGCTTCAACTACTCAGCTAGAAAATTGGGGACTTGAAGCAAATTGCAAAAAATGTGCAAGGGTTTTCTTAGTTAAGCTGACATAGGGAAGAACCCAGGTGTGCAGAATTGGGCCATTGTGGCACTTATGAGGCCAGAATCACCTCTGTTTAGCAGAGACCTGGAGTGCCAGACTCATGGGAACACACCTCAGGTAGGTCTGCTTTAGGTAATGCAACCTCTTCCGGCCCTCATCCAGCCCTCACTCGACACCCAACTCTCAATAGCAACCCTTTATGATCACCACTCATTCCTTATCTGACACCCAGCCTTTAACCTTCAGTATCAACCCTTTCCGATTTGCACCCAGCCCTTCCTATCTACTAAACTACCAGTCCAAAGAATGCCCCCAACCCCACCCACTAATCTGCTGACTGGGCCTAACACTACACCTTAGCACCAGCAGCTCCTCCAACAGATAACTCCTTTCTGGATCACCTATTCTCCTTTCAAGATAAACAAGAAAACACACTAATTCCATCCCTAACCACATGACTGCAGCAGTCAAACGTTATCGTGACCACTGTGTCTCACGGCCCAGTATGCAGTTCTCTGTGCCATTCCTGGTCTTGCTCTCCTCGCTGGTTAAGTCATAGGCCAAGACCCTTACCATGCTCCATAACCTGATTATCAATCGATACACACTTCTACACCAACAGGCTGTTACTGCCTGTTTGAATGAAGGGTGTTGCAATGGCAATGTTACTGCTTGACAACTCCAGGGATGATGACCTCAGGTGCTGTCTTCGTGGACCTTGCACCTTCTCCCATGTGGATTTTCTCTGGGTACTCCAGTTTACTCCGTCCTCATCAAGATGCTGGGCACTTACTTCAAATTACTCCTCAGGATAGGTATGTAAGTGGATGCAAACAGTGGGGTGGTGGGTGTGTGAGAGAATAAGTTCCAGGACTACAGGGGGGAGGGGAATCGGATTTTTGGGATTGTTCTTTTGGGAGATGGCATGGATCTGATAGACTAATTGGCCTCCTCCTTGGGGCAATATATAAGTAAGATTGTTCTTTCTGCAGCATGTTGATATTTAGTAAGTGAATGTGCTTTTAAATGTAAATAATACCTTCAACTACAGTGCCTATGAAAAGTATTCAACCTCCTTGGAAGCTTTCATGTTTTATTGTTTTATAACCTTGGGTTTAATTTGGCTTTTTTAAAAACACTGATTAACAGCAAAAAAAACTCTTTTGTGTCAAAGTGAAAACAGATCTCTACAAAGTGATCTAAATTAATTACAAATATAAAACATAAAATAATTGATTGAATAAGTATTCACCCCCTTCAAGTCAGTGTTCAGTAGATGCACCTTTGGCAGCAATTACAGCCTTGAGTCAGTGTGGATTGGACTCTATCAGCTTTGCACATCTGGACATTGCAATTTTTCCCAATTCTTCTTTATATAACTGCTCAAGCTCTGTTAGAATTCAGGACATTAACTTGTTGCTCTTAAGCCATTACTGTGTAACTATGACTTTACGCTTGGCGCCATTGTCTTGCTGGAAAACAAATCTTCTCCCAAGTCACAGCTCTCTTGCAAACTGTGTCAGGCTTTCCTCCAGGATTTCCTTGTATTTTGCTGCATCCTTGTATTTTACCCTCTTCCTTCACAAGCCTTCCAGGGCCTGCTGCAGTGAAGCATCCCCAAAGCATGATGCAGTCACCACCATGCTTCATAACAGGGATGGTGTGTTTTTGTTTAAGTGCGGTGTTTGACTTATAACAAACATAGTGTTTAGTCTGATGGCCAAAGAGCTCAATTTTGGTTTCATCAGACCATAGAACCTTCTTCCAGCTGATTTCAGAGTCTCCCACATGCCTTCTGACAAACTCTAGCTGAGATTTCATGTGAGATATTTTTCAGCAGTGCCTTTCTCTTTGCCACTGTCCCATAAACCTACAACTGGTGAAGCATCCGGGCAACAGTTGTTGTATGCACAGCCACTCCCACCTCAGCCACTGAAGCTTGTAACTCTCCGGAGTTGTCGTAATTCTCTTGGTGGCCTCCTTCACTAGTCCCCTTCTTGCACGATTACTCAGTTTTTGAGGACAGCTTGTTCTAGGCAGATTTATAGCTATGCCATATTCTTTTCCATTTCTTGATGATTGACTTAACTGTACTCCAAGGGATATTCAGTGACTTGGAAATTTTCTCGAATCCATCTCCTGACTTTTGCTTTTCAACAACCTTTTCATGGAGTTGCTTGGAGTGTTCTTTTGCCTTCATGGTGTAGTTGTTGCTGGGAGATTGACTCACCACAGTTGAACCTTCCAGGTGCAGGTGTATTTTTGCTACAAACAATTGACTGCATTTAACTAATTATGTGACTTCTAAAACCAACTGGCTGCACCAGTGATGATTTGATGTGTCTTATTAAAGGGGGTAAATACTTATGCGATCAATTACTTTATGGTTTATATTTGTAATTAATTTAGATCACTTTGTAGAGATCTATTTTCACTTTGACATAAAAGGGTCTTTTTCTGTTGATCAGTGTCAAAAAAGCCAAATTAAATCCATTGTGATTCAATGTTGTAAAACAATAAAAGAAGAAAATTTCTGGGGGGGGGGGTGAATATTTTTTATAGGCACTCTGTGTATCATAAACATGAGATTCTGCAGATGCTAGAAACCTTGAGATCATGTACAAAGTGCAAGTCAAGCAGCATCTGTGGAGAGGAATAAGCAGTTCACACATTGGGCCAAAACCCTTCATTAGGACTGGTAATGAAGGGCAAAAATGACAGAAAAAGAAGGAGAGGGAAGGGGAAGGTGTACAAGCTGGTAGGTGATAGATGAAACCAGGTGAGGCAGAATGTGGATGGGGGAGAGAGATAAAGTAAGAATCTGGAAGGTGATAGGTAGTAAAGGTGAAGGGCTGCTGAGGAAAGAATCTGATAGGAGACAGAGAAATCTTGAAAGACAGAGAAGGAGGAGGGGCACCATAAAGAGGTGATTAAAAGTGTGGAGAACCGAAGGGGTGAGAGGGGAACCTTAATGGGGAATGGAAGGCGGGGGGGTGGGGGGAGGGGTGGTGGCGTAGGGTAAGACAAATTACCAGGTTAGAGAATTCTGTGCTCATGCCATCAGGTTGTGGGCTACCCAGATGGGACATGACGAATCAGAATTGGAAATTGAAAAATGGGTTGCCATTATGAAATCATGGACCGAAGGTGCTCAGTGAATCTATCCCTCAATCTCCATCTTTTCAGTCTTGATGAAGGGTTTTGACTCAAATCTTTGACTGTTTATTCCCCTCCATAGATGCTCTCTGAGTTGCTGAGTTCCTCCAGCACCCTGTGTGTTGCTCAACCATATATCTATTATTTTCATGTCCTGAATGTTCATTCACAAAACATTCAAAGCCCGTTAACCCATCAGCTGCCTCATCTTGGGGCAAGTCTAGGTCTCAACATGGTTTTGTAAGTCTAGTGGGTTTGTCTGTTCTGAGAGCATCCTTAAACAGTGCTGGGCCATGCTCAACTGCTGACAGCCAGGAAAATGCATTAAAGTCATTAAAATTAACTCAAGTAAAGTATTCCAAAACTGCTTACTCTTTTGATGAAGGGTCTCAGAATTCCTCCAGCATCTTGTGTGTGTTACTCTAGATTTCTGGCAACTGAAAAATCTCTTGTGCTTTTGTTTACCCTTTTTCCAAGTGCTGAGGACTGCCATGTTTGTATTAAGTTTAAACTAGGGCTGGCCAGGGAATGTATTCTAAAAGTGAGAACTGGGAAATCGATGGGAGATTGCCTGGCCCTTGTTGGACTCCTTGTGAGACTACCTGAGCAGTGGTGGGAAGTGCTCGTCACACAGACCACAGGATAGAAGAGTCCAGCAACAATTTACAGTAACTTGGTAACCCTGGCTCCAGCACTGCCAACAAGACAGAAGATCCGTCCTACTTTTACAGTAGAAATAACTTGCAAATATTAACCTTCTTGTCATGAACTAATCTGCTTATCCAAAGTTATATATCAGTAGCCATCTCCCATTAAAACCACTTCATCTCTACAATGCACGTACCTAAATTCTCCATCACATCAGTACTGCTTCGTAGGTATTATCATAGGGATGCATACAGTCTTAAATTCTTTACTGTTTCTTGACTGTCCTTAAAGTCCTCACTGCCACCTTACATTTGTTTTTATTCTCTTGGAGCACTTTGTCTCTTTCACCAAGATTAATCCTCCCACTTTATCATTTACCCCAGGCTTTTCTGTCATTTTCAGCATAAGGAGAGATGATTGGTGGCAAACTGATCAAACCTCTTGATGGTTAATATGACAGACGAGCAGGAGGAGTTAACATAAGTATTTGAAATGATATAGAAGTAGCTTACGTCCCAAAAGTCCAAGAACTTCATGTACCAGAGACAAATAAAAATTACAATGTGCCGCTAAGAGTGTTCAGATCAGAATCAGGTTTATTGTCACTGACATATGTTGTGAAATCTGTTGTTTTCAGGCAGCAGTACAGTGCAAAACATAAAAAAATCTATAGGTTACAAGAAAAAATATATAAAAATAAATTAATTATAACGGAGAGTGAAATAATGTGGTGATTTTCATGGAACATAAAAATCTAAGGAAGCAAGGACAAAAGATGGTGAGAGTTACAAGAAATGAAACTTTCAAGGACTATCTAGATCAGCAGAGAAACATTTCTCCCTCAACCATCAATCTAAACCAGATTTAAAAACAGAAAATACCAGATGAGTCCTGAGAAAGGGTCTCGGTCCAAAATGTCGACTGTTTATTCTTTTCCATAGATGTTGCCTGGCCTGCTGAGTTCTTCCAGCATTTTGTGTGTGATATCAAATAAAAACTTACTGTCATTCAACTTTGGCTCCAGCTAATGGACCTCTGCCTCACAGCTTCAAAATCATTGATTCAATCCTGACCCCTGTACCTCCTGTGTGAAGTTTTTATATTCTCCTTGTGACCATGTGGGTTTCCTCTTGCTCTTCTGGTTGTCACCTACATCTAAAATGTGCAACACGCACAAAATGCTGGAGGAACTCAGCAGGCCAGGCAGCACCTTAGGCAAAAAAGGTACAGTCGACATTTCAGGCCGAAACCCTTCGGCAGGACTGGAGAAAAAAAAAACTGAGGAGTAGATTTAAAAAGTGAAGGGAAGGGAGAGAGAAACACAAGATGATAAGTGAAACCTGAAGGGGGAGGAGATGAAGTAAAGAGCTGGGAAGTAAAATGGGAAAAGAGACAGAAGGCCATGGAAGAAAGAAGGAGGGGGGAGCACTAGAGGGAGGTGATGGGTAGGCAAGGAGATAACATGAGAGAGGGCCAAGGGGATGGGAAATGGTGAAGAGGTGGGGGGGAGGTTGGAGGCATTACTGGAAGTTTGAGAAATCAATGTTCATGTCATCAGGTTGGAGGCTACCCAAACGGAATATAAGGTGTTGTTCCTCCAACCTAAGTGTGACCTTATCCTGAAGTGGAGGAGCCCATGGATGAATATAGCGGAATGGGAAGTGGAATTAAAATGAGTGGCCACCTCCTTTTCCCTCCCTCATGTTATCTCCTTGCCTGCCCATTGCCTCCCTCTGGTGCTCCTACCTCCCCTGCTTCTTTTCTTTCTTCCATGGCCTTCTGTCCCTTTCACCAATCAACTTCCTTTTATCCCCTTTTGTTCAAGAGCCTGATGGTTGAGGGGTAGTAACTGTTCTTGGTGATGTGAGTCCTGAGACACTTGTACCTTCTTCCTGATGGCAGCAGTGAGAAAAGAGCATGGCCTGGATGGTGAGGATCTTTGATGATGGATTCCCAACATCTGCAGATTTTCTCTTGTTTGTGATCTAAAATGTGCAGATTGGTAGGGCAACTCATTGCAGTAAACTGCCTCAAGAGTGTAGAAGAGTGATAAAATCATGAGGAAGATGGGGAGAATAAAATGATATGAGTGTAAATGATTGTCGGCATTGACATATTGGGCATAAATGCCTACTTCTGTGCTGAATGACTTACTTTCTGACTCTACTTGTAGAGAGAGAAACAGAGTTGGAATTTCAAGCCAGTGTTCTGATGTATGGTCGATGACCTCTTTTACTTTCCAGTGGTTATGTTGTCCTCTGATTTATTTCATATTTTAACATGTCCAGTGTTTAATTTTACACTTAAATTGTATGCGTGATCTTGTTGTTTGAAAATTAATGGCCGTGTTCCACACAGTTATAGGGACTACACTTGGAGGCATTTCATGTGCACACTGTACATTGGATCCATTCATAGCCTTGAGAGGCTTTGTTAATTATGTGTCTTCTTTCCAGTTTGGCAGCCTCAGGGTCTCTCACTGTGGAAATATTTCTGCTTCTTTTATAGTGCGTAGTCCTCCCGTAGCAAGACTGTGCCAAAAGTGTCCTTGAACCATCTCCATGTCCATACAGTCTTGATTATCCAACACCAGAAATAGTAAAACCACAAGCATAAACAACGACATTGCAGACGCTGGAAAACTGAACAACGCACACAAAATGCTGGAGGAACTCAGCAGGCCAGGCAGCATCTATGGAAAAAAGTACAGTCGACATTTCAGGCCAAAAACCTTCGGCAGGGTTTCAGCCCGAAATGTCGACTGTACTTTTTTCCATAACAACTGCATTTCACTTGTTAAAATTCTGCTTCTGTCCAGCACAGAAGGAAAGGGTTACCAAGAAAATTAACTTCAGGATTTTTAATGGTAATTTTCAGACTAATATGTTCCTCACTATTTCATATGATGTATAGCAGTTATATATAGCTATAATAAGACATCATCCATTTACACAGTGATATTTACAACTAAAAGATAAGCCTTGAAGGCCATTTCTGATCTTTAAATTGTTCTTCTGTTCTGGAAGACAGATAAAAGGGGAACATCTTAACTGGTGTTGAAGTTTACATCACTGACTGGTATTGTCCATTCTGAACCTTGTGAACTTTCAAAAATTCACAGAGCTCAAACATCCTGATTTGAAGCAATCTTCCCACCTGCCTACAGATATTCACTATGTACAGTACACTGAGCAGTCACTTTATGAGGTAGCAGCCCATATGGCACTAACAATCATTCAATGGTTAATGCCACTTAGATTACATTTCTTCCTCCATTCTGATATTTGGTCTGAAAAGCAACTGAACCTTTTCTTCTTCTTCCTCTTTTGACTTTTATCGGCAGTTGGCAGTCCAATTTACAAGTGCATTACCACCACCAAATGGACCAGAATGTGGTGTAGTGATTTGGGAAAAAAACACCCTTGCTACTTTTCTTTTCAAATGAAAGCTAAGCTACCCCAAAAAAACATATAGGTTGTAAGTAACAAAACCCAGCACATCACACAAACCAATTTTCCGTCTTTGGGCTCACTTTACACCGTACGCTGTCGGAGCAGTGCTGCCAGGATAATCAAGGACACGAGCCACCCAGCCAACACACTTTTAGTCCCTCTTCCCTCTGGGAGAAGGCTCAGGAGCTTGAAGAATCATACGGCCAGATTTGGGAACAGCTTCTTTCCAATTATGATGAGATTGCTGAACAGATCCTGTCCCAGATCTGGGCCATACCCTCCAAATATCCGGACCTGCCTCTCAGTTCTTTTGCACGACCTTACTTTCCCTTTTCTATTTTCTATTTATGATTTATAATTTAAATTTTTAATATTTACTATCAATTTACTCCAGGGAGCGTGAAGTGCAGAATCAAATATCGCTGTGATGATTGTACGCTCTAGTATCAATTTTTTGGCGACAATAAAGTATAAAGTAATGAAAGACAATACGGTGAATTAAAT
This sequence comes from Mobula birostris, assembly GCF_030028105.1. Classification (NCBI taxonomy): domain Eukaryota; kingdom Metazoa; phylum Chordata; class Chondrichthyes; order Myliobatiformes; family Myliobatidae; genus Mobula; species Mobula birostris. The sequence goes on from NC_092383.1 coordinate 71,662,237, forward strand.
TAACATTTTAAAATTAAAACTATCAACCCTCAAAGATTGTGATGAAGCCAGCATTCAACCTTATATGCTTCATGCTGTAATAACATATGTTCAACTGTTTCATAATGATGACAAAACCTACAAAACACAGAATTATATTTTCCAACAAGATATAAGGAATAATTAAGCATAGTATGCCCAATTCTAAGTTGAGTCAAAATAATTCCTTCCCTTCTTGTTTTACCCCCTTCTCCCATTAAAACAGAACCGCTTGGCCATATCTGCGTGTTTTTAATGCATTGAGTTACTGCCACATGATTGGTTGATTTGATATTTGCATTAACAAACAGATGTACCTAATAAAGTAGCCACTAATTGTAATTTATAAGCTACTCATCTGCATTCTACAAACTTTTTACTAATAAATTGTCAGCAGAATGTTCCTGCTGTCCATTGTATTGATTCATATTAATCTGCACACTATTTACTGCTGCATTTCCTCTGTGACTACAGCTCAAATGGAAACTCTAATTGTAAACATTTTGGAACATCCTGGGGTTGTAAAAAGTACTTTAACTATAAGATATATACTCTGGTAAATTTGGTGTGCATTACCATAGATGTGAAAGGAGTATCAGATTAATTTGAAGTGCTTCTTAAGCTGTACTGATGTGTGCAATGCTACACATATGATCAAATGCATTGATAATGACACGTCACATGTGTAGATGTACCTTAACATTCTTTTCAAAGGTAGTGAGGTGAAACAGATTGTCACACTTTCTAATTTTGTTTGATATTTTTCGGGTTGATCTTGGGGAACATGTTCAACGTTCAAAGTGAATTTTTTATCAAAGTACCATATACTACCCTGAGATTCATTTTCTTGCAGGCATTCACAGTGGAGCAAAAAATACAATAGAATTGATGAAAAGCTATAGCAAATAAAGAATGACAGACAACCATTGTGCAAAAGAAGTTCAACTATGCAGAAGCAAAAAAAACAATAAATTATTAGACATATAGATAATACTGAGAACATGAATTCCAGAGTCCTTAAAAGTGAGTTAATAGATTATGGTGCAACCAGTTGGGATGCTCACCACTCTGCATCTAAAGGAGTTTGTCAAAGTTTTAGATGCCATGCCAAATCTACGCAGATGTCTTGTTGAGTCAGTGTCCATCGTGGGTCTTTCAGAATGTGCCACCTCTTGATTTATCTCTGCCATGCACCGTTTCAGATATCGGACTGACAACAGGGATATTTTCAGATTCACAGCATTCATCCTTGTTCCCTCTTCTATATTGCACTGAGATAAAGTGGTCTACATGAACCACATAAGTCTCACTAATCCTTGGAAAATACTTTTAGAGCTGTGCGTTTTCGCAATTTATCCAATATCCCAACATTCCCATATCAGCCAATGAATCCTGTAGTCTTAACCTCTTACCTTTATAGCATATGTTGCAATGTTTGCTCTATTCAGCAGCTTGTTTCCCACCTTCCCCTGCTGATTTAGCTAAGTCAGATTTAAGCGTCTTCTAAATCTTACGCACATAAGAATTTCTACAAGAGCATATTCTATAGTGCTGAGTTGTGTCACTTGGTGATTCAGATGTACTATACATATGGTACATTTCTTAGTCAAAACTTCATTGTGATATCTGATTTTGATTCCCAGGGATTCCTTTTATTTTTAGAACCTCTTTCAGTGTGCATATTAACCGCTGAGCTGTTTGTGGCTGAGAGGGCAATAGATGTGAGGAGAGGTTTGATTCCATTTAATTTCACAATCTGTCACGATCGAAACATTCAAGACTCTGGATCATCATCCATTACTGCTCAAGGGATCATTAATTGTAACAGTAGATCAAAACTCTTCTGTGGTGCGGTCAGTAGTGCATGACCCTGCAGAATCAGAATCAGGTTTAATATCACCGGCATATCATGAAATCTGTTAACTTAGCAACAACAGTGCAATGTAATACATGATAATATAGAGAAAAAGTAAGTAAATCAATTGCAGTAAGTGTGTGTGTATATATATATATATATATATATATATATCGTCAAATTAAAAGTAGTGCAAAAACAGAAATAATATATTTAAAAAAGTGAGGTAGTGTTCATGGGTTCACTGTCCATTTAGCAGTCAGATGGCAGAGGGGAAGATACTATTCCTGAATCGTTAAGTGTCTGCCTTTAGGCTTCTGTATCGCTTTCCTGCTGGTAACAATGAGAAGAGGGGATGACCTGGGGTCCTTAGATAGATAGATATGTTATTGATCCCAAAGGAAATTACAGTGTCACAGTAGCATTAAAAATGTACAGATATACAAATATTAGAAGACAATTAAGAAAGATTAAAAAATAAATTACCTCAAACAGTCTAACAGGAGGATGTCATCACTTCCTTGGCTATAAATTCACTTATTGTAGAGCCTAGTGGCCAAGGGTAAGAATGGACCTCATATAGCACTTTTTGGAGCAGTGCTGTTGTCTTAGTCTATTACCAAAAGTGCTCCTCTGTTCAGCCAAGGTGGTATGTAGAGATTGAGGCCTTAAATGGCTTCTTTGAGGTTACTGACTGGAATGTGCTTTGTGAACCACATGGGGAGAAGATTAACGGATTACTGATTGTGTCACTGGCTACATCAACTTCTGTGTGGACACTGTAATACCATCAACTACCGTTTGCTGCTTCCCTAGCAACAAACCATGGGCCACCAGTGACCTGCAGGCTCTTCTCAACCACAAAAAGAGAGCCTTTAGATCAGGAGACAGGGAGGAACTGAAATGTGCTTGGGGGAGTGGGCGGGTGGTGGTGAAGGAGAAGATCAAGGTAGCAAAAGAGGAATACAGGAGAGAGATGGAGAACAAGCTTGAGCAGAGTAGCACATGGGAGGTGTGGAGAAGCATGAAGAACATCACTGGCTTCTATCAGCCTAGCTGTAGAGCCACAGAATGCAGCCATTAATGGGCTAATGAGTTAAACCAATTCTTTGATAGGTTTGACAATTGCCCTCCTGTTCACACCCCTCTCAGCACACCAGTCCAGGTGCCAAGGCACCCAATGCTCCCTCACACCAACAACTCCCTTCCTTCCTAACCCCACTTCCAGTTCAACATGCAGATGAACATCACAGCCTACCTCTGTCCACATCCCTGAGGCACCGCTCCTTGAAGGTGTCTTGGATACCACAGAGGCTAGTACCCTTGATAGAGGAGACTAAATTTATAACCTCCTGTAGTTTCCAAACCTGTGCAGTAGTTCCCCCCCACCCCCACATACCATACTGAAATGCAGCCTGCCAGAATGCTCTCCATGGTACATCTGTAGAAATTTTCAAGTGTTTTAGGTGACAAACCAAATCTCCTCAAACCCTAATTAAATATACCCACTGTCTTGTCTTCTTTACAGCTGCATCAATATGTTAGGACCAGGTTAGATCCTTAGAGATGTTGACACCCAGGAACTTGAACTTCATTTTCTCTCTCTCCCTCTCCCTCCCCTGTCCCTCCTCACCCCTCCCCCTGTCCCCCCCTCTCCCTCCCCTCTCCCCATCCCTCTGCCCCCTCCCCCCACCCCCCTCTCTCCCCCTCCTCCCTCTCTCCCCCCTCCTCTCTCCCTCTCCCTCCTTTCCCCCATGTCCTCCTCTCTCCCCTCTCCCCCCACCCCCTCTCCCCCTCCCCCTCTCCCCTTCTCCCCCTCTCCCCCTCTCCCCCTCTCCCCCTCCCCTTCCCCTCCTCCTCTCTCCCCCCTCTCTCCCCCCTCTCTCCCCCCTCTCTCCCCCCTCTCCCCCTCTCTCCCCCCTCTCTCCCCCTCTCTCCCCCTCTCTCCCCCTCTTCCCCTTCCCCTTCCCTTCTCTCCCCCTCTCTCCTCTCTCCTCTCTCCCCCTCTCTCCCCCTCTCCCCCTCACTCTCCCCCTCTCTCTCTCACCCCTCTCTCCCCATCTTCCCCTCCCCTCCACCCTCTCCCTTTCCTCTTTCCTCCCCCTCCCTCCTCCTTCCCCTTCTCCCTCCCCCTCCCTCCTCCTCCCTCCCCCTCTCCCCATCTCTCTCTCCCCCATCTCCCTCTCCCCCTCTCCCTCTCCCCTCCCCCCACCCCCTCCCTTCCCCTCTCCTCTCTCCCTGTCTTCCCCTCTCTCCCCTCTCTCCCCTCTCTCCCCTCTCTCCCTCTCTCTCCCCTCTCTCTCCCCTCTCTCTCCCCTCTCTCCCCTCTCTCCCCTCTCTCCCCTCTCCCCTCTCTCCCCTCCTCCCTCTCCCCTCTCCCCCCTCCCCCTTCCCCTCCTCCTCTCTCCCCCCTCTCTCCCCCCTCTCCCCCTCTCTTCTCTCCTCTTCCCCCTCTCTCCCCTCTCTCCCCTCTCTCCTCTCCCCCCTCTCTCCCCCCTCTCTCCCCCCTCTCTCCCCCTCTCTCCCCTCTCTCTCCCCCTCTCTCCCCCTCTCTCCCCCCTCTCCCCCCTCTCTCCCCTCTCTCCCCTCTCTCCCCCCTCTCTCCCCCCTCTCTCCCCCCTCTCTCCCCCCTCTCTCCCCCCCTCTCCCCCCTCTCTCCCCCCTCTCTCCCCCTCTCTTCCCCCTCTCTTCCCCCTCTCTTCCCCTCTCTCCTCTCTCCTCTCTCCCCCTCTCTCCCCCTCTCCCCCTCGCTCTCCCCTCTCTCTCTCACCCCTCTCTCCCCCATCTTCCCCTCCCTCCCCCTCCCCCTCCACCCTCTCCCTTCCCTCTTTCCCTCCCCCTCCCTCCTCCTTCCCCTTCTCCCTCCCCCCCTCCTCCCTCCCTCCCCCTCTTCCCTCCCCCTCTCCCCCTCCCCCTCTCCCCCTCCCCCTCTCCCCCTCCCCCTCTCCCCATCTCCCTCTCCCCATCTCCCTCTCCCCCTCTCCCTCTCCTCTCCCCCCACCCCCTCCCCTTCCCCCTCCTCCTCTCTCCCCTGTCTTCCCCTCACTCCCCCCTTCCCCTCCCCCTCTCTCCCCCCTCTCTCCCCCCTCTCTCCCCCTCTCTCCCCCCTCTCTCCCCCTCTCTTCTCTCCTCTCTCCCCTCTCTCCTCTCTCTCCCCCTCTCTCTCCCCCTCTCTCTCCCCCTCTCTCCCCTCTCTCTCCCCCTCTCTCCCCCTCTCTCCCCCTCTCTCCCCCTCTCTCCCTCTCTCTCCCCCTCTCTCCCCCTCTTCCCCCTCTTTCCCCCTCTCTCCCCCCTCTCTCCCCCCTCTCTCCCTCTCTCTCCCCCTCTCTCCCCCCTCTCTCCCCCTCTCTTCCCCTTCCCCTTCCCTTCTCTCCCCCTCTCTCCTCTCCTCTCTCCTCTCTCCCCCTCTCTCCCCCTCGCTCTCCCCCCTCTCTCTCACCCCTCTCTCCCCCATCTTCCCCTCCTGCCCCTCCCCTCCACCCTCTCCCTTCCCTCTTTCCCTCCCCCTCCCTCCTCCTTCCCCTTCTCCCTCCCCCTCCCTCCTCCCTCACTCCCCTCTCCCCTCCCCCTCTCCCTCCCCCTCTCCCTCTCCCCCTCTCTCTCTCCCCATCTCCCTCTCCCCCTCTCCCTCTCCCCTCCCCCCACCCCCTCCCCTTCCCCTCTCCTCCTCTCTCCCCTCTCTCCCCTGTCTTCCCCCTCTCTCCCCTCTCTCTCCTCTCTCTCCTCTCTCTCCTCTCTCTCCCCTCTCTCTCCTCTCTCTCCTCTCTCCCTCTCTCCCCTCTCTCCCCTCTCTCCCCTCTCTCCCCTCTCTCCCCTCTCTCCCCTCTCTCCCCTCTCTCCCCTCTCTCCCCTCTCTCCCCTCTCTCCCCCCCTCCCCCTCCCCTCTATCCCCTCTATCCCCTCTATCCCCTCTATCGCCTCTCCCCCTCTCTCTCCCCTCTCTCACCTCTCTCTCTTCCCCCCTCTCTCTATTTATCTCTCTCTCTCTCTCTCTCTCTCTCTCCCTCCCTCCCTCCCTCCCTCCCTCCCTCCCCCTCCCCCTTCCCTTTTCATCTCTATGAGATTGCCTTTCAGAAGTCCACAATCAGCTCTTTGGTTACAGATGTTGAGTGTAAGGTTGTTGCTGTAACACCACTCCGCTAGTTGGTATATCTCACTCCTGTACGCCCTCTCAACTCCATCTGAGATTCTGCCAACAATGGTTGTATCATCAGCAAATTTATAGCATCAGCGTCTTTATTTCAATCCATTTTGAAGGCTTATACTTAAGAACCAAGGACGTCAATTCTTCTCTTACTGTGGGTCATATCAACTCACTGAAATGATCTTATGGGCTACTTTCATACTTGGAGTAGTGTTTTGGTGGCTGTGATCTAACAAACTGTGCAGCTACTGTCTAGGTCTTCTGCTCTTTGTCTGTCTTAGGTTAATTGATAAAGCCATGTGTTATTGCCTCCAAAATAACAGTCCTACATGTTCTAAGTTCTTCCACTATTCTTCCTCACTGTTTTCTCAGCATAAGGTTTCCAAAGTATTCCCTGTGTTGCTGTCAAGATTTGAGGATAATTTATAACTTCTGTAATGGAAAGGCTTCATATGTTCATCCAATTAAATGTATGAATCAATCAAACCACTACAACCACTCAAGAATACACTTGGGTAGCCACTTCATTACAAATACAAGAAAATCTGCAGATGCTAGAAATCAAAAGTAATGCAAACAAAATGTGGGAGTAACTCAGCAGGCTAGGCAGCACCTATGGAAAAGAGTAAACAGTTGACGTTTCAGGCCAAGACCCTTCATCAGGACTGGAAAGAAAGAGGAGAAGTCGGAAGAGAACTCTAATTTCTCCTTTTTCTTTCCAGTCCTGATGAAGGGTCTCAGCCTGAAATGTTGACCGTTTACTCTTTTTCATAGGTGCTGCCTGGCCTGCTGAGTTCCTCCAGCATTTTCTGTGTGAGCCACTTCATTATGCAGTCTTCTGAGTAAGTTTTGCTGTTGCAAAGGACAGTCATCATTGCTAGATATATATTACTCTTTCTGTATGTGTGGGCATTTATTTGGAGCAGCCTTGTTGTTGTATGTAGTGTAGCATTCTGTATTCAGTGTTAATGCAGTATTATGACAGAAGAAGAGTTCATTTACTGGATGTTTGAGGACCTATTGTGCAAATTATGGACTTGAATCCAAGACTGGCCCATAAAGGTTGTATAACTGACAAACATAAAAGGTTATTCAGTCGTAACTGGTTGAACTTCTGTCCTATGCCACCAGGTTCAGGAGCAACTGTTGCCCTGCTGCCATCAAAAGGCTTCACTCGCCTCAGTGCTGAATGAGCTCTGCAGCAGTGGACTCACTTTTGGGGACTCTGCAGTTCACATTCTTTGTGTTTTTGTTTACTGTTTTTTCACTATTTGCACGATTTGATCAAGGTGCTTCAGTGCTGAACTGATTTGTTTCCAAGGCTGTGGCCTGCAGCTATTGGTCTGTCTTCACTCACCTCAGCGGCTCCATGACAGTGGACTCACTGTCAGGGACTCAGCAGTTAATGTTATTTGTTTACTTTTTATTGTTTGCACGCTTTGTTCTTCTTTTCACTCGTTGGGTACTTGTTTGTCTTGTGTGGGGTTTTCCTTTAAATGGTTTCTATTGTGTTTCTTTGCTTTTGGCTGCTTGCAAAACGACATACCTCTTGGTTGTATACTCTATACATTGATAATGAATGTACTTTGAACTGAATTTTGTCATCTCAAACAATATTTTCAAAGTTATTTTTTCTATCTGAGCACGATGTTTGTCGTTCTTCATTAATGCAAAATAAATACTTCCTGGCCATCGCCTATAACTTTGTCAATTGTGCCTCCAGCTCCATTGGTGGATGCATCACTTGCAAGCTTCAGTGTAGAGATGATATTGTAATAGAGGAAGGAAGGCTCCCTTCTGATACATCCCTTGAAGGGACTGTAGCCATTTGGTTCTCTTCCCCCTGTTACAATTCATAATTCTTTATCGGTTGATGTAGTCAACATTGTGAGAACACTGTGGTCCTGTAAAAACTAGCCTGAAAAGTTCAAAATAAGTTTATTATCAAAGTACATATTTGTCACCATATACAACCCTGAGATTAATTTTCTTGTGAGCATTATCAATAAAGCTATAGAATAATAACGCTAACAGAATCAATGAAAAACCACCCAATCGTTCAACCAGAGTGCAGAAGAAAACAAACTGCAAGTACAAAAAGAAGAAATAATAATAATAAATAAATAAGCAATAAATATCAAGAATATGAGAAGAAGAGTCGTTGCAAGTGAGTCCTTTGGTTGTGGAAACATTTCAGTGATGGGGCAGGTGAAGTTATCCCCTTTGGTTCAAGAGCCTGATGATTGAGGGGTAGTAACTGTTCCTCAGCCTGGTACTATGTGTCCTGAGGCTCTTGTGCTTTCATCCTTATTGCAGCAGTGAAAAGAGAGCATGTCCTGGGTTGTGTGGTTCCCTGATGACAGACGTTACTTTCCTGCGACAGTGTTTCATGTAGATGCGCTCGATGGTTTGGAAATCTTTACCATTATGGACTGGGCCATATCCCCTACATTTTGTAGGATTTTCCATTCAAGGGCATTGGTGTTTCCATAAAAGGCTGTGATGAACCCTGTCAATATACTCTCCACTGCATATCTATGGAAATCTATGAATCCTCCCGGGAGGGGGGAGAAGATGGCAGCGCGGCAACAGCGCACGTGGCCACTTCGGTCATGAATATCTGTTATCTGTGAAGTAGGGTACCGTGCACAATTCTGATTTGATGGAGACAGATGTGAGAGCACAGAGGAACATCTGGAAAACTTCTGAAATACCTGCTTCGCTGCCGCTGCTACTGTGTGGTAACCAGAATCTCCAGAGCTGAAGGCCCCGAAATCGTCGGCTTTGCGTGTTTCAGTGGCCAGGGAGAGGTCAAAGGCACTTGGCAGAGGATGGCGCTCAGGAGGCTGTATCGGAGAGGCTGGTCGGAAGCTCAAAGTTTTCAGACAGATGGACTCAGTGTCGGCTGTGGGCGGCTGCTTCCAAGGTATCGGCAAGTTGACGGTTCCTGGAAGTTTATGGCAGGGAGTTTCTCCCTTTTGCCGCCTCTATCGGGGACTCAGGAGTCAATCAACTCGGGACTTTGAGACTTTTTTTTACTGTGCCCATGGTCTGTTCTTCATCAAATTATGGTATTGCTTTGCACTGCTGTAACTAAATGTTATAATTATGTGGTTCTGTCACTGTTAGTCTTTGGTCTGTCCTGTTTTCTGTGATATCACTCCGGAGAAACATTGTATCATTTCTTAATGCATATATGCATTTCTAAATGACAATAAAAGAGGACTGAGTGTTCTCATAATCTAAAAAATAATTGTCAAACTTTTAGATGTCATGCTGAATCTCCACAAATCCCTTAGGAAGTAAGGGCACTGCCATGTTTCTTTGTAATTGCACTTATGGGCTGGACAAGGGGCAGATCGTCCAAAATAATAACATCGAGGAGTTTAAAGTTGCTAGCCCTCTTCACCTCTGATCCGTCAATGAGGACTGGCTCATGGACATCTAGTTTCCTTCTCCTGAAGTCAATAATCACCTCCTTGGTCTTGCTGACATTGAAGAAAATGTTGTTGTTATGACATCACTCAGCCAGATTTTCAATTTCCCTTCTTTGATTTGGCACTTGACTATGGCATGGGAGCTGTGCTTAGCCACACAGTAATAAGTTTAAAGCAAGTAGGACAGGGGACTAAGCACACAGCCTTATGGTACACCTGTGCTGATGGAGATTGTGGATTAGATGTCGTTGCCAATCCAAACTGACTACAGTCTGCAAGTGAGGAAATCAAGGATCCAATTAAATAAGGGGGTATTGAGGCCAAGGTCTTGAAGCTTATTTATTAATTTTGAAGGGATGATGGTATTGAGTGCTGAGCTGAAGTCAATAAAGAGCATCAGTCCTGAAGAAGAGTCTTGGCCCGAAATGTCGACTGTCTATATCGACTTACATAGAAGCTGCCTGACCTTCTGAGTTCCTCCAGCAATTTGTTGTTTTGGTTTTCCAACATTTGCAGACTTTCTTGTGTTTAAGACTTCTCAAAATGCCGCCTAGGCTTCGTATGGCAGGCATTCCTTATCTCAGTAATAACAGTGGTCCAGTGTGTTGGGACCTGTGGTGCTACAAGTATTATGCTGATGGTAATTGGGCAGGGTTTTCATCAAACAAGCCTAGCTGAAATCACTGACTATGATTTGAAATACGTTGGGATGGACTGTTTCTTGTTTGGAGACGGCATCATGCAGTATCGTGAGCGCTTGATTATAGTCTGCCGCTGGTGGGATGTAAACTATGGTCAGAATCACAGATGAGAGCTTCCTCCGTAAGTAGAACAGAGAACATTTGACTGTTAGGTGTTCCAAGTTGGGGAAACTTAAACTTGACAAAATTGCCACATTAGAGCACTACCAAGAGTTTGTCATGAAACCGACACCTCCTCCTTTTGCCTTTTCTGAATCAGCAGTTCAGTCCAGATTGTAAATTGAAAAGCCTTCAGGTCTGATCACTGTATGTGGCATGCTCAGAGAAAGCCGCGTTTCAATCGGGCATAGTATACAACAGGATCTCATTTCTCTCTGATGCAGCAATCTTGCCCTCAGGTCCTCAATTTTGCATCAAAGCACAGTGACAGCTTCTAACCTTCAAAAATGCCCCTGGCATTCTATTTAATTGAACATTCTGTAATATGTTTTCACTTCTCTTACATCTAAGTGAACCACCTCTATTTCTCACAAACCATTTTGCAATTCTGGAATGTGATGTTAGGCTCACAAAGTCTCCTATATACCTTACCTAGTATCCAGAATTAGTGGTTGCACATCATCTTTATTCAACTCACTTCAACATCTATTGAGACCTAAAATAATGTGTATGATGACTTCACTTCATTTGACAATTTTGTATATATAAAGCCGCTTATGAATATTGTTGAAGACCTCGGTCTTCACCAATAGCAAACCCGTACAGTATCACTATAAGCATACAGATAAACATATAGGTGGAAGCATAAGCATGCAGATCCTGGGGCATTGTCAAAAGAACATTTGTATCATCTGTAGCTCTGCTGAGTGGATAGGTTGATGGCTCAGTTGGCAGCAGCAAGCTCCCACCTCACAGGCTCTGCAACCCAGCTTCAATCCTGAGCTCCAGTTGCACTTTTTTCCCTATGTCTGTATGGATTTCGTTTTCGTGCTCCAGTTCACTCACATCCTAAAGCCATGGTTGACAGGTTTTTGGGCTACTATAGATTTGCCCTTTTGTATGCCAGTGACTGAGATAATTAGATGGGGAGGAAAGGATTGATGGGAAGGTGGGGTAACTAAATTGCAGGAAAAGTTAATGAGTAATGGGATTGTTTTGTGGACTGACACGATCTCAGTCCGTGTTCAGGGAATTACGCTCAAGTTTATTTAACTCTTTGTCCACTTGAGCCTTCAATGCATGTGACACCAGTAAATTGGCTTAGCATCTGACTTCATGCATACCTTGTACCAATAATAACACCATATGTAGCTTTGAACAATACTGTTTGTTGTTCAAGCTTCAAGTTTATTTGTGACATGTACATCGAAACATACAGTGAAATCTGCCATTTGCGTTTAGAACCAACGAACCCAAGGGTGTGCCTGGAGCAACCCTAAAGTGTGCCACACATTCCAGCGCCAACATAGCATTCCCACAATGCTCAGCAGAACAACACAAAACACAACAAGCAACAAACAACAACAGCAAAAGCAATCCCCGGTCCTCCCTCCCACATCTATGCAGTCCTTTAACCCCAGAACAAGCCTCCAGCAGCCATAGTCTTGGTTCCTGTGGACACCAGGGTCTGGCCTACTGAGATGGCTCGCAGGGACTCACAGACCCGGCTCCGGCCAGCTGGCCTCAACTTCCGGACTTTTGATCCGTTCTTGAGTCTCAAACCTTGACATCAATCCCAGGACATGCCAGTCTCTGAATACCAGACTTCAAACTCTGGACTCACTGATGGCAGGACCCTGAACACTAGGCTTCAATCTCTGGTCTCACAGATTTGCAAACGCAGGGGGCCATTGGAACTTGTTTCTCCTGCTCGCATGGAACTCCAACTCTGGAATTCACCAACAACTTGCTGACCTGGAGGGAGGGGGTGTTGGTGGGTGCGGGGCATCCACTCTCTGCCTCTCTGACCACAGATGTCTCACATCCGCATTGCTGCTCTTCAAATATGGAGTGGAGATTTAAGCTCCAGCCTGACCATTAATTCCCCACGTTCCTGTTTCTAAAATGTAACCTGATCCCTAACTACCATCCCAAAACCATCCTTATGAACTTATGAATATCCTTACAAATATAGAATTTATATTCTATAAACTCCTGTAAGCACAGATGAGCAATGCAGAATAAATTCTTTCAATTCTCACTGGAGTTATGCTTTCAAATTCTGGCACTGTTCTGAACTTCTGGAAGAACTTTAGATAAACATATCTCTTCCATGACTGAGCAGTTAGCAACTGTGTCAATACCGTGTGGATCAGCTTCCTATTTTAACCTTGAAATTGACATCCATCCCACTGCAGCATTCACTGGCATATAATCTGTTTAAAATTTATTATGGAGATTGCTCCTCTGCCACATATAGTGGTTGCTACAAGCCTCTTCACTGTACCCTCCCATTGTAAGCATTTCCTGTGCTCTGACCATCCCAGTTAGCTGTTGTTAATCTGTCTTTCAGGCTCTTTCCTTATACTTTGGTTCTAGGTGCCCTTTCTTCATTCAAATAAAGCATTTCATTCTGTAATGGATTATCGCTGTTACATTGGTAGTGTATTTTTCTTCTCACTTTGCACCACTCTCAATCATTCAGCATCTTGAGTCTGTTTCACCACTCAACAAGTTCATAGCTAATGAAAACGCTTTACTGATACCACCAGCCAGGTGAAATATCTACCCAATATCTATTCTATTGAACCCTCAAGGAATATTGTATGTTTCAATAAGGTCCCTTCTATAAGCTTATTGAGTCACACACACAAAATGCCAGAGGAACTCTGTAGATCAGGAGAGGCATAAACAGTCGCTGTTTCTGATGAACAGTCTCTGATGAAGAACTCAACTGTTTAATTCTGTCCATAGTTGCTGCCTGACCTGCTGAGTTGCTCCAGTGTTGTTGTGGGTGTGTGTTACTCTGGATTTCCAGCAGAATATCATGTGTTTATGATTTGAGGATGCCTTCTCATTCTGCTAAACTTTAAGTAGTGGGGCCTATCGTACACAAACTCTCCCCAAGTGACATATGCCCATTAAAATGTTCCATGTATTTTTAGTGGCTGTCAACATTAGTGTGAATATCTTACATTCATGGTTGAAAGTTGCAACCTGCTTTATCAAGAATTTGAGAATCTGCTTATTCATTACTCGTAGCTGATACTGTAGCAATTAGTTTAGAAAGGTGTCTCTAAAGAACGTAGAAAAGTACAGCACAGGAACAGACCCTCGGGTCCACAATGTTGTGCTGATCCAATGAAATTAGTAATCAAAAAGCCAACCTTACTAATTCTCCTCTGCCTGCACAATGTCAATATCCTCACATTCATGTGCATTACACAATCTTAAAAGATTCTCAAGTGTCTACCTCTACTCCAGGCATTTACCACTCTGTGTATATATAAAAAAAAAACTTACCTCTCACACCTCCTTTGAAATTACTGCCTTGCACCTGAAATGCATGCCCTCTGGTATTACACATTTCAACCCAGGGAAAAGGATGCTACCTGTCTTCTCTACCTATGCCTCATAATCTTATAAACCTCTATCAGATTTCCCCTCAGCTGCTGCTGCTCTAGAGAAAACAAAAACCTGTTTGTCCAACCTCTCATTATAGCACACGGCCTGTAATCCAGGCAGCCTCCTGGTAAACCTCTTCTGTACTCTCTCCAAAGCCTCAACATCTTTCCTATGATGGGGCAACCAGAACTAATTGTAATAGTCCAGATGCAGGTTTGCTAGAGTTTTATAAAGCTGCAACATAACTTTCTGACTTTTGAACTCAATGCCTCAACTAGTAAAGGCAAGCATGCCGTCTGCCTTCTTAATCCCCTTATCAACCTGTGTGGCCACTTTCAGGGAGCTATGAAGTTAGACCCCAAGATCTCTTTTCTCATCAATATTGTTAAGGATCTTGCCCTTAACAGTGAACTGTTTCTTTATATTTGACCTACCAAGGTGCAACATTTCGCATTTGCCCACTCCACATTACATTATATTGAAATGTTGCAACAGATTCTTCACTAGTGCTGCATAAGCTTGAAAGATCTTCCTCAACATTTGAATTCATGACCTGACTGTAGCTCTTCATAGGCTTCAAAAGAGCTGAATTTAAATGATTCTGCAACCTCCCTATCATCTCATTGAATGAAATATATTTTGTTCAGATTCATATTCATTTATTTATCACATGTGCATTGAATCATGGAGTGAAATGTGTCAACCAACACAAGGGAACGAAAGTGGAAAGGGTGAGCAATTTCAAGTTCCTGGCTGTCAACATCTCTGAGGCCCAACATTTCGATGCAGTCACCAAGAAGGCACAACAGAGGCTATGTTTCATCAGGAGTTTGAGGAGATTTGGTTTCTCACCAAAGGCACTCACGAATCAGAATCAGGTTTATTATCACCGGCATGTGACATGAAATCTGTTAACTTAGCAGCAGCAGTTTAATGTGATACATAATCTAGCAGAGAGAGAGAAAAAATTCTGCAGATGTACCATGGAGAACATTTTAACTGGCTGCATCACCATCTGGTATGGGGGAGGGTTACCGCACAGGATTAAAATAAGTTGTAATCTCAGTCAGCTCCATCATGGACCCCAGGTTCCCCAGCATCTAGGGCATCTTCAAGGAGCGATGCCTGAAAAAGGCAGCTTCCATCATTAAGGATCTCTATCACCCAGGACATGCCCTCTTCAAAGTTCAAAGTAAATTTCATTATCAAAGTACGTATGTGTCACCATATTGAACCCTGAGATTCATCTTCTTGTGGGTGTACTCAGAAAATCTATAGAATAGTAACTATAACAGGATCAAAGAAAGATCACCCAGGGTTCAAAAGACAACAAACTGTGAAAATGCATATATAAATAAACAGCAATAAATAATGAGAACGTGAAAGAAAGAGTCATTGAAAGTGAGATCGTTGAATATGGGAACATTTCAGTGATGGGGCAAGTGAAGTTGAGTGTAGTTATCCTCTTTTATTAAAGACCTTGATGGTTGAGGAGCAGCAACTCTTCTTGAACCTGGTGGTGCAAGTCCTGAGGCTCTTGGACCTTATACCTGATGGCAGCAGTGAGAAGAAAGCATGACATGGAAGGTGGAGATCTCTGATAATGGATGCTGCCTTCCTACGACAGCATTTCATGTAGATGTGCTCAGTGGCTGGGAGGGCTTTACCCGTGATGTACTGGATCGAATCCACTTCATCTCATTGCTATCATCAGGGAGGAGGTACAAGAGCCTAAAGGCACAACTGGCCCAACATGTAACCTCTTCACATCCCTGTCCCCCTTGCTACCCTCTCTGTCCCCAAAACCATCCCTATGAACTTAAGAAAGAACCAAGTCTGAACCATAATTTTGCTGGAGTTCACAGGTCAACACTACCTTGATTGTAGTTTTACACTTTATTTTGTACAGAACCAAAGTAGTAGTGGAAATTGATCAGATAGCTTCATTTTAAGTAGGTGTAATTTCACCTCGATGCCCAAACTCATCCATATTATAAAAAAAAATCTCCATCCAGGTCGCAGACAAACTGAAGAGCTCCCATGCTTGGTCAAAGACCTACTTTTCTGATTGGCTCCATGTTCCACTTTTAAAGTTTCAGGACATAACTGAGCAAAACTATTCACTAGTGTTTAATACTCTTGTGCTTAATCCTAAACTCCTTTTATCCTTTTATTTGGTTTACATGTGGTACTACCGTGACCCACCTGATGCACACAAGAACAGATTCGTTTTGATACTCTTCAGCCACATTCAGTTCCTTTACGTAGCCCTTTGCCGGGGAATAAAAGGGTATTCTAATAACCTCTATGCATAATATCTCACAGAATGTGCAGAGTAATATGTCTCTCACAGAGCCACAGATAGGTAGTTTATGAAAACAAGACATGCAGCCCACTGAGTGTGCACAGACCATCACATACCCTCTTACCCCCATGCGCATTTTACACTAATCCTATGTTAATTCCAATTTTCAGTCTCTCCAACCTCCCCCCCAAGTTTCACCACTCAGCCACACATAAAGGCTGATTTATACTTATGCGTCAAATCGACGCTGTAGGTACGGCGTAGCCTCAAACCCTACGCAGAGCCTACGTGGATCCGTACTCCGTAGCCTGACGCGCACCTCTCCCAAAATGTAACTACACGTCGCGGCAACGCAGACCACAACAACTGTGATTGGTCTGCTTGGTAGCATCGCATTTCCTCCTATGCTGCAATAGCTTCCCATTGGGCGACTGAAGGGCAGGGAAAGAGCTCTGGTTGCAGTGCCTTCCATAAAGCTTTATAGACCTCCGAAATTATGGAGGACACATTTCGCTTTTACGATAAAAGATGCTTGCTTTAAACTTGTTTACCCCGAGAAAGACTACCATGACCATGAAGCCTTGCACGGGCAGGTGTGTGCGCATGCACGGCGTGCCTGAATTGCAGAGTGACGCAGACACACCAACGCACAAGTATAAATGCTTACAACACGCGTAGGCCACTTGCGTAGGTTACGGCGTCCATTTGACGCAGAAGTATAAATCAGTCTTCAGTGTCAGTTCACAATGACTGACCCATCTACCAACCCCCATGACCATGGGATGTGGGAGGAAAATGGGGCACCTGATGGAAGCCTACATAGTCACGGAAAAATATACAAACTGCACACAGACAGAAAATTGACCCTGAGGTCAGAATTGAGCATGGGGTTGTAATGTCATGAGGCAGCAGCTGTGTTGGCTGTGCCACTGTGTGCTGTGGATACATGTGCACAGTGATATACTTGTTCAAACATGTGTTACACTTATGCTGCAGGATCAGCATGAAATGAGACCTCACTCAGGTTGGAGGAACAGCACCTTACATTCCATCTGGGTAGACTCCAAACTGATGGCATGATCATCGAATTCTCAAACTTCTGGTAATGCCCCGCTCCTTTGCCATTCCCCATTCCCTTTTTCCTCTCTCAGCACCTTACCTCCTTGCCTGTCTGTCCTCTTCTATCAGAGTCCCCCTTCACCAATCAACTACCCAGCTCTTTACTTCAGACCTCCCCCTTCAGGTTTCACCAGTCACCTTGGTTCTCTCTCTCCCTTCCCCATCCCCCCCCACCCCCCCACCTTTTAAACCTACTGCTCAGCATTTTTTCTCCAGTCCTACCAAAGGGTCTCAGCCCGAGAAGTCAACTGTACTCTTATCTATGCTGTCTGACTTGCTCCTCCAGCATTTTGAGTGTGCTGCTTGGATTTCCAGCATCTGCAGATTTTCTCTTGTTTGTGAAATCTTGTTTATTTCCTTCAAAAGAGTTAATCTTGCATAAACAGGAATCAGGCATAAGCTACATTGTGCACTGCATCAGCAAAATTCTGAAGAGATTTACTACTCCCCGAAGTGCCACTTACTGCATCCAAGACAGGAGATGAGGAGCTATCCTATTAGATGATGATCTTCTTTTAAGATAGATTCTGAATAAATTTAAATCTTCAAAGACATTGATCTGAAGAAACTTTAAGCCTTTCTTCATGCGGCGATTTTTAAAAAAAAAGGATTGCTTACCGCAAGATACAGAGAAGTGGAAAAGGAACATTGGATTTGGTTTGCATCCTCTTGTGAATATGCCAACTCTCAGTTCTTCGTTAAGGAGGGTATTCAGTTTCTGCATTGAGAAGGGCTGATGCTGATAAGTGATTTTTGAATGCTCTTCTAGACTTCAAATGTGTTGCTTGCCCTGAAGAAAAATTGTTCAGTTTTCAATATGTTTTTTTCCTGATTTTCACAGCTTCTTGGAATGATACCTTGGAAAATTTATAGTTCTTTGTCTAATGCCAGGGGTTCTAATTTAGTTAATAGTGTAGACAACTGGGTGTGGAAATTATTCTGAGTTTGAAGTTGTGTGATCAATGCAGGCCCTAGCGGAGGGCTTCCAAGCCTTCACAGACAGCCTGTCTTTATGTAGGAACATATTGTGTGTGCCTTGCATCGACAGCAAGGGCCTCGTGGCTTCGTAGGCACCTGGGGTGCTCTGGAATTCTGTAGCTCATGTTAGCTTCATATAAAAATAAATTAAAGAAACCCAGATTTCCTTCAGATGGCCTGAAATGGATATGATAGCACTGTTTACATGTACTAATGTCCCAAAGCCAGTTTAAAATCTCAAAACTGCTTGAGGTTTGTGTGTTGCTGGTATGCAGGGCATACCCTTGCAAATTTGGATATTCCTTATATGGAAAATGATCACAATGATGATCAATTCTTGTCCCTGTTTCCTCTTTAATTGTAACACCCTGCTTAAGATTTTTACTGCTACGTTGTAGGTATTTCGTTTTAGCAGTTCTGTAAGAGTAGGTTGTGTGGCTCTCAGCCTGTTTGGGTTTGAGCTGAGATAAGAAGCTTTGTTATTCAACTTAGGGATATAGTGTCAGCCAGTCGGGAGGGGAGATTTGGGAGGAAGTTCAAGAGGATGCGAGCAGAGAGATCTCTGTTGGGGGGAGCTGGAAGAAGACTGGGGGTGGGTGTGGGGGAGGCAAAGGTGCCATCCCTGTTGAACAAGATTTTCTATGCAGGTGAATGGCTTCAAGAAGGAATAACCAATACTCCTGTGGGAGACCCCGTTTGTTCAAGATGGATTTCGAGTGACATTCAGAAGGTGGTGTGTGCTTTCATGCGGACCAAGGGTCCAGCGTGTGAGTGACAGACAAGTTCAAGATGAGCTCCAACTTAAGTGCACATTTAACTGTTTAAGAGTAATGGGCCCTTTTTTTTTTATCTTCCTTTCGTTTAATAACTGTTTGGGCCACAAAGGGGGTTTCATAATCAAGATGGCGGATGTTGCCAAGCACTGAAAGTTGCAGCTGCTTTGAAGGATTTACACTGCTAGTTTAATTATTCCAGAACAATGATGGAAAGTATCACACAACGGGGTTGAAAGTATAGAATATATGGATTTGTGTAAGCATGCACAGGTTAAGAATGTTAATGAAAATTGAAAAAAATGGGGATTCTGAAAGATCAATACTAATTTTCACATCCTTCAAGTGGACGAGCAAGCTTTGTCAATATTGTGTTGGAAAACTGCGGAGCCCTCAGTGGAGGATTATCTCGCCAGCAGACGGATGGGTCTGTGATATGCATATTCATGATGGAGCAGAATGGATGGTGGATGAGCATTTGTTTGACATCATCATAGCATGAAATACTGCAGATCAACTCAATGCACAGTGTAGATTATGACTGATCAAATCTTCCTTGGTATCACACCTCAAACATATTTATTGTGCGTAGCCAATTGTAAACCTGATCTAAATTTCATCAATATGAAGGATTCTGTGCATCTCCACCCAAGGAAATTCATGAACATGTACATTTGTAATTATAATTATATTTTCACTTCTTCACCAATTTCCTTGGATGGCTCTACATCCCTACATGCCTATAAATTGGAGTATTTTGTCCACTTGGAGTATTGTACCTAGTTCTGGGTACCACCACGTAGTAAAAGTGCCATAGTCATAAGGGTGAAAAGAGATTTATTTATGATCATTTAACTGAAGAAAGAAGTTTGTTCACTGTAGAAGAGGCCAAGGGTGTTGAAAGTGTAAATGAGGAGCAACTGTTTTCACTGGCAGAAGGATTCAATTACAGTGGCTACACTTTTTGAAGTACTTAAAAAAAAAAGATGACAGCAGGACTTGGAGCACTGTGTACACTTTGATCTCATAGAGTTATCGAGCCCCAACAGCACAAACAGGCTCTTTGGCCTACCTAGTCCATGCTGATTTTTAATTCTGCTTGGTCCCATTGACACACACCAAGACCGCAGCTTTCCATATGCTTCCCATCAATATACTTATCCAAACTTCCTTAAGTTTTACCATCAAACCCTCTTCCAACGCTTCCACTGACAGCTCTTTCCATACCTGCACCACCTTCTGATTTAAGAAGTTCCCCCTCAGGCTCCTCTCCAATCATTCACTTTTTACCTTTAACCTATGACCTTTAGCTGAAGTCTCACCCAAGCTCAATGGAAAAAGCCAGCTTGCTTTTATCCTAGCTATTCAGCTCTTAATTTTATATCTTCTGTAAGGATAAATGGTCAGCAATGGTTACAACATGGACTCATGGGCACAATGGTATTGTCATTGAGGAGATGCTCAGTAGTAAATAGTAGGTGGTCTTATTGAAACTTCCAGGTGGCACTTGACAAGGTAAATACTGGGTGAATGTTTCCTGACAGGTAATCTGTAACTAAGGCATATATTTTCAGAATAATGGACTATTTATAATAGAGATGTGGGAAAAAAAATCATTTTATCACAGCATCAGGACTCTTTGGAATTATGTATCCCAGTGAACTGTTGAGGCTGAAGCGTACAGTAAGTTCACTGCTGAGATTAAAAGGTTTTTGATTTTTAAGTCAAGCATAGTAGGAACTAACAACGAAGTACAGCTGAGACCAAGATCAGATGACCTACAGTTTTCTGAAACAATAGAACAGGTGTGAGGGATCACTGCTCCTATTGTTCTCATTATTTTAAAAAAATCTGTCCAAAGGTAGGTGGACAAGAACAATAATATACTTCAAAAAGGAATTCGGTAAATAGCTAGAGGGGGAATGTTTGTTGGGCTATAGGAAATTGCAGATAATGGGGGTATATCGATAGTCCTTCCAAAAAGCCAGCACAAGAGCAATGAAACAAATGGTCTTGTCCAATTTTGTATCATACTAATGAAATGGGGCTCTGAAATTGATCACCATCCAGAGGTAAACAGTGATACCATATGGAAAGACTGCAAAGTAGGGCATTGTAGATGTCCAAATAACTGAAAAGAAACAGCCTGACTGGTTTGCAGTATCTGAGCATCTGCTGATTCTGCTGACAGCAAAGAGGTGGCCAATTATTTTGACAATCAGTGTGATGTGATTCAGGTGTCTTAACACTAAGCTGTCATCCAAAGATCCTCCAGAGAATGGGTCTGTATTGATTGGCAAGACCTTTGCTGGAAAATAATAAGCTACTTAAAAAAGAGATGTTTAATATACCCATTGGTGAAGGTATGCTGAGAGATGGTTTCTTTTGACTACCTTAATGCAGTTCAAACTTGCTTTTGAATGAAAGTTTTATATTCCTGAAATAAAATGGAATGGAACACATGTTAGGTGGTGTTGTAGCTTTATGATGGGTTTTATGTCAGATAGGAATGCTCTGCACTATAAATTCTGAAGCCCTTTATACATGCTTAACCATAAATATTGCTGATCAGATTCAGACTTATTGTCCACATGTACATCGAAACTTATGGTGAAACATGTCATTTGTGTTGATAACCAGCACAACCAAGAAATGTGCTGGGACAGCCCAAAGTGTCGCCACATATTCCGATGCAAACATAGCATGTCCACAAAGTTCAACGCAGCAATAGCGCAACACAGAACAACACAAGAGGCAACAATAGAACAAAGCAAGACAACTGCAGCAAAATAAGTCCCTTTTCCACCCCTTCACACACACAGGCCTCCAGTCCTTGGCCCCAGGTTCTCAAACTCAGAGACAACGGGCTATCAAGTTCCATTCTTTGGCCTGGACTCCCAAACTTGCAAACATCTGGCTTCCAACCTCCAGTCTCTGGGATGCCCATTGGACTTTGTTGTATCTTAGTATCAACCTCAGGACTTTCCAATCAGTAAAATGCAGTCAAGATGTTGTTCCTTTATTGTCTTGCATTCATTAGTAATTCTCCTGTCAACACTTCACAATTGTAAAAGGAATATTTTTATTGCTTTATTGTCACTACCCATGTTAGGATTGCAGCAGATCTAAAGTCCTGCTCCAATAATTCTGCCAGCACCTTGTCCAGAGACTTTCTATATGGCACAGCAAGCCATAAACAAACACAAGGCCAGAGCAAAATGAGGTAAGACCTCCTCCATAGATGCTTTAATGGTCTTCTGATAGTGTGTCCTGTCAGACAACTTTTCTATTCTTTTTAAACATGTCAATTGAATTGGGAAAAAATATTTAATCAAAATTTTAAAGTGGCAGTATAAAAAATATACATTTAACTAAAACATGCTGTTAAGCAAAATCATAAACAGAGCATTGAATTTTTTAAAAATTATTTACCTGCACATATCTTTTTTTAAAAAGTCAGAACACTTCTGAAATGAATGGAGCTGGCATACAGCCAAGAGCCCTGATCAAAACTGTGTCTAAATCATTGGCTACAGAATATACCTGGACTCAAATGGTATAGTGTGCAGGCATGAAATTCTGAATGCATTGCCATGTATTGTGAGCAAGCCAGCTTTTTTTAAATAAAACCATTAGCTAAGCTTCAGCAAGTTCTAGATCATTGATTACTCTTCATATACAATAAAACAGTCCCCTGCTCTGCTCACTGTATGCTCAGGAATCTGTGGCTAAGCACAACGCAAACACCGTCAATGAGTCTTACCAACTGTTATTGATAGAATCTCAGATGGTGTCAAGGAGGCATGCAGGAGTGAGATAGATCAGCTGGTTGAGGGGAGTACCAACAACAGACTCGCACTCAACATCAGCAGGACCAAGGAACTGATTATGGACTTCAGGAAAGAGAAGTCAAGAGGACACACGCCAGTCCTCATTGAGGGGTCAACAGTAGAGTGGAGCAGCTTCATATTCCTGGATGTCAGCATCTCAGAGGATCTATCTCCTGAAGCCATCAGACCAATGGAATGATGAAGAAGCCATGCAAGCAGCTCTACTTCATAAGGAGTATAAGAAGATTCGATGTGTCACTGAAGACTAACAAATTTCTCTGTATTTACAGTGAGATGAACAATCTGACTGGTTATGCTGCAGTCTCAATGTAGACTCCAATGACAGAATCACAAGAGACGACAGACAGTTATAGACTCAACTATCTCCATCACAGGCAAGACCCTGTCATTGAGGGCACCTTCAAGAGGTGACACCTCAAGAAGGTGGCATCCATCACTGAGGACTGTCACTATCCAGGATGCACGTCTTCATGTTACTACCATCAGGAGCCTGAAGACCCACACTCGATGATTCAGGTCACATCGCCATCAGATTCCTGAATGACCCATGAACTCTACATCATTATTCATCTTTCTTTGCATTATCTATTAATATTTGTAATTCGTAGTCATTTTATGTCTTTATGCTGCACTGCTACCAAAAAGTAACAAATGCACATCAGATGTCAGTGATAAGAAACTGGATTCTAAGCACAAGAAATCCTGCAGAAGCTGGAAATCCAGAGCAACACACTCACAAAAGTGATAAGATGATGGGGCGGGGAGAGGTACAGTCAAGATAGCTGTAAGAGTCAATAGGATTATAGAAGATATCATTAGACTACCTATCTAAAGAAATGGAGACAGATAGATTAAGAAAGGTGGGAGAGGCATCAAGGACGGTTATAACCAGTAAAACAATGAAGCAATTTTGCAGCACAGTTGCTGTTACAATGTAAGAATGGGGCAACCTGCCCTGTAGCACTGTTGCACAGTGACAGATGAAGTGATAATCCTAAAATGACTTTTAGCTGTATTATGAGGGATAAAAATGGCCAATCTACTTCAGAGTTCCCACGTTCTCCTTCAAATGTGGCCTCTCACAATATTTTAATATAAATTATATTTAAAATCTTAAACCCAAAGAGCTTATGTCAAATGTCTGATATTTTAAATATTATTTATTTTATTCAAAATTATCCATATGTTTGTGATGCATTCAGAGTAGGCCAAGACCACCTGTATGGTATTGATTACCATGTGATGTGATTTGATAATTCTTTGATTCTTCTCACTGTCAGTTTTCCAATCCTTATATAGGCATTGAGACTGTTCATTGCAGATAATTGTATGTGACAGTTCTAGGTCATCCTTACAGGAAGATGAAGGGATTGAAGCAGTTCATGTCGAGTGATATTTCTTCAAATTTCCATCTTATTAATAGGAATAACAATCATTTTCTTTCACAGTATGTTTGACTAATGGCACGTTTATCAACATGATATGCATATACTTTGATTTATTCATTCAAAAATAATTTCATCTACTTGTTATTAAGCTTATGATTTTACTGGTAATGTAGGAAATTGCCCGATTCCTTATTTCATTATTGTATCTTCTCATGTGGGAGAAATACATATCACTTACCATATCATAGTGAAGAATTGTACATGGTTTATTCATTTATATTAATTATTCTATTAACTATTCACCTCTATTAATAGTAATTGTTTGGTTTAGAACAAAGAACATTTTGCTGAAAGTCTTTAGCTCTTGGATTGAAATTGTAGTCTGGATTATAACCCACCTCTTTTACCCAATGACAAGTAAATTCCTTCAGTCATTTTGTCCAGTTTCTTAGCTTTGACCTGGCCAATCCACACTGAGGGGCACAGACTTGAAGACAGAGCAGATTAAAAATATAAGCATTACAAGCCCCTGCAAACATACTGTAGTTAGCAATGAACATTAAGTTAAATGCTTGAATTGGTCTACATTATTCTAAATGTTCTAATGTCATCTGTTCTTCCTGGTATCTTCTTCAAGACTGCAAGTAATTGCAGAGGAGTGCACACAGTTGTCCATCATGAAAACCAGCCGTCCCTCCTCTGAGTCTGTCTACGCTTCCCACTAACTTGTTATTACCTCCAATGCCCCCCATGCCCGATCGGGCAGAAGATACAAAAATTGAGAACTTGTATCACTAGAATCAAGGACAATTTCTTCCTTGCTGTTATAAGACTCTTGAATAAATCTGTTAAAGGTGAACGCTTGGTCTTTCAATCAATCTTGCAACAGCCCATGCACTTTATATGTCTACCTGCACTGCACTTTCTCTGTAATTCTAATACTAGTTTCTGCATTCTGTTTATTACCTTTGTATTACCTTAATATACTTATGCATGGAATAATCAGTCTGCTCCTCATGCCTTGAGTACCTGCAGATTTCTAGCTTATATTAAAACAGGAATTCAAAATGTCATTTAGCATTTTCAAGTCCTTGCACTGGCATAATTCTCAGTTACTACTGCTCAGTTAAGGTCTCCATTTGAGCTGTACGTGGAAGCGTTAGTAGAGAGCCCGATAGTAAGATTTACAACAAAAGTTGGCACTAATCTGAGCCTTTGCCTATGCATATTTTGTTGCAACTTTTGGTTGGTTAGTGGACTAAAAGTCTGCTGAAGTCATGGCATTATAATTTTTTTCTGGTTTGAAACACCAGTGATATGAAGAAACAATTTCTGATGGAAACGATCATGTTTTCAGCTTAGGCTACAATGCCCCCTTTTATAAGTGCCCTTCACCTCAATGGATGCACTTAACTGACAGTGGAACTGTGTGTGCTGCCAAACGATACACAGGGTTTCTTCCCACATTCCAATGACAGAATGGTTCATAAGTTAATCCAATTCCTGTCTGGATGTCCACCACTACTGTGCAACCATAGATGTACCTTCATCTTATTTTCCTCTATCAATTTGCGAACATCTTGCGGAACGATCAGCATGAAATCAGGTCTATAATTTCCCTGGTTCAGTAGTCATTCTCTTTTAAGCCATCTTTTCTCCATGGGAGTTGACTTGCACCTTTTTCTGACTTCTTAGATCACAGTGTGATCATGGAATGTGACCGTAGTACCTCACTGTGGCCTGGAATTGAGATTTCCCTATGTATTTCTGACAAGTGCCTGACGAAGGGTCTCAGCCCGAAACGCCAACTGTGCTTCTTCCTATGGATGCTGTCTGGCCTGCTGCGTTCCACCAGCATTTTGTGTGTGTTGCCTGAATTTCCAGCATCTGCAGATTTCCTTGTGTTTGCAGAAATACTGTTTTGATTGGTTTCATTTAATTCAGTTGACATATATATACATAATAATAAACAATGAATACCTTTGTCCCCAAAAAAGTGGACCACCTTTCTTAATTTAGCAGAATAAATTATTTAAAGACTTGGATGTGATGCTTATAGAAGTGTCATGAAAGAGCCCTGTAGTAAGGTTGACAGCAAACTTTGTATTTGCTTATAAAGAAAAAAATGGACATGCCTGATGACTTGTACGTTTGTCTGTACAAAGAAAACTGAGCTTTCTTCTCAAATAACTGCCCAATACTCTAAAGCTGCTGTGCCCAAATTTTCCAACGTACCCAAACATAGTCAGAGAGAATGATTGTTGACAGCTCCTTTGTATCAGATCGATGACTCAGGGTAAATTCTCTTCACTCTATCATTCCCTTCTGATCTTATGTTTCTTTGAAACATACTTATCACTATGTAAGTATTAAAGTATTTTCAATTACAGTGAGGTGATGTTATTTTTGAGTGATAGTCTTGGATTAGATTTTGGCTCACAAGGCATCCATCCATTTTGGCAGGTAAATCTAGAACTGGTTGATAATAACAAATTGGCATCTTACTTTGCACCCTGTCCAAATTTATTTTCCAGGGAAGTTTACAGTTTCTTTTCCAAGGAAGTTTACAATTATCTGCTGAATGCTGTCATTCCAAATGAATTTCATCCCCATTGAGGTTATACTTATTACCATTGCAAGATATAGAGATGGATTTTTTTTTGCCCATTATGGCGCTGCCACTTAGTGCAGTAATGAAGATCCTCTATCTTTGACAGTGTTCACAGCTTCGTCATTATGTCATAGCTTCCTCTCGGTTTACTGTCAGTCATGCAAGTCCCAGGTAGAGACTCAGGAATACCGTTGCATACCGATGTAGATGAATTCTTCATTGCTGATTCCGTAGCAGTTTAGTTTGACCAGTTGCTAACCCTAAGCTGAACCCCTGAACATGGATGATCGGTGGATCATTCATACTTTGGCCTCTGCTCTTTGACCTGTTTGGCATGGGTGGCCCTACCAAGAGCCAAAGCACAAATCCCTGACTCCAGCCAGCATAGCTCTCCAACTCATTGAGGGACGCCAGCCTGCAAACCTCAACAAGGTTGTGGTTCTCTTGGAGGAAATTGATGAGTATCACTCCAAGAATTTTAGCAGGGTACCTTCAGTTCTCTGCAAGATACTACAGTGTATGAGACTAGACACTTTCAGAGGCTATCTAGATCTGTAGATGAAGCCATTGTTTAAAAGTGTTACTTTGCACAATGTAAGCTCTATTCTCGTTAATTTAAAATTCCTTCCTAATCTCCCATATTTTCGAGAATGAATAGGAGATGATTCTGAGACATTCACTCGCAAGGTAACAAATTAAGATTCCTAGCAATGCCCAACAGCTCTCTATAAGATACCAGAACGCTTGAGACTAGGCACTCCCAGAAATTATCTAGATCTGTAGACGAAGCCATTGTTAAAAAGTGTGACTTCACACAATGTAAGCTCTAGTTTTGTTAATTTAAATTTCTTCCTCACCCCCCCCCCCTATATTTGGAGTATGAATAGGAGACAATATTGAGACAGCCACTGGCAAGGTAGCAATTTATATTATTTATTTTCTGAGGATGACTACTTTCATTATAATACTAACTGTTTTCAGCTGTAACCCCTCATAAGACATGATCGGGGTACCTCAAGATTGAAATCAGGGTAAAGATATTCAATATCACCTATTCCACAGTCTCCACTTCATCAGTGACCATTAGATATGGTGGTTAAATGTCTCAGTTACCAGGCCAGGATCTCATTTATTAGCTTTTTATTGTGCAAACCATTGTGAAATACCTAATTCCAGAAAAAAGTATGGTAAAACAGTATGAAGCCTTTGTAACTGTTAACAATGCCTTTATCTGGATATGTAGCCAAAATCTTAATAGTAAACTATGTTTTATTTTGGAACTCTCTCAGCTCCTCTGCTAAACAAAAGGTTTAGGTACTTAACAAAAAGTTAATATCAGACACAGTATGGGCATGATAATAACTTGGTAAATGATGTTCATTTTCCAGATTTCAGGCACATTCAAAGCCTGAGTAGATTTTTAAATAAGAATTCCTTTCAGGGTTTCAAGAGACACTAGTGCAGAAGGACTGACATCCATTTCACTTTTAATTAAAAAATCTATATAACAGTAATATAATGTGCTTTTTATCAACATCCTCTTACTTTGCTGTGTGCAGCTTTTGTTAATTGTTAGTTGATTCTAATGTAACATTAGATTTGTTTATTTATGTGTGTTTCTATCCCTCTGTATGTAATTTCTTTTTGTTTCTTCAGCCCCATCGCCCCTTGGTACTGTGTTCTTCATGTTTCTTAGCAACCTTTTCCAGACCAGTAGATATAAATTGTTGGACTAGAGTTAAAAGACTTGACTACCAACGTCAAATGTCTTTTGGTCAAAATATTCTTGGTTGTGTAGTAGTAACTGTAGCCATAATCAGAAAGAACACGATCTACAGGCAAATACAACAAAAATAACTGAGAATTTTGCAACACAGCAGCTTAACACTTATAAAGTTCAAAAATGTTTTGTAATCGTACGATGCCTTGTTTAAAGTTGAATGTACCCAGGTAAAATGACTAAGATTGAGAATTAAATGTGTTTTGATTTCTTTAAAAACCAATAGTCAACTGTGTATTCCTGTATATTAATGAGGTTGTTTTAATAACACAGGCAGCGACTCCAATGGGACTTGTCAAAAGTAGCAAGACTGGGTCACTCAATCAATTTAAGGTGAATGCCATTTCCTTAAACGCTTTCAGGAAAACTCACCATGATTATCCATCAACATAATTCAAAATGTCAACAATATAGAAAAATACCAATGCACAGATGCAGTGAATAAGCAATTATATTCTTAATGGCATGAGCCTTTAAACCTTGCTGCTTTGCAACCCTTTCTCCATTTAAACTTTCGCTTGTTTAGTAGTCAAAATGCTCCTTATCATTACATGTCTGTGCATTCAAAATGTTACCTGAAACATGACTATCCTCAGATACAGGTTGTCTTCACCTCTGTGTTTTAAATTCAGATTTTTTTTTTTACTTTTTTGAAAATTCTTAGATTGAAAATTTGTGGTTTTAGAAATTTGTCTGCAGCATTACTCTGGTGTTAAATTTCTTCCTGATGTGGTTTCAAGTAGCCTTATGAAATTTGCAAACATAATTTGCACAAGTGCTAAACAGTTCTCAAAGTTTCCCTCACATACCACTTAAACGGTTTCAGAAAGAGTGAGTATGTAAGCTCTAATGTCAGTAGTTATTTTTCGCACAGATTTAATCTCAGACCTAATCTAGCTTAACCTAAGTGTTAACCATAATACACTAGCACCTGTGGAATATCAAAATTAGTAGAGTGGGAGAGGGTTAGCAGCATCCTCCCAGGGGAGAAAGGGGATTCCCACAGGAGTCTGAAGAATAGTGCACAAAGACTACATCCTCCTTGTGCAAAAGGCAGATGTTAGAAAGAGGGCAAAGATGTTGTATCCCAAACCATCAACCATCTTCTCATCCCCACCTGTGCTTCTCTACCTGCTGAGTTCTTCCAGAAGTGTTTTTTTTTGCACGTGGTAGAAAGTTGTCTGGAATGTGTATACAATGGTATAATCACCTTCTACCAATGCCTGCACTTTTGGAAGCCATGTAATGCACCCATAGCCCCTCCAGCTGCCATGCAAAGGTTACATTTATCGAAAATGAAAGTTTCCCCACTTTGTTGATGGACGGTTTCCTGACTTTCACAGTGCAAGTGTAAACAGAAAAGTGTCATATATGATATACGTCAGCAATGACAGGCTGCAGGGATCCTGAGGCAAGCTGCCTGAGAGTGTGGATAGACCTGACTTTGACTTTGAGAGCGTTTGTATTTATTTGCTAAACAAGTCTCAAACAGGATTCCATGATAAACCCAATGTCATCATTAGCAATACCAGGAAAGAATTGTTTTCTCATATAAGGCTTTACTACTTCCCTTTAATAGAGTAAATGGCTGCCCTTTTTGTCCTCCAAATCTTGTGTATTACCTTCCTCACTGCAGTCCTGCTGTGTTCAAAACCCATGGGCAATGAAGGACAGCAAAGGATTCTCTGGCTCATCCATCCAGTTCCATACAACTACAAAACCTGTTCTTTTCCAAAACAATTTGACTATATAGCAGTGCCATCAAACCCTGGGGAATTTGAGGAAAAAAATCATAAAATAATCCTCTATCTCTATTGAATTAAATCTGGCTCAGGAGATTAGTCCTTGCTTAGTTACTACATGCCATTAAATTTTCCTCTTTGATTTCTCCACCCACTCCACAACTTCAGACAATGCCTTCTTAGTGTCTTAACACCTTTTGGTGTGGGTGACTTTTATCCTCTCACTTGCCCCTCATCCACTTTTCAACTCTTTGGTAATGTCTTTGAATAATTCCAATCCCGGCCATTAACATAAAACCAATGGTCCTCCAGCACAGATAAACACCTCTTCCATCCCATTTCATCCTCACTGGTATTCTCCTTTCTCTCATTAGTTGCATTGCCCTTTTCCAGTATTATGCTTGTCTAGTGTCATCATAGATAAATCAAATTGACCTCCTGGATATTTGAAAGATCTTGATGACTTTCTATCACTGCCGTTTACAAATTCCAGAGGAGCATTTGCATTCAGTCTGCAGGGGCAACTCAGAGTACCTTGTACCCTGACTTCTTAGTTCTTATCCTACCTCCCTTCTGACCTATCCATTTGCATGGTTATATTATTGCCTAAAGTATACTTGAAGACAAGCACTTCATCTTCCAATGGGTATGTTGCAGCCTTCCAAGCTCAAGGTAGAAATATACAACTTCAGGTAATTCACATTTTCAGACATAAAGCCAGTCACCTGAAGTTATAAATTATTATTGAAACTGACCCTTTTTTGCTGTAACTCATCTTTCGTAATATTGGCTTAGTTTTTTGTTCTTTTTCCTACAAAGCTGCTTTTTGTATCTTTTCACATTACTTATTCTCCAAGTCTAAGTGGCCACATCTCATAGCTATTGCTCCATTCTTTCTCCTTTTACCTGCCTCCTTGCAACAACCCTTTGATCAAATGCCCTCCTTATTTAATCTGCATGACAACTCTGGCTTCTCACTATTAGAGATCTTCCCTTTGCCCCGTCAACCTCTCCCTTACTTTCTCTAGAAACATAAAATGAACAAGTCTTGCCACTATCCCACTTCTGATATAGGACCTTTAATCTGAAATATTAACACTGTCTTTCTTTCCACAGATGCCGCCTGACCTGCTGAATGTTTGCAGCATTTTCTGTTTTATTTTCAGATATCCTACATCTGCAGTTTTTTTAATATACACATTTGATCATAACTATTATTTCTCAGTTTCATATGTTTGCATCGATACATTTTGAATGCCTTCTGCAGTCTTTATTTAGGTTGTGGATCATGCAACATGTAAATATAAGAGAACTGAAAATCATTATTATAGATCTGTATTATTGCAGATCTTTTGTAAACACAAAGTATAATTCCTAGAAAATTGTCCAACAGTATTGTAGGAGAGCTTTCACCAGAAGGACTGCAAAGGTTTGAGTAGTTTTGGTGTTTTGCCATGAACTTCTTGTGAGTAGTTAGGGAAGGTAAATGAATGAGGACCCATATCCCACAAATAAATAAAAATCCATATGGTTCTACTAAAAATTATTTTAGTTGACATCTGTAATGTGCATTGCTGAGCCTTTACTGAACACACTAAAATGTTCATTTTTTCCCACTTGCTTTTTAAGCTTTACCATCAATCAAAAGATAATGTGATTCAATAAGCAGTTTTCTCCCTTTGATCTTGATAATCAATTTTTTTCTCTGTTACTGCTTTGCCATCAGTGTTACTTCATGTCATATTATTTTTTCTTCCTGACAACACCAGGCAAATTGGCAAAAGCAGAGATGTATTGGTAGAACTAATTTCATCTGCAAACATCAAAATGTGACAGACCAAGAATTTAGAAACATAGAAAATAGGTGCAGGAGTAAGCCATTCGGCCCTTCGAGCCTGCACCGCCATTTATTATGATCATGGCTGATCATCCAACTCAGAACCCCGCCCCAGCCTTCCCTCCATACCCCCTGATCCCCGTGGCCACAAGGGCCATATCTAACTCCCTCTTAAATATAGTCAATGAACTGGCCTCAACTGTTTCCTGTGGCAGAGAATTCCACAGATTCACCACTCTCTCTGTGAAGAAGTTTTTCCTAATCTCGGTCCTAAAAGGCTTCCCCTTTATCCTCAAACTGTGACCCCTCGTTCTGGACTTCCCCAACATCGGGAACAATCTTCCTGCATCTAGCCTGTCCAATCCCTTTAGGATTTTATACGTTTCAATCAGATCCCCCCTCAATCTTCTAAATTCTAACGAGTACAAGCCCAGTTGATCCAGTCTTTCATCATATGAAAGTCCTGCCATCCCAGGAATCAATCTGGTGAACCTTCTTTGTACTCCCTCTATGGCAAGGATGTCTTTCCTCAGATTAGGGGACCAAAACTGCACACAATACTCCAGGTATGGTCTCACCAAGGCCTTGTACAACTGCAGTAGTACCTCCCTGCTCCTGTACTCGAATCCTCTCGCTATAAATGCCAGCATACCATTCGCCTTTTTCACCGCCTGCTGTACCTGCATGCCCACTTTCAATGACTGGTGTATAATGACACCCAGGTCTCGTTGCACCTCCCCTTTTCCTAATCGGCCACCATTCAAATAATAATCTGTTTTCCTATTTTTGCCACCAAAGTGGATAACTTCGCATTTATCCACATTAAATTGCATCTGCCATGAATTTGCCCACTCACCCAACCTATCCAAGTCACTCTGCATCCTCTTAGCATCCTCCTCACAGCTAACACTGCCACCCAGCTTCATGTCATCCGCAAACTTGGAGATGCTGCATTTAATTCCCTCATCCAAGTCATTAATATATATTGTAAACAACTGGGGTCCCAGCACTGAGCCTTGCGGTACCCCACTAGTCACTGCCTGCCATTCTGAAAAGGTCCCGTTTATTCCCACTCTTTGCTTCCTGTCTGCTAACCAATTCTCTATCCACATCAATACCTTACCCCCAATACCGTGTGCTTTAAGTTTGCACACTAATCTCCTGTGTGAGACCTTGCCAAAAGCCTTTTGAAAATCCAAATATACCACATCCACTGGTTCTCCCCTACCCACTCTACTAGTTACATCCTCAAAAAATTCTGAGATTCGTCAGACATGATTTTCCTTTCACAATTCCATGCTGACTTTGTCCGATGATTTCACCGCTTTCCAAATGTGCTGTTATCACATCTTTGATAACTGACTCCAGCAGTTTCCCCACCACCGACGTTAGGCTAACCGGTCTATAATTCCCCGGTTTCTCTCTCCCTCCTTTTTTTAGAAATTTCTTTGAATAACAAAGATGAATTTTGCTTTAGTGACCTATTACTGTCAAAACACAGGCAACAAATTCTAAGGTGCATTGAGGTATTAAATGCCCAATAAGGAAAAGAAGGCTTTCATGCAACTGAGGTGATTTCAACAGTGTATTTAAGACATCATTGTGTCACAGTTTAGTGCAATTCTCACTGTGCAAGTTCGTTTTAAATATTCTATTTAAATTTAACCTATGCAACATACAGTCTAATCAGTCACTATGCAGTCATTACATCCTGGCAGAATTCTGAGAGAAAACTCAAATTAAAAAATACTATCCTTTCTCTTTGTACTTCAATGACTTATTTCACAATAGAATTATGTATGCAGATTAGACAGTAATAAAGCCCAGCCAATTCAGGCCTGCATTGATACCCCACTTGTGTCTCTTGTCACACTTTCCCATCTAATGTTTTTAATATAACATTCTATTCTCATCTCTATCATATGCCCCCTAAAATACATCACTGTGATTTCCTGCTCCACTCTCCACAATAGTGAATTCCGTATTCTCACTGTAGTCTCGGTAGAGATGTGTCTTTAAATCTTCTCTTTTACAGTATGTTAAGCTGATTAATTAATTCAATAGCCTCTAATTCTGTTCTTCCCATCGGTGGAAGGATATCCTCTGCATCAACATATCAAAGGTTTTCATAATTTTAAAGCCTTTCTTTAAAATTTAAAATAATCCTTCATTACCCCTCATGGTAGAGTATTTCTGGTGTAGTCCTGTAATTTTATTTTATTTTCTCTCAGTGCCCCCTGTTTATTGCAGCACATAGTACAGCAGCTCTACGAGTGGCACAGTGGGCAAGGTAGTGAAACCACTGGCTCAGACCTAAGTTCAGCCCTGACCCTCGGGTGCCCTTTGCATGGAGTTTGCAAGTTCTCCCTGTGACCACATGGGATTGCCCCTGTTTCCTCTCACATCCCAAAGATGGTGTGGGTTGCTAGGTTACCTGGCTACTATTTGTGCCCCTAGTGTGGAAGTGAATGACAGAAGCTGGAATAATGAGAATGAATGAGATTAATGTGGAATTAGTGTTCATTACAATTGACCATTGCACAGATGGAGTGGGTCAAAGGGCGTGTTCCTCTGTGACTACGAATTGTGCATTAATTATTTCAGGTTTAGCATAACCTCTTTGCTTTTCACCTCTGGAAATATTATGGCTTTATTGACCTGTTTGAAGCCATTTTGTGATTATGTACTTGTATTCCCTCTTGCATTGTACCTGTACACCATCTAGATACCTGTTTATTTCAAGAAGTGGGTAACTTACTTTACTGTGCTGCAAATGATCAAACACATTTACCTGTGATGGAATACTTTTGCCAGTTATCTGCTTATTCTGCAGGTTTATCAAAGTCTACATTTATTTATTTATGTATTTATTGAGGGACAGTGCGGAACACGCCGTCCAGCAATCCCCCAATTTGATCCTAGCCCAATCGCGACAATTTACAATGACCAACTAACCAATCAGCTGGTACGTCTTTGGACTGTGGGAGGAAACCCACGCAGTCACAAGGAGAATGCCTTAAAGGCAGCGGCAGGAGTTGAACCACGGTCACCCGTACTGTAAAATGTTGTGCTAACCACTATGCTTCCATGCTGGCCCAAAGCCTGCATGCAGTCATTTACAGCCCATTTGTTGTTAACTGTCTCTCACAATTTGATGCCATCTGAAAAATTAGAAGTTGCCCTTTTCATTAGAAATACTAAATTGTTGATATGAAAAGTGAAAAGATATAGTCCCCAACTCGAAACCTGGTCAAGTCCATTTTCGGCTCCATTTAGTTTCAAGCCCTTAGCGCTGTTCACCACCTTCTATCAGTTAGTTAGCCAGCCAGCCATTTGCTGTTTATTCACTCTGCATACCTTGGCCTGGTACTTTTGCTTTCTATGCAGTACTTTATCAAAAGTCTCATAGAAACCTTGTAGCAGATGAACATTTGGTACTAGCATATGTTATGTGAAGACTCTGACAAAAATTAAATTGCATGGAGCTATTTCATTCAATGCTTCATGATTGTTAGTATTAGGAGTGAAACTTAATAATGGCCATTACCAGCATATTCATTGCTACTTCACCTTGTACTGTGTTGCACTTACATGTCTAATCTGATTTCCACATCAGATGAACATCAAAATGTTGCCGTCCCCATGCATTTCCCCTTTTGGCTGTTGTGGGCAAACCTATAAGTAGAGGTCCAAAGGGTCATAGTTTCCCTGGTGTGATCATCTCTGAGCACTCCTGGTAAAATAGGGTCTACATCGCACAGCAGCAGTGTGTGATTCCACTGTGGTAAGTCCAGTACTTACCATTTATTCTTCAGCTGCCTTCCCCTGATTTCAGTCTGGATCCGCACAACTCACAATGAACTCACTACCACCATCTCCCACCAGTGTATGTCTTCCTCCCCAAGGATTCGGCCCAACTCTCACCCTAAAATGTGTCGTTTTCATAAACCGCTTATGAATGCATTTATATTGCAGTATGGAACTTTGATCTTGCAGACACCAACAAAACAATATGAAATTACTTTGCAGCTCTTTATCATGTGCTTCCTTACTGCCCAGCTTTTGCCTTCGAGACACTGATCAAGTTTGTAGAATAATTAAATTTTCCCTTATTTGATTACCTGCAGCAAATATTGACAAATTTATTTCATTTTTAATCTCAGACATATAAGTAGTAAAATCGAGTTTTAAGGCAAAAATGACAGTGTTATTGACCAATGCAGCCCTGTACTATTGGTCTAATTTTATAGGCAGTGAAATCTTATAATTGAACACCATAGGGGTAGTTATCAACAGAATTGGTTTCAAACCTGCAGTCAATGAAAGAAAGCTATTGCCCATTATCTTTCACGGTCAGGATAAATGTTCGTAGGCATACCATATCCATTCGCTACAAAGGGAAGGACCATGTATTAAATACAAATCAGCACTTGTCTTAACTAAGGGTAAGGTACACCAGAATGTGCTAAGAACAACCATGTGTGTCGTTTAGTTCAGGAAATGTAGACGGGTCAGTGAAAGTGATTTCAGAATATAATATTCAGGCAAATGAGGAGAGAGGATGTAGTTTTAGGCTTATAACAAGATTTCACTAAGCGTTTTTACAGCTGGAGGCTGAACCAGATACCTTCTTCTTTTAAATCTGCTGTGCAAGTGCAAAACAGGATTGTTATTAAATAAGTCCATGGGACAGCGTAAGTCAGAGCACGTGTCAAATTGCTTATAGATGCCCACTTGGATTTACTGCAGATTATTTTGGGACATCTCTTGTGTTTATGAACTGATTTTGTTTCTGTAATTAGGTAAATTATTTTTAATGATTAGGATAGTTGTATTTTAAGTCTGATTTTATACAGCCATTATGTGATTGCCCATTATTTATGCAGCATTAATCAACAATTACAGCAGCACTGGATATTATACAGTTGCATAGCAGATAGCGTAATGCTATTACAGCACCAGAAACCCAGGTTCAATTTCCACTGCTGTCTGGAAGGGATTTCTATAATCTTTCCACAGCCACATGGATTTCCTCGGGGTGCTCTGATATCCTCCCACATTCTAAAGACAAACAGATTAAAATTTTAAAAATTAAAATCCGTCACGAGCCTTGTGGCCCATCAGGCCGGTGCTTCTGCCGGTTTCCATGGCGTGAAGCGACCGAGAGTATGTGACTCCCCCCCCCCCCACCGATAGGACGCCAGTCTATCACAAGGTTAACCCCCAGCATTTTTGCCAGTACCCATTTTCAGCTGGGTAGACTGGAGCATTGTGTGGTTAATTGCCTTGCTCAAGAATACACACGCACTGCCTCGGCTGAGGCTCGAACCCACACCCTTCAGATCGCAAGTCTGACGCCCTAACCACTTGGCCACGCGCCACACAAAGACAAACAGGTTAGTAAGTTAATTGCTCACAGGGGTGCAGTTGGGCAGAGAGAGAGAGAGAGAGTGAGTGTGTGCGAGGGTGCCTCGGGCTTTTGCACAGTACTGTAGTAACTTTATGTGTTGCACTGCACTTCTACCACAAAAAAAAACAAATTTCATGACTTCTGTGAGTGATGAAAAACCTGATTCTGATATGTCTTTCTATTCTGGACTGAGAGTGGGAAGGGGGAAGGGAGAGAGGAAACATGGTTGGGAAAAGGGGAAGAGAGAGAAGAAGGAGTGAGAAGCACCAGAGAAACCTTCGGTAATGGTCAATAAAGCAACAGTTTGGAATCAAATTACCTTGCCTGGTGTCTCAGGATTGGGTGTGTCTTTACCCATGCCAACCCCATTACGGACCACTTTCAGGCATATGATTAATGCCACACTGTTGGTGCATTCCCGAAGAAGGAAAACCCAGTCTTTGTTGATATTGTACCAAACCTCTGGATGGTGAGGTGGAGATGCATCTCTACCATAGGAGGTGTAAGGTGCTCCTTTCCTCTGCTAGCCTGCAGGTCACCCTTGGGCAAAGTGTAGCACCTGCTTAGCCCCCGATCGGGGTTATATGAAGCCATGGGAGCAGGTAGTGGATGGTCGTATGAACAGTTGGTGCATATCACAAGTCCTGGTTATACAACCACTGACACTAGGCAGACAATCTCTGAAGAGTATTGATAATGGCTGGGGTCGCCCAACTTATAAACACACTGCCCAGAAGAAGGCAATAGCAAATTGCTGTGTAGAACAGTTAGGGTCATGGAGACCACGGTTGCCCACATGGTAGGGCATGGAATGTAATGATGAAGGTGATGACTGTTGTCCAGGAAAACAATTAAGGGCTCAGTGGAGTGTTGTGGGGCTGCAAAAAATACTCCTGCGAATGTTTCCTTCAGCAATCTGTTTCTTCACAGTGACAACTGAGCGAATCAAGTTTAGAGCCTGATCTGCTCATCAATCAGATGCATTTTCCCATTGTCCTTATTTCCAGACAGCACCTGTGGTGGTACCATTTCCCCGACACAGATGAGGCCAAACATGTTCCTTCTTATTCTTATTTTGCTCCCATACTACATAGTTTCTTACATGATTTCACCAGCTCCATCACCAGCATGGCATTGCAAAATGATTTAATTTATTAATAGCAGCTAAGGCTTCATACCCTCACATGTACTGTATGTGCTTTATTTGTATATATATTTTTTCTACAGCTTAAGGTTTTATTAAAATACTTTGTTTCCAATAACGCTTTAAATTTTCTGAGTCTTATGCAAAACCTCACAGGCAAAATCCTGCAAGTGAATGAGACATAAATCAAATTGGTGCTCTAAGATCACATGTTTAAACCTAAATGTTGTGCTTGAGAATTTTGCTCCTCGATTACATATCAAAGAAGCATATACTGCATCAAAACAGAAAATTCAATTTATGTTCATCACAGCATATTTTCTTTGTATATAATGAAAAAATATTGTCTTCATAATTATTCTGCCACAGAATGCAAAAAAAGTGAGTTAGAAAAGAAAAGGTCATGGAAATGTGCGGTAACTTTGGGAAATGTAAAAATGAATGACAATAGAGAACAGACCAATATTGATCACCAAGTTGTGTTCCAAAACCAATCATCTCATAATTTACTTCTTTCATCTCAAGTGCCTATAATATATCCTCTGTATAATTGTGATGCACTCTTCACTCGTTCTAAACCAGTAAGATATAATAAGTCATCTAAACGTGCAATAATTACCATTAACCTGAATCTGCCTGGGTGAGGGTGGATGATAGATCCTTCAATGCACTGGTTCCATCCCAACTCATGAGGATTTGCAGAAACATTAGGACTTTCTTAAAAAAGGACATAATAAGCTCTATTTTCCATCAGTAGAAAGGTGAGGATCTGACGAAGGGTAAGAGATATTTTCCTTGCCTCCTGTCATCTGTTACCACAATTAGATTGGATGTGCATCTTTGGAAATTCAGCCCAGAATATGTATAAGAGGCCAGTTGCTCAAGAAATTTGAAAGCATTATTGTGAATTAAGCCTGTATCAACTGTGATCCTTTATTTTCATTATTTATTTAGCTACATCGCAGACTAGGCTCTCTCAGCCCTTCGAACTGTGTCTCCCACCATCTCCTGCCCCTAGTTTAATCACGGGACAATTTACAATGACCAATTAACCTACCAACTGGTAGGTCTTTGGACTGTGGGAGGAAACCAGAGCACCCAGAGAAAACCCATGTATTCCATGGGAAGATCATACAAGCTCCTCACGTTGGAATTGAACTCTGATATCCGACATCCAGAGGTGTAATAGCGCCGTGCTAACCATCATACTATCGTGGCGCCCCTTGCTGTGATGGTGCCAGATAACACCTTCAAAGGCACTTCAGGGAGAGAGACTGTTGTTCCAACAGTGATACAGCTCCCTGCAATTATTTTCATAAAATACCTCTAGGTCACAGAGAAATCAAAATTCATTCTGTTTAAATCACATCATATCCAAACAAGAAAACAAGACGTCATTCAAAATCTTTTCTACTTTGTATTCTTGGCCTACCCAGCATACTGAATGAGCAGATGGGTGCTTGGTACTGATTACATCTGATCAATCCATAATCCATTACCTTCATCTTGAAAAGCGTGTTAACTATTAACTCAATTAAAAGACTAAATGCAACTTGAGCTATCCTTGTAAACCACACATAAGAAATATGACATTTATAACACAGACTTATCTGAAAGGACCTTCTCTAAAGCATTATTGACACCGTTAGGTTTTGTTTTTTTTTCTAGGTAATAAATCCAAAAAAGAAAATAAAGAAGAAGAAGTATGTCCATTCAGGAACTGTGAGTACTTATAGTCATTGGAAATAAATTTTCATGGAATGGTTCCTTAGAATTTTGTTCTCCTTGATGAATTTTCTAAGCCATCGTGATCAGGGGTTGCCTGCCTTAATCATGTCATAAGAATGCACTAACAGGCATGACTGTGAGCCAGTGAAAGGAACAGATTGGGTGATGTTGGAGAGTCAATTTTTATGTTTGGCTGTCAAATAATTTTCCTGAAATGATCAAATTGCAGTTATTGAAATAATATATAAACATGAGGAAAGTAATATCTAGGGGTTAAGTTTGTATAAGTTCCTTTGAACAGACTTCTAACTTCAGGAGGTGAGACTGT
Organism: Mobula birostris; assembly: GCF_030028105.1. Lineage (NCBI taxonomy): Eukaryota > Metazoa > Chordata > Chondrichthyes > Myliobatiformes > Myliobatidae > Mobula > Mobula birostris. The sequence goes on from NC_092383.1 coordinate 71,702,950, forward strand.
TGCTGTTCCAACAGTGACAAAGCTCCTTGCAATTAATTTCATAAAATGCCTCTAAGTCACAGAAAAAAACCTCATTCTGTTTAAATCACACAATATCCAAACAAGAAAACAAGATGTCATTCAAAATTCATCTTTAGTACTTTCTATATTTGAACAACAATGAAAACTAAAATAAATAATCAATATATTGAATTATGACTTGTAAAGAAAAGAAAGCGTGTGTACATTTAAAATACTTGTTCCACTGAGGCATGATGTCTAGAAATAAATTCCATTTTACTACTGCAAAGTGCTTTGGCTTCTTGTTAGTTTGAATTATTTCGAGATTTTTTCTTATTATTCTTATATTTGATTTTGTATGTAAATTATAACAATAGTCCATTGCAAAATTAATGAACACGATGTTATCAATTAGAGAATGGTAGATTATTTATTCTGATAACTTATTTTTGGAGAATTTTTTTTCATTTATGGGAGATGGCAGCTTCGGGGGAAATAACCATCTATTGTCCATCAGTAATTGCACTTGAGAAAGTGAAGATGGACTTTCCACCTTGAATGCTGTAACCCGAGATTAAGGTTTTTCCATTGTGCTATTAGATAGAGAAAGTCGAATTTTGTAACTTTGTGGTAGTGACTTTTCCCATGCATTTGCTGTTGTCCATCTTCATGTTGGAAGCAGAGGACTGAGGAGATACTGCTGGAAAATTTCAGTGGGTCAAGCAGCACCTGTAGGAGGAAAGGAATTATCAACGTTTCAGGTCAAAACCCTGCATCAGGCCGAGAGTGGAGAGGTGGGTTGGGCAGTATAAAGAGCAGAAGGGAACAGTGAGAAAAAGCTTCGGAGACACCTGGTGGGCTGAGGAGGGTGTAACATAACGGGGGCGATCAGTAGGGGTGGAGTTCAAAGACAGTGACAGATGAGCAGTAGATGGAGGCAAAGAGAAAGAATGGAGGAAGAATATAAACAGATGGCGGAATGTGGAGGGAGGGGAGTGTGAAGATGGAAGGCCAGTTGCTGGAGGAAGATAAGTGGGAACGCACAGCACTGCCAGTGTTGGATGCTGATGAGTAAAGGAGGTGAGAATGGGAACCATTAGGGAAGAGGTAAATAGTGAAGAAAAGTAGAGAAGGGTGACATGGATGGATGGAACAAGGAGGGTGAAGGGGAGCTGGGATGTGTCTGGAAAAGGGTTCAAATGTGGGAATGCTGGAGGAAAATTGGAAGGGGAGGGAGCAAATTTCGGGTGGTGAAGAAAGGGGTTATCTAAAATCGGAAAACTCACTACTAATGCCACTGAGTTGTAGACCACCCAGATGGAATATAAATCTTATTCCTCTGGATTGCAATGGGCACCATCGGGCAGTGGAGAAGGTGAAAATTGGGCAGGTCAGCATGGGAATGGGAAAAGAAGCTGAAAGGGTCTGCGACTTTGTCCTTGGGATAGTCATTGCAGATTGTCATTGCCACATATGGATCATTGAATGCAGTAGACAAGGTGGAAGGAGCGCATGTGAACCTTTGCCTCACCTTGAAGGGCTGTTTACATCCCTGGATAGTATTGAGGAAGGAGGTGCTAAGGAGAAGTGTATCATGTACTGTGAGACAGGGAAAAGTGCCTAGAATGGGTGTGGAGGTGTGAGTCACGCTCGAAGGAGCATTGGTGAACTGCTGTGATGCATTTTGTAAATGGTACATAGGACTGATGTAACAAGACTGCAGTGAAGGGAGTGAATATTTAGTGTGATGTTTAGGAAGTTAATCAAACTGGCTGCTTTGTCCCAAATTGAGTCCTTCTTTGGTATTGATGGAGTTGCACTCAAGGGATTAGTTCCCATAATTTACTTGATTTATCCCTTGTGGATGGTGAAAAGTTTTTGACACTGTGAACAGCATTCCAAGGAATACACAGCTATTGTAACGGCAACATTAACGTGGGCATTGGTGGTAGTGTATTTGGTAATGGTTAAGTTATTGAACATCACATGAAGGAGACTTTTGCAAGTTCTAATTTAGGAGACAGTACACTTGGTTAAGTGCAGGCCTGTCAAGAGCAGCCACTTTAAACTCATCTCTATGCCTGGACTGCGGTTGGAATGAGATAACTGGAGCCAAGTAAAGCATCAGTGAACATGATGTTGGTGAATAGCAAGGAATTTGCTAACTTAATCCACAACTTCCATCACTTTGCTATGTGACTAGACTGATTGGCCTGGGATTTGTCCTGCTTTTTCCCAATAGTATGGCCTGATGGGATGGTTTCCAGTTTTGGAGTTACAGTAGGATACCTGGCCACACCTGCTCCAAAGGTGAACAAAGGAAAGAAAGATTTAATATAAGTATGTAGAACCTTGAAACGTTTTGATGGTGCAGATAAAGGGAACCAGTTTCCACTAACACAGAGACTGGAAAACATTAGTCCGAGATTGAAAATAATTGGCAAATGAGGGAGCAGAGTGTTTTATTTTATGCATTTACTTCATCCACCTGAAATGTATTGGCAGAAATAAATTCAATAGTACATTTTAAACAAGAATAGAATGGATAGTTGGAAAGGGACAACTTGCTGGATGACGGGTAAAGAACAGTGTTATGTTTTGTAACTCCAAAACATAAAATTAATTGAAGGAAAAACAATGGAATCCAGATTGTTTGTACATTAATTTCGTTTTTACTTTTAGTGAGGCACGAACCTATGACGTGGAGTCGTGACAACGTATGCTATTCACATAATCCGTAATGAATTATGTAAACAACTAAGAATGATTAATCAAACAATACATTTACAATATCACTGAAGTATTCAATAAACCACACTCCTCCCTGCTTAGCTATAAACTCCAACTCAATATGGAATGCATCTCAACTCAGATATGTGTTTATTGCTCTCTAGTCATATATACACACACACAAACATTTGTATATAGATACACACACACACACACACACTCCTCTCTCTCTCTCTCTTTCTTTCTTTCTTTATATATATATATATATACAGTAGATCCACAGTATTGTAAATTTTAAATGTCCCATTCGGGCCTATAGATTTAATCACTGTGGGGGATTTCTTACTCTTGTAGGATAGAGTCTTTCCTGAACAGGCAAGTCATTCTGCTTGACAGGTGAGACTTGTGGTTGTGGAACAATTCAGGTTCTGATACCTCTTCCATGGTAGTTGAAGGAGTTGACTCCGGAACTGCAGGAAGTGGTTCTGATAGCTCTGGATACCTTTCTTCTTGATGTGCTAGCATCCCAAACAGTGCATGGCAAGCTGCTTGATCTTCTGATCTATCCACATCCACCGGATAAAGCTTTGAGTCAACAATTTCATTTTGACCACATCTAGATGACTGGCTTGTAGCTCCTCTAACACCATAGCTCTCAGCTTGGATGGTGCAACAATTCGCAACACCCACATAAGGCAACCCTGTCAAGGATAAGTTCACCCCAACATTGGTAAAACTGGGATTTCTGCTGCACATTTCAGCCATTTTGGGTGGCCCTGTAGACCAGAGACAATGTGGGTCCAGTCTGGTTTCCCTTTGGATCATCTCTGCTGTAATATGGAAACTTTTGATTGCGTTAGGGAGAATATATCAAAAGGAGTGTCCTCCTTTGTAAATTCTTCAGGTATTATTTTTTCCAAAGGTAAACAGGACAATCCATCAGGATTTCCATGAATAGTTGTAATCTTGAATTCCATCTTTTAATTGTGTCCTCCAAGAAACAGAGTCCATCTCCGCATTCATGCTGCTGCTGTGAGTGAAACACGCTTCTGTGGATTGAAAATGGACACCAGTGGTTGATGATCGATAATGAGAGTAAACTCTCTGCCATACAAGTGCTGGCTGAAAGACTTCACACCCCAAGCCAAACTCTGTCAATCTGTGCATATTTTTTCTCTGTAGCAGTAAGGGAATGTGATGCAAAACCTATGTGGCATTCACTTCTGTCACTTATAACATGTGACATAACTGCACCTATACAGGCATCACAAGCAAAGCTTCACTGCAGATTATAATGTGTGAGTACAGTGTCTGATGTCACCATTTCCTTTACCTTTTTGAAAGCCACCCTACTCTGCTTTGTCCATTTCTATTTCTTCCTGATCTATAATAATGAGTTCAAAGGATTGGGCACAGTAGCCATATTTGGCAGAAACCAGTTGACAAATCCTAAAAAGGACCACAATTTTGACACAAATGGGGCATCCACCACTGCTTGAATTTTCCCAGCACAGTTGTGTAAATCTTGTGCATCAATGGTGTGACCGCAGTAAGTGATGCTTGGGTTAAAGAGTTTACACTTGCTGCATCATAATACAAGCCCATAATTTTTTAATTCTTTTAACACTGTCTTGAGATTTTGGAGATGTTTCTTGTCATCCTTTTCAGTAACAATGATGTCATCCATGATTGTAACACTGAGTGCCCGGGCAGCCTTACAAGACTTGGTCCGTAGCTTTATGCCAAAGTGAATGTGCAGAAGCTATTCCAAAAATAAGCTTGTTATTAACAATAAAGCTCATTGTGAGTGTTTATATTGAGAAACACTTTGGACTCTTCCATTTCCATCTGTAAGTGGGCCTCAGCTAAGTTAATTTTGTTGAAGAGTTTCCCTCCAGAAAGGTTTGCAAATATATTCTCTATCCTGAGCAGAGGCCATTGAACTACTTTCAGTGCTGGGTTGATCGAGACCTTAAAATAACCACAAACCCTGACAGACCCATTATTCTTGGCTTCTGAGACCTCTGAAGTTGCCCATGGGCTCCACTTAACCTCCATATGATATAGCTCACTGGCTGCTCTATCATGGATGGTATAAAGAACCAGAAAGGCCTTGTAAAACTTGAATTTGGAGTGTTCATTTAACACTATGAAAATTGATATGTTTGAGTTTTACAATGCCGTTTTTGAACACAGCTATGGTATCATTCACAATCTTTCTTAATTCATTTTCAGTTTACTCTATTGCAGGGGATGTGATATGCAAATGGTGGGCGGATCTCCAATCTAGTTATAGTTGTCTCAGCCAATCACATCCCCACAATGCTGGCCCTCTTGTTAGCTTGTTGGTTGTTGTATTTCACTGTTACGAATGTCATTCCCACAAGAGTTATCTTTTCTCCAGTATAAGTTCTCCGTTGGATATCTGCAGGCTTCAGTTCAGTATCTTTGAAATACAGTTCAAACTCATTTTGTTGAATGACTGAAATAGCCGAGCCAGTGTCCAATCTCATTTTATTTAATTTGCCACTCACTTCTGGCGCAAGCCATATTTCTTGTCTAATGTTGGTTTTCACATAATTGATCTCAAGACTACTCAGTCCAGTGTCATTCTGATCACTATCAGATTTTTCATCAACAGCATGCAGATTAGTGCTCTTTATGAAACTGCAACTTGACATTTTATCTTTTTCTCTTCTCTGTGCAATCCATTTATATTTGTCTGCCCAACATGCTCTTTTCTGTGTGTCCTACTTTGTTTCATTTTCTGCAAGTTTCGCCTTTAAACCTGTGAAACCCACTGGGTTCCATGGCTGCATATGTCTAGGGAAGACACTCTCTGATCCCGCCAGACCCTTGAGATTGAGACGGCTCTTCCACCCCAAACCCAGGTTTGTGTGGATGCTGTGTAATTTGCTACCCTGTGCCACAAAATAACAGAGAGTACACTGCATACGACTAAAGGAATTATATTTATGACTCTTAACTAAAGGGTAAGTAAAAAAAAAACAAACAAAAAGAAATGGGCCCATTCTAATTAAACAATTGCACAAGTTGGAGCTCAGTGTTTCACCAATGTTTACTGATCCTCAATCGATCTCAGCACCTGGCTTCGTCGAATCACGGTCCCGCACCAGGTCGAATCCTACGACCTATTCTCTCCACCTCCTGCTGAAAAAAAAACCCAAGACCAACATTAATGACCCTCACCAATAAAACCTCCCCCCTTAGTTCCACCATCCTTAGTTCCACATATTCATCATCATCCCTTATCTTCAACAATAACCCAAACAGGCTGAAAGCAGAACAGACTGCTCTTAGAGAATTGTTAAATGAAATATCTACAGCATAACAGTAAAAATGTGAACCAGGGCATTACACCTGCATTGACCTGGATGTGAGCCCTGGCACAAAGGAAACAGAATTTGTTCAGGCAGGCAGGTTTCTGTTTAGACATTGCAATGTTTTCATGCTCACTTTCATTCCTGACTGCAACTCAATTGTGTCTCTGTCTGCAGTTTCCATTGATATAACTATTTCAACTGTTCTTTTAGATGTGAGTTGTGCTTCAGTTAGGAACAGGTTTTACATGCTTTCTTGTAAGATTCCACAAACAAAACATTAAACAGTGCAGCATTAAGCCCATCATTGAACTGACAATGCTCAGAGTATCTCTTCAATTCGGCCACGTATGCTGAAATGAGCTCCCCTTCCTTTTGATTCCATTTATGAAACCTAAAGCTTTCTGCAATCAATAATGGTTTTGATTCTAAATATTCCTGCATTACTTTTCACGATATCAGCAAAGCTCATCTAGACTTGTTTGTTTGGAGCAGTCAAATTTCTAAGCAACTATGTTGTTCTACCTAATGCACTCAGCAAAGCTGGCACTCGTTTTGCACTGATTATTTTGTTTGCTTCAAAATACTGCTCAATTCACTCATTATCCGGTTATCTCTTGTGCAATCGAACATGTCTGTCTTTCCAATGTAGTCAAACATTCCTGCTGTTCTTTTTTATTTCTGATTATTATCACCTGGTTCTCACTGTTTATTGAACCTGTGAATTCATTTGTTTTCTGCTTTTTTTAAAACTCGAACATCCCGCTGCACTTCAACAGGTAGGTATATGTCTTGGGTTTATCTTAAAACTACCTATTCACTATTATTATAATTTGTAAGTCCAAAACATAAAAGTAATTGAAAGATAAGCAAGACAGTATGGAATGCGTGGAATGTATATGCATTAATTTTGTTTTTACTTTTAGTGAGGCGCACATTATGTGATGATGTGATAACGTATGCCATTCACATACTTCTATATATACCATAATGAATTATGTAAACAACAAAAATGCTTAATCAAACAATATATTTACAATATTACTCAAACATTACTGAAATATTAAATACATAACAAATATGGCTATAGGACTAATTACTTACTTTTTATTGACAGAGTTGGCACAGGTATGAATGGTAAAATGGCCTTGTCTTGTATGATTATTGGTCTGACTGGACTGAATGACTGAATATGAAACTTAACACCATTCAGCTCTAAAGCTGTGCCTTTTATTTTTCAACCCTCAAGTTTACAGATCCACCGCATGTGGAGATACTATAAATAAGGTTATGGTATTGGGTAAAATATGTAAGATTTTTCTGGAATTTACATTTGAGCAGAGCAAGACCTTCTGTAGGCCCATCTGAAATATAACTGCACATGGTTAAAATAAACATTCTTAAATTAAAATGATTTCTACATTTTGCTTATTTTTTAATTCAGTTGCTGAGAATGTAGTATGTTAGGAAGCAAACCTGTATTTCAAATAACCTCATCTTATTGCTTTATTGCTCAGTATTTTTGCTAAAATTAGTTCAATTTGACATCTTCAGATGATGAATCTTCTGCTCACCATGCTTCCCATTTCCCCACAGGTTACACTGCTGTCCTTTACAGTTGAATCTGAGCATACATTTCTCGATTATATTAAAGGCGGGTGAGTAGTGTTTGAAATTACCCATGTACAGTTCCAAATTAATAATATCCTGGTTTTCATGCAATATAATCATGCTCTCTGAGGTAGAAGAATCTGAAGAATATAACACGGACTGCAATACATTAAATTAGGTTCCATGAAATTTATCTACTGTATACATCAAATAAGAAGTTTCTCTGAAAATAGGAATTGAAATCATGTTATATAAAATTCAAAGTTTGATTAATTTGATCTAAAATAATCACCTTAATGCTTCTCAAAGGGCAGGTAGGTAATTATAATATAGCACATGTCAGGAATCAGCCATTAAACTTTGTAAAAATAAAGTAAAATATGTTTATATATGTCATCACTTTTATCATACTGACTTACTTTGCAGCCTCCATTTTAAGAGCCATTATGTAACATGGTTCATGCCTCACTCCAGGATCTGTGTACAAAATCTAGGATAATGGATCATACAATGGGAATATGCTAAACTGGTGGATACACGTGAAGAAATGTTAAATTAAGGCTTATCTGCCTATTCAGATGGTCATGAGGAGGCATAATTTTAAGAGCAGCGTGTTTTGATAACTAATACAACCAAATATTTTGACAAACTGACCATTAATTCCATTTGCCATCTGTAGGACTTGGCTGTTCATGCTTAGTTACATCCTAGGATGTGCTGGGACACATTGAAGTCAATGGGTGTTTCAGATCTTTCAACATCAGACACTTTCACCCAGGTGTGACTCAGCCAGGGTTGATCAGGCCCTGGCTTGTGTCCCAGCAGCATTGATCCATGGCTCACGTCTCTTGATCCATAGCCATCTGGAGGCTCACTCAGCAGCCTCTGTGACAGATCTGATGGTTGTTAATTATTGCTATCTTTGCCTCAACATGAGTAATCTTGAACTTTGTAAAGAACAGGTTCTGAAATATTCTGCTGAGAGTTTAAAGTTTTTGCTAAAGTAGGATTTACTTAATTATTATGATGAGAACACAGTCTCAAAAGTACAAGGCATTCTTAAATATTTTGAGTTGTTGAATTCAGAATTATTTTTATTGCAGTATTTGAAGAATTACTAGAAACAAGAGATATTTGGATCCAGCCTAGATAAACAACTAACAAAAAGATGTAGACACAAGAGATTACAGATGGTGAATTATGGAGCAACATACAAAACACTGAAGGAATTCAGCAGGTCAGATATCATCTGTGGAGGGAATTGAAACATTGGCTATCCATTTCCCTTCATAGATGTTGCCTGATCTGCAGGGTTCCTCCAGCGTTTTGTGTGTTACTAATGACAATGTGTTACTGGCTTAGCAATTCATGCTAGGAATTTACTGAAAGAGTTAGTGAAAGGATAATGATAATATATTGTTGTGAAAAACAGATTGAAATGAACACCTGTATATTGGTGAGGCTCGATGTAGATTGGGAGACCGCTTCACCAAGCATCGAAGCGCCATCCGCCAGGGGAAGTGGGATCTCCCAATGACCACTTAATTCCACTTCCCATTATGATATGTCAGTCCATGGCCTCCTGCACTATCACACTGAGACCACACTCATGTTGGAGGAACAACACCTTATATTCCATTTGGGTAGCCTCCAACCTGATGGCATGAACATCAATATATCAACCTTCCAGTATTGCCCCCCCCTTCATCATTACCCATTCCCTTTTCCCTTTCTCACCTTATCTCCTTCTCTGCCCATTGTCTCCCTCTTGAGTTTCTCTCCCCTTCCCCTTTTCTTTCTTCCATAGCCTTCTACAACATCTGCTATTAGATTGCACCTTCTCCAGCCCTGTATCTATTTCACCTAATCAAGTTCCCAGCTCTTTACTTCACCCCTCCCCTCCTGAATTCACCTTGTGTTTCTCCCTCCCCTTCGCCCACCTTTTAAATCTACTCCTCATCTTTTTTTTTTATCTCCAGTCCTGCTGAAGGGTCTCAACCCAAAACTTTGACTGTGCTCTTTTCCAATACTGCCTGGCCTGCTGAGTTCCTCCAGCATTTTGTGTGTGTTGCTTGAAATGAGGGGGGATCTCATTAAAACCTATCAAAGGTTGAAAGGCATCGATAGAGTAGATGTGGAGAGGATGTTTCCTATGGTGATGGAGTATAAGTCTAGAGGACTCAACATCAGAAAGGAGGGACAGAGATGAGGAGGAATTTCTTTAGTCGGAGGGTGGTGAATCTGTGGAATGCGTTGCCACAGGTGGCTGTGAAGGCCAAGTTATTGGCCTACTTAAGGCAGAGTTTGATTAGTCATGGCATGAAGGAATATTGGGAAAAGACAGGAGATTGGGGCTGAGAGAGAAATGGATCAGCCATGATGAAATGGAGCACACTCGATGGGTCAAATGGTCTGATTCTGCTCTTGTATTTTACGGTGTTATGGTCTGATGGAAATATAATGTTGTTTTAGAAATGCCTTAGAATTGCTTTAGAACAGATATAATATAATATAAATGCCTTAGAACAGGTATAATGTTGTTTTAGAATTATTTCCAAAGTTAGTAGACATTTGGAGAGGCTAAATAATACCATCTGTTTATTACTAGAATCATAGAGGCGTACAGCACAGAAATGGCCCTTTGGACCAACCATCAATGCTGACTATGATGCCAACCTAATCCCAGGAACAGCACATTGAGTTCATTTTAGCAGTGGAACTTTGTGGGGATAAACTAGAAAATATAATTTCATTAAGAGCATTATTACAATGTGGAATATATTTCCATTACAGATACATGAGATATAATACTCATGTATTGCTTACATGGAAAATTGACTAATTTAAAAATATTATAAACAAAAACTCCACAATTTCAAGGGAAATTTGCTGAGAAATCGTGATTACAGTGTCCATTGCTTCTCATCCTTAAAGTTGACTAGAGGTGATAAATTAAAATAACTGGCCTTTGCCAAAACTTTTACTGTTTATTCCCATCTATAGATGCTGCTGAGACCTGCTGATCTCCCACAGCACTTTTTGTGTGTCAATCTGGATTTCCTGTATCTGCAGAAACCCTTGTGTTAATAACTAGCCCATAATTTTCTGAAAAATGGGAAAATGTATGCCAGTAGCAAATGCTATTCACATTCATTTAAGGGCAATTACATGGTTAAGGGCAGGAAACTAAACTTTCTGTCCCAAAAAGAAATCATTAGCTTACAGGGAAGAGGCATTTTGCTTTCTGGCTTACCATTGAAGTGATGGGAGTTTGTTGTATTTGAATAATAAATATGAACTAAATCCACAACCAGAAAATTAAGACGACCAATTTAGTCTAAGTACTCTTTTTCACAACATGATATTTGCTCATTATTGTGATTCATCCTCTTTCCAACTTTTGTCCAGATTTAATTGTGGTTGGAGATTTAAAAAGTCTGATTAATTCCCATTCCATGAATGCGATTAAGGAGAGACCCAGCTGTTTTCCCTGTTCACTCAGGTAGCAGATATCTTTTTCTCTCATTTCCATGATGACTCATTCTTTCAGCAAGTCTCCCTTCAGAAAGACTAAGAACTTAAACGTGTACTGGCAAATCTAACCATTAGCCAATGCCATCAAATCCATTACTACAGCAAATTATGAGCTTCCATGTTTAAGTTTAGTTAAGGCAAACTCAATTACATGAGAGGGTTACATTCTCTGAAATTAATGGTTTGGGGGCATTTATTTATAATTCTAATTGATATCTCTTAATGCTCTTCTAAAATACTCAGTTAAAGTGTTGCTTCTTCATTTTCAGCGTGCACATGATTCTTGGTTAGAGGAAGCTAGTTATGAGGCTTGTTATTGAGTGTAAGTTGAATTATTAAAAAGTGGATCACACAATTCACACCATTTGACAAAACAAAATCAGTCAGTTTGGTACAAGAGGAACCATGTGCTCACCCCTCCGACTCTTCGACCATGTGCTAACCCAGACCCACTATCACAGCAACACACACAAAATGCTGGAGGAACTCAGCAGGCAGCATCTATGGAAAAGAGTATTGTTGACGTTTCAGACCGAAAGTCTTTGACAGGACTGGAGAATAAAAGAAGCTGAGGAGTAGATTTAAAAAGTGGGAGGAGGGGAGAGAGAAACACGAGGTGATGGGTGAAACCTGAGGGGGGAGGAATGAAGTAAGGAGCTTGCAGGTTGATAGGTGAAAGAGAAAGAAGGCCATGGAAGAAGGAAAATGGGGGAGGAGCACCAGAGGGAGTTGGTGGGCAGGCAAGGAGATGTGAGAGAGGGAAAAGGGGAAGGAGGGGTGGGGGACATTACCACTACCACTGCACCTATCACCTTATGGTTCTTCCTCCCCTCCTCCCACTTTCTTACTCTGACTTCTCATCTTTTTTTCTAGTCCTGATGAAGGGTCTCAGCCTGAAATGTCGACTGTATTTTGCCTCGCTTGCTGAGTTCTTCCAGCATTTTGTGTGTGTTGCTCAGTAAATTAGATTATCATTATTCTCTGGAATGTAGGAGATTGGGTGGGGAGGAATGACTTGATACAGGTAAAAAAATAACATGAGAGACATAGACAGGGTGATAGCATGTAGCCTTTTTTCCAGGGAAGGGATGCTGGAAACAAGAGGGCATGTGTTCAAGATCAGAGGCAAGAGATTTTAAAGGGACATCTTCATGCAAAAGCTGGTGCATATTTGGAATGAATTGCTATAAATAGTGGGTGAGGCAGGCACATTCGCAACATTTTATTTATTTATTTATTTATTGAGAATCAGCACGTAATAGGCCCTTCCGGCCCTTCGAGTCACACCACCCAGCCATCTCCAAATTTAATCCTAGCCCAACCACGGGACAATTCACAATGCCCAATTAACCTACCAAGTAATACTTTTTTGGGCTGTGGGAGGAAACTGGAGAACCCAGAGGAAACCCATGCAGTCATCAGGAGATCATACATACTCCTTACCGGCAGTGGCAGGAATTGAACCCGGGTCGCTGGTATTGCAAAGTGTTGTGCTAACCACTATGCTACCGTGCCACCCCATCTAGATAAGTACATGGATAAGAGAGGTCTGTAGGGTTATTGGCCAAGCATATGCAGATGGAACTAGCTAACTGGGCAACACAGTCAGCATGGGCACATTGAGTTGAAGGGTGTGTTTCCATATTCTATGACTCTTTGACTTATTATGTTGTATTTTAACCATATGTATGAGAGTAGACAGGGATTTAAGCACACAAAAACTAATAGTTCCTTAGAAATCTGATGCTAACCTTATCAGTGCTATGATTAACCTATACCTGTAAGTAGAGTACATTGTGAGTCGTAATGTGGAGAACAGGTAATGTGGTGGTGTGTACTCACATCAGGGTCTAGGGGCATGTATCAATGCGTACACCATTCCTGATCAGATGAGTTCATTGAACGGCTTGTGAGAGTGAATTTGAGAATGGAGAATGAATTCTCCTTGCTCACCTCTGTGGCCACCTCCAGCCACACCATTCTGATATGGCCTGCAAGCCCCTGTTTGCATTAGCAGGAAATATGTCACGTGGAGCCCATCACAGAGTTTAGCATGACATCCAGTGAGGAATGACAGAAGTTCAAGGCCTTGACAGATCTATGTTCTATTTTCTCCTTCACATCTATTGTGCACTCAATTTCAAAATCTATCAGATTTTATGATTGAAGTGTGTTTCAAAAGAGTGGAGTTGAAATGAGTTCTGTGTGTTGCCTTTGCACTGGCTGAGGTTAACTGGTAATACATTAATAACGTGGCTGTGATTGCTTTAAGGCAGCTCTGAAGAATGCTCCGAAGAAAGTTATAGAGCTGTGCCCTATCATCGTTATTCCCTGACGCACTACTAACTCAGCTCAAGGAGAATCTATAATTCAATTTTCAATTTTTGTACTGTTATTCTACTACTTTGCTAAATGGCTCAGCTTTTGTATAATAAATAATAAAGGCACAGGAGCAGAATTAGGTCTTTTGGCCCCTTGAATCTGGTTGTCCATCCCAACATGGCTGATTTATTATCCCTCTCAACCCAATTCTCCCGCCTTGTCCCCACAACTTCTGATGCTCTTGCTGATCAAGAAACTATCAACCTCCACTTTAAGTATACCCGATGACTTGGCCTCTACAGCCATATGAGGCAATTAATTCCATATATTCACCATCTGCTCCCACAGCAATCAAACACTCCCTATACTATATGTTAACCCTTTCATTCCAAGACCATTCTTGTGAACCTCCTCCATGCAAATCAGACTGATTAATGATGAAATTTAGAAATCAGGAGTTGCCTTCTCCATTAGAAGGCTTTCCAGTATTTCACTGAAAGATAGACACTGACTAGATGCAATAACTACAAATTGTGGTCCCTATTTTTTCTATTAATTTCAACAGATATTTTTCTGAATTGTAATGGCAGGATGTGATCCATCACTATATGACCTCTCCAACATGCAAAATAAATGTTTGCAAGTATGGATTCTCATTCCTTAATATCTTAATTTTTTATCAAGAACATATGAAATCTGTTGTTTTAGGGCAGCATTACAATGCAAGATATAAAAAAAATTCTGTAAGTTACAATGATAGATAGAGCAAGAGAGGGATGGATAGATAGATCATCAGAGAGATAGTGCAAAAGAGGAATAGCGTGTTTCATGGACGTTTCAGAAATCTAATTCCAGCGGGGAGGAAGCTGTTGTCAAAATGTTGAATGTGTGTCTTTGGGCTTTTGTACCTCCTCTCCGATGGTAGTAATGAGAAGAGGGCATGTCCCAGATGGTTGGCGTACTTACGACAGCCCCATCAGCAGCAGGAGAAGTGCCCAGTAAGAAGGTTTCTCACAGGTGTGCCGTGCTCATTTAAAAAGAGAGCTTCGCGGGCATTCGGGATCATTCCGACGGCCCAGTCAGTGCCAGAAGCAATGTAGAGAGAAGTAAGTAAAAGTACGGGAGGGACAAGCAGAGCAGCCATTGTTCGGAGTGGGACAGTGGTGAGAGTCAGGCTTTGGCTCAAAGGAGCCTTCGGCTTGGCAGAGGCATTGGCTCTGGAAAAGTTGTTCGGGTAAGTTTCTGTTAAGTTTCCTTTTTTTCCTACTGTGTCAGGGGTACTTAATGAAGTTTAAGTGGCTATTGTGCGTCCTTCATACTGGATGTGAGAGACCTGGGAGACCCAGAGTCTCTGAGGGAACTACATCTGTGTGAAGTGCATCCAACTGCAGCTCCTTGAAGACAGTGTTAGGGATCTGGAGCAGCAGCTGGATAACCTCCGGCTTGTACGGGAGAGTGAGGAGATCATCAATCAGAGGCACAGGGAAGTAGCCACCCCAAAGTTGTAGGAGGTAGGTAGCTGGGTGACTGTCAGGAGAAGGAATTGGAAGGTGAATAGACAGTTAGCTCTGAGCACCTCTGTGGCCATTCTCCTCAATAATCAGTATACCATTTTGGACACCGTTGTGAGGATGACCTCTCGGGGAATGCCACAGAGACCAGGTTACTGGCTCCGAGCATAGGTCCGTGGTGCAAAAAGAGAAAGAGGGAGAAGAGGGGAGCAATAGTGATAGGGATCTCAATAGTCAGAGGAACAGACAGGAGATTCTGTGGATGTGAATAGGACATCTGAGTGGTATGTTGCCTCCCAGATGCCACGGATCGGATCATGCCCACTGTATTTTGGAGGGGGAGGGAGAGCAGCCAGATGCCTTGGTACATATTGGTACCAATGACATAGCAAGGAAAACGAAAAGGTCCTGAAGAGAGAATTTAGAGAGCTGGGCAGAAAGCTAAAAGGCAGGATCTCCCAGATAGTGATTTCTGGAGTGCGGGATTGCTGGATTGCTATCTGTGCCACACACCATTGAGGTTAGAAACAGGATGATTTGGCAGGCTGAGAAGTTGGTGCAGGGGGCAGGGCTTCAAGTTCTTGGATCATTGGGATCTCTTCTGGGGGAGGTATGACCTGTACAAGAGGGATGGGTTGCATCTGAACCTGAGGGGAACCAATATTCTCATGGGCAAGTTTGTTGGAGCTGTTGGGGAGGGTTTAAACTAATATGGCAGTGGGATTGGAACCAGACTGAAGGCACTTAGGATAGGACAGATGGTCAAAAAGCAAAGATAGCGTGCAGTCAGACTGTCAGGATGGGCAGGCAGATGATAGGACAAAATTGCAGCCAGCAGGGTGACTTTCAGTGCATTAGGGATGCAGAATCAAAACGGGTAGCAAATACAGAACTCAAGGTGTTATATCTCAATGCACGGATTATAAAAAATAAGGTGGATAATCTTGTTTCACTTTTACAGATTGTCAAGCATGATGTTGTGGCCATTACTGAATCGTGGCTGAAGGGTATAGTTGGGAGTTGAATGTTCAAGATTACATGTTGTATCAGAGGGATGGGAAGATAGGCAGAGGGGGTGGCATGGCTCTGCTGGTAAGGAATGGCATCAAATCATTGGGAAGATGTGACATAGGAATGGATAATATTGAATCCTTGTAGGTTGAGTTAAGAAACTACAAGTGTAAAAGCACACTGATGGCAGATATATACAGGCCTTCAAACAGTAGCTGGGATGTGGACTACAGATTACAATGGGAAATAGAAAAAGGCATGTCAAAAGGGCAATGTTATCATAGTCATGGGAGATTTTAACATGCAGGTAGCTTGGGAAAGTCAGGTTGGTAGTGGATCTCAAGAGAATGAATTTGTTGAATGCCTACAAGATGGCTTTTTGAGAGCAGTTTGTCATTGGGCCTATTGGGGATCAGCTATTCTGGATTGGGTGTTATTTAATGAACCAGAGGCAATTGGGGAGCTTAAGGCAGAGGAACTCTAGGGAGGCAGTGATCTCAAAATGATGGAGTTCAACTTGTAATTTGATAAGGAGAAAGTAAAGTCTGACCATAGCAGTACTTCAGTGGAGTGAAGGAAATTATAGTGGTATGAGAGAGGAGCTGGCCAAAGTAAATTGGAAAGAGATGCTAGCAGAGATGACAGCAGAACAGCAATGGCTTGAGTTTCTGGAAAAAATGAGGAAAGTTCAAGATAGATGTATCCCAAAGACAAAAAGAAAATACCCAAATGGTAAAATAGTACAACCATGGCTGACAAAGGAAGTCCAAGCTAACGTAAAAGCAAAAGAGAGGGGATTCAACAAACCAATTATTAGCGGGAACATAAAGGATTAGGAAGCTTTTAAAAACATACAGAAAACAACTAAAAGAATCATTAGGAAGGAAAAGATAAAATACGAAAGCAAGTTCGCAAACAATATCAAGGTGGATAGAAAAAGCTGTTACAAGTATATAAAAAATAAAAAAGAGAAGTTGTTTTAGGGCCGCTAGAAAATGAGACTGGAGAAATAATAACAGGGGACAAGGAGATGGCAGATGAACTAAATGAGTATTTTGCATCAGTCTTCACTGTGGAAGACACTAGCGGTGTGCCAGATGCTGAAGGGTGCAAGGGAAGAGAGGTGAGTTACTATTGCAAGGTGCTCAAAATGCTGAAAGACCTAAAGGTATACAAGTTACCCAGACCAGATGAACTGCACCCTAGGGTTCTGAAAGAGGTAATGTTAGAGACTGTGGAGACATTAGTAATGATCTTTCAAGAATCATTGGACTCTGACTTGGTTCCGGAGAACTGGAAAATTGCAAATGTCACTTCACTCTTTAAAAAAAAAAGGAGAGGTGTAGTGGAAAGGAAATTAGCCTGACCTCAGTGGTTGGGAAGATATTGGAGTCAATTGTTAATGATGAGGTTATGGAGTACTTGCTCAACCAGGACAAGATAGGACAAAGTCAGTGTGGTTTCCAGAAGGGAAAATCTTGCTTGCTGAACCTGTAGGAATTCCTTGAGGAGATTACAAGTCAGATAGATAAAGGGGATGCAATGGATTTTGAATATTTGGATTTTCATAATGCCTTTAACAAGGTGCCACACATGAGGCTGCTTACCAAGTTAAGAGCCCATGCTATTACAGGAAGGCTACTAGCATGGTTAGGCCATTGGCTGATTGGTAGGAGGCAGCAAACGGGAATAAAAGGATCTTTTTATGCTGTATCTCAATGATTTAGATGATGTTATAGATAGCTTTGTTGCCAAGTTTGCAGATGATACAAAGTTTGGTGAGGAGCAAGTAGTGTTGAGGAAACAGGAAGGCTGAAGAAGGATTTAGACAGATTAGGAGAATGGGCAAGAAAGTGGCAAGTGAAATAGAATGCTGGAAAATGCACGGTAATGCGCTTTAGTAGAAGAATTAAATGTGCAGACTATTTTCTAAACTGTGAGAAAATACAAAAATCTGAGATGCACAGGGACTTTGGAGTTTGTGCAGAACACACAAAAGTTATCTTGCAGGTAGAGTCGGTGGTGAGGAAGGCAAATGCAATGTTTGCATTCATTTCAAGAGGTCTAGAATACAAGAGCAAGAATGTAATGCTGAGGCATTATAAGGCACTGGTGAGCTCTCACCTTGAGTATTGTGAACCATTTCAGGGCTCTTTATCTAAGAGAAGATGTGCTGGTATTGGAGAGGGTTCAGAGGATGCTGGGAATTATAGCGTTGTCATACAAAGAATGTTTGATGACTCTGGGCCTATACTTGCTAGGATTTAGAAGGGTGAGGGGGGAGTCTCATTGAAACCTTTTGAATGTTGAAAGGCCTAGAGAGAGTAGTTGTGGAAAGGATCTTTCCCATGGTGGGGGAGTCTAGGACAAGAGGGTACAGCCTCAGGATAGACATTTAAAACAGAGATGCGGAGAAATTTCTTTAGCCAGAGGGTGGCGAGTTTGTGGAATTTGTTACTACAGGCAGCTATGAAGGCCAGGTCTTTGGGTGTATTTAAGGCAGCGATTGATAGGTTCTTGATTAGCCATGGCAACAGAGGTAACATGGAGAAGGCCGAGGAGTGGGACTGAGGAGGGGGATAAAAAAGGATCAGCCATGATTGAATGGTGGAGCAGATTCAATGGGCCAAATGGCCTAATTCTGCTCCTATGTGTTACAGTCTTATAGTCTCAATGATAAATGCCACCTTCTTGAAGATTTCCCCGAGGCTGGGTAGGCTTGTGCCTGTTATGGAGCTGGCTGAGTCCACAACCCTCTGGGGCCTCTCTTGATCCTGTGTATTGACATCTTCATATCAGGTAGAGATACAACCAGTCAGAATGCTCTGCAGTTGCAGCTGCCCACCCTTTCCACCCCTGACCCCTCAGTGAGGAAGTAAGATGATGAGATTTATTTTTTACATTTTCTTTCTTGATTTTTATTTAATCCCAGCTTTTTTTTTTGCTTTCTGTGCCTGATTTGGCATTAAATCAAAAAATTCTAGCCAGCGTTATCTTTAATTAGATTCTATATAGTTGATTATGACTGTTAAGAAAATGCGGATGACCTAGATGCCCTCCAGAGATGTTTTGCTAACCTGAGCATCCAGGGCGAAAGACCGAAGAAACTACAAATGGATGCTCTCTTATGTGCAATGTGATTCATTAACTTAAATCTCATCCTCAGATGACTGCCGTATCTAGACCAGTAATTTTATTTGAGTTGATAGCTCTTCAATGACTTGAAATTAGACAGAAAATATTTCACTGATAAGCGTTCCTCTCTGAGGAGACAGGAAGTTAGCATTTTAGTTTCATGTTACCTGTCTGTCTCTCTACACACTGTACCGCAACAGCTCAAGAAAGTGGTTTCCCAACACTTATTCAAGAGTCGTTAGGAAGGGGCAATAAATGCTGATGTTGTCTGCGATGTTTGCATCCTAAAAATTTAATTGCAGAACCTTCTAACTTGCTGAGGATTTCCAGCATTTTCATCTTTGCACTGACAGTACTTCGATTTTGTTATCACCTACAAATTGATTTGATGAACCTGTTGTTATGAGGAACCAGTTGAAGAAAATGGAGCTGAAACACAATCAGTGAAAACTTTTGATCATCAAAAGCAGCACGCACCATAGCAGTTAGTGCAATGCTTTACAGTACCAGCGACCAAGGTTCAATTCCGGCTACTGCCTTTCGGGAGTTTGTGCACTCTGCCTGTAACTGCGTGGGGTTCCTCTGGATGTACCAGTTGATAGGTTAATTGGTCATTGTAAATTTTGCCGTAAGTAGGTTAGGGTTAAATCAGGGGTTGCTGGGCAGTTCAGAAGGCCTTGCTGTATCTCAATCAATCTTTCTATTTTTCTTGGACAAATAAATAATTAAGTTAGTTTCTGCTATTTGGTACAGTGGTACACAGATAGGTTTAGTATTTCACAACTTCAGAGAATCCAGGTTCAATACTGACCTATGATGTCTGCGTGAAGTTTGGGCATTTTGCCTGTTACTATGTGGGTTCCCACAAATGCCCCAATTTCCTCAACTGGGCTTGGATGAATTGACCAATGTAAATTGCCCCTACTGCAGAAAGGTAATAAGAAAATCACATACAGAACATAGGTCATAAGGAAATAAGTGATGGACTAGGATTGCTCTGAGCAGGCGGAGATTCAGTAGGATGAATAGCCTCCTTTATCCTTTGAAAGTATAAAAACGATGAAGTCCACAGAAAGAATTTTTCAAAGACTGTACCCCTTTCCTCTCCCACTTATTATTTATCAGGTGTATATGTTTGAGAGTCAAGTCTCAAAAGAAATTAGGTAGAAAGATTAAAAGATCAGTTAATCATTATTTATTTTTGCAGAATTAAAAGTCTTCCTCTTTCTTGATCCACTGTAGTGAATTGTCAAATGAGCGTGAGGTTCAATTGTATTGATGAAGATTCCACTCCATTGAGCTGCTAATTTCCTGTCACATTCTCATGATTTTAGTGATCAGATTGTGTCAGCATTATTGAACAGAAGTCATGCTAAAGGTATTAGAAATATTAATCCAACAAATGGATTCAGCATTTTAAGGCAGTGCTCACTGAGTTATTTGGTCAAATACACTCCAATATGCAACTTAATTGGTTTATTACTGTAACACACAATGCAATGCAGTGAAAAATGTTGTTACGTATGCTATCCATACAGATCATTTCAAAATATTAGTACAGTGAAGTAGGAAAAGCAGTAAGGGAATACAGATCACAGTGTGTCCATCTCAGAGAAAGTACAATGCAGGTAGACAATGACATGCGAGGTAAGGTAGGTTATATAACGAAGTAAGCTGTATTCCTTTCAGTGCCATTTCTTTGAATTAAACTATTTATAACTCACTTCATTTTTTTCCCCGAGAACTTATTGGTTATTGAAAAAGACAAGAGAGGAGATTGTTGAGATCTTGGCAAAGATCTTTGTATCCTACAGTCATACTTGAGGTCACAGGAAACTGGAGAATAGCCTGTGTTGTTCCTTTCTGTTTAAGAAGAGCAATAGAGACAAACCAGAACATTGGGCTGGTGAATTTTACATTAATGGTGAGGAAATCATTGGTGAGAATTCTTAACGGTAGGATCTACTCACATCTGGAAAAGTCTTGGGTTATTAGTGGTAGTGAGCATGGCTTGTATGGTGGATGACATGCTTTACAAATGATTGGAGAGATGGTGAAGATAATTGATAAGTGAATATATTCACCAGCGCAGTGGATATTGTATTAACGAACTTTAGTTATGCTTTTAGTAGACTGATCCAGAAGATTAGTCATGGGACCCATGGACTGGATTCAAAATTTGGTTTGGCCTTAGAAGAGAGATATTGGTGGAAGGAGTGTTATTCTGACTGGAGGCCTGTGTTCAGCAAGGATCTATGCCAAGTCCTCTGACAATTAAGATATATAAAATGTTGATGGACTAATTAATAAGTTTGCAGATGAAATAAAACTTCAAGTGTGGATAGTGAGGAAGGTTGACCAAGGATTCAGTGGATAATGTGGGCAGGAAAATGGCAGATAGGCTTTATCCAGACAAATGCAAAATGTTGCACTTTGTGAAGTCAAGTACAAGAGGAAAGTGTACAGTTAATGGCAGGACACTAAGAAGCACTGAGGTAGGATGTTACAGAAGGTGTAAAGGCAGACTCACCTTCATCACTCAGGACGTTGAGTTTCAGCATAAGGAAATCACGTTGCAGTTGTACACGGGCCACACTAGGAGCCAAATCTATGTGCGGATCTGGTCACTGCCTAACAGAAAGGATATAGAGTCTTTACAGTGGGTGCAGAAGAGGTTCAGCTGGATGTTGTTTGGATTAGAGAGTATTCACTACAGTGAGAGGTTGGACAGACTTGGACTGTTTTTCTGAATCGATGGAGGCCGAAGAGTGACTTGGTAGAAATACAGTATGTGTTAATAAAAGGCAGAGACAGGGTAGACAGGCAGAGTCTTATACCACAGGATAGAAATGTCACATACTACAGGATACGTACTTAAGATGAGAAGAAGAAAATATTGGAAATTTATGAAATAGTTTTCACACAGAATAGAGGGTACCTAATTTTTTTCAAGTTTAAACATGTTAGAGGTTGGAAAAACCATTGAAATGTGGTAGGGAGATTAGAATCTTTCCATTTAAATAAAATAGATCTTCTGGCTATTAATGTAACAAATGCAGTCAAATGGCAAGCTGAAGGGGTTAATGACTGAAGTCTATCATTGGTAGTCCAAAAATTGCAGTAATAGGATGAGGTTGTAAATCAATACGTAAAACTACTGAAATAATATCAAAAATGTCTTTCCAATATTTTTCCAAAAGAGGGCAAGACCAGAACATATGCGTCAAGGAAGAATTACATCTGTCACAGACGAGATGTATATGACCATAAAAACGAGCTAACTTATCCTTAGACGTATGGGCCCTATGATCCACTGTAAATTGTATCAAAGCATGTCTAGCACACATTGAAGAAGTGTTAAATAGTTGGGGAATTTTCTCCCATTTCTCTATGGGTAAAGATACCTGAAGTTCTCTTTCCCATTCATTCTTAATTTTATCAGACATACCTAAATGTATTTTCGTAATTAAATCATAAACAATGATACCACTGATCCTTCGGTTAAATTTGAAGAAACATGGAGGACATTTATTCAACATTTTCATACGATGTAAGGTGGCCTTTTCCAAATCCTTTTTAATAACTTTTTATTTGTGTATAGAGGAACAGAGTTCATGACAAATAATGATCTTATCCGATGAAATATGACAGGCTAGTCTTTGTTTTGTTTTATTTTTTTTAGTATAGGGGGTAAAAACTTTTTTTTGAATCTTTTTCATGTTCAGTTATTAAGAGATTGGGAGATTTAAATTAAATATGTTACTTGGAGTTTGTGTCTGTATACGTTAACCATTATTAATGTAATCCCGATCTCTTTGTGTTATTATCATTGTTATGTTTATCAATTTGAAACTCGATAAAAAAAATTGAAAAAGAAAGAAAGAATAGTGGGTAACTGGAACACAATGTTAGGGCAGTGGAAGGAGCAGGTACAATAGCAACTTTAAAGAAGCATTTTGACAGGCACATGAACAGACATGGAATAGAGGGGTATGGACCTCTTAAGAGCAAATGGGATTTAGTTAAAATTGGCACCGTGGTTGGTAGAGACATTTTAGACCAAAGACCCTGTTCCTCTGCCTGCCTACATTCTATATAATAAAGTGAAAATACGTTTGTCCATGAAAATCAACTGCACCATTCCTTTTTTTAGTATGGAGTCGTCATTATACATCTCCCTAACAATGTTTTTAAAAAGATATAAAAAACAGCACGGAATTTGCCACCGTCATTTTAAAAGCCAGTGGTTGACAGTCCCTTATGTAACACCACAATAGTTTAGAAACAGTGCAATTTACTAAACGGCTCCAGTCGAAGTTTTCACAACTGCTGTCACTTGACCACACAATTGCAAACTCATTATCTGGACCTTGAAGCCACACGTGCCCAACAGCACCAGCATTCTACCAACTACTGACACGGTAGTATCGTTCAGCAGAGTGCACCAGTAATTCCTGAGGGGAAGAGAACACTCTCAGATTGCCCGAGTGGGTTTGAAGAGGCTGGTGGATCATATCACCTAGAGGACAGAAGTAGCACACGCGAAGCACGCGCAGGAGGTTTCCTGAGAGGTCACTGCTCTGAGCACCATTCTCTGAACTGTGATCAGTGGTGCAAAAGATATTATGACCTTACAGAATCAGTCATACTGAGTCCTCACAGCTTAAGAAATCTCTAATATATATACACATCTTGTGCTCTCAGCTCCATTCCTACTTTGCTATGATCTCTCCTCATGGTTTATTTACCCTCTCACACAAATATGCCAGGTGTTTCTACTTGCTTTCCCTCTATCTCACTCCTTTGTCCCTGCTGGTCTAGCTAACCCTTTCCCTGCTCTACGGTGTATCTCTCTCTCTCCTTCTTGCCATCCTGCCTCCACCTGCATCCTTCCATACTTTTAATAGCTCACTCACACACAGACTCAACAATACATTGTGTCATTCTTTCCACTCACTCCCATTATTATCCCACACAATCATCCAAGAAGGCCAAATTCCACTAGAAGGTAGATGAACTCCAGGCAGTGGGAGAAATGAAGCTCATCTGAGATCTCCAATTTTAAATTCATTGCTGTTATCCTCATCCTTATTCATCAGAACACAGCTCTATCAAAAGGGACTGTATCCACAACCAAGACAAGCTCATTTTGAAGCACATTCAAGTCATAGAAGCATGAAGGCATCGGCAGGTTCACTGGTGCAGCTGACAGAGCAGCTGGTTCATAGCTCCGGTAATCTGAGTTCAATCCTGACCTCTGGTGCTGTCTACGTGGAGTATGTATGTTCCTCCTGCGACACTCATGAGTTTTCTCTGGATGCTCCATTTCCCCTCACAATAAATACATGCAGGTTACTGGATTATTGAAAACTGTTTGTGTAGGTGGGAAGTAAAATTAATAGAAATTTGAGGCAATGGATTGTAGGGAAAATCAGTGGGGGAGGGCGAATACTCTGTTCTGGCCTCCTGTGCCATAAAGAAATATAAAATATAGAAATATTAAATCGGGCCTTTTACAGAATAAGAGGAAATGGTGGCACTGGGTGCCAGAGTTTACCCATCACAGCAGAACACCAGATGAGATGCTAGCAGGAGGCATAGTTTATGAGAGGAGTGAACAAAGAGAGCTGCAGCCCCAGCTTCAGGGAAATGGCGACTAATCAGACGTGCTGACTCAGATGTATCATTTAGTAAGGATGCATCTAGACGCTTGACTTAGCACTTTGAAATGCTTGGACCAGCAAAAGGTCTGTCAGAACAACTGCATGAGAGACTACAAGCATAGGAGTGGTTGCTTCCATATTCTTTCAGGGACTGGTGAAGAGGTGAACCTCATCCAGTTTGGAAGTGATTCTCTGCTATGAACAGCAAGGTCAAGGAAATATGACAGTTCAGATTTCTGGCTCTTTTGATGTACACTCCCAGTCTCCCTGTGCTCTAATTGATTGCAAGAGCAGTGACCTGCTGGTCTACAGGACATCCACACTGCTACCTAGGAGTACTCAGCCATGTTCCAGTGTCTGTTTGCTAGCACTGGAAACAGTTCATGAAACTACAACAGCAGTTGTACAATCAGGAAGTTATCTGCCACACACGCTGTTGTTTGCCCTGTGAGTACAGCTGGCAGTGCAGGAACTGAGAGCCCTGACCTCCACAAGGAAGCCAGGATCTCTCCTGCAGTCTGTGACTCTCAGACACAATCCCCATAAATATTTCCAGGTCTGCCTGTCTAGAATGAAGGAACACCAAGTCGCACCTTGCATTCTTGTGCCGGCTTATCAAGGGCGCATGCTCACTGTAGGCATCCTGAGATGGTATCAGTAACACAGAGCCAAATGGCCAGGCCCCAGCAATAGATTGGATTTCCAAACCTACTTGGAAAATCACAAAAATTAAGACTCATAAGAGGTGAGTTGATTCTAATTCCCTGTTTCAGGACATTTTCTTTTGTAAAAAAGTTTTTTTTTCTTCCATCAAAGTTTTTACTCCTACCATTTGTGCAGATCATGCTGAGTGAGTCCATTTGAATGACTAGATTCCGCCCATGCTTTACATGCCTCCGGTTGTTAGTCTCATTAGTCCCAAGAAAGGCAGCCAAAAGCATTGGAGCATTTGATCAGTTTTCAGCTCAAGACACATGATTAATGATTCTGTCAATGGCTGCAGGTTGCTCAGTGTCATCTTGTACTGCAAGAGTATGTCATTCCTTTCTTCTGCAGTGTTTGTCCATTCCTCAGAAAATCTTCGCACTGTCATTATAAAAGAAAGGGCAGTAGGCCAGCGATGTGAAGGTAACTAAATTACCATAGTATGAAGCTGGAGTTCCCCAAGCTACTTCATGGGGCCTGGTTTCAAAGAACAATCAATGTTGCTGGTGGACCCTTGCTAATTTCAGGCTCCCTTGCATCTCTACTAATTAATGTTAGCAGTAATAGTGGACTTGCAGGTGGTTCAGAAGATTATATTGCTGATTCATTATAGAGGCAAAGTTTCCTTTGAACATCTGCAGTGGGACTGAGTAATGCCATGTCCAATCCCATAGGCCAAACCTGTGGTCAGAGATGCCTTGGAAATTTGGGATTGTTATCATTTATTGATTACAATGCAAGATGCCAAACATCAGAAGATCAACATGTCTTCAGTTTGAGAAAATTCTGTCATTGAAATGCAATTTTTGAAGAATCGCAAGAGGCAGATTGCTTTGAAGTAAGGGTTAAACAGCTGAAGTATCGTGTTGTTTTAGTGTTGTGAGATGACACTATATAGAGAGTGGCAGGTGTGTGGGACACGCTGACGGGGCTGGTGGTAGGGACACCTTAGGGGGAATTAAGAGACTTACAAGCACATTGTGAAGGAAAAATGGAGGGCTATGGAGAAGGGAAGGGTTAGATTGATGTTAGAGTAGGTTAAAAGATCGGCACAACTTCATGGGCTGAAAGGACTGTGCTGTCCTGTACTATTCTATGCTCTATGATTGTGACCTGAATGTGGCTGTCAGATGATATTAGATCCATGATTGAATGGATTGATAGGACAAATAGACTTCAATCTTGACTGCAGCTTCAAGCAAGACCAAGACTCCACTTTGTATGTCTTAATCAAGCGAAATTATGACTATCTTCAGCTGCAGCCTATGTAGTCCATTATATCAACAGTATCCTTACAAGTTAGTTCAGTACTCATTCTACTGAGTATTGTCCTGAAGATAAGTATTATTTGGTATACCTTACTTAAAATGTTTTTAAGGGGGTCACTTAATGAACACCTTTAAGATTTGCTCAGGAGCTGCTTTTGACCAAGGTATTCACCCTCTGAGATTATTTCACATTGCAGTTGATGGAAGATTTGAAAAGTAAAGGTATTGAATACAATGAGGAGTATGATTCATATTTTTGCAGAGATGAGAAATGGACCTCTGATTAAGTCTGCCATTCTAGGATTCTTGTTGCAGTGCCTGGCTCAGATGAGCTTGAAACAGTTACTTTGCCCTGCCCTTTATGTTAGAGCATTTTTTTACCTCATTTTTAAACAATTCCTTTCTGGAAATCATTTGTCACTGTGATCTGGATGCTGGGTAATTGATTGTATCATGCTGACTGAAGGCTGTTGCGAAGTTACAGCAGTGACTTAAGTGATGCTGCAAATGTGAGTGATTTGAGATTAAATTTTCAGGAAGACATCATTGCTGCAAGGCTGATGAGATGTCAAATGTCGCCGCACAGCGTGTCCAGAAAGGAAATTGGGCTCCTGTGGCTGAGGATCTGTAAACTGGCTTCACTTCCTGTTCTTCCTCATCTTCTCTCTTTCCCTGCTCATCCTGATGTTAGTTTTCATCCTGCTGTTCCCGGGGTCATGGTGGCTGGTCCTTCCCTTGCTTCATCTTGGCAGTTAATGGCTGAACTCTTCTGATGACCAAATTATGATGACGTTAGAGAGCCCGGGCAGTCAATGCTGCAGGTGCAATCTGCAAAAGCATTTTTCAGCAGTCCTATCATGGTCCCGTTAGTGATGCTGCCGAAACATTACTCAGCGGTGAATTTGGCTTCTGAATGAAGTGAGCATCCATCAGAGCAGAGGACAGCCGGAAGTCCATCCTTTAGGACAGTGTTGCTGCTGAGAGATGAGGGGCAGCTGTAGCCAGCTAATAATGATTGAATAACTCAGGAAGCTGCTACCATGTTTGACACTGACCATTGCAAAAACCCTATGAAGATCAAGTACCAACTGGAAAGTGAGGGAATCCATTCATTTCTTGTTAATGAATATATTTGCATTATGAACATGGTTAATGAGCGAGTGGCTGCATTGCAAGGTACTCTGCCCTTGCACAGTCAATATCCTCCTCTTGATTTTGGGAATAAATTAAATCTCTTCTTTAGAGCAGTAACAGTGACCTCCCTCATGCTGCAATGATTAGAAACTTTGATATGTGGTCTACACCAACTACTGTCTCCTACAATGATCTCAAGATTAAGAAATTGAGAATGATCATGGCCTTAATTAGGAGAATAGTGCAAGCATGTGTGTGAACTTGTCTGTCAAGTTTTGAGTCTGAGTTACAATGACTTCCTCATGAAAGTGCAACCTGTGCAGATGTTGCTCCTCTGGCAAGTCTAGAGAGGTATACTGCTATCTATAAATCCAAAGTGGATGACATCTTCATGATGAGCCCTTCTAGTGCATGATCCCTAATGGGTCTCTATGGCGCCTGAAAGGTGTCTGTTGCAGGCCTATCTCATCTATCAAGAGGAATGATAGATTTAGCCACATGTTTTTTTTTTGTGATTCAGACACTTTTTGAGAAAAGTAGTTGTAGCTCAAGGACGGATCGGTCTTCAGCTTGAGCACTGTAGACAGCAAGCTACAAGCCTGCCAAGTAAGTTGCAATGATCTCACTATGAATGCTGGTTGAGCTTGATTGTCCCTTTAAAGATCAGTTTCTGATTAGCTGCTGTTAATGAAAATTGTTGCTTCCTTGATGTTTGTTTAACTGTTTCTGAGGAGCAATTTTGTGCCTTGTATTACTGTTGGCTTCGTTTGAGTGAGTCTGATGTGGAGAGAGCAACACAAGTGAAAGTGAATGAATGTGAAAACCATGCCCAGCAATGAGTAGGCCACGTTAACAAACAGCACTAAGGCACTCAGAATGTGCAGGATTGCTTCACTGTGGTAGTGCAATGTGAGAGGCCTTGTCTTGGCATTGTGCGCGCATGTCTCTGACCATTGATTTTTTTTTTGCTCAATGTAGCTGCATAAATTCTTTCAGAGGGATTTATTTTCAGTCTTTAACTGTTATTTACACAGCATCAGCTGACAAATGCAAGGTGCTAAATTAATAAAGCTTTGACATTTGTGTGTTAGCTTTTGAAGAAACAATCAGAAAGGACTTGTGGGGAAACCAAGAGAAGCTTTTATTCCATTAGTGATCCTGAGACATCAGCTGTACACCATACACATACAGCATTCAAGTTATAAACTTCAAGGCATAATTTCAGCTTTCGCCCACAGGACTGGGCAAAAGTATCAGAATCAGTTTTATCATCACTGGCATATGTTGTGAAATTTGTTGTTTTGCAGCAGCAGTACAGTGCAATGCATAAAAGATGCTATAAATTACAATAAGAGATACATATATAAATGAAATAGTGCAAAAAGAGAGCAACAATTGTAAGGTAATGTTCACGGATTGGTTCATTGTCCTTTCAGAAATATGATGGTGGAGAGGAAGAAGCTGTTCCTTAAGCATTGAGTATGTGTCTTCAAGCTCCTGTATTTCCTCTCTGATGGTAGTAGTAAGAAATCACCATGTCCTGGATGATGGATGCTACCTTTTTGAGGCATTGCCTTTTGAAAATGTCCTTGATGCTGGGAAGAGTAGTGCCCATGATGAAGATGGCTGAGTTTGCAGCCCTCTGCAGCTTTTTCTAGTACTTGCAGTGGCCCCTCCATACCAGACAGAGATGCAACCATTTAGAATGCTCTCTAAGGTACATAGGTAGAAATTTGCTAGAGTCTTTGGTTACATGCCAAATCTCCTCAACTCCTAATGAAATATGTATTGAGATGCAAATGGAGCTTGGCCCATTTTCAGGCTTGAAGTAATTGATGGAACATTGGAAGTGCATAACACGAGGCCAAAGCCCTGTAGCAACTAAAACAAAATTGATCTCATTAGCATCCTGTTACTGAACTGATGGCAGCATCTCAGGTTCTGTGGCATTTAGCCAGCTGCCTCTGCTGAATCTTCCAGGAATCCTCTGTGAGAAGAGATGGTCAGTGATCTTCAGCTTTCCTGGAGCTAGTTCACTTTGACTATGTGACGTTTTATTCTTAAAATTGGCAAATAGTCCTGTGGAGCACAAACACATACAAATTAGGAGTAGGGGTCAGTCACTTGGGCCCCCAAATAAAAACAGAAAATGCTGAACAAATTGAATAGGTCAAGCAGTATGTGCACAGAGAAACAAGAGCTAACATTTCTTCAGAACCACTGGCCTTCACACTTGCTGTACCATTTAATTACCAATTTGATTTTAAACCTCAACTCCACATTCTTGTCAAACAATGGGAACCTTTCATCCCCAGAAAAAGACTATTATTTACCCTGTCTATGCCTCTCATCATTTTATATATATTTCTATTGCTCCTCAGCCTCCAAAGCTAAAAATAGTTCCAAGTTTGTCCAATCTCCATTCATATCTAATACTCTCTAATCCAGGCAGCATTCTGGTGAACTTCTCCAAAGCCTGTTTTTAGTAATGTACCTATCAAGTGCCTATCTATCTATGCTTTAAGAAGATGCTGTAAAGGAGCACTTGCTGAATGACATACACAAGATCAACTTGCAAACCAGCTAGGTGCAGCTGGATTGTGTATCAGTGCTGGCTTGTGTAAATTCCATGGAAGACACAAATGTGAACATTGAACACAGAACAGTATAACACAGGCCCTTCTGTGCATCATGTCTCTACTAAACATTTTAATGAGCCTCATTTAATTACACATGGTCTATATCCCTCTATTACCCGCCTGTTCGTGTGCCTGTCTGAATGTCTCTTAAACATTACCATTGTATCTGCTTCCACCACATACCCTGCCTGTAGTTCAAGGCATCTACCACTCTCTCTGTAAATATCATCCCTCATAAGTCTTCTGTAAACGTTTTCCCTTTCATCTTAAAGTGATGCTCTCTATTATTCATCATTTCTACTCTGGGAAGAAAAGAAACTGATTATTTGCCCTGTCTATGCCTCTGATAATTTAATATACTTTTCCTGCCCCAAAGCCTCCAGTATTCCAAAAAAAAGTCCATGTTTGTCCAGCTTTTATTTATATCTAATACACTCTAATCCAGGCAACATTTTGCACCTTCAGCAAAGCCTCCACATCTTTTTAAATATGGCAACCAGAACTGCACTGCAAAATATGGCCTAATCAAAATTTATATATCTATGACATTATTTCCCTTCTTGTACACCCAATACCCCAATAAATGAAGGCAGGAATATCACACACATTTAGCATCCTATCAGCTTGTGTTGCTTCTTAAAGGGGTTGTGTATTTGTAACCAATTCCCTTCAGTACATCAATGTTCTTAACATACCTACCATTTACTGTATATTTTCCTCTTACATCTGGCCTCCCAAAGTGAAGCACCTGACATCTGTCTGATTAAACTCCAAATGCCATTCCTCTATCCACATTTCCAACTGGTATAGATCCCAGTTAATCCTTTGACAACCTTCCTCAATACTCACAGCTCTGCCAATTTTCAGGTCATTGAACTTCACTGACAAGAGCAACGTTTATCACTTGTCCCTAAATGTCTCTCGAATAGAATGGCTTGCTGGGCAATTTGAAGACAAAATAAAGTAGAAGCAAAAGTTGGCCACTCAGCTCCTCATACATGCTTGAATTTTTAATAAGTTTATGTCAATCTGAAGTCACCTTACCTCCACCTTTCTGCCTATCAGTAGAAATCTTTTTCTCTTTTATCAAGTGGTGTCTATCTCTGCATTAAAACTATTCAATTGTCCTCTAGCATTCCAAAGATTAACTACTGTCTGAGTCAAAAATATTGCATCACATCAGTCTTGGGGGGGGGGGGCGGGGGTAATCTCTTTCTTTTAAATTGTGACTTGTGGTGCTTACTTTTCCCACAAATGGAAACATCTTCACCACATCCACCCTGTCAAGACCCCCCAGGATTGTATGTACACTCAGTGGCCTCCTTATTAGGTGCCTCCTCTACTTAATAAGGTGGCCGCTGTGTGTATGGTTGTCTTCTGCTGCTGCAGCCCATCCACTTCAAGGCTTGACACACTGGGGATTCAAGGGTACCCTTCTGCACCCATTTTGTAATACGTAGTTATTTGAGTTACTGTTTCCCTCCTGCCAGCTTGAATCAGTCTGGCCATTCTCCACTGACCACTCTCAGTAACAAGGCATTTTCACCCACAGAACTTCTGTGGCCTGGATTTTTTTTTTCATTTTGCACACCATTCATTGTGAATTCTAGAGTCTGTTGTGTGTGAAAATCACAGGAGATCAGCAGATTCTGAGGTACTCAAACCACCCTGTCTGGCACCAACAATTATTCTATGGTCAATGTCACTTAGATCACATTTCTTCCCCATTCTGATGTCTGAGCAACAACTGAACCTCTTGACCATGTTCGCATGCTTTTATGCATTAAGTTGCTGCCATATGATTGGTTGTTTAGATATTTGAATTAAAGAGCAGATGTACAGGTGTAACTTATAAAGTGGCCACTGAGTGTATTTCAATCGAGTTGCTTTACATTCTTCCAAACTCTAGTAGACTCAACTTTATCTAATATTTTTTTCATAAGGCAACATCCCTCAGCCACCATTTTAGGTTTGGTCAGATAAACTTACATAAAACTACTACTAATGACTTTGCATCCTTTGTTAAGTATCAGAATCAGGCTTAATGTCACCGACATAGATCGTGAAACTTGTTAACTTTGTGGCAGCAGTACAATGCAATACAGGATAATCGAGAAAAAAAGAAAACTATGAATTACAGTACTGTGTGTATATGTGTGTTTATGTATGTGTGTGTGTGCATATATACTGCAGTTAAATTAAGTAAGTAGTGCAGAAATAGGAAATGAAAAATAGTAGTGAGATAATGTTCATGTATTCAATGCCCATTCAGAAATCAAATGGCAGAGGGGAAGAAGCTGTTCCTGAATCATTGAATGTGTACCTTCAGGCTTCTGTACCTCCTTCCTGATGGTAGCAATAAGATGTCCTGGGTGGTGGGTGTCCTTGATGATGGACACCACCTTCCTGGGGCACCGCACCTTGAGGATGACCTGCATGCTACGCAGGCTATTGCCTATGATTGAGCTAGATAATTTTACAAATCTCTACAGCTTTCTTTGATTCTGTGCAGTAGCCCCCCCTCCCCCCAAAACCAGACGGTGATGCAGCCAGTTAGAATGCTCTCCACGGTACATCTGTAGAAAATTACAAATGTTTTTGGTGACATGCCAGATCTCCTCAAACTCCTGATGAAATATAGCTTTTATCTTGCCTTCTATATAGCTGCATTGATACGTCGGGTCCAGGCTAGGTCCTCAGAGATATTGACACCTAGGAACTTGAAAAATTGCTCATTCTGTCCACTTCTATGAGGACTGGTGTGTGATCCCTCATCTTACCCTTTCCGATGTCCACAATCAGTTCTTTGGTCTTACTGATGTTCAGTGCAAATCTGTTGCTGCCACACCATTCATCCAGCTGGTATATCTTGTCCTCACATCCAGGTCCTGCACAACCACCATATTCAATGAAGTATAAGACCATAAGATTTTAAGTTACAGGAGCAGAATTAAACCATTGAGCTCACTGAGTCTATCCGCCATTCAATCATAGCTGATTTAAATTAAATCCACGGTAACTATAAAAAAAATTCTTATACTATTCACCATAATGTCTGCCTTCAGTATGATTTCACAGTTAGATACATCTTCCTTTCGTCCCACATTTCAGCTTTCGAAAGGGATTTTTCCCTTTGCTACTTCATGGTCCACTCTTTCACCCCAACAACTACCCTATTTTTTTCCTGCTTCTTCCCTTGCAGCTGCAGGAGATGTAATACCAATCATTTCATACTCTATTGCTGTGATCTGGTGACCTAAAGAATTCTGACCCCTCCCACCCCCCACAATGCAGATTTTTGCTTCCAATTCAGTACTCTTAATATAGTCTTCTCTGTAATGTGTGGCCACTTTGCTGAACATCTCCACTCAGTTTACAAGTCCAACACTGAACCTTCAGTCTCCTGTACTTCAGTTCCCCGTCTCACTATCACTCCTATTCTGTCTTTAGCCTCCTCTGTTATGTCCAATATAAATTCAAAGAAGAGCACCTTACTTTCTGATTTGGCACGTTGAAGTCCAAGAGATTTAATTGTAAGATGACTATGCATATGTTCCCTTCTCCATTGATTTATCTCCCTTTCTGTTTCAATTTGTTTCTGTTGTTCTTCTTTTGTCTCCAGTTGGCTGATTTCACACTTGTATTCACGTTTTACTGGTCCTGGCCTGAGATACCAGCTCCATTTCTCTCATAACTTGTGCTGTTTTAACTGTTCAGTGCTTTCAGAATTTTCTGGAGAATGTTGTTTATTGCAGGAGGAATTAAGTACAAAGTAGGGAGGGTTTTTTCAGAAGCATTGGTAAGACCGCATCAGGTGTACAAATTTCCTGATCAGTACTGATGAGGAAACCTGGTTATGACCATCAAGTATGAAAGAGGAGTTGAAATAATGCATCTTGAAAGCACTGTTGTGGAATATCTCGTTATTAGGACAGTTGAGATGGAACAAAACTTGGAAAATGGAATAAAGTCCTGACAGGATGCAGAGTGGGAGGAATTGGAGTTGAGATAGCAATGGGATCTTATGCATTTATAATGGTTAAAATCATTACTTGTTCTCTGGGATGGAAGTAAATGTGTCAGAAAAAGGAAGGGAAGAATCAGATATGGACTATTTAAAAAGTAAAAATGCAGCAAATGTAATAAACTTCTTGAGTTCCATGATAAATGCAGGAAGTAGCACTGATAGTCATCAATGCAAAGAAAAAATTAGTTGAGTTGGAGGATCAAAATAAGACTGAAACAAGCACAATCTACATATCCTATAAAAGAGCAGGCATAATTTGGGACTATGCAAATACGTAGAGCTACACCACAAATTTGGAAAAAGAAAACAGGTAGAATTGTGAGCAAGGTTATTTTGTGTAAGAATAAGTTCAGCCAGTTGATGAGCGTTGTGATTGAAGGCTGGGCCTCTTTGCAAGAAAAATTGAGGGCCCTTAGATCATGCTGGTATGGTGTGGAAGTGCATAGGGACTGAACTTCCAGATATAAGATGAGCAGTTTGGCACCAGGAAACTGGAAACCATTTCCAGCACCTAGAGTATTTCACTTCAGTAATGATAAATCATTGACCCGGCTGCCAAGACAGTTCTGCAATTGCTCATTAATTAAATAATAGACCATATTTGCTGCCAAAATGGACAACAACTCATATTTCACACATTTGTCAGATCTTTGCCCACTCAGTCAACCAATGATCATTCTT
This sequence comes from Mobula birostris, assembly GCF_030028105.1. Classification (NCBI taxonomy): domain Eukaryota; kingdom Metazoa; phylum Chordata; class Chondrichthyes; order Myliobatiformes; family Myliobatidae; genus Mobula; species Mobula birostris. Next base: position 71,738,262 of record NC_092383.1, read on the forward strand.
TCTTAGTTTCCTTGTGTTATTTCAGAGAGCCAGCAGTTCTAGTGGGTAAGAAATCAAATCTAGAACATAGAGATATTAGTGAACTACTTTTCCCAGTGAGGTTCATGAGACTACAACCAGGTTAACCAATAGGTTGAAGGTAAAAGGTGAAATATTTAAGAAAAACCACAGAGGGAGCTTCTTCACTCGGGGAGTGTTGCGAGTGTGGAATAAGCTGCCAGCAGAAGTGGTGGATGCAGGATTGATTGCAATACTTAAGAGAAGTTTGGATAAGTACATGGATTGGGAAGTATAGAAAGCCACGTTCCAGGTGCAGGTCAATGATACTTGGCATGTACTGAAGGGCTTGCTTCTGAACTGTAGTGCTATATGACTCTCTACTTCTATATAAGGGTTTTTTTTAATTTAAATTGGTTCCACATTACTAATGAAAGTTTTGGCTTCAGTTTAAAGTTTAATTCAATTTAAATTCTCATGTAGCCATGGTGAGATTTGAACTTATGTCCAGGTTTAATGTTTAGATTGCTGGACATTAGCTGAATTTTTTTTAATGTTGAGGTAAAGGTGTTGAAGTATAAGGGTGTATAAACTGTGGAATATGTTTGCAGCCATCCTAATGGATTAGACTCTTGGCTGTTAATTTGTTGCTCGAATCACAAAAGTTAGTCTTGCATTTCTGGAAGTATGCATTCATTTCCAGAACCAATTTCTTGTTTTGTATCCGTGATGTAACATTATAAAGTGATATTATTTGGGTAGAGTGCAGTCTTCCTCACATTTGCCTCAGAGTTGGAAGTGCTTGATGACAATCACTGACAAGAATTGACGTGGTGTTCCATTCCCCAGAAATGATCTCTTGTTGTGCACACACATTCATCTAGAAATATGAATTAAAATTTCTAGTGACTTGATACTAATACATCGCTCAGCTATAACATGAAAGTATTTGTTTATGATGACATATGTCCTCTGATGATGAAACTTGGAGTAGGTATTTGCCATTACTGCTCCCAATATTTCAGCAAATCAGCAAATATGAATATCATAATAAGTACAATGGTGAAGAGCTCAATCAGTCACGATGCCTGTTCGAGTGCAGCCATTTGAACTGAATCTTTAAATGAGAAGTCACTTTTCTGATTTTAACCTGTGAGCTTCCAGTTTGAAAACAATACTGCAATCATTTACCTGCGTTATTTTCCAATATGAAAACTATGTTTTTGAGCGTGCTACTGCACTTTTGTAGGTTTTTTGGTGTTCCCAGCTGCTTGACCGACAAATACAAAAGCAAAATCATCATTTCGGTTTAAATAATTAGACCTAAAGAACTTGTCCTTGGAATCACATTTTTTCATATTACCTTAGGACATTGGAAACATTCGGCCAATTAAATCAATGCTAGCGTTCAGAACAATTTCATCAATCCCATTCCTCTGTTACACCCCTGTAATCTGACTTTCTCATTTATCCATCAACTCTACCCCACCCCAATTCTAGGGATATCTTACCTAATTAACCAAGAAGTAGCCAGCACGTCTTTGAGACGTGGAAGTAAACCAAAACATCTAGGTGTGAAGGATACACAGTCACAGAGGAACATGTAAAGTTATGCAGACAGCACCCGATGTCAGGACCCTGGCACTCTGCAGCAATAAAGCTCCAGATAAAATCTGATAATCCACTTCTTAAGTCACAGTTGCTCAGCATATGGCTCACCTAATTTTCTTCTCTGTGCTTCCTTAAAACTCAATGGAGCCCAGACTCCCATGTTCCACTTGGGCCCCATTCGCTAACTCCTTTTACATCTTTCTGCCTTCAAATGAGGAGCAGGTGTGAGAATGAAGAACAAAGTTCCCAAGATAAATAACCGGCCAAAGTTCTCCAGAAGCGCAAGTCGGAGTGATGTAAGATGAATCGTCCACCTGTGTTTTGGTGGATGTGAACAACTTTAGCATGTTTGTGGGATATGGGATAGTGTTTGTTTTTAATAGTCTTTAAACTAATTGGCTTCTTAAGCCATTCAGAGGGCTGTTATGTGTTAGCATATTAGATCTGGAGATACCTATCAGCCAAATAAGATTTCCCTCCTGAGTGGAAATTATTGAGTGAATCAGTGAGTCATTGTCTCAGTGAGTGAACAAGGACTCTGCTCAGTGCTCCTCACTCTGCTCGGCTCAGCCAGTGCCCAATTGTTGTGGCTCAGGGTTGGAGAGAGGTGTGGGAAAAGAGGGTTTGCAGAAATGCCCATCACCAACCATCAGAAGATGCCTGCAGCCCCACAGCAGCTGCAAGCCATAGATTATAGAGTGGTACAGCACAGGAACAGCTCCTTCAACCCACAATGGTGTGCTGAACTGATTATATTAATCATGTGCCCAATACACTAATCCCATCTACCTGCACAATGCCCCTGACCTTCCATTTCCTGCACATTTGCCTTGCCTGCCTTTCCAAGAGTCTCTTTAACAGTTTAACACTCCTATCATATTTGTCTCCACCACCACCCCAGGGACTTACTACTCTGTAAAAATAAAACGGCCCCAGGTATCTCCTTTGAAGTTACCTGCACTTACCTTAAATACATGCCCTGTGGTATTAGACATTTTAACCCTGGAAACAAGGTACCAGCAGTTACCCCACAAAGGATTATAAGGACTGCTGAGAGGATCATCAGGGTCTACCCATCCAAGATAATTATGAAGAGCGCTGCATACGAGGGGCCCTTAGCATTGTCAATGATTCCTCCTATCCGTCCCTCAATCTCTTGGATCCCCTACCATCAAGCAGAGGGTACCATAGGATAAAGACAAGGATTGTTAGGATGAGAAACAGCTTCTTCCCCTAGGCGTGAGACTACTAAACTCCCTGCCACGTCCCTGGTCTCACCACGTATGAAACACCAGTTGCATTACACTGTTTATTTTTTGACCTTATGGTAATATTATCTTATGTGTTGTTCACACTTGGTCTGGAAGAATATTGCTTCATTTGGCCGTGTACTGTACGTGTACATGGTTGAATGACAATAAACTTGAACTTGAAGGCCATCCCCAGCCATCCTACCAGTCTCCTAAATACTTATTTTTATGCATGATGTGTCTGTAAGTTAGATACTTGAAACATTTATTAATATGTACAGTGTGTCCTCTAAGATGGGCATTTGTAATGTGCAGAGGACAGAGTGTGCTGACAGTAGCCTCTGATATCATACAAATTACTAAGACATCTCAGGTTAGCTTCAATTATTTGGATATCTCCTCAGCAAATCAAAAATTCATCCATTTGCTTGCAGTGCACAATGAGGAGAGAAGACAATATTTAATAGGAACCAAAAAAAATACAGTGGATTCCAGTTAACTGGGACACATTCAGGACCAGTCCATTTTGGCCCAATTAAGTGGCTGCCTCAAATAGCTGAAGTTTCATTGAATTAGTTTAAAATTGACAAACTACCATTTAACTGAGTAACAATTATGTACTTAAATGAAATACAGAACAAAATATAACACTACCAATATTAATACCGTACTATAAAACTGTGTATTAATTCCTAATAGTTATTGATGGAGTAATTCATCATGTGTATGCTGCCATGTTCTTTTAATTGACTGTAAATGAACAAAATCTGTGTAGATAATGGACTACCTTCCTTACCTTCCTGCATGAAGTAGTGTCAAAAATTACTGCTTGTTATTTCAATGCCAGTCAGTCCAAATGAACAGCATAATGCAAGCATGTGTAACTGATGTTAATTTAAAACTATTCATTCGAGGCACGGTGTAGTGTCTAACAGCCACACAATGAACACAACTGGCTTTAGTTAGAAACTGTTGCGCCTTCCAAATCTTCATTTCCATTGTAACATTCAAGATGATTGTTGATACCTTAAAATTCTTTGTAATTCCTAAATTGTTAAAGAGGTGAAATGATTTCATTTTCACTCCCGACTATTTCTCAAATCTCCAAGCCTGAATGCTTAAACCTGCAGTGGGCAAACCAGTTTGAATTGTCTCACTGCTTATTTCTTGCCAGTTTTAGTGACAAAAATCACTCTTTTTTGAAAACAAACACACACAGCAAACACTATTTAAAGTTTGTTCACTCTAAGCATGGTGTAGCATCTAACGGTCGCACAAGTGCATACAACTGATATTAGTTAGAAACTCTTTGGCAGCAGTCTGCTGTCCCAATTAAGTGTCATAGTGGCACAAATAAACAAGGGAAATCCCAGCTATTTTTGTGATTAGATTTTATTCCTTAAAAGTTGGCCCAAATAAGCAGCTGCCCCGATTAACTGATGGCCCAATTAACCTGTATCATGAAGCAGGACAATCCTCTGCAAAATCAAAACTCTCTGAAAACTGAAATAAAAATTGAAAATGCAAGAAGTACAATGTCAGGCAACCCCTGTGGAGAGAGTGAAACAGAGTTGCTACTTTTATCAGGAAATCTTTTTCAATTTATTGTGAAGCAACCCTTGTAACTGCCCCCAGAGGTTTGGCTAATGTATTTGGCTAATAAATCTTCTAATAAAGACTTACTTTTGTCAAATAAGATTCTCTCAGAATTTGTGTTGCTTGCAGGCTGGATTTTATCCAATACATACTGCAGAAAATACTGGCCACAGCAATTCCCAATACAATCTATTAACATTATAGGAATAGTTACACATTGAGCTGGATCACACTGGGCTTGCTGCAATGGCTGTTCTGCAAAGCAAAATGGACCATGAGTTATGAATTTGCATTCAGACTCATCAAAGGGAGTCCAAAAGCCTTTTGGTTGGAAATATTTCAATAGTTCAAATATAATGTATTTAAAATAGGAGATGAGGCATACTCACAGCCAGTGGGATGAGTTACAGGGCAATAGAGGCGTGGTGCAGTTAAAACAGAAAGCAACAAATACTCGACTGGAAGTGTTGTATTTGAATGCACGCAGCATAAGAAATAAAATGGACGATCTTGAAAATCAGCTACAGATTGACAAGTATGACATTGTGGCCATCTCTGGAACTTGGCTACCATTGAGAGTTGAATGTCCAAGGATATGCGGTGTATCGGAAAGATAGGTTAGTAGGCAGAGGGGGTGGCGTGGCCCTGTGTATAAGAAATAATATTAAATCATTAGAAAGGAATGACATAGGATTGGACGGTGTAGAGTCTCTGTGGGTTGAGTTAAGAAATAGCAAGGGTAAAAGGACCCTAATGGCAGTTGTATACAGACCTCCAAACAGCAGCCGGGATGGGGATTGCAAATTACATCAGGAAGGCATGTCAGAAGGGCAATGTCATGGTAATCGTTGGAGATTTTAACATGAAAGTGGATTGGAAAAACCAGGCCAGTACTGGACCTCAAGAAAGAGAATTTTTAGAATGTCTAAGGGATGGCTTTTTAGAAAAGCTTGTTGTTGAACCCACTAGGGGATTGATTTTGCTAGATTGGGTGTTGCGCAATGATTCGGAGGTGATAAGAGAGCTTAAGGTCAGTAATCACAATATGATCAAGTTCACTTTGAAATCTGAGAAGGAGAAACTAAAATCCGATGTGTCGGTATTTCAGTGGAATAAGGGAAATTACAATGGCATGAGAGGGGAACTGGCCAAGGTTGACTGGAAAGGGACACTAGCAGGAAGGACAGCAGAGTAGCAATGGCTGGAGTTTCTGTGAAAAATGAGGGAAGTACAAGACAGGTATATTCCAAACAAGAAGAAGGACACTACTGTGGCTGACAAGTGAAGTCAGATCCAAAGTAAAAGAAAAAGAGAGCCCATACAAGGAAGCCAAGGCTAGTGGGAAGATAGAGGATTGGGAAGCTTTTAAAAACTTGCAGAAGGAAACTAAGAAGGTCATTAGGAAGGAAAAGATGAATTATGAAAGGAAGCTGGCGACTAATATTAAAGAAGATACTAAAAGCTTTTTTAAGTATATAAGGAGTAAAAGAGAGTCGAGGGTAGATACAGAACCAATAGAAAATGATGCTGGAGATATTGTAATGAGAGATGCAGAGATGGCAGAGGAACTTTATGCATCTTTTGCATCAGTCTTCACAGTGGAAGACATCTGCAGTATACCAGACATTCAAGAGTGTCAGGGAAGTGAAGTATATGCAGTGAAAATTATGACTGAGAAGGTGCTCAGGAAGCTTAATGGTCTGCAGGTGAATAAATGTCCAGGACCTGATGGAATGCATGATCGGGTTCTGAAGGAAGTAGCTGGAGAAATTGCGGAGGCATTAACAATGATCTTTCAAGAATCGATAGATTCTGGCATTGTACCGGATGACTGGAAAATTACAAATGTTACTCCACTATTTAAGAAGGGTGGGAGGCAGCAGAAAGGAAACTATAGACCTGTTAGCCTGACATCAGTGGTTGGGAAGTTGTTGGAATCGATTGTTAGGGATGAGATTAAAGAATACCGGGAGGACATGACAAGATAGGCCAAAGACAGCATGGTTTCCTGAAAGGAAAGTCCTGCCTGACTAACCTACTGCAATTTTTTGAGTAAATTACAAGCAGGGTAGACAAAGGAGATGAAATAAATGTGCTGTACTTGGATTTTCAGAAGGCCTTTCACAAGGTGCCACACATGAGGCTGCTTAGCAAGATAAGAGCCCATGGAATTACAGGGGAGTTAATAGCATGGATGGAGCATTGGCTAGTCAGCAGAAAACAGAAAGTGGGAATAAAGGGATCCTATTCTGGCTGACTGCCAGTTACCAGTGGATTTCCACAGGGGTCGATGTTGGGACCATTGCCTTTTATGATGTATGTCAATGAATTGGACTAAGGGATTAATGGAATTGTGGCTAAATTTGCCGATGATACAATGATAGGTGGAGGAGCAGGTAGTGTTGAGGGAATGGAGAGCGACTTAGATAGTTTAGGGGAATGGACAAAGAAGTGGTAAATGAAATACAATGTTGAAAAGTGTATGGTCATGCACTTTGGTGGAAGACATAAACAGGCAGACTATTATTTAGATGGGGAGAGAATTCAAAATGCAGTGATGCAAAGGGACTTGGGGGTCCTTGTGCAGGATACCCTAAAGGTTAACCTCCAGATTGAGTCGGTGGTGAAGAAGGCAAATGCAATGTTGGCATTCATTTCTAAAGGTATAGAATATAAGAGCAGGGATGTGACAGTCTATATCTGAACTGGAGGGGGACAAATATTCTTGCAGGTAGGTTTGCTAGAGAGGCTCCAGTGGATTTAAACTAGATATGAGGGGGGAGGGGAACCAGAGTGTAGGAACAAATGTAGGGAAGACGGAAGAAAAAGAAAATAGTAAACTTGTTTGCACCGTTAGTGATAAACAGAGTAAGAGGTGGAAAATTTCTTAAATGCATTTATCTTAATGCTAGGAGCATTATAAGAAAGGTGGATACGCTTAAAGCATGGATTGATACCTGGAAGTATGATGTGATAGCTATTAGTGAAACATGGTTACAGGAGGGGTGTGAGTGGCAACTAAATATTCCTGGATTTAATTGCTTCAGGTGTGATAGAATTGGAGGGACAAGAGGAGGAGGTGTTGCATTGCTTGTCAGAGAAAATATTACAGCGGTGCTCTGGCAGGATAGATTAGAGGGCTCGTCTAGGGAGGCTATTTGGGTGGAATTGACGAATGGGAAATGTGTAGTAACTCATATGGGGGTGTATTATAGACCACCAAATGGAGAGCAAGAATTAGAGGAGCAAATTTGTAAGGAGATAGCAGATATTTGTAGTAGGCACAAGGTTGTGATTGTGGGAGATTTTAATTTTCCACACATAGACTGGGAAGCCCATGCTGTAAAAGGGCTGGATGTTTTGGAGTTTGTAAAATGTGTGCAGGATAGTTTTTTGAGCAGTAAGTAGAGGTACCAACGAGAGAAGGGGCAGTGTTGGATCTCCTGTTAGGGAATGAGATAGGTCAGGTGATGGATGGTTGTGTTGGGGAGCACTTCGGGTCCAGTGATCACAATGCTAGTAGTTTCAATATAGTTATGGAGAAGGATAGCTCTGGACCCAGAGTTGAGATTTTTGATTGGAGAAAGGCTAACTTTGAGGAGATGCGAAAGGATTTAGAAGGAGTGGATTGGGGCAATTTGTTTCATGGGACAAATGTAATAGAGAAATGGAGGTCATTTAATGGTGGAATTTTGAGAGTACAGAATCTTTATGTTCCTGTTAGGTTGAGAGGAAAGGTTAAAAGTTTGAGAGAGCCATGGTTTTCAACGGATATTGGAAACTTGGATCGGAAAAAGAGAGATATCTACAATAAATACAGGCAGCATGGAGTTAATGAGGTGCTCGAGGAATATAAAGAATGTAAAAAGAATCTTAAGAAAGAAATTAGAAAAGCTTAATGAAGATACGAGGTTGCTTTGGCAAGTAAGGTAAAAATAAATCCAAAGGGTTTCTACCGTTAAATTAATAGCAAAAGGATAGTGAGGGTTAAAATTGGTGCCTTAGAGAATCAGAGTGCACAGCTATGTGTGGAACCAAAAGAAATGGAGGAGATTCTGAACAATTTCTTCGGTATTCACTAAGGAGAAGGATATTGAATTGTGTAAGACAATGGAAACAGATAGGGAAGTTATGGAAACTATGATGATTAAAGAAGAGGAAGTACTGCAGATTTTAAGGAATATAAAAGTGGATAAGTCTCCGGGTCCTGACAGAATATTCCCTAGGATCTTGAGGGAAGTTAGTGTGGAAATAGCAGGGGCTCTGACAGAAATATTTCAAATGTCATTAGAAACGGGGATGGTGCCGGAGGATTGGCGTATTGCTCATATTGTTCCATTGTTTAAAAAAGGGTCTAAGAGTAAGCCTAGCAATTATCAGTCCGTGAGTTTGACGTCAGTGGTGGGGAAATTGATGGAAAGTATTCTTAGAGATGGTATATATAATTATCTGGATAGACAGGGTCTGGTTAGGAACAGTCAACATGGATTTGTGTGGGGAAGGTCATGTTTGACAAATCTTACTGAATTTTTTGAAGAGGTTACTAGGAATGTTGACGAGGGTAAAGCGGTGGATGTTGTCTATATGGACTTCAGTAAGGCCTTTGACAAGGTCCCACACAGAATGTTGGTTAGGAAGGTTCAATCGTTACGTATTAATATTGAAGTAGTAAAATGGATTCAGCAGTGGCTGGATGGATGACACCAGAGAGTAGTGGTGGATAACTGTTTGTCAGGTTGGAGGCCGGTGACTAATGTGCCTCAGGGATCTGTACTGGGTCCAATGTTATTTGTCATATACATTAATGATCTGGATTATGGGGTGGTAAATTGGATGAGTAAGTGCGTAGGTGATACTAAGATAGGTGGATTTGTGGATAATGAAGTAGGTTTTCAAAGCTTGCAGAGAGATTTAGGACAGTTAGAAGAGTGGGCTGAAAGATGGCAGATGGAGTTTTTTGCTGATAAATGTGAGGTGCTACATTTTGGTAGGACTAATCAAAATAGGACATACATGGTAAATGGTAGGGCATAGAAGAATGCAGTGGAACAGAGGGATCTGGGAATAATGGTGCATAGTTCCCTGAAGGTGGAATCTCATGTGGATAGGGTGGTGAAGAAAGCTTTTGGTATGCTAGCCTTTATAAATCAGAGCATTGAGTATAGGAGTTGGGATGTAATGTTGAAATTGTACAAGGCATTGGTGAGACCAAATTTGGAGTATTGTGTACAGTTCTGGTCACGGAATTATAGGAAGGATGTTAACAAAATAGAGAGAGTACAGAGAAGATTTATCAGAATGTTACCTGGGTTTCATCACCTAAGTTACAGAGATAGGTTGAACAAGTTGGGTCTTCATTCTTTGGAACATAGAAGGTTAAGGGGGTCTTGATAGAGGTATTTAAAATTACAAGGGGGCTAGATAGAGTTGACGTGAATAGGCTTTTTCCATTGAGAGTGGGGGAGATTCAAACAAGAGGACATGAGTTGAGAGTTAAAGGGCAAAAGTTTAGGGGTAACTTGAGGGGAAACTTCTTTACTCAGAGAATGGTAGCTGTGTGGAATGAGCTTCCAGCAGAAGTGGTTGAGGCAGGTTCGATGTTTTTGTTTAAAGTTAAATTGGACAGCTATATGGACAGGAAAGGAATGGAGGGTTATAGGCTGAGTGCAGGTCGATGGGTCTAGGTGAGAGTAAGAGTTTGGCATGGACTAGAAGGGCCGAAATGGCTTGTTTCCGTGCTGTAATTTTTATATGGTTATATGGCTCTATAAGGCACTCGTGAGATCACACTTGGAGTTTTGTGTGCAGTTTTGGACTCCTTGTTTTAGAAAGGATATACTGACATTGGAGAGGGTTCAGAGAAGATTCATGAGAATGATTCTAGGAATGAAAGGGTTACTGTATGAGGAACGCCTGGCAGCTCCTGGGCTGTATTCTTTGGAGTTCAGGGGAATGAGGGGGGATCTCTTAGTAACATTCCAAATGTTAAAAGACCTGAACAGATTAGATATGGCAAAGTTATTTCCCATGGTAGAGAAGTCTAGGACAAGAGAGCATGACTTCAGGGTTGAAGGACGTCCACTTAGAACAGAGATGCAGAGAAATTACTTTAGTCAGAAGGTGGTAAATCTGTGGAATTTGTTGTCACGAGCAGCTATGGAGTCCGTCATTGGGTGTAATTAAGACAGAGATAGATAGGTTCTTAATTAACCAGGGCATCAACCGGTATTGGAAGAAGGCAGGGGAGTGGGGATGACTGGAAGAATTGGACCAGCCCATGATTGAATGGTGAAGCAGACTCGATGGGTTGAATGGCCTCCATCTGCTCCTATATCTTATGGTCTAATGGTCTCATAAAATGCATTGAAGTGGTGTTAATTAACAAAAACAATGTATCCAGTCAAATTAATAAGCAGAAGCAAAATATACATTTTTAAATTAATTGTTTTTAATTAATTCATTGAGTGTGGCATCATGGGTTGATAAGGTCGTAAAGAAAGCTTTTGAAATATTTGCTTCATAGATTAAAATATTGAGAGCAGGAGATGGTATGTTATGTTGAAGTTGTATAAAACGTTGGTGAGGCCTATTTTAGAATATTGTGTGCAGTTTTGGTCACCTACTACTGGAAAGATGTAAGTAATGTTAAAAGAGTACAGTGTAAGTTTACAAGGATGTTACTGTGTCTGGAGGACCTGAATTATAAGGAAAGATTGAATAGGTTAGGACTTTATTCCTTGGAAGGTAAAAGATTGAGAGGAGATTTAATAGAGGTATATAAAATTATGAGGGGTATAGATAGGTTAAATGCAAGCTGGCTTGCATTGTTTAAATGCAAGTAGGTGGATGATAGGGGTATGGGGGGCTATGGTCCCGGTGCAGGTCGATGGGAGTAGGCAGTTTAAATGGATCAGCATGATCTAGATGAGCTGAAGGGCCTGTTTCTCTGCTGTACTTTTCTATTACTCTAAGCCCAGCTCTGTGGACCTGTTGACTAGATATCAATATTTCAATCCAATGTATCTATTGCAAATTTTGTGCTTAAATTGTTGACAGATTATATTAATTTACTTTTTCTTTTAAACAAATCTTGTTAATAAATTAAATTAATTTACTTCTCTAATATATTGCATGAGCTAGTGTTTTGTTTTTATGGAGACCATTTTTCTCTCTAACATGCCACAACAAATGTCAGGTACTTGTCTACTACCCTCTAGTTTCACTGAGTCACCCAGCACTGGTTTTGTGTGATTCTAGAAAAAGCATTTGTTATACCAGTAGCAATAACTGGAAATGATATTGAGTCCCAATAAAGAAAAATCTAAAGCAACCTTTGTAAGGTCTGAAGAGGAAGACCTCCTCTCCAGCAGTTACTGCTGGAGTTACTTGACCAAGCCTCATTAAGGTTTCCACCAGATAATTGCAAACTGAAACATTTGTTGGACTGTTTGCCATGACATGATTAACAGTCTAAAAGTTATGCCCAGCACTTCGATAAGCCAGTGGGGTAGGGGTGATGGGTTTAGGGAGTGTCTTGGATTGCTTTGCAGGTGTGAATGAGAAGTACTGAAGTATCAAAGGTGCAAACTTGTGGGATGCAATGATAGGTTTGTATTTATCTCCCAGAGCTGCTTCTCCATCATGTTTTGCTGATTGGATAACCTGCAAGTTCTACCAGCTGATGGGATTCTCATTTCATAAATATTAATGATGCATCTGCACTGATGTTTCAAAAGGCTGCAGATGGAGTGAATGGAGCTTGTTCCTAATCAAGCCACCTTCCCATCTGCTGTTTCTGAATGCACCCTTTCATCCTTCATATCTACTGTTATGCTTCTGTTTGAAACTGAAGAATGAGTCATGATTTGGAATTACTTTGAGTGATCCTGCTTAGAAAGTCTAATCTTGCCTGGAGCAAGCTATGCATATTTGCTAATGACATAGCCTTATTTAGGCTTGCTGGCTCAGTGGCTGGCTGGGCCTTGGTGTTTATAGCAACTATTGTTCAGCTTGGTTTGTTAGATTGGAGCTATAAGCACTTTTCCACCACAAATAGCGAGAATTCATCGTCCATTTAATATAGGCTGCTGCACCTGATCCTAAAACACTAGCTCTAAATATTATGAGTCTCGTAATCTCACTGCCTTTTGCCTGAGTACCAGGGACTTCACTACATACGGTATATTGCTCATGAGAACTTTGTGAAACTTGCCAGGCTTTACATGGATTGGAAAGTACAGCACAGATCCGAAATGGTAAAGAATGGTTCAGTAATTCAGATCAAATAGAAATTAAGACAAACTAAAGCATTTCAATGAGCTCTGGGAATACAGCATGGAAGAGCTAATTACAAGTGATCAGATCCTTAATGAGTAGAATGGAGCACCACTGGGATTAATATTATACAACTCCATTGCCCAATGGACTGCGGTGTTTTCAGAATCCTGCATCTCGTGATATAGTGTGAAAGTCAGAACATTTTATCCTATTAATAACTTTTTATTATGATAATGGTGGGAAATTAGATGTATTATTTATGCATATTGACATTTTCTATTCCACTTAAAGATTATGAGAACCATTACTGCATTCATTTCAACAAATTTATTCAGATTGCTTCTCTAAGATTCAACTTGGCTGCCGATGTTTTTATGACTTGAAGCACTGGGGATATTACATGAGTGAAAAAGCAGATCAAGAATTTATTTGTTTCCAATTATGTGAGTATAGTATTGCACAGGGAACTTAGGTGTCTATATCTAAGATTACATTCATGCATTATCTGTGATCAGCATGGTTACACTAAAAAAGAAATCAAGATAGAATCAATGTAAAACTACTCTGAAGGAATCATTTGCTGCTACTGTGTCATCTTTGTTCATTTTACGACTTGGGACTATCTGCCTCTCTCTTCAAAGGACAAAGAATGACCGAAGGACAGCTCTGTAGTGTAGTGGTTAACAAAACACCTTACAGTACAGGTGACCTGAGTTCAATTCCTGCCGCTACCTGTAAGAAGTTTTACATTCGCTCTGTGACTGCGTGGGTTTCCTCTGGGTGCTACACAGTCCAACGACATGCTGGTTGGTAGGTTAGTTGGTCACTGTAAATCGTCCTGTGATTGTGCTAGGATTAAATCGGGTTATTGCTGGGCAGTGTGGCTCAAAGGGCCAGAAAGACCTACTCTGTGCTGTAACTCAATAAATAAATTAATAAGTAGGGTTACAGCACAGAAGGAGGTCATTTGACTGATCCACACTGGTACTAGTATCCCTTCCCCCCTTCCCCCCTTCCCCATTCCCCATTCCCCATTCCCCATTCCCCCTTCCCCTTCCCCTTCCCCCTTCTCCCCTTCCCCTTCTCCCCTCCCCCTTCTCCCTCCCCCCTTCTCCCTCCCCCCTTCTTCCTCCCCCCTTCTTCCTCCCCCCTTCTCCCTCCCCCCTTCTCCCTCCCCCCTTCTCCCTCCCCTTCACCCCTTCTTCCTCCCACCTTCTCTCTTCTCTCCTCTACCCTCCCTCTCCATCTGATGTACTGTAGGTCTCTGTCCACACTGGAGAGTGCCTTTCATCATCTGGCATCTGCACAGGACCTTGAATTCCTCCTTCAATCAACAGATTTCCCCTTCACCAGTCCACTCCTCAGTTCAGCAATCCTTGAAGACGTGAATCCTCCAGAGTTAAGGCTTTAACATTACCTTCCCATCCACGGACCACTGCTACATGGTACAGCACTGTGTAGCGTAGCAGTTGGTGCTATGCTTTACAGTGCCAACTATACAATCTGGGTTCAATTCCCACCGCTGAGTGTAAAGAGCATGTATGTTCTACCCATGATTGCTTGGGTTTCCTCCTGGTACTCCTGTTTCCTCTCACGTTCTAAAATTGTACGGTTAGGGTTAGTGAGTTGTGGGCATGCCATGTTGGCACCAGAAGCATGGCAACACTTGCGGTGCCCTCAGCACATCCTCAGAATGTGTTGGTCGTTGATACACATGTGACAAATAAAGCAAATCTTTACCTTTACATTTCACTGTAGGTTTTGATGCACATGTGACAAATAAAGCAAATCTTTACCTTTACTTTCTACAGTGAGCAATTTTGACCTCTACACACAACCCACAATCAGCCTAAGCAGTTATATTATGTCACACTGGCAGAACAGTGTTTATTCACATAAAATGTATCAGGCATTTCAATTGGCCTCATTTTTCATGTCTTAGACATAATAGAGAACTCTTATGGTTGGCATGGCTCCGAACCACAAACGTCCCCATGCATGGTCAGTTTAACATTCCCTGATAATATTAGGCATAGCTTTTGCTATACTTCCAAAAGAAATCGATGGTTTTCAAAATTATTAGTTCTTGTGCTTTGATAGAAACATAGGGCTGGAGTTAACTTTACTCTCCCCTTTCTTGTAGGGTGGTTTCTGCAAAATAGTGGTTTTGTACTAAAATCTGCAGTAGACATTTTGCCTGCTTCAAAGTGATTGAGCTTTGGCTTTAATGAAGGTGGATAGTGATTTGGGGAACAAACCTTCTCACAAGGTGAGCTGCTCATTGTAGCATTTTAAGAAAGGCACGTACCTTCATTTTTAGTACTTTCACTATCATAGAAACATAGAAAATAGGTGCAGGAGTAGGCCTTTCGGCCCTTCGAGCCTGCACCGCCATTTATTATGATCATGGCTGATCATCCAACTCAGAACCCCGCCCCAGCCTTCCCTCCATACCCCCTGATCCCCGTAGCCACAAAGGCCATATCTAACTCCCTCTTAAGTATAGCCAATGAACTGGCCTCAACTGTTTCCTGTGGCAGAGAATTCCACAGATTCACCACTCTCTCTGTGAAGAAGTTTTTCCTAATCTCGGTCCTAAAAGGCTTCCCCTTTATCCTCAAACTGTGACCCCTCGTTCTGGACTTCCCCAACATCGGGAACAATCTTCCTGCATCTAGCCTGTCCAATCCCTTTAGGATTTTATACGTTTCAATCAGATCCCCCCTCAATCTTCTAAATTCCAATGAGTACAAGCCCAGTTCATCCAGTCTTTCTTCATATGAAAGTCCTGCCATCCCAGGAATCAATCTGGTGAACCTTCTTTGTATTCCCTCTATGGCAAGGATGTCTTTCCTCAGATTAGGGGACCAAAACTGCACACAATACTCCAGGTATGGTCTCACCAAGGCCTTGTACAACTGCAGTAGTACCTCCCTGCTCCTGTACTCGAATGCTCTCGCTATAAATGCCAGCATACCATTTGCCTTTTTTACCGCCTGCTGTGCCTGCATACCCACTTTCAATGACTGGTGTATAATGACACCCAGGTCTCGTTGCACCTCCCCTTTTCCTAATCGGCCACCATTCAGATAATAATCTGTTTTCCTATTTTTGCCACCAAAGTGGATAACTTCACATTTATCCACATTAAATTGCATCTGCCATGCATTTGCCCACTCACCCAACCTATCCAAGTCACTCTGCATCCTCTTAGCATCCTCCTCACAGCTAACACTGCCACCCAGCTTCGTGTCATCCGCAAACTTAGAGATGCTGCATTTAATTCCCTCATCCAAGTCATTAATATATATTGTAAACAACTGGGGTCCCAGCACTGAGCCTTGCGGTACCCCACTAGTCACCGCCTGCCATTCTTAAAAGGTCCCGTTTATTCCCACTCTTTGCTTCCTGTCTGCCAACCAATTCTCCATCCACATCAATACCTTACCCCCAATACCATGTGCTTTAAGTTTGCACACTAATCTCCTGTGTGGGACCTTGTCAAAAGCCTTTTGAAAATCCAAATATACCCACATCCACTGGTTCTCCCCTATCCGCTCTACTAGTTACATCTGCAAAAAATTCAATGAGATTCGTCAGACATGATTTTCCTTTCACAAATCCATGCTGACTTTGTCCGATGATTTCACCGCTTTCCAAATGTGCTGTTATCACATCTTTGATAACTGACTCCAGCAGTTTCCCCACCACCGACGTTAGGCTAACTGGTCTATAATTCCCTGGTTTCTCTCTCCCTCCTTTTTTAAAAAGTGGGGTTACATTAGCCACCCTCCAATCCTCAGGAACTAGTCCAGAATCTAACGAGTTTTGAAAAATTATCACTAATGCATCCACTATTTCTTGGGCTACTTCCTTAAGCACTCTAGGATGGAGACCATCTGGCCCTGGGGATTTATCTGCCGTCAATCCCTTCAATTTACCTAACACCACTTCCCTACTAACATGTATTTCGCTCAGTTCCTCCATCTCACTGGACCCTCTGTCCCCTACTATTTCCGGAAGATTATTTATGTCCTCCTTAGTGAAGACAGAACCAAAGTAATTATTCAATTGGTCTGCCATGTCCTTGCTCCCCATAATCAATTCACCTGTTTCTGTCTGTAGGGGACCTACATTTGTCTTTACGAGTCTTCTCCTTTTTACATATCTATAAAAGCTTTTACAGTCAGTTTTTATGTTCCCTGCCAGTTTTCTCTCATAATCTTTTTTCCCCTTCCTAATTAGCCCCCACTCACTGGGTGTTCCAGACTTTGGAAACATTGCATGTAAAATCACATGATAGGTTGATAAATCCCCAGGGCCTGATGGTCTGCATCCCAGGGTACTTAAGGAGGTGGGTCTAGAAATCGTGGACGCATTGGTAATCATTTTCCAATGTTCTACAGATTCAGGATCAGTTCCTGCAGATTGGAGGGTAGCTAATGTTATCCCACTTTTTAAGGAAGGAGGGAGAGAGAAAACAGGCAATTGTAGACCAGTTAATCTGACATCAGTGATGAGGAAGATGCTGGAATCAATTATAAAAGACGTGATAGCAGTGGCAGGATCGGTCCGGGTCAGCATGGATTTACGAAGGGGAAATCGTGCTTGACTAATCTTCTGAAATTTTTTGAGAATGTAACTATGAAAATGGACATGGGAAAGCCAGTGGATGTAGTGTACCTGGACCTTCAGAAAGCCTTTGATAAGGTCCCACATAGGAGGTTAGTGTGCAAAATTAGAGCAAGTGGTATTGGGGGTAGGGTACTGACATGGATAGAAAATTGGTTGGCAGACAGGAAACAAGGAGTAGGGATTAGTGGGTCCTTTTCAGAATGGCAGGCAGTGACTAGTGGAGTACTGCAAGGCTCGGTGCTGGGACCGCAGCTATTTACAATATACATTAATGATTTAGGTGAAGGGATTAAAAGTAACATTAGCAAATTTGCAGATGACACAAAGCTGGGTGGCAGTGTGAAATGTGAGGAGGATGTTATGAGAATGCAGGGTGACTTGGACAGGTTGGGTGAGTGGGCAGATGCATGGCAGATGCAGTTTAATGTGGATAAATGTGAGGTTATCCACTTTGGTAACAAGAACAGGAAGGCAGATTACTATCTGAATGGTGTTAAGTTAGGAAAAGGGGAAGTACAACGAGATATAGAACATAGAATAGTACAGCACAGTACAGGCTCTTCGGCCCACAATGTTGTGCCGACCCTCAAACCCTGCCTCCCATATAAGCCCCCACCTTAAATTCCTCCATATACCTGTCTAGTAGTCTCTTAAACTTCACTAGTGTATCTGCCTCCACCACTGACTCAGGCAGTGCATTCCACACACCAACTACTCTCTGAGTAAAAACCCTTCCTCTAATATCCCCCTGGAACTTCCTTACCTTAAAGCCATATCCTCTTGTATTGAGCAGTGGTGCCCTGGGAAAGAGGCGCTGGCTATCCACTCTATCTATTCCTCTTATTATCTTGTACACTTCTATCATGCCTCCTCTCATCCTCCTTCTCTCCAAAGAGTAAAGCCCTAGCTCCTTGTTCATCAGTCACTGAAAGTAAGCATGCAGATACAGCAGGCAGTGAAGAAAGCTAATGGCATGCTGGCCTTCATAACAAGGGGAATTGAGTATAGGAGCAAAGAGGTCCTTCTGCAGTTGTACAGGGCCCTGGTGAGACCACACCTGGAATATTGTATACAGTTTTGGTCTCCAAATTTGAGGAAGGACATTCTAGCTGTTGAGGGAGTGCAGCGTAGGTTCACGAGTTTAAATCCCAGGATGGAGGGACTGCCATATGTTGAAAGATTGGAGCGACTGGGGTTGTATACACTGGAATTTAGAAGGATGAGAGGGGATCTGACTGAAACATATAAGATTATTAAGGGATTGGACACACTAGAGGCAGGGAACATGCTCCAGATGTTGGGGGAGTCCAGAACCAGAGGCCACTGTTTAAGAATAAGGGGTAGACAATTTAGAACGGAATTAAGGAAAAACTTTTTCACACAGAGGGTTGTGGTTCTGTGGAATGCTCTGCCTCAGAAGTCAGTGGAGGCCAATTGTCTGGATTCTTTCAAAAAAGAGTCAGATAGAGCTCTTAAAGATAGCGGAGTAAGGGATATGAGGAGAAGGCAGGAAAAGGGTACTGATTGTGGATGATCAGCCATGATCACAGTGAATGACGGTGCTGGCTCGAAGGGCTGAATGGCCTCCTCCTGCACCTATTGTCTATTGTCTATTGACATGGAGAGGCTAGGTTCATAAATTCCTTCAAAGCATTTGGGCAAAATGAACAGAAGTCTTCTTCTCAGCTCAACAATCTACCAAGTTCCCCTCCTCCTCCTTTATCCACCCCACCCTGCCATCCTTTGCTTTAACCACAATTTACTCCTGCACCCCTGGTGCCACGCTGATCAAAAATCATTTTTTCCAAATATAATCCTCTTTTACTTGAATATAATCTTGCTCTTCAGCCATTGCTTCCTTCCCTCTGCAGATTACTGCTCCTTTCGCTTCCCTGACCTCCCTTCTTTTGCCCTTGCTTTCTTTCATCACCATCTCATTTACTGATAGAGGGATGACAATCTATGAAAGGAAGAAAATTAGATATTTTTTCCCACTTTTGGCTTTTTATGGTGCTGAAGTTGTAAGACCATAAAACATCGGAGTATAATTAGGCCACTCAGCCCATCAAGTCTGTTCCACCATTTCATCTTGGCTGACTTATTGCCCCACTCATTCTCCTGCCTTCTCCCTGTAACATTTGGCACCCTTATTAATCAAGAACCTATCCCATATCCCTTTAAAATATACCCAAAAAATTGGCCTCCGTAGCCATCTGTTGCAATAAATTCCGCAGATATACCACCGTCTGGTTAAAGGAATTCCCTCACATCTCCATTGTAAAGGGACAACCTTTGGTCCTAGACTCTCCATCTATTTGCAACACCTTCTGCACATCCTCTCCATCTATGCCTTTCAATATTCAGTAGGTTTCAATGAGATGACACCTCATTCTTCTAAATTCCAGCAAATACAGGCACAGAGCCATCAAGCACTCTACATATGTTAAACCTTTTATTCCTGGGATCATTCCTGTAAACCTCTTCTGAACCCTTCCCAATGCTAGCACATATTTTCTTAGATATAGGGCCCAGAAATATTCACAACACTCCAAAAATGGTCGGGCCAATGCCTTATGAAGTCTCAGCATTAGAATCATAGAGTCATGGAGTACTCTAGCACAGAAATAGGCCCATCTGATCTATCAATCGGAGCGTTAGCATATAATGTGAAAAGTAGTGGACCTAACACCAACCCTGCAGAACACCACTAGTTATCAGCAGCCAAGCAGGAAAGGTCCCACACTTTTTGCCTTCTGCTCGTCGTGAATCAACAATCTTTTGTTCATGCTAATACCTTTCCTGTAATACCATGGGTTCTTACTTTGTTTAGCAGCCTTGTGAGGCACGTCAACAAAGGCCTTCTGAAAATGCAAGTAAACAACATCTACTGACTGTCTATCCTGCCTGTTATTTCCTCAAAGAATTCCAACAGATTTATTAGGCAAGATTTCCTCTTGATGTTACTATGCTGACTTTGGCCTAGTTTTAGTCCTTGCTTGTGTGCTTCCAACATCTTCCCAACCACTGAAGTTAGGATAACTGGCCTATGATTTCCTATATTTTGCCTCCCTCCTTTTTAAGGAGTAGACTGTCATTATTATATTGTGTAATGGGATATGAGAGGAACCTCCTAATCCATTGTGAGGACCACACGCAGCTGCTTAATTCTCCAGAATGCACTGGGCAAAAAGAGCAAGAGTTGGATAGGGGTCTTGGAGTAATATTGCTTGTTTAGTATCCAATTAGGAACACTTTAAATTCTGCGTATAAGGTTGCTTGTATCATGTTTAATAAACGTAAATTTGGAATTAACTATTTGCCAGTATTGCATCCTTGCAGTCAGAAAAAATGCTTTTAAGTTTACCAACAGTGGGCTGTGTTCAGAATCATCTTCTAAAATTAAGATCATAAGAATGTAAGATATAAAAAAATGGTAGCAGAATTAAGCTACTCGGCTCAATGAGTCCGCACCACCGTTCCATCATGACTATCCCTCTCAACACCCATTCTCTTGCCTTCTCACCATAACCTTTGATGCCCTGATAAACTAAGAACCTATCAATTACAAACAAGCAAAAAACTACAGATGAACCTATCAATCTTTTCTTTCAATATACTCAATAACTTGGCCTTCACACCCTCCCGTGGCAATGAATTCCACAGATTGACCACCCTCTGCCTAAGGAAGTTTCTACTCATCTCTGTTCTAAATGAAAGTCCCTCTATTCTGAGTCTGTGCCTTCTGGTCCTAGACTCACACACTATAGAAAACATCCTCACCACATCCAGTCTGTCTAGGCCTTGCAATATTTAACAGGTTTAATGAGATTTCCCCCTCATTCTTATAAACTCCAGTGAGTACAGGTCCAGAGCCATCAAATGTTCCTCATATGTTAACCTTTCATTCCCCGGATTGTTCTCACGAACATCATCTGGACCTTCTCTAATGCCAGCACATTTTTTCTTAGATAAGCTGCCCAAAACTGTTCAAAATAATCCAAGCGTGTTTTGACCAATGCCTTATAAAGCCCTGGCATCACATTCTTGCTCTTATAAGACCATAAGACATTGGAGCAGAATTAGGCCATTCAGCTAATCGAGTCTGCTCCACCATTTAATCATGGCCGATCCATTTCCCTCACAACCCAATTTTCCTGCCTTCTCCCCATAACCTTTAAAAGACTTATATTCTAGTCCTCTTGAAATGAATGCTAATACTGCATTTGTCTTTCTTACCACCAGGTCAACTTGCAAGTTAACCTTCAGGGAATCCTGCAAAAAGACTCCCAATTCCCTCCACACTTATGAATTTAGAATTTTCTCCCATTTAAAAAATAATCTTGACCTTTATTCCTTCTAATAAAGTGCATGGCCATATTCTTCCCTATGCTCTATTCCATCTACCAATTCTTTGCCCATTCTCCCAATCTGTACAAGTCCTTCTGCAAACTTCCTGCTTCCTACACTAGCAAAAACCCATCAGTTCTGTGATTCAAATTATTGACATAAAACATGAAAAGAAATTATGCCAACACTGACCCCGGCAGAACACCACTTATCACCAGCAGCCAACCAGAATAGGTCCCCTTTATTCCAACTCTTTGCCTCCTGCTAATCAGCCTATCTTTATCCATGCTGGTATCTTTCCTGTAATACCATGGGTTGTTAACTTGTTAAGCAGTGTCATGTGCCGCATCTTGTCGAAGATCTTCTGAAAATCCAAGTGAACAATACACTAACTCTCCTTTGTCTATCCTGCCTATTATTTCCTCAAAGAATTCCAACAAATTTGTCAGGCAAGAACTCCCCTTTAGGAAACTATCTTATCATGTCTTATCATGTGCCTCTGGCCTATAATTTCCTTTCTTTTGCATTCTGAAAGAATATAGTGACGTTTGCAATTTTCCTGTCCTCTGAAGCCATTTCAGAATCTAGTGATTCTTGAAATATCATTGCCAATGCCTCTACAATCTCTTGAGCTACCCCTTTTAGACCCCTGGGGTGTAGTCCATTTGGTCCAGTGACTTACCTCTCTTCAGACCTTAGCTTCACAAACACCTTCACCTTAGTAATAGCTGCTACATTCAATTCTACCCCCTGACACTCAAATTGCTGGCACACTACTAGTTTTCACAGAGAAAACTGACACAAAACACTTCTTAAGTTCATGTCCCATTTCTTTGTCCCCCATTACTAATTCTCCAGCTCATTTCTCAGCAGTCCACTCTCGCCTCTCTTTTATTCTTTATGTAGCTGAAAAATCTTTTGGTATCTTCTTTAATCTTTTTGGCTAGCTTACCGTCCTACTTCATCTTTTCTCTCCTTATGGTATTTTTAGTTGCCTTCTGCTGTTTTTTTAAAAGCTTCCCAATCCTCTAACCTCCCACTAATTTTCACCATATTATATGCCCTCTCTTTTGCTTTTATGATGGCTTTGGCTTCCCTTGTCATCCATAGTTGTCTCATCCTCCTTCTAGAATGCTTTATCATCTTTGGGTTATATCTATCCTGTGCCTTCTGAATTGCCTCCAGAAACTCCAGTCATTGCTGTTCTGCCATCATTCCTACTAGTGTCCCATTCCAATCAAATTTGACCTGCTCCTCTCTCATGCCTCTGTAATTCCCTTTACTCCACTGTAATACGGATACATCTGACTTTATCTTCTCTCTCTCAAACTGCAGGTTGAATTCTATCATATTATGATCACTGTCTCCCAAGGGTTCCTTTACCTTAAGCTCCGTAATCAAATCTGGTTCATTACACAACAACCAATCCAGCATTGCTTTTTTCCCTAGTGGGCTCAACCACAAGTTGATTTTAAAAAGCCATCTTATAGGCATTCTACAAATTCCCTGTCTTAGGATCCAACACCAATCAGGTCTTCCCAATCTACCTGGATGTTAAAATCCCCCGTGATTATCGTAACATTGCTCTTATTACATCATTATGTGTCTGTCAAATGATGTGAATGATTATAGTGTATTGCCCATGATTGCTCTTGGCAATTTTTTTCTACAGAAGTGGTTTGCCATTGCCTTCTTCTGGGCAGCGTCTTTACAAGTCAGGGTGACACCAGCCATTATAAATACACTTCAGAGATTGTCAGTCTGGTGTCAGTTGTCGCATAACCAGGACTTGTATTTTGCACCAGCTTCTCATGTGACCATCCACAACCTGCTCCAATGGCTTCACGTGACCCTGATTCGGAGGACGGGGGTGCTGCGCAGGTGCTACACCTTGCCCAACGGTGACCTGCAGGCTGCAGGCTAGTGAAAGGAAAGAGTGCCTTACACTCCTTTGGTAGAGATGTATCTCCTCCCCATCACCTGTCTTATTACATGTTTTTTCTATTTCCCATTGAAATTTATATCCTACATCGTGGTTATTGTTCAGGGTCAACTCTTTATCATATTGCATCATTGACTCTAGCATAGCTTGCTGTAATCCCACGCATTCCATGACTTTCTGTGAGACTTTGTATCAGCACTTGTTTTTGTTAAACAAGATATATGGGAAGGCAGAGGTGAACAAAATATACCTTTAGTTGCAAATGGCAAGCATGAACACAGGTACTGGCTACTATTTGTATTCAATTCATTACATGAGGTTTTATTGACTTCAGTGGGACCAGATATGTGGGAAGTGAATAAAACTGACAGATGATACTGTTGCATATGCTTCGAGCAATCCAATGTGACATTCTCTCCCAGGTACTGAATTTTTGACAGATGCTACTTACCGAAGCCAAGAACTTTGTCATCACAAAGCGAGCGTGAACAGTTATAAAGTATTGAAAAACTGAGACTTTTCTTTTGCTTACAAGTAGGCTGAATACCAAAACAGAAGATTCAAGGATTACAGTCATGGTTTCAGGATATAAAATTAGCCATGATTATGGGGAGAAAGTTTTCCACTCAGAGGGCTGTAAATTTGTAAAATTTTGTAACAGGAACAAGGGTAGTATGTAAGTGCCGGCAGTACACTGGTGATATGATGAAACCGTCAGGGTAGATTAGCTGTGGCCAAGTTATGAGGTAGAAGGAACAAGTCTGGTGTAGAGCTACAAGCAGGTGCAGTGTGTCTGTGTTAACTCTATATTACAGTCATTAAAACTATTTTTGGAGTAATTGAATGCAACCTTCCCACAAGTTAATGCATTCAGAGTTGCTCTTCTGCACATTAACCACATTAACACGTGTTTATTTGAGTTGGTGTCACCTTCCTGTCAGCTTGAAACAGTCTGGCCATCCTCCTCTGACCTCTCTCATTAGCAAAGTGTTTTTGCCCACAAAACTGCCGCTCACTGAATGCTTCTCGCTTTTTGCACCGTACTCTGTAAACTCTGGCGAAGGGGGTCCCAGCCTGAGGAACGCAAACCCCTCATTTAATGTTAGAGCTCCATGGCATGAAAAAGTTTGGAGTTAATGCTTCTCATTGATAAATGTTTATCAGGGCTTCTAAGGGTCAGAAATGTAATAAGTTTTCAGTTGCAAAGAAGGGATAAGGAACAATAGAGGTAAGGTATTTGATATTGGGAAAAGCTGAGAGAGAGTGGTCAGGACATGTATGAAAGAGGTCTAATTAGCGGGAGATTAATGAACTCTGAGATAACATAAGTAAATGGAAGTTTAAAAAATGAGATACAGAACTAAGGTCACTGATTATCTGGAATTGCTGAAATCAGTGTTGAGTGTAGAAGGCTGCACTGTGCCAGATTTGAGGATGAGATGCTATTCTTCGAGCCCATGTTGGATTTCTTGGGTCACTGTAAGAGGCCTAAGACTGAAGGGCCTTAGGGATTCAGATTCAGATTTATTTATCACATGTACATCGAAACATACAGTGAAATGTGCCATTTGCATTTGCATTAAGAAATGGAAAATTAAAAAGAGAGCCAACTGGAGAGTCAAGTTCATCTCGTAAATTTCTGTATGGCCTGGGCATTTGAGTACCTCTCTTGATATCTGGAATTAAGAACTCGAAGTGTGTTCAAGTTGCAATTGCCCCTGTCTTTGATCTTTGAGCATTGTATTTTTTTCCAGCACCTTCTTTGGTCTAGATTTTCTTCAAGATAACTTGTCAGGCATCAGTTTAAAGGGAACTCCAGCAACAATGGTCTTTTCTAATAAATTATGACACCAATAAAGTTTAATGATTCTTACAGTACAATTGTTAAGTATTTTACAGAGCATGGCAGAAAGTTCCTCATTAAGTTATGGTAGAAGCTGTATCAGAATTAACTTTGTTAAAATAAAGGCATTATTGTTTAAAGCAAAATAATTGATTTTGAAATATTGAACTGAAAATCCATGAATATAAATCTGTTTTTGCTTATGGCCTATGAGGTCATTTGATGGTAATTATGACACAATAGGCAATGGTTGCACCTTAAAGGTTCAAAAGGATCTAAGGTTTAATGTTATCAAAGTATGTATCTACATACATCTCTGAGATTCTTCTTCTCCAGATAGCCATGAAACAAAGAAAGAACATGGAAGTCATTTAGAGAGAAACGTCAAACCCACCCTCCGCACAAAAAAAAAATGGCATCCTGACCATCAACCTCCGGACAACCCCCCCCCGCACAAAGTGAAACAAAAACATCGACCCCAAATCCCCTCCCCTCGCACAACAAAAATGGAAAGAAATGTGCAAAAAACACAGAATATAAAATCAGTAAGACTGAAAAAGTCCACAGTCCGTAAACACAATAGTCCAATCCATTACACAAAATCACGGTAACATCTTCATTCGTCGATGAAGGGAGGAACACCAGACGAGTGCAGAGGCCATGGTGAGCCACACATTGATAGGCCACTCACAGACTCCTCAGCAGCGATCAAAAGGAAGGCTGTCGGCGCTGAACTCTCACTCGCCTTACGTGACAAACCAACATTTTCATGGTTTTTATTTACAGTGAGAATGTCTTGAAAATGCCACAAAGTGTTCCTGAGACTATTGATTACACTGGAGACTGCTACAAAACAATGCTGCTTACACAGGACAGAAAAACGATGGACACCTTTAACTTTTACATGTAATTCCACAGATCTCTAGACCAGAGCAACTATTACAAACTTTAAACTATACTGTCAGTGCAATTCTGAAATCCAGAATATTGTTTTACAAGTTTGATACTGCATTAATTGGATGTAAACTCTACTTAACCATTTCAGCAGTGAAATAATTAATCTGTATTTGAAGGTGGTTTTTGAACCAGAATAATTTGCTTGTTCTTAAGAAATATCTTTACTTAATGCCTGAGCCGCTGCACAGTCACAGAGACATAGTTTACAAAATGAAATCTAACACAAAAGCATGTTCAAGTAAGAAATATATTTGAAATAAAACTTTACCTCTGTTTAATCTTACAGAACGCAGATAAATTTTACGGTGGCTATTGATTTTACAGCTTCTAATGGTAAGTTCATAAAAATCTGATAAACCTTCACTTTTGAATGATATTTTGGGATTTGCTTGGATGGTTAATAATTACTGATTGGTGGCTTTGATCAAACAGTTGTCATTTTTAATTGATTGCTTAGATACATATTCAATCATACATTAGGATGCCCTGAAAGGAAAATCAATACACTTTTGCTACGTTTATGTATTTGTAGTAGTTGTGTAATTTACTTCTCACATCAATGGCATTTGGTTGTAAATAATCATAAAAGTAAAATAAAAGATTGATGCCAATGAAGAAATGTTTAGAGGGAGCGAGGAATAGAATTGAAGTGAACTAAAGCACAAGAGGTTCTGCAGATGCTGGAAATATTGAGTAACACACACATGCAAAATGCTAGAGGAGCTCAGTAGAGTCCTGATGAAGGGTCAGCTGAAATATGGACTGTTTATTTCCCTCCATAGATGCTGCCTGACCTGTAGAGTTCCTCCAGCATTCTGTGTGTGCTGTTGAAAAAAGCTAAAAAGCTTTCTTAATTTATTTGTCTACCAAAAAAATACTAGCATTTATAAAAATCTTGCATAAAGCCAAACACTGACAATAACCCTGCAATATCCTGATGTAGGGTTTTGATCCAGAATATCAACGATTGTCGTTCCTCATACAGAGGCTGTTCAACCTGCTGAGTTCCTGCAACAGGTTGTTTGCTATTAACAATAGCACCAGTCTGGTTGAGTCCACTGTTCATCAGTTGCCTTTCGCGTTGTTATTACATTACTTTTTCAAAGACTTTATGTGTAGTCTTTATTGTGAATCACAGATGTGTCATAATAGAAACTATCAATGCTTCATTTGAACATAAAGAATGTGGGAGCCAAGTGGCCCCTCAAGACTGGTCCAGCATTCAATAAGATCGTGGCTGATTCGATATTAACCACAAATATTCTCTTTCCAGATACATAGAAACATAGAAACATAGAAAATAGGTGCAGGAGTAGGCCATTCGGCCCTTCGAGCCTGCACCGCCATTTATTATGATCATGGCTGATCATCCAACTCAGAACACTGCCCCAGCCTTCCCTCCATACCCCCTGACCCCCGTAGCCACAAGGGCCATATCTAACTCCCTCTTAAATATAGCCAATGAACTGGCCTCAACTGTTTCCTGTGGCAGAGAATTCCACAGATTCACCACTCTCTGTGTGAAGAAGTTTTTCCTAATCTCGGTCCTAAAAGGCTTCCCCTCTATCCTCAAACTGTGACCCCTCGTTCTGGACTTCCCCAACATCGGGAACAATCTTCCTGCATCTAGCCTGTCCAATCCCTTTAGGATCTTATACGTTTCAATCAGATCCCCCCTCAATCTGCTAAATTCCAACGAGTACAAGCCCAGTTCATCCAGTCTTTCTTCATATGAAAGTCCTGCCATCCCAGGAATCAATCTGGTGAACCTTCTCTGTACTCCCTCTATGGCAAGGATGTCTTTCCTCAGATTAGGGGACCAAAACTGCACACAATACTCCAGTTGTGGTCTCACCAAGGCCTTATACAACTGCAGTAGTACCTCCCTGCTCCTGTACTCAAATCCTCTCGCTATAAATGCCAGCATACCACTCGCCTTTTTCACCGCCTGCTGTACCTGCATGCCCACTTTCAATGACTGGTGTATAATGACACCCAGGTCTCGTTGCACCTCCCCTTTTCCTAATCGACCACCATTCAGATAATAATCTGTTTTCCTATTTTTGCCACCAAAGTGGATAACTTCACATTTATCCACATTAAATTGCATCTGCCATGAATTTGCCCACTCACCCAACACATAATACTTAATTCCACTGGAGACCAGCTATTTTTTTTTATCTTAGCCATTAATTTATTTAGTGACCTGTTATCTCACGGCCTTCATAGTCAGCTGACATAGTGAGGAAAGAAAGCATTCAAAATTAAATCTATACAACTCAATCTTTATTAATACTTTGAATACAAGCATTCAGTGAACCACTATTACTCTCAGTAACCTGGCATTTAACCTACTGTTTTATCCTCCTAGTCAGTACATTAAAGTGAAGCTCAACTTGGACTCAGATGGAAGATGAATTGGACAGGCTTATTTCATTTTCTTCTCTGAGTTTTGAAGCCAGGCTCCTCTTCTGAGATGTTTTTTTCCCCAAGTTTTTTCTGTTTATGTCCTTACAGTTTCTTGTTTTATATATTTTACACAAACTCTTTCAGAATGCTGGAGCTCCTCAAGCACCACCTGAGTCATACAGACGCAGAGGAGCATGGAATTGGTTGTCCCTGATTGTCTTATGATAATCAAAAGATCCCTAGTGGTTATTTCACTGTTTAACCTAGGCCTCTAGATATCGCTTATTAGTTTAATAACAACTAGCTCTTCTGCCTGCTGTTGAGACCTTGGTTACCATGGGAGATGTTTCAGAGTTTCTTGCCTCACAACAACAAAATGGCTGCCATCTTGTGTTTTCAATTTATTAGGCCTCTCAAGATCCTGAGTCACAACAAAAGCCATGCAGCTACACAGTGAGAATAATGAAGCTGACAATCTATTACAGGGGTTCCCAACCTGGGACCCATGGGCCCCTTGCTTAATGGTATTAGTCCATGGCATAAAAAAGGTTGGGAACACCTTGTCTATTAGATTGCAATACTTTTTTTTTACTTATCTCAAGAAGGTCTCATTTCAGTATGTACTTCACATTTTAATTATCACAGATGGCCGAAGAAAACAGCTCCTGATTCACAATTTTGTGATCAATCAATCAATCTATAATGAAGAACACACTTCAAGAATATTCTCAAAATGTTCTCAGATCACTTCATGGACCATTCTGACATGTGGCTTGTGCAAACTGAAAGCACTCTTCAGTTTTCTGTTCTGGAATGATTGTTTTTAACCTTTTGCAAGCCAGCTTTGTATTCTGTTTCACTTCTCACAATAACATGCTGCTTATTTAAAGTTGGCTCCATTTTCCCATGATGCTTTGTAAATGCCACGGTCTCAATTCTCCTCTACTGTCTGGGCCACAGAATTTCAAACATACACATCTGAGAAAAGAAAATCCTTCTTAACTTTGAAATTAACCCTTTATTCTGAAATTATTTTCCAAATTTTAGTTTGAACGAGGGAAAACAGCCTGCATGTATTGTACCTTCAGTGTCGAACTCCCTCAGAGCCTTGTATATTTCAATAAGATAACCTCTCAGTCTACCTAACTCTATCTTGTTCAGCAATAAATTAGATTAGATTAGATTCAACTTTATTGTCATTATGCCAAGTACAGATACAAAGCCAATGAAATGCAGTTAGCATCTAACCAGAAATGCAAAGAATAATGTTATTTACAAAATAACTGCGAATAGAAAGTAAGTGCTACAGCACACAAATATAAAAGTACTGAGACAGTACAATATGGGTGCAATACTGCTTAGCGCTGTGATGTGAGGTTCAGCAGGGTCACAGCCTCAGGGAAGAAGCTCTTCCTGTGCCTGCTGGTGCGGGAGCGGAGGCTCCTGTAGCGCCTACTGGATGGGAGGAGAGTAAAAAGTCCATTGTTAGGGTGAGATACATCCTTGATAATGCTTTCCGCCCTGCCCAGGCAGCGTTTATGGTAGATGTTCTCAATGGTGGGCAATTGGGTGCCGATAGTCCACTGGACAGTTTTCACCACATGCAGGAGTGCTTTGCAGTCCAATACGGAACAATCGCCATGCCACACTGAGATACAGTTGGTGAGTATGCTCTCAATGGTACAGCGGTAAAAGTCTGTCAGTATCCTGGGACAGAGGTGAGCTTTCTTGATGCTCCGTAGGAAATAAAGGTGCTGTTGCATCTTTTTGATCAGGATGGAGGAGTTCAGGGACTAAGAGAGATCCTCGGAACTGTGGACACCAAGGAATTTGAAGCTTGATACACACTCCACTACAGCTCCATTGATGTAGATGGGGACGTGGGTGTGGATCCTAGCATGCCTGAAGTCCACAATGATCTCCTTGGTCTTCTGGGTGTTAAGGGCCAGGTTGTTGTCGGCACACCATGCAGCCAGGTGCTGGACCTCATCCCTGTAGTCGTCTCATTGTCCCCTCTGATCAGGCCAACCACCATGGTGTCATCTGCAAACTTGATTATGGAGTTAGAGACATGTACAGGAACACAGTCATAGGTGAAAAGGGAGTACAGAAGAGGGCTCAACACACAGCTTGAGGCACGCCAGTGTTCTGGATAATCTGGATAATTACATATAATAAAGGACTAAAACTATTGAAGTTTACACCACTGGTAGCTAATTGGATGAAGACCCAGGAAATGACTTTTTTTTCATTTAAGTTGAACTATTGGCCCATTAATCTTAAGGAAAGATCATTGTCAGGAGGTTGATTGGTGGTAGACAAGTCTCCTCCACTGAATGTGATACCAGGCTACTGTTATATTAATTCCTTTGTCTCAATGGTACTATATCAACTGAAAGCTTTGAAATTTGTGAATCAGGCAGCCTGAAGTGTGGTAAGGCACAATGCTCTCACAGACTGGCATGTTAGTCACAGAAGAAGTGGCTCATTATGAGTTGCATGTTGCACTTCATTAGTAGTTATACTACAATTCAATAGCTTAGTTGATTTAATTAAATAATCCTGATGGGAATCTACAAAAACTTTTAATACTCTTGTATCACCAAGTAAATGTCATATTTATAGATGATTATTCTTTCTACTTCCTTCATCAGGAAACCCATCTCAATCCACATCGCTGCACTACATGAATCCTTACCAGATGAATGCCTACGCAATGGCTTTGAAAGCAGTGGGCGAGATTATTCAGGACTATGACAGTGACAAGATGTTCCCAGCATTGGGGTTTGGTGCTAAACTGCCCCCAGATGGAAGAGTTTCTCATGAGTTTGCTTTGGTGAGATATTTCGGATATGCCGTTCGGGTTGTGGAAGTTGTAATAAATGAAACAGTTGCAATGTAGTGTGAGGAACTGTTACCAAGAAATAACATTAAAAGTAGGAATTTGCCACACTTCCCCTTTAGCTTTCTAGACCATTCAGTTGGCTCATCAAGGACAGCTGCTGAAATCTGAAATAAAAGCAAAAAAAAAATTGATAAAATAGCCAGGCAAAATTTATGCAAAGAGCAGCAACTCAATGTCTTAGCTCAAAGATTTTACTTTTGAACTGAGGCCATTTTGGATATTAAAACCCTACTACTTTTCAGCTGAGCAATCCCATTTGTTGCATTCTACCTCCCTTTATTTCTCAATACCCCTGGCCAACAAGCTTATTCTGTCCAACACGTGGCTATCAATTCTCCTTAAACTACACTAAGGAGTAACATACAACAGGTTGTAGAAGGAGAGCTGAATGCCCGAAGGAAACCCACCGGGTCACGAAGCGAACTTTCAGACTCTAGACAGACAGTACCCTGGTCCTGCAGCTGTGACGCAGCTGTCCAGACTGTTGCACCACGATGTTATCCCCACTACAATCTTGTCTTCATGCCCTTTTGTCATTAATAAGATTTGACATAGAACAGAAGAGTACAGTATAGGCCCTTCAGCTCGTGATACTGTGCCAACTCTTTAACCTACTCTAAGATTAATCTAACCCTTTCTTCTCAAGTAACCCTCCATTTTCCTTCATCCTTGTGCCCATTTCAAAGCTGTTTAAATACCCCAAAGTGGTGCCTCTACCACTACCGCTAACAGTGCATTCCACGCACCTACCACTCTCTGAGTAAAAACAACTACCTCTGACATTCCCCCCCCCCCCGTACTTTTCTCCAAATACTTTAAAGTTATGCTCCCTCATATTTGCAATTTCTGTCCTGGGAAAAATTCTCTGGATGTTCATTTTATCTATGCCTCTGTCAAGTCACCCCTCATCCTTCTCTATTCCAGAGAGAAAAGCCCTAGCTCGCTCAGCCCCCTCCTCCGGTTGAGAAATGTGGACTTGAAAGTACAGAAAGTTTCCAGCTGGAACTGATGCTTGGGATTCTCACAGGATGGAAAATCTTGTGCAGAGGTTTCCCAACATGAGAATGCAGCAACTTATTTCTCCATCTGATCTATAGCATCAGAATGATGCCCTGTCACAGTAATGGGGGGGGGGCAATGCTGTTAGAATATGTTCATGGAAGTTTCATTATATGTTGATTGCCCAAAAGGATGTAGCAATTATTGCCTTTACTTGATGAATTTTTGCATCTCACACATTGCAAATAGTGACTACATTTTCAACCTATTTGATGGTAATGCTTTTGGATGCAGAGGAAAGGTTTTTGGCATAGAAAATATTTATTGATGTTGGCACCTCTGCTAGAACTTCAGTTTATGAAAATCTCTGGAATCAGCCAGAACTGTCCCAGCCTCCCTGAAGGATTCCCTGTCAGTGAAAGAGTGTGCCAAGCAACCCCTCACTGTCTCAGTAAAGTCAAAAGATGAAAGCAGGAAAGCATGGTAGCATAGTAGTTAGCAGGAAGTTTCACAGTACCAGCAACTCGGGTTCAATTCCCATCACTGCCTTTAAGGAGTTTGTACATTCTCCGCTTCTCTGGGTACTCTGGTTTCTTCCCACTTTCCAAAGACATACCAGTTGGTAGGTTAATTAGGCATTGCAAATTAGCCCACGATTAGGCTAGGGTTAAGCTGGGGGATTGCTGGGCAGCTTGGCTCGAGGGGCTGGAAGAGCCTATTTGCTGTATCTCAATAAATAAAAATAAAATAATAATAATAACTGCTAGAAATATTCAGTCAATTCCAGTTCATATCTCGTAAGGAAGATCTGTATTTGAAACATCTGCATTTTAGTTTCTTTTTAGATAAATTCAGATGACTGAAAAAAAAAACTGGATTAAAAATCCAGTACATTTAAAGTAAAAAGGAACATTCAAATAGATTCAATCAATCTTCCCTCATACCCTCTCAGGAGCTCTGAGTAACTTGTTAAATTACAAATCTTTAAACCTTGTGATGCAACTAAACAAAGTACAATACAATCTGCTTGTAATACATTTAGTCAATTTTCCAAGTAAGTTCCACAGTTAACTGATTGATGTATTTGATGCCTGTTCATGCTACTCACTGCAAGTTGGTTGTAACTGCAGTTTAAAGGCAGTGTAAGAAACCCTTCCAGGTATCAATCCACTTCTTAGGCAGACAATGTGAAAGACTTCCTTTTAAGTTTTGACAGTGTTGTTGCAGGGAAGGTTACAGTTTTGACTAAAGCGCACTTTCCTCGCATCTCAGAAACTCAAGAAAGCCAATAATTGAACATGCTAAAGTGCACTAGTTGCCTCTGCCTTCACTGTGAATGCGAAGTTGTGGTGGGACATTGGAGTTAGCTGTTTCCATAAAGCACTTCAAGCCTTTAACACTGTGAAACTTTGCTTTTCTTGAATAGCCTCTTCATTACATAAATCTCAAAGAACAGTTTGATCTTTCTGGAAGTGACAATAACTGATGAGAGTCTCTATTGATGAAAGAGGGGTCACATCGGTAGTTTATTTTGTCATTGAAAAAGAAGAGAGACATGGTGATGGTTTAGTTTGGTAATGTTTCACATCTGAAACAAAACTCAAACCTTAGCTAGGCTGCTGCATTACTGAAGGCTCTGCCATTCCTTGAATGAGTTTGTTTATTTATTTATGTAACAATATAGCACAAAGCAGGCCCTTCTGGCCCAACAAGGCGCATTGCCCAGTAACCTACCTATTTAACCCTAGCCTTATCACAGGACAGTTTACAATGACCAATTAGCCTACTAACCAGTTCATCTTTGGACTGTGGGAGAAAACTGGAGTACCCGGAGGAAACGTGGTCACATGAGGAGAACATACAGTCTCTTACAGACTTCTTACACATGGCGCCAGAATTGAACTTTGACCTCTGGAACGCCCTGAGCTGTAACAGTTACCACTATAATATGGTGGCACTCAATGTGAAACCAATGCTCGGTCTGATGTGAAAGATCTTGTAACAATTTTCTATATCATATTGAATCCACTGTCTGAGTTCTCTAAGATTCTTCAGAAAAATGCATACTTGTTGAGGTGGAGGGAGCTACAACCATCAAATGGACTTTAGATTGTGAATCCTGAAAATTTCCATCAGAGCATTCTATTCTTTTTTAACAGATTGGTGCTGTTAATGGTCTATGAACAATTTTAGAGATTTTAGAAAGCAGTTCAAATATGATTAAACAAATTTAAAACATAAATTACTTAATTTATTTAAAAAACATTTCAAAGTTTTGCATTTTTAAAATTAAGAATAATTAGTTGGAAACTTACCTACACTCACAGATTTATGCAGGGTAGGTGTAATTCAAGTTAATGAGGTTGTTTTACTTACCAACATTATCCCTGGGAGAAAGCTGACATGTCAGATGTAAAGTGCATCTGGTCTCTTTCATGAATACATCTCAGCTCAGCCATTAAACAGGTGTTGAGTCTAGTAGTGGAGCCAGGAGATCAAATGCTCTAGCATTAGGGTAAGTATTGAGATCTCTTACATTTGTGCTTAAAAGCACAGGTCAGATAATGATGAGCCAAAAGACTAGCAACAGTTGGTCAGTTTGCCACAGAGCCACTGGGATGAAAGAAAGAGTGATCCAGATCATAGACCGAAGGATATGGATGTTCTTCCTGTTTGATATTTATCCCTGGATGAACACCTAAAACAATGTGTTATTACTTATTCGTGTGATATCTCTTCAGCTGTTCAGGAGCCTTTGGTGCAGAATTGGCTATTACACTTCGGACATTACTTCAGAGACAACTTTTCAAAAATACGCATTGCATTGAAACCAGAAATAGTAGGGCAAGATTTACTTTATTCCTTCAAACCACTTGATGAACTTGTGGCAGATGCAAAGCACTATTAAGTTGGATGCCATGGATGGTAATAGTTAAAACCAGGTTCTTTCCATCTATGTTCATGTTTCACTCTTCCCCTTGGGACGAAGAGAAAATGAGAATGCTTTGTTACTACTTTGTTGGATTGCTTATTTCCACGCCACAGGTTTAAGATATTAACACTGGGAAAAGCTTGAGAGGAAATTACTTTTACACTTTCTAAGCCAGAGAATATAAAGAAGCATACTCAATTAAGAATGAGGCAGAGAAAATGTGAGTATTTCCACACTTCAGAAACAAATCAATTCTCCAATGTGCAGCTCACAGTTTACATTGTCCTGAAGGGAAATTTCATTGGTAATTAAAGCAACATGCACAAAATGCTGGAGGAACTCAATTACCTTGTTTGCCAATTAGTGTAGCAAGTTGTATGTTTTACATATTCTGTACGGATTAACAATAATAGTGTGGACCCAAAGTGTTATGATTTAAGTAATGATTCAGAATCTAATATTATTTTCTGATTAGCTACTGATTAAATTTTTGCATTTCTTATGATAGCTCAAAATATACTTCTATCAGAAATCGGTCCATTTTTTCAGAAGATAATTTTTATCTTTAATGAGAAGAGTCACAGACTGAAATATTAAGTTCTCATGTAAAATGGCAACAAAAGGGGCCTTGGTCCTGGCCAGCTAAATCATTGCCCTCTGGTGAGTTTTGATGGAATCTTCTTTGAGACCATTCCTGTTTCAAACAGAGGAATCTCAGAACTGAGATTCCAGAATGAACCCAGTATGCTAGAAAGAATAACAGCAGCTATGGGCCCAGTAAGGTCAAAGTCTTGGTCATTTCCTTTTATGCATTTATTCAGATAATGACTGATGAACTGGATTTCAAACACTTCCTGTTTTTATTATCATAATTCCAACATTTATTCCTCTCCATCATTATTGTATTTCCAACAATGCCATCATTTTTAGACCAGGGCTCAGTCTGTTTCTTCAGGCCATAGTAAAATACCTTAGGGTACTTTCAAAAGAGCTAGCAAAGTCGAGGAACATAGGAATCAGCTGATCTCAAATTAGACCATTGCATTTCCTACACTAAGCTGACTGTAATTTAACACTATCTAATAGGTTCTGAAACCTATCAGGGCTTCTGACTAGATGAAAAAGTGTAAATTTAGATTCTTTCCTCTGTTTCTTCAGTTTTGATATCTTGATTTTAATCCTTTAAGTTGACAGTCTCTGATCAAACATATATGACATTTGGTGCATTTCCATCTAAAACTGTTCTGGGTATTATTGGAAAATGTATGTGTTTGCTCTCCTGATGCCCTTTGAATTGAAAGTAGAGTAAGAGGAGAAAGTATATTAATCTTCTCTTGTCATACTTGATTGCACTTTAAGTAGCCTTCATATTAAATGGTTGTTTCCTTACAATATACTCCTCAAAGTTTCTCATCTGAGGTATGTGATAATCCATTTTCAGAATTGTTTAATATTGTGCAATTGCATATTCAACATGGTAGCTCAAATAAATTTCTGAATAAAGCTTTCTTTTGAACTGGTAGTTTGATATATGCAGAGCACACTTTGTAGAGATCATTTATTTCCCGTTCTTGTTATTTTATGATACAAATTAAATGTGACACAGATGCAGTTTAGTTTTATAACATCAGTTTAATAGCAAAATGCCATTCAAACACAGGAGGTCGAACTCAATGACGCAGTCATGCCAAATTTCAATTCAAAACTCACCATTCACTGTTTTATTTTCATCTGGAGAATGCTCAGTGGCCTTTCAGTGACGGTATTGAAGACTATTATTAAACTCTAATGAAATAGTGAGGAGCTGAAACATTGCACAAGCTGTGCAGAAGATCAGCAGCTCAAAGATGTGAGCCTGTGATTAAACTAAATAGACAGAAAATAATATTTTTACCGAAAGGCAAAAAAGACATGCATCCTTATATCTTGAATATGGTATCAAAAGAATACATGCTCCATGGCAGTTTCCAATTTTGACATGTTTTATTTTTGACAATTTAACAGAATGGCAACCCAGAGAACCCATATTGTAACGGTATTGAAGGAATTCTGGAAGCATATCATAGGAGCCTCAAGACAGTCCAGCTTTATGGACCAACGAACTTTGCACCCGTGATTAATCATGTAGCACGGTAAAATTGGCAACTCTTTAGTGAACTGTTCTAACAGTCTTGTCTTTTTTTTTGCATGTCATTTAAATGTGGGAATTATGTAGGTGTTAATAGGCTCCAGACCTTCAACAGACAGAGTTCGTTCAGAAATGAAAGTATATGGTAATGTCCTGAGGTTAAAAAGTCATTGCAAAAATTTAGCAGTATAAAGATTACAATGCCATTTAAATTTACAAAGTAGTCACATTTTCTATCATTGCCTCAGTAAAGTGGCAGGTTTTAACAACGGTGAAGATTGCATTGGTCTGAGCTGGTAATGCTAAAAGGGAGGCATCTCCATATTGTCCTGTGCAATTCAGTATCTTTGATAGAATTCGTAGGTTTGCATTTAAATATCTTTTGTTCAAGTAGTGCCCTTAGGACACATCTGGTGCTCTTTTGATTCTAAGATTTAAAGCACATTGCAAAGCAAAACATGTTTTATAAATTTTCAATTTATTGATATACTTTCTCAGAAGATACATAAGGGGCTGCAAGGCTAAGTGGGTCTCTGATAAGACTCACAGTCTAAAAATCTCAAACATACATTGCCAGCATCAGAAAATAATCAACAATGATAGATCTTATAAATGTACAAATGCTTTGGAAATATGCATAAATATTAAATGTGAGTGCAATCTTTAAAAAAATATATTGTTCAGTTCATTGTTCAATTTCTGTTAAATAAATTATAATATTTATTTTGTTTGATTATTTATTGAAATTATTAATCTACTAGTGAGAAAGGAGATTGTGACCTGTATCAGGAGTCTGGTTTGTCAGACTAAACCTATTGTTATAGCCTGAATGCATATCAGCATCTTTTATTTCACAGAACATCATACACTTCACAAATTAACTTGGCTCAGTATCTACAGTCCCTTAATACAAGACCCATGCTGACACAGGCTGTCATTTCTGAAAGTTACCAAGGCAACCTGTTTAGTTATTTCTCTCTGCAGTCTTTTTTGGATACACATCTGTTTGATCTGGCTTATCTCACCTTATTGTCATTTTCTGTACCCTTTGGTAGTGTAGATACTTCGCACTCCCCTCTCTCCCTCTCTCCCTCTCTCCCTCTCTCCCTCTCTCCCTCTCTCCCTCTCTCCCTCTCTCCCCCTTGCCCCCTCTCCCACCTCTCCCCCTCCCCCTCTCCCCCTCTCCACCTTTCCACCTCCCCCTCTCCCCCTTTCCCCTCTCCCTCCTCTCCCCCTTTCTCTCTCCCCCTCCCTCTCTCCCTGTCCCTTCTCTCTCTCTCCCCCTCCCCTTCCCCTCTCTGTCACTCCCTCTCTCCCTCTCCCCTCTTCTGCTATCAACTTTCACCCTTATTGTTTCCTTATTTGTAAGACCATCAGCTTTCCTTTAAGAAAGTATTTAGAAATGCAGATTGAAATTCTTTAAGAAAAGCTTTCAATAGAAATACTGATATTGGGCAGTCTATTAAATGGTATTGTCCATATTTTAATTTCCACCAACATGAATGGTGGTTTATAAAATATCTCACCAATATTGAAGCATTCAATTAAACCTTTTTACATTTTTTTCAGAATACTAGCTCATAGCAGTATTCAGGGCAATGATAACAATCATTGTAAAAGTATATATATATATATATCATGCCTGAGTTGTCAAACTGGTCCATTCTATGCAAATAACACACAATGGAGAGGAAACATTGGAAATCAGGTTCAACAGCAGAAAGTAGCTGTGCACTTGATGTATGTCAATTGATCATCAGAAATTTGGAGATGTGTTGGGGACCGAGAGCTCGATTGAGGCAGCTGGACAACAACTTGCAGACTTTCATAGAGTCATAGAGCACTATAGCACAGAAACAGGCCATTTGGCCCGTTTAACTTTCTTTCTTAATGAATTGGTAAAATTTCAGTGTTTTCTTTCCACAAATGACTATCTTTAGTAATGATCCTGCCAGGTCACCCACAGCACCACAGGGAGCTCAAACTCCATTTTGGAGGAGATTGATGGAGGAGAATGGGGAAGAGCTGTCACTTTGACTCTAATACTGGATGTATTAGAAATCATTCAAAGGAGGACTGAACAGATGAGTGGCACTGGAACGACAAGGGAATCCATTGCATCATTTCTCTTTACTTCTGTGAAGCTTGTCGAAGTGCTGGAGCCTTCAGGAAGATTGTAGAGACTGCTAGAGCAAT
Organism: Mobula birostris; assembly: GCF_030028105.1. Classification (NCBI taxonomy): domain Eukaryota; kingdom Metazoa; phylum Chordata; class Chondrichthyes; order Myliobatiformes; family Myliobatidae; genus Mobula; species Mobula birostris. Next base: position 71,778,286 of record NC_092383.1, read on the forward strand.
CCTGAGAAAGAAAATGAGATAAATGCTTCCCCTACACTCTCTCCTAATCAGTTCAAAGGAATAGTAATTTACTTATCTAGTGGATGGCAAGAGTGTTGACACAAACACATGTTCATAGTGACCGAGACTTGACTTTGGATGGCAGAGGTCAGAAGCTACAAAGCAGCGGTCATAATACATGTGCTGCAATGGACATTGGGACATCAGACAACAATAAATGTATTGTGGTTTGGTTTACAGGTGTTGAAGCTAGCCATGAAAGAATAGGTTCCATGTTCTGCTCAAAGTGATAGGCAAGATTGGAGCAGGATTTCTCATATTCCTAGATAGTTCAGGTAGCTTTTCCAGCAATGCTCCAAACATGCATCTCAGTCTTTATCTGCAGGCTGTCCTGTTGTGGTCCTCATCTCCATCCTCTGGAACAAAACTGGTCTAAAATATCATCCTTCAGGGAGCTGGCTCACGAGTTATGCATCCCTCCTGGCCTGGGTACAGACTGCTCCAACATGGTGACTCAGCACATCAGCCCTGGCTTTGTCCTGTGATGAATGCAGTACCTTGATTGTTGTAGCGTGTTCTTCTAAATTCTTTGTCTAGTTAGGTAGTGCTCTTTGAGCCTCTGGATTACAAAGTTGAAAGTGAAGTTATTATCAAAGTAAGTAAATGTTGTGGCGTGGATGAAATCACTGGAGAGACAGAGTCACTGGCAGATACAAAGCAGCTTCTTCATTCGACACAACAAGGTACAGCAGGCATCTTATGGATGGAGGCGCTTTCCGCAGAAAGGTCTGCTAGCTCAATGTGGGCTGGATATTTATATGCTAAACACAAAGGCAATCGCTACTTAAAAAGTTATAGCCAATGCTTCCTATTGAAGCTACATACAAAATATCACACCATCCTTTCCTTCCGACGCCAACATGTCTGGGTTGGTATCCACAGCCTTTAGGAATGTAAATTAAGTCTACGATACATTTATTTGGCATTTCCCGTGCTAACATAGAAGATAATTAATACTTATAATGTATAGGTAACACTGTCTTCGAAACTACAGCATCTGGTCAAACTACGGCGCCAGAGGCATCTGGTATTCACACCTTTTTAGGAAGCGCATTGTTGTGGACTCAATCCACAGTACTTTGTCAAATAGAAGTCTGGTGGCCAAAGTAATTTAAGTGTAAACAAATCATCTACTCAAAGAAATTCACTCTAACGTATATGTCATCATATACTGCCTTGCAATCCATTTTATTTGCAGGCATTTACAGGAAATTATAGGAATTTATGAAATTTACAGTGTTTTCCCATCCTGTCTTTACCCCATCCTTCAGAACAAACTGCTATTCCCTTCCAAATAATTTACTTGACGAGTCTTTTCTTAAGTGCATTTATGCTGTTCACAATACTTTAGGTATTTAAATTTTGCTGATGACTAATGGTTATATTATATTGCCCAAGCAGAAGCATTCTTTTTTTTTCCTGAACTCTAATAATTTTAAGGAACTTGGTTAATTCTGCCCTGACCCGTTATTAATGTTGAGATGAAAGAAACCCACCTGTGAATTCTTATATTTCTGGTATCATCTCTATAAATCTTTACATCCTCTCTCATCTTTAACATCACTTGGCAAACAGTACTCTCAGCATGATCTAGCCCAAGATTCAAGACAGGTTTAGCATAATCTCTCTAATTTTCTGTTCCATCTCTCCAGAAATAAACCACAGAGCATGGTTTCATTTTTTATTGTCGCTGTTGGTTTGCTGCTTGCCCTTTTGCGGCATAACTTAGCATGAAAAAAAAGTGTTCTCAGACATAACTTTATTCTTCTACCTTCCCTAAGACTCATGCCTTCTAAATAATGTGGTGTCCCAGTTCTTCCTGATAAAGTATGCTACCTTGCTTGTTTTTTTTTGTTATATTTAGAGATATGGCATGGTAATAGGTCCTTCTGGCCTAACAAGCCCACATTGCCCAGTAACACCTATGTATTAATTAACCTACTAACCTGTACATTTTTAGAATGAGGGAGGAAACCAAGCACCCAGAGGAAATCCACACAGTCATGGGGAGAACATGCAAGCTCCTTACGAACAGTGGCAAGAATTGATCTTGGGTTGCTGGCACTGTAATAGCATTACACTAACCGCTACACTGCCTTTCCACTCTGTACTGAACCTATATTTGCCCAATCTTGAAGTTCATTCAAGTCACCGTTCCCATGGTCCTACTCAGTGCTGGCTGTCATCCAAAATATACCAACATTTGCAAATTTATGGTGTATTTTTGAATCTACAGTTGAAATTATTAAATTGTAAAGCCATTTCACACTTTTATGCACCAAATACAAGGGTGCACCAGAAACTCACGTTAGATATAGTCTCTTTTTCTATGATTACTGGGATTATGGCCTATGTTGCCATGCCTTGCGCACACTTCATTCCCTGGCATATCCCAATTGATAAGTATGAACTATTTTCACATCAGGGGAGAGATTTTTTCATACCATCTTGATACCTGCTGTGACAGTAACAGCACCTTTCTGAATTCCAGTTTCAGTGAGAAAATCACATCAATTTTTTTCGCATCGATGGGACCATTATGCATAATGTCTAGCCACAAGAGATTCTCTATGTACTCATTAAGTCACATTCCCACCTTTTGAAGCCCAGCAGAATGAATCATTTGTCTGAAGTGGGTACTTACTTTATGTTGATGTAAATCAGTGTATTTTATTATGTGCTGTTACCCAGGAGAGGTCAGTGTCTTGTATTGTGCCGCCTATCCATTGCAGTCATAGATAGATGAACTTTGCCCAGCTAGGTGGCCTAATTAGCTGTGTCACTTTCTAATGCCCACTTTGTCTGTTACAGATATGCAGCAGCAGTACAGGACGGTTCGCAGTACTTTGTTCTACTCATTATAACAGATGGGGTTATCTCGGACATGGCACAGACTAAAGAAGCTATTGTTAATGTAAGTCCTATTTCTTCCTGTTAACCCAACAGATCATAATCAGTGTGAATGGAAGTTGACTAAGAACCATCCTTGAAATCATTTAGCCTTTCATGAAGTATGCATGCACCAAAATCGTAATCCAATGCAAAATCTATTACTTGCTACAAATAAGCTTGTTGAAACAAGATTGCTTTATTGAAACGATGAAATGTGGAATTAGTTATTAAAAGAAAACTACTGTATATTCAGTGCAATGTTTATCTTTCCTGGATTCATAATTTAACTATTATGTTTTGTCTTTAATACTTGATCCCTCTGTTGTTATTCATTTGTTTGAAGACTTGCTGAAAACTGTGATCTTGCTAAACCTGTTAATGGTGTACGTTTGAACTTAGAAAACCGAACGTATCCATATGTGCTCTCCTTTACAGATGGTGGCTGGATAGTTCATAACCAACCAAGCAGCTTTTAAAATATGTGATTTGAATGAAAGAAGTTGTTGAGCCTTAAATTGAGACCCACTACACTAAAACTCAAATAATCCGGTTTTAGCAGTGCTGGACTGGAAAATTTTCCACACTATTAAGTGTTATTTTTATTAATATGACAATGCACTATTAATTCATGCATTTTATATGTAGGTCAGTGTTCACATATATTTTCTAGTGTGTCAGGTAAATTTAAAGAGATCAGGAGGATCAACATATGATTATCAGACATGCAACATATCCAAAAACAACCATTGAACTTCAGTGGTATTGAGTCAAAAAGGAGTGTGGGAATCAGGGTCATGGTTAATCAGCAGGATATGAGGGAAGTGCAGTCCTGGTGATTGGAAAGGGTCGTGAGGGAGCAGGGCAGCAATTGTCCGATGAACCGCATGTTAAGCTACTGAAATTTCTATATAGTCAGCCAGCAGATTATTAGAGTATTAGTGTAATTCTGTAAGTATCTATAACACTTGTCTTCTTTTTAAGTTTCCTTACTGAGAAACCTGGATAAGATTGACAACTGGTTTAGCATACACTTGAAGGGCTGATTGAACATGTCACATTTGATCATCAAATACTCATCTGTTTGACATCAGATCACTTGACAACTGGACTTAGTTTGCAAACATCACTGGATTATTTACTCCATTATTTATAATTCAATCTATTTCAACAAATGCAGCATAAATTATGTAACACATGAATTGTAATTTTATCTTCAAATGTGATTTCAAACCTCAGACACGGATTTCTCATGAGTGCAAATACTTGGTGTTCGGCATCTGAAATATTAAAAAATGTCTTTTCAACTGAGAAAAAAATGTACCATTGTTATGTAGGCTAGATTCACCATTTAATGTATTTCCTTCTGACAGCATAGGTAAAGATTTAATATTCATTGATGTGAGAAGGGTAAGATTAATGTTATAACAAGATAAATCCTGATTAAATCTGATTGCTGTTCATGGTAACTGAAGACATCTTTAGTCTGCTGTGGAAGGAACTGAAGTTGTTTGCATTTATAATGGTTATCGGTGAACCAAGGAATCAGAATAGTACAACACATTTTCAGCTCATGTCATCCATGCTGTCTGTGATGTCTGTCAATGCTCTTTCCACCTGAGTGTAGTAGCTTTGTATCCTTATGTGCAGTTCTTATCCAAGTACCTATTCAAATGCCTTTCAAATGCATCTCTGGCATTTGTTCCAGATACCACACTCTGTGTGGAAAAACTTACCCCTCAGGTCCCTGGTCTTCCCACCCCTCACTGTCACCTTAAACCTGTGCCCACTAGTGTAGACTCCCCTGTCCTGGGAGCATAAGATTATGATTATTGCCTAATGTCACCTCCCATATTCCAGCGAGAATAAATCCGGCCCATCTAATCCCCCATACAACCATCCGTTCCAGGCAATATCCTGCTACATTTCTTATGCAGTTTCTCTGTAACTATTAAATCCTTCCTGTGAAATGCCACAGCAAATCACCTGATTATCAGATATGCAACAGGTTCACAAACTAGCTATCGGACGCCAGTGGTATGCCTGTTTCACACAGGAGAGCGGTCCCTCCCTCAGCAGCAAAATCAGTGAAGATACAGACAAAAAAAAAAGAACATCTGTGGTGAGAGAAACAGAATTAATGTCCTTCAGAATTTGATATAAAATGATAATTTTTGAAGCATTTTAAATGCTTTACTGCATTAAGTGTCTTCTGTAAGTTGTTGTACTTCTTGTTCAACATCACGTATCTAAAAATTGTAAAGTTTCATTTTAAAAGATCAAAAAAAAAGCATGGGAGAAAATACACTAGCCACTTTATTAGGTACAAGAGGTATCTTATAAAGTGGCCATTAAGGGTATGTCTGTGGTTTTCCACTGTGTAGCCCATCCACTTCAAGTTTCAACGTGCTATACGTTCAAAGGTGCTCTTCTGCACACCACTGCTTTAATGCGTGGTTAGTTGAGTTACTGTCACCTTCTTATAAATTTGAAGGAGTCTGACCATTCTCTTCCGACCTCTCTCATTAACAGTGTGTTTTCCCCCTCAGAACTGCCGCTCACTGGATGTTTCTTGTTTTTTTTTCTTTTGCACAATTCTCTAAACTCGAGAGACTGTTGTGCATGAACATCCCAGGAGATCAGCAGTTTCTGAGATACTGAAACCACCCCACCTGGAACCAATTTCATGGCCAAGTCACTTAGGTCACATTCCTTCCCCATTCTAATGTTTCATTTCAACAACAAATGAACCTCTTAACCATCTCTGCATGCTTTATGCATTGAGTTGCTGCCACATGTTTAGCTGATTATTTGCATTAAGAAGCAGGGCAACAGGAGTACATAATAAAATGGCCACTGAGTGGATGTTTTGCTACACATTTCTTCACTTAGGTTTAGACCATAAGACAAAGGAGCAGAAGTTGGCCATTTGGCCCATCAGGTCTGCTCCGCCATTTTATCATGAGCTGATTCATTCTCCCATTTAGTCCCACTCTCCCGCCTTCTCACCATAACCTTTGATGCCCTGGCTACTCAGATACCTATCAATCTCTGCCTTAAATACACTCAATGACTTGGCCTCCACTGCCGCCCGTGGCAACAAATTCCATAGATTCACCACCCTCTGGCTAAAAAAATTTCTTCGCATCTCTGTTCTGAATGGGCGCCCTTCAATCCTTAAGTCATGCCCTCTTGTACTAGACTCTCCCATCATGGGAAACAACTTTGCCACATCCACTCTGTCCATGCCTTTCAACATTCGAAGTGTTTCTATGAGGTCCCCCCTCATTCTTCTAAACTCCAAGGAATACAGTCCAAGAGCAGACAAACGTTCCTCATATGTTAACCCTCTCATTCCCGGAATCATTCTAGTGAATCTTCTCTGAACCCTCTCCTTTCTTAAATAAGGAGACCAAAACTGCCCACGGTACTCTAAGTGAGGTCTCACCAGCACCTTATAGAGCCTCAACATCACAATCTCATTTAAATCCTTTATAGGATGTGCTTATCACAGATAGGTCAGTTTATGTTGCTTCTCTCTGATTGCCTTTAAGGAGATAGTGATGAGTTCCCTTTTTGAGTCCTTGTGTTGAAAATACTCCCATAATGCTGTTGGGAAGAATGTTCTAGGATGTAGGTCCAGCAACGATGGACAGTGTATGATTTTGGCTGCCGAGTTGCGACAAAGGGTTGATGAGGGTGAGTTAAGTAAGTTTAACTTTTGTGTTGGTTCTGTCACTGGTGAGAGATGACCTTGATAATAGCCCTTGAGGCCCTCCACTGATTGAGCTTCTCTGATTGAAGTGGTCTACCAAATGGAGGAGAAATGATTTTTTTCATCTCAGGGCAAGCAGTAGATGTAATTAACATCATGTTTCTACGTTATACCTGTTGGCAAGTATTTTGCATGGGGCTTCTCCTTCCTGGGTGCACCGATATGCTCCCACCTTTACAATTATTCCCATTTAATAAAGAAATTGTAAATGAAGAGTTAAACGTAAATCCTTGATAATCCCTAATCCATAAACACAAGAGGTTCTGCAGATGCTGGAAGTCCAGAGCAACACACACAAAATGCTGGAGGAACTCAGCAGGCAGTAATCCCTAATACATGCAGTGTCTGGCAGTATCTATGGAAATGAATAAACAGTTGATGTTTTGGGCCAAGATCCCTCTTCTGGACTCCTCAGCCCGAAACTCTTTTCCATAGATCCATAGATGTTGCCTGACCTGCTGAGTTCCTTCAGCATTCTGTGTGTGTGTGTGTGTGTGTGTGTGTGTGTGTGTGTGTGTGTGTATGTGTGTGTGTTGCTTTGAATTTCCAACATCTGCAGAATTCGAGGTGTTTATGACATGCAGTAGCCTTTTTTTAAACTACCTTATGAGGAAGAATTTCAGAATAGTGTCACTAAAGTAAAGTAAGCTCCTCAGCTGTCGAATTCTGATTGGCTCCAGGTGATTATCATTGTAACATGAGTCTGAGGTAGCTCCAATTGTGGATTCAGCGTGTGTACTCAAGTCCAGTTTCTTTGTTTGTTCTGATCCATTTTATATAAAATGCACTCAGTTCCTCCCTTCTGAACACAAAGATCAGTTGCTCGCAAAAGGAAATCAATAAAATCCACAGTGTAGTCCAAACAAGATCAGCAGAAAGGTAGCAGCAGTTAAACTGGCTGCAACTGGGAACAGCTCACGTCAGAAGAATAACTTGCAATGAAACTTTTGGGCTTTGATATTTACCGGAACAAAGGAATTGAGTGTCAGGGAACCCAAAAATGTGGAAGTCATTCCATTTATGACAGCAGGAACTCGATTTACTTGCTTTTTTCTTCATTTCACTGCTGCTAGGTGATGAAAAAAAAATGACCGTCTACGTGCTTAGCAGGTAGCAATTCAGGTGCTAAAATGCCACAGCTGGATATTGTAAATGAGAAAGAAAAAGAGAGGAAGCAAAGGGCGAGGTGTTGCTTGAGTGAGAGGTGCAAGTCAGCAACTGACAGGGAGAAATTGAAACAAGATCAGGGTATTTTGGAGACGTGGAGGAGACACTTCTGTGTCCCTTGGATGACAAGCAGGACAATGAGAAGTCCCTGTCTGCCCAATTCATCACCATGGTTTCAGCAGTTCCTCAGTTCTGGCTGGTGTGTGTCACCGGGCATGGTAGCATAGTGGCGAGCACAAGGGTATCACAGCCTCAGTGACCTGAGTTCAATTCCCATCTGTGCCTGGAAAGGTTTTATACATTCTTCCCTCCAGGTGCTCTGATATTCTTCCACACTCCAAAGACGTACAGACAGGTTAGTAGTTAAATTGGTCATGTGAGTGGGATAGGCTTATTCAGCTAGAAGGGCCTGTTAACGTGCTATATCTTAAAATAAACATTTAAATAAATAAAATGGTCACCCAGTCGGTGTTTATTTTTCTCAGTGTAGGTGAGAGTAAATTATGAATACAGAATGCAGTACCTGGAAAATATACAGGTGGATCACAACTTCACCTCAAAAAAACATTTGGTTCCCTGGATGGTAGGAAGGGAAGAGGTGAAAGGATGGGTGTTGTTTCTCTTGCAGTTGCATGGGAAAGTAGAGAGAATACAAGTAGTATTTCAGATCAATGGCCAGTGTGTTCTGATAAAAGGTCACTGATTGAAAAGTTAACTCTGTTTCTCACTACACAAGTTCTGCCTGACCTGCCAAGTACGAGGGGTGATTGATAAGTTTGTGGCCTAAGGTAGAAGGAGTCAGTTTTTAAAAAACCTAGTACATTTATTTTGCAACATAGTCCCCTCCCACATTTACACTCTTAGTCCAGCGGTGGTGGGGCATACGGATCCCTTCTTTGTAGAAGTCGGCGTCTTGGACCTCCAGAAAGTGGTCCACGGCAGGGATGATTGATAAGTTCGTGGCCTATGGTAGAAGGAGATGAGTTATTAACCTCAAACGTTCTGTATAATCACTCAAAGAGTTGATCTGCACGTGCATGTAAAGAGAGCTGTGTAACTCATCTCCGTGTATTTTTCATATGGTTCATTGATACCCTTCAGAGAAGGAAACTTGTCATTCTTACTCACCTTGGTGTACACGTGACTAATTACACTTAAACTGCTTCCTCAGCCCAGGGAAAGTCAATTACGCACACTTACTACTGGCATTACCAGTGACAACCACATCCCATGAATTAATTAAATTAAAAAAGCATTAATATGTACTCTGTCCTCTAGGCCTTTGACACACTTGAAATATCTTTGTTGTCCATTCTCAATTTCCTATAGTTTTAATATGGAAATGGATTTTCTTCTATTATAGACTCAAAATATGTGAAGCCTATGTAACAGTTAACATTACATTTTCACACCACTCTGCATTAAGTATTGAGTCAAAGTTGAGTTTATTGTCATATGCACACGTACATGTATGCACAGATACAATGAGAAATCTACTTGTGGCAGCATTATAGACAACTCCGACACTGTTCTCAAAGCCTCCTTGAAAATATGTGACATCTTCACGGTTTTAGTAGAATCTCTGCTTCATGGCTACTCAATTGTGAATGGAATGTTTTGAAGGTATTAAGACCTCTTCACTGTGAGCATTTAGATGTCCAGTGAAAACAGCAGAGAAGTGCTCTATGTAACCCAATATACACCCACCTGCACTGTCAAACAATTCCAGTTACCTCCACCCTCCCCCTTCCCTTGTGGTAAGGTCTATGGAAACGATAATTGACCTCCACAGTCATGTCAAAACCCACAGAATCAGAGTGGAGAACATCGTCCTTTACACCAGGTGACTGCCTCAAAAGAGATTTCAACCAAACCCCTTCCACCACTGGAACCTTTGTACCACTGACATAATGCTATTTTATACTGTTCATTGATTCTTAAACTTTTGCATTTGAGGAGTTAACTTTACAGGTGGAGTATCACTGAATTTGGTTTCCCCTTGGCTGTCATATCTTTGACCAATTTCACACCCAATGCCAGTGATATTAAACCAGATTCTGATACTGATTTGCCCTACAATTCCCAGTGAAAACAGAAGGAATACACCACCTCCCACACAGCCCAGGCACCGTTGGCAGAGTCTGTGGGGCTCACTTCGTCCCCATCGGTTACCTCTTAACCCATTGAATTCCCTTGGAGCCTGATGATGCAGTGAATTGACAGATTCAGCAGTGTAGACTTTCCAAAATATCCCAACTCTCCCATATCGGAAAGCCTTTGAACAGTTTAGGAATTCTTCAGCTCCAATAACTGGTGATTCTGAAATCCAGAAAAATGGTTTATCTTAGAATATTTCATGTGAAGCCAGTTGGTGGAATATAAACAAAGAGAGCCAACAAGACCACTACTTTGCATAACTAGATGTTACAAAGACACTATTAAAGCAGCATGTTGCCCATAATGAATGTATGAAAGAAAATCACTATAATTGCCTTCAGTAAAACCTATGGCACAATAAAGTATGAAGAGATTATTTAAGTAAATAAATAATTGTTTTGAATAGTTGCTCTTTAGAAAGCAACATGTATGTTTTTAAGAAGAAAAGCTGCTTTCAGAAATATTTACAATATTCCAGATTGTTTCAAGAATCCCTCACCCGAAACAGCTAAAGTACAAACTCTCCAGCAGAGATAAATAGCTTTTACTTCCCGAGGTCTTTGAATGATTAAATAGTAACGGTAACACTGCATAATTTTAAAGCTGGTTTTGTACACTAGTCACTCAAAGCCATTATTTTTTTTCATGTGAAGAGCATTTTGGAGTTAGATGGAAATTGCTGGCACTTGCCCAAGAAGAGGTGCTCTGTCAATGGCAGTATGAAACCTCTCCCCTTGGTACCCACATGCGTGCAGCCAGTTGCCGTAGCTATGGTTTTATGAAGCTGGCCGCAAGCCAGATAAGAAGCTGCTGGGGTGACTTGTTTTTTTTAGATTATGAAGACACGTAGTCCCCTTTTATTGTCATTTAGTAATGCATGCATTAAGAAATGATACATTATTTCCTCCAGTGTGATATCACAAAAACACAGGACAAACCAAGACTGAAAAAACTGACAAAACCACATAATTATACATATAGTTACAACAGTGCACAATACCATAACTTGATGAAGAAAGTCCGTGAGCACAGTAAAGTTTAAAGTTTCTCAAATGTCCCACATCTCACGCAGACGGGAGAGGGAAGAAAAACTCCCTGCCATGCCAACCACAATCCGACTCTGAGTCATCCGAAAACTTCGAGCTCTGATCAGCTCTGCGACACGAGTACTGAGCGCCATCTCTGTCCGAGTGATTCGACCTCTTTCTTGTTCGCCAAAAGTAGGCAAGGCCGGGGACTTTGAGGCCTACCCTCCGAAAGATTCCCAACCACACAGTAATGACAGCAGTGGATGGGCGTTTCAGAAATTTCTCCAGATGTTCCTCTGTGATTTCACGTCCATTTTCCATCAAATCAGAAATGTCCACAGCCCCTATTTAACAGATACGACAACATTTTTCACCGGAGAGCTGCACTTCATTTGTGAAGAATCTCTGGACTACTGTTCTTGACACGTTTTGATGGTTTCCTGCTAAGCTGCCTTGGACCTGGATGAATTAACATCAAATAAAAATATCCAAAGAGTATCAATATTTGGTACTGTAATTAAGACAGTGGAGGAAACAGCCTTTATCTAAAGTTCAAAGTAAATTTATTATTATGCCGCCAAATACTACCTTGAGATTTGTTTCCTTGCAGGCATTTACAGGAAAACAAAGAAATACAATCGAGTTTATGAAAAACTATAAATTCAAAGACTGGCAAACAACCCATGTACAAATGAAGATAAATCATGCAAATAATAAAAAAGTAAATAAATAATTACTAAGTTGTAGCGTTCTTGACAATGAGTCTATAGGTTGTGGATCCATTTCAGCACTGAGGTGAGTGAAGTTATTCAGTGATAAGAGTGAAATAAACAGGAAATAGCTTCTTAGAGTAGGATTGCTCTGAACAGTTGCACAGGAATTGACATGTTGGGCTTCACGGCTGAACAGGTGAGAAGACAGCTGAAATGTCTCAACCCAAGCAAGGCTGCAGGACCGGATGGTGTCAGTACCTGGGTGCTCAAAGCCTGTGCCCCTCAGCTATGTGGAGTACTTTGCCATGTATTCAACATGAGCCTGAGGCTCTGAAGGGTTCCTGTACTGTGGACGACGTCCTGCCTCGTCCCTGTGCCAAAGACGCCACGCCCCAGGGCCTCAATGACTACAGAACGGTGGCATTGACCTCCCACATCATGAAGACCCCAGAGAGACTCGTTCTGGAGCTGCTCCGGCTTATGGTCAGGCCACACTTAGATCCCCTCCAGTTCGTCTACCAGCCCCGACTAGGAGTTGAGGATGCCATTGTCTACCTGCTGAACCGTGTCTACGCCCACCTGGACAAGCCAGCGAGCACTGTGAGGGTCATGTTTTTTGACTTCTCCAGTGCGTTCAACACCATCCGCCCTGCTCTGCTGGGGGAGAAGCTGACAGCGATGCAGGTGGATGCTTCCCTGGTATCATGGATTCTTGATTACCTGACTGGCAGACCACAGTACGCGTGCTTGCAACACTGTGTGTCCGACAGAGTGATCAGCAGCACTGGGGCTCCACAGGGGACTGTCTTGTCTCCCTTTCTCTTCACCATTTACACCTCGGACTTCAACTACTGCACAGAGTCTTGTCATCTTCAGAAGTTTTCTGATGACTCTGCCATAGTTGGATGCATCAGCAAGGGAGATGAGGCTGAGTACAGGGCTACGGTAGGAAACTTTGTCACATGGTGTTAGCAGAATTATTTACAGCTTAATGTGAAAAAGACTAAGGAGCTGGTGGTAGACCTGAGGAGAGCTAAGGTACCGGTGACCCCTGTTTCCATCCAGGGGGTCAGTGTGGACATGGTGGAGGATTACAAATACCTGGGGATACGAATTGACAATAAACTGGACTGGTCAAAGAACACTGAGGATGTCTACAAGAAGGGTCAGAACCGTCTCTATTTCCTGAGGAGACTGAGGTCCTTTAACATCTGCCGGACGATGTTGAGGATATTTTACGAGTCTGTGGTGGCCAGTGCTCTCATGTTTGCTGTTGTGTGCTGGGGCAGCAGGCTGAGGGTAGCAGACACCAACAGAATCAACAAACTCATTCGTAAGGCCAGTGATGTTGTGGGGATGGAGCTGGACTCTCTCACGGTGGTGTCTGAAAAGAGGGTGCTGTCTAAGTTGCATGCCATCTTGGTCAATGTGTCCCATCCACTACATAATGTACTGGGTGGGCATAGGAGTACATTCAGCCAGAGACTCATTCCTCCAAGACGCAGCACAGAGCGTCATAGGAAGTCATTCCTGCCTGTGGCCATCAAACTTTACAACTCCTCCCTTGGAGGGTCAGACACCCTGAGCCGATAGGCTGGTCCTGGACTTATTTACTGGCATAATTTACATATTACTACTTAACTATTTATGGTTCTATTACTATTTATTATTTATGGTGCAACTGTAATGAAAACCAATTTCCCCCGGGATCAATAAAGTATGACTATGACTAAGCTTTGCTCCAATCAAACACAGCAAACGTTTTAGCATAGCCGATTTTCCTTGTTTCCCAGCCCTTGCTCCTTTCTTCCTCTGACATTCATCTTCCTTAATAAACTTACATTGGTTTGCACCTGTCACCATCTACTAACAAGAAGACAAACAGCTGCCCTACTTCTAAACTTTTAAGTCTGTTAAAAAAAAAAAGCTGCTTCCAAGTTTGTGTCTTGTATTATAGTTTTATAACCCTAATGCAAATCCTGGGGGGAAAAATCCTCAAAGATTATCTCGCCTCCCATTAATTTTTTGAACTCTTCACAGAATTTCTTTGTCAACTTAGTAGCTATTTTTATGATTTCTAGAACAGCAAGAATGGCAAACTTATGGGCATAGGCTTGTTTCCTGACAGATGTTAACTCACTAGGACAGCATTGTAGTATCAGCATCGGTACAGCATTACCATCAGCACGAACACTGATGTTAATTAATAGGAAAATCATGAAGCCAAATACACTCATGGACACTTCATTAGGGTCAGAAGTGTATATATTGAGTGTTTACAAAGAATTTCCATGTATTCATTATTTATTTGAACAGGAAAATGTTTGAAACAAAAATAGGAATGCTCAGTAGTTCAGGCAACATCTGATGAGATCACCTTTGTTCATAATTTTTCTCTTCGCAGATGCTGCATGGCATGCTGTGTATTTCCAACATTCCAACATTTTCTAATCCACCCAATATCTCAATCCTTGATTATAATTCTGAAATAGGCTTGTAAGTGGTACCCTGATTCAAGATAGTCTCTATTGATTTTGTGAACTTAATTTGCACTTGCACACAATTTATGACAATCATAAAACACTTAGCACTAAGCAAACATTCTTTTACAATGTGCACTATGATTTGGTATGCCACAGCAATTGCAGGCTATTCATAACGTAACTTGTGTACAGAATTTACAGCAGCCCTAAAGAGAAGAGAAGATACTATGTATTAATATGTATGTTTGTAAATTTAAACATAGATGGCGTGGTCTTTTATGCAAATTAACAACAAGTAAATCCCCTTAAAGTAAAACAGATTAAGTGTGCATTCCACTCAAACTAAATGGAGCAGAACACTCTCTGCTGAGATTTCTCTTGGGAGTGAATTGAGTGATCTGCAATGACTAGGACTTAAAGCCATTCTGCGGAGTAAGTGAAAATAATTAAGTTAGAACAGTTAAGACACAGTTAAGAAATCAGTCACCAGAAGACCGGAACTTTGTGCAATAAATTATTTCCTTATTTCATAGATTATAATTTGGCTGTCCACTATCTTGGCACATGAAACATAACAAGGTCAGTCAGGCAGCAATGCTTGGCAGAGATGTAGAAAAGAGCCAAATACATGAGCAGTAAATCTTTTCTACAGTGTTCCACCTCTTGTTAGATGGAAATTACAACTCACTTAAGGAACCTCATCCTGGACACTCAGTGATTCAGGCACAGCTTCCTCCCCTCTGCCATTGGATTTCTAAATGGACATTGAAACCATGAACACTACCTCACTACTTTTTTTTCTGGGTTTATTTATTGCACTACTTGTTTTAACTTAATTATTTAACAGATAGATAATTTATTGATCTCAAAGGAAATTACATTGTCATGGTAGCAGTCCAAGTGCACAGATAAAAATATTAAAAGAGAAGTAGAAAGAATAAAAAAATAAGTTACTACAAGCAGTCTAACAGGAAGGGGTGTAGGTTGGCTCATTATAGAGCCTAATGGCTGAGGGTAAGAATGACATCATATACCGCTCTTTGGAGCAGTGCAATTGTCTAAGTCTATTACTAAATGTGCTCCCCTGTTCAGCCAAGGTGGCATGTAGAGGGTGAGAAACATTGTCCAGAATTGCCAAGATTTTCCATAAGGTCCTTTGTTCTACCACAGCCTCCAGTGTGTCCAGTTTGACTCCTATAACAGAGCCAGCCTTTCTAATCAGTCTATTGAGCCTGTTGGCATCAGCCGTGTTGATACCGTTGCCCCAGCACTCCACTGCATAGAAAATTGTACAGGCAACAATAAACTGGTAGAACATGTGATGGAGAGGCCTGCGTTCTCCAAAGGACCTCAGACTCCTCAGGAAATAGAGGCAGCTCTGGCCCTTCTTGCATACAGCCTGTTATGATGGTGCTCCATTCTAGTCTGTCATCCAGGTGCTCTCCCAGGAACTTGTAGGTCCACACAACATCCATGTCCCCGGCATCAATAGGAACAGGGAGCAGTGCAGGTTTGGCCTTCCTAAACTCCTTCACCATCTCTTCTGTCTTACTGATGTTGAGCTGCAGATGATACAGCTTGCACCATTTGACAAAGTCCTCTGCCAGATTCATCCTCCTGTCCTCCCTTTATACACTCAACTATTGCAGAGTCATCAGAGAATTTCTGCAGATAACATGACTCAGTGTTGTATCTAAATTCCCAGGTATACAGGGTAAACAGAAAGAGAGCCAATACGGTCCCCCATGGGGCCCAGTGCTGCTTATAGATATGTCTGACACAGCTCTGAAGCCACACATACTGTGGTCTGCCAGTCAGATAGTCCATTATCCGGAATACAAAGGAAGTGCCGATCTATATTGAATGGAGATTTTCCCGCAGCTATGAGAGCTGTATGGTATTGAAGGCACTTGAGAAATCAAAATCACTGCTGCCTTGTGTTTCCAAATGGGAGTAAGCTCTGTTCCGCAGGTAGGTGACAGCATAGTTGACTCCAATGTGCTCATGGTAGACAAACTTCAGGGGATCGGGGGCTGATCTGACCAGGAGTCGGAGGTGAGCTATGACCAGCCTCTCTAGAGACATCATGATGTGTGAGGTCAGGGCCACTGGACAGTAGTCATTCAAGACTTTCAGTTGGCCCTTCTCGGGTACTGGGACCACACATAATGTTTTCCCCACAGTCAGGACCCTTTCCAGGCTGAGACTCAGATCGACAATGCACTGGAGAATTCCACACAGCTGCTCAGTACACTCCTTCAGGACCTTGGGGTTCACACAATCTAGTCCCAATGCTTTGCCCTGTTTAATTTACCACAGAGCCCTTCTCACCTGCTCAGTAGTGAAGATGAGTCCATGATGACTGGGGAGTTGGTGGAAGCTGGGGACTGGGGGAGGTGAAGATTGGGATGATAGCAGTTGGTATGTGGAGGTTTGACTGGTAGGTGCACAGGAAGGAAGGGATGTAGACAGTGGCAGCCTGTGTTGTTCATCCACATGTTGAATTGGAGGGGTGAGGTGTGAAGAGGGGAGGCATTGTTGCTGAGGGAGCATTGAGTGCCTGTATACCTGGACTGGTGCACTGAGGGGGGTGTGAACAAGAGGGCAATTGTAAAACCTATTAAAGAATTGGTTTACCTCATTAGCCCAATCATGGCTGCATTTTGAGGCTCTACAGCTACACTGATTGAAGCCAGTGATGTTCTTCATGCCTCTCCACACCTCCTGTGTGCTACTCTGCCCAAGCTTGTTCTCCAGCTCTCTCCTGTATTCCGCATTAGCCACCTTGATCTTCTCCTTTAGCTCCCTCTGCACATGTTCCAAATCCTCCCTGTCTTCTGATCTAAAGGCTCTATTTTTGTGGTTGAGAAGAGCCTTTAGATCACTGGTGACACATGGTTTGTTGTTAAGGAAGCAGCGAACAGTACTTTATGATATTACAGTACCTACACAGAAGTTGATGTAGACAGCGATGCAATCAGTAAGTCTGTTAATGTCCTCCCCATATGTTTCAAAAAGCACACTCCAGTCAGTAACGTCAAAGCAGCCCTTCAAGGCCTTAATGGCCACTGGAGACCATTTCTTTACTATCTTGGTGGTACCTAGCTGTTGCTGTATTTCGGGCTTGTACAAGGGTATGAGATGAACCAGGTTGTGATCTGATTTTCCAAGTGGGGGGAGAGCTGGAGGGCTGTGCACATCTTTAGTATTTGCATACAAGAGTCCAGTGTTTTATGTTCTCTTGTATGACACTTGACAAACTGATTGAAGGTGGGTAGGGTTGTCGAGAAAGAAACATGGTTGAAGTCTCCTGGTATTACAATGAACGCATTGGGGTGTTGAGTCTGGAGTCTCGTAATGGTACTGCGTATAGACATATATATACTTAATATAACTCAGTTCTTTTCTCTATATTTATTTATCATGTATTTCATTATACTGCTGCCGTAAGGTCGTAAGGTTAATAAATTTCACGACATATGCCTGTGATATTAAATCTGAATCTGACTTGTCAAAGTGAGTGTGTCCAAAAGAATTTAGAAGAAAACTTAGTGCACTTTTTCAAGGTCCTTCCCAGACTGGTGCAAGCAGACCACTTCTAAATAGATGCCTGTGGCTTTCTCCGCTGCTTTCACATACTCGGATCCTTCACTGTCCAGGAAACTGATCAGTGAAGACCATAAGATATAGGAGCAGAATTAGGTCATTTGGCCCATCGAGTCTTCTCCGCCATTTCATCATGGCTGAACCAATTTTCCTCTCAATCCCAATCACCTGCCTTTGCCTCATATCCCTTCACTCCCTGACCAATCAAGAATCTATCAACTTCAGCCTTAAATATACATAAAGACTAGGCCTCTACAGCTACCTGTGGCAAAGAATTCTACAGGTTCACCACTCTCTGGCTAAAGAAATTCCTCCTCATTTCCTTTCTAAAAGGACACCACTCTATTCTGAGTCTGTGTCCTCTGGTCTTGGACTCTCCCACCACAGGAAACATCCTCTCTGCATCCACTTTATCAAGGCCTTTAACCATTCCAAAGGTTTCAATGAGGTCACCACTCATTCTTCTAAATTCTAGTCAATACAGGCCTAGAGCCATCAAACACTCTTCATATGACAAACCATTCAATCCTGGAATCATTTTCATGAACCTCCTTTGAATCCTTTCCAGTTTCAGCACATCCTTTCTAAGATAAGGGACCCAAACATGCTCACAATGCTCCATTTCAGACCTCACCAGTGCTTTATAAAGTCTCAACATTACATATTAATTCTAGTCCTCTTGAAATGAATGCTAACATTGCATTTGACCTCCTCACCACAGACTCAAGCTGCAAATTAACCTAGGGAATCCTGCACAAGGACTCCCAAGTCCCTTTGCACCTCAGTTTTTTTGTATTTTCTCTCCATTTAGAAAATAGTAAACCCTTTCATTTCTTCTACCAAAGTGCATGACCATACAGTTCCTGACACTGTATTCCATCTGCTATTTCTTTGTCCATTCTCCTAATCTGTTTAAGTCATTCTGTATCCTCTCTACTTCCTCAAAACTACCTGCCCCTCCACTTATCTTCATATTGCCTGCAAACTTTGCAACAAAGCCATCAATTCCATCATCCAAATCATTGACATATAACATAAAAAGAATCAGTCCCAACACAGACCCTTGTGGAACGCTAAAGGCAATAAAGCAGAACAAATAAAAGCAAGATTGTCATGTGATCTCTCTATCTTTATGGAATATAGAACAGTGGTTAGCTGAAGGTCAGACAGTTTGAGTAGGTGAGCTGCAGCTCCCTGCCAGAATACCATTCCAAGATGTCTCATTGTCACGTCAACAGCTGCAGCATATCTGAAAGGATATGATCCAAGCAATATAGTTCCATTAACCAACAAAAGTCAAACTCAAGTTTATTATCAAGGTAAATGTATGTCACCACATACTACCTTGAGATTCATTTTCTGCAGGCATTTACAATAAAATAAAGAAATACAATAGAATTTACAAAAAATTATATATAAACAAAAACTGACAATTAACCAACATGCAAAAGGAGACAAACTGAATAATAAAAAGTAATACTGAGAACATACTGTAAGTTGAAAAGAGTCCCTGCAAGTGAGTCTGTAGGATGTAGGATCAATTCAGAGTTGTGGTGAGTGCAATTACCTGTGTTGGTTCAGGAGCCTGATGGTTATAGGGTAATAACTGTCCTGTACTTGGTAGTGTGGGACATAAATCTACTGTGCCTCATGACCGATGGTAGTAACAAGGAAGCATGGCTTGGATGGTGGGTGTCCTTGATGATGGATGCTGTATTCTTGTGGCAGTGTTCCATGTGAATGTGCTCAGCATTGGAGAGAGCCTGTAATATACTGTGCTGTATTCACCACTTACTGTAGACTGTTCCATTCCTGACTCATATCCAGCTCATCTACTTTTCTGGGCACATGTCCAACTCCATCTTCCATATCCTTCATTCAAGGTTATAACTTGCATGAAATAATATAATAATTTAATAATAACTTTCAGGGAGAGAGTTGGAGACAGTTCCTTATGGACACTTTTAAAATGTTCCACTTTTAAAAAGTTAGTGGGGCCTTTCAGGTCTTGACTGCAGAGCAGGAGGTTGGTTGGATTATTGGTAACTTAGCAAGGGCCAATAAAGGGAAGGTAGGTTTAAACATTGTTGGAATGGGACAGGGTTAGAGTAGGAGGCTTTGGCTCAACAGGCTGAGGCTAAGGGTGCTGAGTCATTTGGAATCATTTATTTGCTTGTAGAACTTAAGCTTGAGAGGTCATATCCAAATGTTTAACAAGTGTAGACAGGACAGTGATTAAGACAGTGGAATGCTCCTCCTGCAAGATATGGAATTGCAGGGTACGTAACAGTCTCCCTAATGACTACATCTGCAGGAGGTGCACCCAAGCTCAGCTCCTGTCTGACCAGGTCAAGGAACTGGAGCTGGAGCTGGATGTACACAGGACCATCCAGAGAGCTGAAAACCTCATAGATGAAACTTCTACTGAGATGATCACACCCGATGTGCGCTTCAGGTAGTAGATGGTTGACCACCAGGAGATTTAAGGGGAGTAAGCAATCGGTGCTAGGCTCCCCAATGTCCATTCCCCTCTGCAACAAGTATACCCCTTTAGACCCTACTGTGGTTAGGGAAAGAACTTTCAGGGTACAACAGAAGCAACCAGGCAGTGGCACTGTAGCCAGCTCTGAGGCTTGGCAGTAAAGGTAAAAATTTAGACAGAGTGATGGTGATAGAAGACGCACTAGTTAGGGGGACAGATTGGAGATCTTGTGGCTGTGAAAGAGATACCAGGCTAGTCTGTGGTCTTACAGGTGTTAGGGTCCAGGATGTCTCAGAGCAACTCCAGAATATTCTCAAGTGGAAGGGTGAGCAGCCAGAGATCGTGGTGCACATTGGCTAGTTTGGCAAAGGAGAACGGTGCACCAGATCAGAGAATGATGGGACGGAGGGGCAGGTAGATGCCAGGGCTAGTAAAGTCGGGCAGGAACAATGACAAAGGTAGAAAATGGGAAGAGGTCCTGCGCAGTGTGTATGGGGATTTAAGAAAGAATCTGAAGAACAGGACCTCCAAGGTATTAATCTCTGGATTACTTGCAGTACTAGTCAGTGCGAGAATGAGATGATAGTACTGATAAATTAGTGGCTGGGGAACTGGCAGGATTTCAGGTTCTTGGATCATTTAATGCTTTTCTGGGGAAGGAGTAACCTGTACAAGAGGGTTGGATTTCACTAATCTGGCCAGAAGGTTTACTCAGCAGGGTATTAGCTAGCTTTGACAGGGGAATGAGCACCAGATCACCAGGTTATAAAGTAGTGGGATAGAGAGGAAGGTAGATGTCAGGGCCAGTAAAACAGACAAAAAGCCAAGTAATAATACAATGACACAGATAGTCTGAAGTGTGTGTATTTCATCTGGAGTATCGTGTGTAAAGGTGATGAACTTAGAGCATGGATCAGTACATAGAATCATGACGTTCTGGCCATTACAGAGATTTGTTTGAGAGGGAAACAGAAATGGGTGCTTAACGTCCCAGGATTTCAATGAACGATGCAGAGGAACGTAAAAGAGATGGGAGAGTTGCAATACTAATCAGAGATAATATCAGAGCTGTGATAATGGAGAGCTCGTCCACTGATTCTACATGGTTAAACTCAGAAAGGGAAGGGTGCAATTACTCTGATTGGATTGTATTATAGACCCACCACCAGCCCAAATAGCCACTGGGACATTGAGGAATGGAAAAACAGAGAGAAGAAAAGGTGTAAAACAGTTGGGTTGTTGTCATTTATTGATTGATTGATTGCTTGATTTATTGATTTATTTATCGATTGATTGATTTATTGGTTTATTTAACTACAGCACAAAATAGGCTCTTCCGGCTCTTCAAGTCACACCGCCCATCAGTCCCCCAATTTAATCCTCGCCAAATCACAGGACAGTTTACAGTGACCAATTAACCTACCAACTGGTGTATCTTTGGACTGTGGAAGGAAACGG
Organism: Mobula birostris; assembly: GCF_030028105.1. Lineage (NCBI taxonomy): Eukaryota > Metazoa > Chordata > Chondrichthyes > Myliobatiformes > Myliobatidae > Mobula > Mobula birostris. The sequence continues at coordinate 71,800,104 of NC_092383.1, forward strand.
AGTACCTGGAGGAAACCCACTCAGTCACTGACAGAACATACAAACTCCTTACAGTCGCTGGTGGGAATTGAACCTGGGTGCTAACCACTACACTGCCATGCTGCACCATGGGGAACTTCAACTTCACTAATATAAACTTCTGAGTGGAAGAGGTTTTGGTGGGCAGAATTAGTTGGGTGCATCCAGGAGGGTTTATTAAATCAATATAGATAGTCCAACAAGAGGAGGGGCTGTACTGGGCATGGTTTTGGCTAATGAGCCTGGCCAGGTGATGGACTGACAGTGGGTGAGCAGTTCGTGAACAGTGACCACATCTCCTTAAGCTTTAAGATAGCTATTGATAAGTATTGACCTTTGTCAGAGAATCTTGTATTGGAGTAGTACAAATTAGGAGAGTATTAGTAAGGAACTAGAGAGAGTTAATTGGGAAAAGCTGTTTTTAGGTAATTCTACATTTGACCTATGGAAGATGCTTAAAAACCAACTGCACAGAGTATAGTACAGTTATGTCCTTGTCAGAAGGAAGGGCACAGCTGGCAAGGTAAGAGAACTTTGCATGTTGAGAGAGATGATTAATCTAGTTGAGAAGGAAAAGGGAAAGTATGTAAAACTTGGAAAGCCAGAATGAACAAGAGCTCTTGAGGATTATAAAGAAGACAGAAAAGAACTCAGCAAGGGCATTAGGAAAGTCAGGAAGGACCGTGAAAAATTCTTGGCAAGAAGGATTAAAGAGAATCCCAAGGCGTTCTATACATACAGTGCATCAAGAGCAAGAGGGTAATGAGGGAGAACGTGGGATCACTCAAGGATAAAGGTGGGGGTTTGCTTGGATGCAGAGGATGGGGGTGAGGTCTTTAATGAGTACTTTCCATCAGTATTCACCAAAAAGAAGTATGTGGAAGAGAGAGAGATCAGTGCTAAGGATATTGATCTGCTAGGGCATTTTGTGGTAAAAGAGGAGGGAGTGTTTGGTCTCTTAAAGAGAATTAAAGTAGATGAGCCCCCAGGGCATGATAAGATATACATCAGGTTATTGAGAGAGGTAAGAGAAGAGATTGCTGAGGCCTTCACCAACATCTCTGTGTCTTTTTTAGCCACAGGCAGGGTCCCAGAGTAGTCTTATTCTGTTGTTCAAGATGAGAAGCAGGGATATTCCTGGAAATTACAGACTGGTGAGTCTCACATCAGTGATAGGGAAATTATGACAGAATATTATTAGGCAGAGTATTTATGAGTATTTGGAAAACCATGGCCTAATTGGAGAGAGCCAGCATGACTTTCTACTTGATTGAGTTTTTTGATGAGCTGATGAGGGTGATTCATGAAGATAGAACTGTGGATCTTGTCTACATGTGTTTGACAAGGTCCCCCAAGGGATGTTCTTCCAGAAGATTAAGATGTTTAGGATTCATGGTGAACTGACCATTTGGGTTAGGAACTGGCTTGCCTGTAGAAGACAGAGAGTAGTTGGCAAAGAGGTTTATTCTAGCTGGAGATCTGTAATCAGTAGTGTTCTGCATGAATCGCTACTGAGACCTCTGCTGTTTGTGATATATATAAATAACCTAGATGAAAATGTAAGTGGGTGGGTTAGGAAGATTGCAGATGATACAAAGATTGTTGCTGTTGTGGTTAGCATAGAGGATAGGCAAAGAATACAAGGAAACATAGATCAGTTACAAGTATGGGTGGAGAAATGGCAGATGGAGTTTAACCTGGCCAAATGTGAACTGCTGCACTTTGGTAGGAGAAAAGTAAACAGACAGTACACTGTTAAGTGCAAGATTCTTAACAGTGTTGATGAGTAGAGGAATCTTGGATCCAAGTTCATAGGCCCCTGAAAGTGACAACTTGGGATGATAGGGTGGTTAAGAAGGCTTATAGCATGCTTACCTTTATTAGTCAAGGCATTGAGTTCAAAAGTTAGGAAGTTATGTTGCAACTTTATAAAACTCCAGTTAGGCTGCATTTGGAGTATATTATTCATTTCTGCTTGCCCAATTATAGGAAGAATATCGAGGCTTTGCAGAGGGCGCTGTTGGATTAGAGGGCATGTGCTATAACAAGAGGCTGGAGAAACTTGGGTTGTTTTTTTTTCTGAAGTGGCAAAGGCTGAGGGAAGATCTGATAAAGTTTTATAAGATTATGAGATGCGGACAAACAGTAACTTTTCCCACGGTCGTAATTTCTAATACCAGATGGTGTACATTTAAGGTGAGGGGGGTAATTTCAAAGGAGATGTGAAGGGCAAGTTTTTACACAAAGAGTTGTGGGTGTCTAGAACGTGCCGCCTGGGGTGGTGGTAGAGGCAGAAACATTGGGGATTTTTAAGAGGTGTTTCGATAGGCACATGAATGTGAGGAAAATGGAAGGATATGGATATAGTTTAGGCCAGAGAGATTAGTTTAGTTAGCTATTTAATTAGTTCGTCACGATATTGTGGTCTGAAGGACCTGTTCCTTTGATGTACTGTCTTATGTTCTATGTTCTTATATGCAACTGCAAAATGTATCCCAATATACTTTTATTAGAGCTGAATGTAAACTTTTCATTAATTTTGTAAGTCTAAAATTAGGTTCATAAAAACTAGCTTTATTACTGTAGCAGCACAGCACATTACAAACATGTCAACACATAAATTAAAGAAACAAACTAACAAATTATACTTGCATGTCAAAACCTGACAGCATTAGTACATGGAAATATAATTAGAGGTAGATTTGGGTTTTCAGATCGGTTGAATCTCCTTCAACATCTAAGAACGTGTAGACACTAGGGAACCTTCTTCAAGGTTGCTCTTATGTGCTGGGCCCAGGATAACAACACTTACATTTATATAGCAACTCAAAGTGACCCACCCCAGGACCCTTAAGAATCAAAAGCCATATAAGGAGATATTAGAGATGATGACCAAAGGTTGGTTAAATCAGTAGGCTTTAAAGAGTTTTTTTTAAGGAGTAAAGAGTGGTTGTGAATGAAAAAATTTACAGATGGTATTTCCAAAGCTTAGTAGATGAAGGCTGGAGGGTACAGTTGATAGTGTTGCAATTAAATTCAGGAATAACTAAGTGGACTAAATCACAGTTTATGCTTAAATTGACACGGGGCCACTGCATTACGAACTTAAGTCAATATTTTACAATTTCAATTGCAATTGCCATAGCCAGGTCAATATAATTTGTGAAAGGCACTAAGTATTCTTTTGTATTAATTTCACAGTGTATGTTAAAGTATAACTCATGTTGCCGTGTTTAAGAAACTGAATGTCTGCTGATATTCCTAGCGGTAACAAGGTGTTCACTGTAAACATGGGTGAAAGCATTCCTTATTAAAGGATGAGGTTTGCCTGCCTGAGGCTGGAATTTCAACATTCAGCCAGAAAACTCACAATGGCTCACAGCAAATGTCGGTTCGTATAATGGAAGCATGAACATACCAGAAGTAGTTTTGTTGTGCTCCGACCGCAAAATAATTCTGGCTGTGCAATGTCCAATGTTAAATCAACACTTAAACTGGAATGCACATAGCCAGTGTAATTGAGGCTAGCAGACTCCCTCAGCATGAAGTCCTATTCCTTTCTGACATTTACCATCATCACTCTGTTTATCAGCCTGTAGCTTAATGCCTTGGCTCAGCTTTTTTGTTTGTTTCTTATTACTTCTATGCACAAGCCAGTCAAATGTAAAAGAATTAGAAGTCTTAGCTCCTCTGCTGTTGACTGCCTTTTAGTACTTTGTACCAATAATTTTGGATTTTATCCATGATAATACTGTATATGGGGAAAAACAGTTATTTCAGTGCAGGTTGATGTCATATATGGAAACCCACTATCTTGTTTAGGAGTCAGCAAGTTGAATTATAAATACAAGAGATTCTGCAGGTGCTGGAAATCCAGAGTTCTGACAGACTGTTTAATCCTCTCTATAGATGTTGCCTGACCTGCTGAGTTCCTCCAGCATTTTGTGTATTGCAGAATTCAACTTATTTTATGAAGTCCATGCCGTTTGGATTTCTGTTAGCAAAATGAGAAGTGCATGTTATTTGCTTTTGTTGACCACAAGATATTGATGTCACTTGCCAGACCAACTATTGTTATCGCATTTATAATCCTCCTTGAACTGTGTAGTTTGCAAAGCTATCTCAGACGGTGACTCATAATTGACCACCTAGTCCATCCCAGTGTGGGACTCAAGTCAAACAGATTGGGGCATGATGGCAGATTTCGTTAAAATGTATCAGAGAAGCAGGTGGTCTGTTTTCTTCTTGGCAACCATTTCTGGTAGTTGTTTTGTATTCCAGACTTTATTGAATTTAAATTCCTGAGTTGCTGCCATGGGATTCTGGTTTTAGCTCTGTGTACACATACGGATTAATTACTTGTATTGAGAAAACAGGTAAAGCTTGTCAAAGTTGGTTTAGGCTTACTTAAGGATATTAAAATGTACTGTTGATATTTATCCAGCTGGAGAAATACAAACAAGGGGATAGATATGAGTGTTTTCTATTAATTGACCATATATAAGCAATTTTTCCTCTAGGACAACTCCTTTAGATATTTAAAACCAACTGGTTTTGACAATAGAATGGAATAGAACTGCATTGTCATTGCTCAAGACAACGAGATTGCAGTGCTACTCCTGTCCATGCAAAACAGGAATTTACAATACATGCAGAATGGCTCAATTTTTAAAAATTCCCATATTTACATGCAACAAGTGACTTTGATAATCCATAACACTCAAAGGCCATTGGCAAGCTGGGGTGTAGCATTATTCAGTTTCCACAACAGCCCTCGGGAAGAAACTGTTTTTCAGTTTTGCTGTCTTGGCTAAGATGTTTCTGTATCTCCTACCAGATAGCAGGTGATTGAACAGACATTATCTGGGATGCTCTTTAATGATGTTACAAGCATGTCCTGATCTGTCCTGGGACCCCTGCTCTTTGTGATTTTTATAAATGACGTGGATGAAGAGGCGGAAGGATGGGTGAGTAAGTTTGTGGATGACACAAAGATTGGAGGAGCTGTGGATGGAGCTGTAGGTTGCCGAAGGTTGCAAGAGGATATAGACAGGATGCAGAGTTGGGCAGAAAAGTGGCAGATGGAGTTCAATCCAGATAAGTGTGAGGTGATGCACTTTGGAAGGACAAACCAGAAGGCTGAGTACAGGGTTAATGGTCGGTTACTTAAGAGTGGGGATGAACAGAGGGACCTCGGGGTTCAAATCCATACATCCCTCAAGGTCGCTGCACAGGTTGATAGGGTAGTTGAGAAGGCCTATGGGATGCTAGGCTTCATTAATAGGGGGATTGAGTTCAAGAGTAGAGAGGTCATGTTGCAACTCTACAAATCTCTGGTGAGACCACACTTAGAGTATTGTAAAACGCAAACAACAGGAATTCTGCAGATGCTGGAAATTCAAGCAACACGCATAAAAGTTGCTGGTGAACGCAGCAGGCCAGGCAGCATCTCTAGGAAGAGGTGCAGTCGACGTTTCAGGCCGAGACCCTTCGTCAGGACTAACTGAAGGAAGAGTGAGTAAGGGATTTGAGAGGGGGAGGGGGAGATCCAAAATGATAGGAGAAGACAGGAGGGGGAGGGCTCCTGTCCTCTCCCTCCTGTCTTCTCCTATCATTTTGGATCCCCCCTCCCCCTCCAACCTTCAAATCCCTTACTCACTCTTCCTTCAGTTAGTCCCGACGAAGGGTCTCGGCCTGAAACGTCGACTGCACCTCTTCCTAGAGATGCTGCCTGGCCTGCTGCGTTCACCAGCAACTTTTATGCATGTTGTTAGAATATTGTGTTCAGTTCTGGTCACCTCATTATAGGAATGATGTGGAAGCTATGGAGAAGGTGCAGAGAAGATTTACCAGGATGTTGCCTGGATTGGAAAACAGGTCTTATGAGGCAAGGTTAGTAAAGCTGGGACTTTTCTCTTTGGACCGTAGAAGACTGAGAGGGGACATGATAAGGGTCTACAAGATTATGAGAGGCATAGATAGGGTACCTGTTTCCCAGGGCATGAATAGCAAACACCAGAGGGCATATGTACAAAGTTAAGGGAAGAGAGTTTAGGGGAGACATCAGGGGTAAGTTTTTTACACAGAGGGTTGTGGGTGCCTGGAATGACTTGCCAGGGATGGTGGTGGAGTCTAAAACATTAGAGGTATTTTGGAGCCTCTTGGACAAGCACATGGATGAAAGAAAAATAGAGGGTTACGGGGTAGTGTAGGTTTAGTACTTTTTTTTAAAAGAATATATGGGTCGGCACAACATCGAGGGCTGAAGGGCCTGTACTGTGCTGTAAGTATTCTAACGTCTAGTGTCATGTTGTAGGCATCAAGATTTGTATTTTGTCTCCAGGTCTGGTAGCTGAGTCCCAATGATGTGCTGAGCCACCCTAATCACCTGTTGGAGTGTTTTGTCATCTGTCTTGCTGCTGCTAGAGTACCTGGTCTGATTTACAGAAGCATTCCCAATTTCTCCGACTCTATTGAAAAGTAATTGTTTATTTCAAAACAAGAGATTCTGCAGATGTAGAACATCTGGAGTAACACAGACAACGTGCTGGAGGATGGTATGTCAGCTGTTTATCCCCCTCCATGCTCCTCCCCTCCAGGAGGCTCACAACCTCGTTGTGGTTTGGAGGCTTGCGTGCCTCAGTGGCCCAGAGTAGTATGTTGGCTGGCGTCAGGGCCTTGTCTTTTGGTTCTTGGTAGGGTCACCCATGCCAAACAGGTCAAAGGGTAGAGTACAGACTGAAAATGGTCCACCAGTCCTCCAGGTTCCTGCGTTCAGCTTGGGGCTAACAACCCTGACTGGTAAAACAAAATTGCGATGGAAACAGCAAAGAAGAATCCTTCTACATCTGACTGCGATGGTATTCCTGAGTCTCCACCCAGGACTTGCATGACTGACAGCAGTGAAAACCAAGAGGAAGCTGCTGACGTGATGGAGGGAGCCCTGTACACTGCCAGAGACGGAGGACCTTCATTGCTGTCCAAAATGCCAGCAGCAGAATGGGCAGTAAGTCAGTCTGCTGCCTGACCTGATGAGCTCTTTCAGTATTTTATGTGTTTTATTTCTAAACTCTCATTATGTTGGAGCTCTCTGTGAGATTGTGGGAGTAATGTCTGCAAGAGATATATTAAACTATGTCCTCCTCTGTACTCTTGTGGGCATTAAAGATTGCTGGGCATTATTTTGAAGAAACTTGTGAGTTTCAGAGTGGTGTTGTGGCTAATGTTTATCCTTTAATGTATTATTAAAGCAGATTACCTGGTGCTTATTACGGTTCTGTTGTGGGATTTTGCTGTGTGCTCATCTGTTTCCTACATTACCAGGATTACTATGTTCAAAAGGGACCTTTTACTGTCAAGCACTTTAAAATGTCCTGCAATTATAAAAATGTAAATGCCAGTCCTGAGTACAAAGAATTTCCACTCACCTGTTCCCTTCTCTTTACTGGAAGTTGGTTGGTTGTTAGGTAGCTGATGTATTGAGGCAAGCAGAAGATTTCTGAAATGGCTGCAAAGTGTAATTCTCAATGGCAGGAGGCAGAGTATTTCAAATCTCCTCCCTCATGGATGCACACGATGATTTTGTGCTCTAACTTCAGAATTAACTGGTCACTTTTTCAGCTCATTCAAAGGAAAGCATTAAATGCTGATGGTTAGAGTGTGCCCTCTTGCAGCCATTTTCCCACGGGCCATCATAAGGGGGGCCTCAGGGCATGTTGGTGTTCATCATTGCGGACAAAAACAAATGAGGCTAAATGTACGTCAACAGAAACCCAAGAGTGCTGTATGCCATGATGAGAGATAAGATTAGATGCAAAGGAATTGGATTTACTGAGGAGGCTGTTGAGAAGCCAACCAGGCTGTCATGGTGTCAGGAATAAAATCACCTGGCACTCATAACAGCTGCGCATATACCAAATCAGCTGCAGACAAATTCAGATCCGCTTTTGGAGCTGTTCGGAGCCCCAGCAAGACACACAGGGGATGATTATCCCAGCACTCATCTGTCAGCAAAGCCTTCAGAGCAGCCTTTAAGGAGAGGTGAAACCACTCATATAGGCCACTGGACTGCGGGAGATATACCATGGTGTGATTTAGCTTAACACCATGGTTCGGGGCCATCACAGCTCAGAGGTCTGATATGAATTGGGGACAGTGGTCGGAGAAAATATCAGATGGTGTGCCAAACTGAGCAACCCAGGTGCTGATGAACACCCGAGCCACATCTGCAGCCATCATTGACGCTGAAGGCACGATATCTGGCCACCTGGTGGTATGGGCCACCAGGATATGGAGGTGTATGAAACCACAGAGTGGGTGAAGGACCAACCAGGTTCACATTGACATGGTCAAACTGTTGCTCAGGGACTTCAAAAAGGTGCCAATGGTGCCTGAACATGACAGTTAATTTTTTTCCCACTAGCACTCCACACAGGCTGCAGACCAATCATACATGTCCTTTCTGAGGATGTGCCACAACAACTTTACTGCAATCAACCAGTTTCTATGAGGCCTTCCAGCCCGGATGTGAAAGGCCATCTGTGGCGTCAAAAACAGTCCGCCTCCAATTAGCGGTCACTGTGGGGCAAGGGCGACTGGTTGAGACATCGCACAGGAGAGAAACCCCAGCTTCCCTGAATTTAACGTCAGCCAACCACAATCCCGTAACTGCTGTTCAGTAAGCCTGGACCTCTGGGTCAGTAGCTTGGTCAGTTCCCATGCCAGCAATCAGCCACAGCATTATTTTCCCCTTTGCTATGTTGTACATCTGCTGTGAACTGGGATGTGTAGGCCAGGTGGTGTTGCTGCCACGCAGACCAAGGGTCCGATATTTTGGCCATTGTATGCACGAGGGGTTTGTGGTCAATGAACTCTTCTGGAAGAAACCAAAAATGGAGGACGGCCAGATAGAGACTGAGATGCTCCTGGTCACTTGTGCTGTACTTCCTTTCAGGAGGATGGAGCTGCCAGCTGAAGAAGGCGAGTGACTGCCACATAGCTCGATCGAACTGTTCATGCACAGCAGCACAGTCTGAAGCATCATCAGTAATGGCTATATGGTGTGCCAGTAGGGTTGCATTGGAAAGTGCTTCTTTTATATCATTAAATGCCCTGGTCATTTTCGCTGACCAGTCAAGCACCTGATTAGGATCGTTGCCTTTAAGCGCACTATACAAGGGAATCATAAGTTCAGCAAAAGCCTGGAATGAAGTGGTGATAGAAATTTACCATGCCTAAAAACTCCTGTAGTTTTTTAGTAGTGTGGGGCAGTGGGAAATTCATAACACCAGCTACTTTTGATGGGTGAAAGTCGATGGTGATGCTAAACATCACCCATCATGTCCTGTAAGTCTGGATCCTACTGCCATTGGTGGCCTCCAGCAAGGTTTTGTCACTCTCTGTCTTCTCATCAATAGACAATGCTGGCAGCAACCTCACTTGAGTACCAGTATCACTGAAGAATTGTCGCCCTGAAAGGGTGTCCCTAATGAACGGTAGACAACCCTTGCAACTGGAACCCACGGTGTTCACAGACCTCTGATGTCCTGATGTGCTGGCACTCTCAAAGCTGCAAAGTGGTCAGCACCTCCTAGCGTTCATACCAAAGTGGACGTGGTAAAAACACAGGCCCAGCGTCATTTGTTTCGCAGCCGTGGCATCCTTATGCAGGGGTGGGGCGTGCTGACCAGGCTTATTGAGGTAGGGAAAGGAGGAGGAATGATACACAACTGCCTGGCTGAGTGTTAACTATCAGCCATTTTAGCAAGCTCCCTGTAATCCTTCACGGGTGCATTAGCGAGGGCTATGTGAACTTGATCAGGCACTTGCTGCAGGAAAAGTTCTTTAAGAATGAAACAGGGATGGTGATTTCCCTGGAGAGACAGCATGTGGTCCATTAGCTCTGAAAGCCCAGCTTCCCTGAGACCAGGTAAGGAGAGCAACTGTTTTGCACGCTTAGACCCTGAAAGCTCAAAAGTCTGTAGAAGGTGAGTTAACAGTGATCGGAATTTATTGTGTTAAGGCAAGTGTTCAAGTAGACTCACCACTTTCACAGACGTGGAATTGCTGAGCAATGCTACCACATAGAAATATTTGGTGTTGGCGGCAGTGATTTCTCACAGCACAAATTGGGCCTCGGCTTGTACAAGCCAAGCAATGGTATTTTGCTCCCAAAACTCCGGCAGTTTCAAAGTGACTGTATTGGCCGACATGTTCAATAACTGTGGAATCATCCTAGAGCATCGGGGTTACCAGTGTAGGTTTTCACAAATAAAAGCGGCAGAGAAGTTTTACATTTAAAAAAGACTGTAACAACTCATTTATTATATTCCAAGCATTAAACACAAAGCACAGAAAAAAGACCTTACATAATTATGTCATCACATCAGGCCATCCTTTTAAAGTGAAGCCCAACTCAATGTCAATGGCTTTGAATTATGTAGGTTTCCACCAATTACATTACCCTACACCAAGATACAGTGAAAAGATTATGTTGGATACTGTTCCTACAGATCAAATTATTACACAGTAATGAAAAAACAATAACAATGCAGAATAAAGTGCAAAAGCTATCAAAACATCGCAGTGCCAGTGAACAATTAAGTGGAAGATCATAATGAGGTAGACTGTGAGGCCAAGAATCCATCTTATCAAACAAGAATTCAGGAGTCTGATAAGAGTGGGATAGAAGCTGTCCTTGAGCCTGGTGGTACATACTTGCAGGCTTTTGCATCTTCTACCCAGTGGGAGAGGGGAGGAGAGTGAATGTCCGGTGTGGTGTGGTCTTTGATTATGCTGGCTGCTCTACTGAGTGAGTGAGATGTATATACAGAGTCCATCGCAGGGAGATTAGCTTCTAGGATGTACTAATTATGTCCACAACCCTGCAGATTTTTGAGGTCACATACAGCGCATTTCTAAGCAAACAACAGTTTTGTGAACTATTGTTAAGTGTCCTTTTGTTGAGGCATTTCATACATACACTCAGTAGCCACTTTATTAGGTACATTTTTTATGCAAATATCTAATCAGCCAATCATGCAGCAATAACTCAATGCATAAAAGCATGCAGACATGGTCGAGAGGTTGTTGTTCAGTTGAGGCATCAGGCTGGTGAAGAAATGTGATCTAAGTGACTGCGGAGTGATTATTGTTGCTAGACTGGGTGGTTTGAGTATCTCAGAAACCAATGATCTCCTGGGGTTTTCAGGCACAGCATTATCTAGCATTTACAGGTAAAGAGACAGGTAAGCAGCAGTTCTGTAGGCAAAAACACCTTGTAATGAGAGAGGTCAGAGGAGAATGGCCAGAATGGTTCACTCTGTCAGGAAGGTGACAGTAAATCACATAACTCACGTGTTACAATAGTGGTGTGCAGAAGAGCATCTCTGAGTCCACAACACGTGGGACCTTGAAGAAGATGGGCAACAGCAGCAGAAGACCATGAGCATACACTCAGTGGCTACTTTATTAAGTACGGGAGCTAACTAATAAAGTAGCCACTGAGTGTACATGCTCACTCCGGTGCCTCTTGAAGCTGCTGAGTGTAAACTATTTTAGCCTCAAGTCCAGCTCCCTGCTTAAAGTTTATTGATGTGGAAGTAGTGATTTGTTACTTAATGCTCAGTTCAGCTAGATCGCTAGTGCAGAATTAATTTCTTTATAGAAATTCTTTCTTTGCTTTCGGGGAATAGGTTTTTGTTGCTGCTTTGGATTACCTTTTGACTGGATGGGAAGAGATGTAAGGGCGACATTTAGATTGCTCTGCTTAAGTGACTTTTCAAAATAAAACAGAAGTAGTTGTTTTGAATGATGTCCACTACGGCAGCCTAACACAAACAGAAGCTGCTTTTCTGATACCTTGAATGATTGTTTTTGTCCATTCCTTGACAATTTGCCCATTGAGCCTTAAGCGCACATGATTTTGTGTATTTGTTTCTATCATGCTTCAAGCTGTTTGTCAATATCTCACTCGCCAGCTTCTGAGTTTATTTTTCTGTATCCCTTAACTAAAAATGTCAATTTTGCATTGATAAAATCAGGTATGATTAAATGTGTGTTTGAATTACTTACATCACCTTTGGTATAAAAAAAGGATAAGGGAATGAATTATTGTAAAATAGCATTTGAATCTGATTGTCAGTCAAGAAATATTAACTTGGAGGAGCAGCACCTTATATTCTGTCTGGGTAGCCTCCAAACTGAAGGCATGAATATCAATTTCTCTATCTTCCAGTAATTTCTCTCCCTTTCCCTTCTCCTTTCTCATTTACCACTTTGGTTCCTCTCTTACACCGTCTCTTCTCCTCACCCCTCCTTTCACCTCCTTCTGGTGCTCCTCCTCCTCCACTTTCTCTCATGGTCCACCCTCCTCTCCAACCAATTTCCTTTTCTCCCCCATCACCATCCAGCTCTCACTTCATACCCCTCCCCCACCCACCCATCTTCCCCATCATCTGGTTTCACCCATCACCTACCAGCTTGAATTTCTTCCCCTCCCTCCACTATCTTCTTTGGGCTTTCCCGCCCCACCCTTCCAGAGTCAGTGAAGGGTCTGAGCTCGAAACATCTACTGTTTATACAGAAGGTGCTACCTGACCTGTTGAACTCCCCTTTATAGATGCTGCCTGACCTACTGAATTCCTCCAGCATTTTGTGTATGCTGGACTATTCCAGATGAAAATACAGTGAAACACAGTTAATCATCTTTACATCCATTTCCTTCCAGTACTAGATGGAAAATGCATTGGCATTCCATTTGTTGGCCTCCAAAATTGAACCTGGGAATTGTGATGCAGGTGTCTTTGTGCTGCTTACTCATTGAAATTATTCTGGTACCCAGCCAATACCAACTTCAGGCTTCATTGGTTACATCTGTTGTCATAAAACTTAATTTCATATACCTACCGCCAGTTAAAGACAGCTTGTATCACTTCAAGCTGATCACCTTCTCCTGAAGAGAAGGTGAACTGTAATTGGATCAGGTGCCAGTGGATGTTCTGAACCTGAACCTGGCCAAGAAAATAGTAATCAAGCACACAGCATGGAAGAAGAGAGAGAGGCAGAGAGAGCAAGCTCCATATCAGACAGTGCACAGGGAGACCTTACTGGAGACTAATGTTTGGGAAAACCGAGCTGTCGTACAAGGTGAGATTGGGTTGACTAGGGCCGTGTTCCCTGGAGTTTAGAAAAATGTGAGGGATCACATTGAAATCTACAATATCCTGATATGAATAGACAAAGTGAATGTGTGGGGAGCAGGGATATAAACAAGAGATCACAGTATCAGGAGATGGGGGAAGGATACTATTTGCAGAAGTTTATTCTCTCAGAAGTTGGTGAAGACCAAGTCACAGAATATATTTAAGAAGGAGATGGATCGATTTCTGGATGAAAGTGGTATAGGAAGAGAGCAGGAATATGGCATTGAGATAGAGGATTGTACATGAATATTTTGAATGGAAGAGAACTAAAGCTTCAGCTCCAAATGTTGGGGCTTCTTTGTTTCTAGGAGCTGGAAAGTTAGGGATTTTATTTGTTTCTTTATTTATTGGAGTGCAACGTGGAACAGAACCTTCCAACCCTTTGCTGCCCAGCAATCCCCTGATTTAATCCTTTTCTAAGCAGATGACAATGTGCAGATTAATTTACCAACTGGTAGGATTTTGGACTGTGGGAGGAAACCGGAGCACCCGAAGAAAACACACGCGATCACGGGGAGAACGTACAAACCCCTGACAGGCAGCGACGGGAATTGAACCCGGGTCGCCTGTACTGTAAAGCATTGTGCTAACCACTATGCTACCGTGCCCCAATAATGATTGTGAAACTTACCAGACAAATGCTCAGAAGTGTTTCTAGGGGAGTTCTCTGAAGGAGCACAAGGATAAACAAAGACAAATTGATAATGGGCATGAAACTAATGTGCAAGGATAATTAATTGGTGTTGACATGTAAGGTGATGTGATTTCAATTGACTTGGAGTAATTTTATGCAGGCTTTAATTTTTGTATTGTGGCCAAACAGATATTAAGATCCACACACAAAAGTGCTGGAGACCATCACTATGGAATAAATATTCAGCCGGTCTGTTGAGAAGAGTCTTCAAGCCAAAACATACTGTTTATTCCCCTCCACAGATACTGCCTGACTTGCTGAGTTCCTCAAGCACTCTGCTGTATTTCTCAAGATATCTGCAGAATCTCATGACTATAGGATGTTACGATGATTGACAGAGGGGATGCTAAGGGAATGGACTATAAATAAATGGGTGTTGTGGGTCATGATCACTGGAATTACATATGAATGAGATCTGCCTACAGTGGCTTGTGTCTCCTTTCCTATTCATCACCCCACCTCCCTGATGCTCTTCAGAGGAAAGCTGGATGAGTGGTGGCAAGGATTCTGGCAAGATGATGGATGATGTAGCAGAATGTCAAGAAACTTAAAATCTACAAGTGGCAGGAAGTCCAAAGTTGTCATTTGCTTGCATTCCACTGAACAAACACTGGTTACACTGCATTCTCATACCAATGTTTTCAGGAATGCCAAACTTGGCAACTAGTAAAACAAGATGAACGTGGCCCTCAATACCTTACAAGCTTCCCCCCAAAAAAAAGAAAGGGATCAACATCAAATCACTGGAGTTCCAGTGAGGTGATTCTTGTAACACCGTGTTTCGGTTGTCAGCTCTGGAAAGAGACTTTTGCCCTTTTGAAGTTACTTATACTTAATGATCAAACAGGTTATAGCAATAGAAGTCGAGAGCAAGAGGTACATCCATTCTCAGATCTGTACTCAGTTGGTTAATCACCTGCACAAATGACATGCTAATACAGGTGTCCCCTTGATTTATTAATTCTCTAAATGTTACTATAGCACAGTTGACACTTTATTTCCTCATTTTACCAGGTAGGGGAGGGTAGATTGGAAGAGGATAGGAGGATTGGATCAGAGAGGATGTGGCAGAGAAAGCACTTAGAAATGATGGGCTTAAAGGGGATGGAGATGAGGGTGGAGGAGGAGGTTGCAAGCAGAGGCTGGTGATCCAGAGTATGGAGGAACTGAGAGTGGGAGGGATGGAGAAGAGCAAGTTGAGGGGGCTGAGGATTCCCACAAGATCAGCAGGGAAAATAGATGACAAGAGGTGTGTGTGTGAAAGAAGGAGAGAGAGATATTGAGATTTCTAGCAGGCATCATGGGAGCAAAGGTGGGTCTCCAACTGCTGGAGAGCAGATGTGCTGTATAAGGGTACTTTGACCTATAAAGGGGGTAATGTTCTGTGGTCAAAAAAGCATTTCAGAGAGTTGGAGAGAAAGAAGATCTCCTTTCTTCTTCTTCTTCTTCTTTGAGTTTTTACGGCAGTTGGCATCCACATTGTTGCATTACTGCCATCTTCAGGATTTATTGTCCATTGTCCATTCACTTTAAAGCCGTCTTTCCAGTCCTGTTGCCCTTAAGTAACTAAACAACCATTTCCTCCCCTGATCACTCTCCCCACATTCCAATAAACCTGTAACACTGTTCTCTACCAGTCCTATTTTGCGTAATTGTTGTAACATTTGTTGCCTTTCCTGTGCAAATTTCCAGCATGAAATAAGGATATGCTCTACTGTTTCAGTTTCCTGACAGATCGCAAAAACCTGTTGGATGCTTATTTATGATGGCCAGAGTACCATTAAGGTTGCTGTGCCCAATTCTCAGTCTACTTATAATTACTTGCTCCTTCCGCTTTACTCCCCTACTTCTTCCCATATCTACTCTGTTCTGAATTGAAGGTAAATGTCTTCCTTTTATTGCTCTATCCCAATGCTGCTGCTACTGTTGATTTATCCTTCTCCACACTATGCTCTTCCCCTCTGATTTTGATAGTTTAATATTGACCTCTACAGATCCTTTTTTAGTTGCTGCTTTTGCCAGCTTATCTGCGGTCTCATTTCCCATAATACCTGAATGTGCTGGAACCCACATGAATGCGATATTTTTGCCTTGTCTAGCCAGTCTTGAATTTGCAAACAGGATTTCATAAAGCAGATCCTGGTGATCTCTAGCTGTACCCGCCTTAATGCTTGCAAGGGCCGATACAGAATCGCTACATATCATAAAATTATTACAATCAACCTGCTCACTCCATTCTAGTGCTAACAATATGGCAAACATTTCAACTACATACACACTCAAGCAATCAGGTGTTCTCTTGCTAATTTCCACTCGATAACTTGGTACAACAATTGCAGACCCTGTTGCACCTGTTTCTGGATCCTTTGATCCATCAGTAAAAATCTGTACGCCTTTATATTTACATTCCCCGTAACTATGATATTCACCTTTATGCTTAGTCTTATTTTAATAATTCATTATTTACTTGGGCTGCCATGGCAATGTGACCATGATCACCCATGTCATAAAGCACAGCACATAATAGTGATGATGATGGTAACAGAATGGTTAGCACATCACTTTATATCACCTCTGCTGCCTGGAACAGCTGGATTTCTGTGACCGTGTGGGTTTCCTCTGGGTGCTCTGGTTTCCTCCCACACTCCAAAGATGTACTTTTAGGATTAGTGAGTTGTAAGTATGCTATGTTGGAGCCAGAAGCATGGCCACAATTGTGGGCTGCCCAGTACAATACTTGCTGATTTGATTTGATCCAAAAGATGCATTTCAGTGTATCTTTCAATGTAACAAAATAAAGCTAATCTTTAATAACATATTTTATTATTTCTGATTATTTTACTGCTATGTTTTATATGTTCAGGTATTCTTGATTGAAGCTCTTGAGGTGCGGAATGCAACCAAAATGTTTACATTGAAACTAATGGGAAATACTTCCTTGAGCAAATTTTGTTTAAAGCAATGTTTTCCTAAACATAAATCCTTCATACATCCGGAGGTACCTGGATTCCATGTCTGTATTTCTTAATGAAGAATGGTCATTTGAGGGAATTATATAGACACGTGCCTCTAGCAGACAGCCTTCACACATGTCAGTACCTTCTAACATTGCAATTTTCTATGATTTCTGGCCAGGAACTGATGGAATTGAAGTTAAATGAAGCCCTGGATTTAAAATAACCTGGACTTCATTTCTGGATGATTGAGTTAGTTCATAACTTACTTGCAGTAAAACTAACCCATCTTAAAGCTAGCCCGAGTTATATTTGTTGTTCCTTTTTTTGAAGAGACGGTAGGAATAATCCTTCATGTAGGGCTCCAAGGTATCATGTTGGATAATTATTAAAGAATGACACTCAACACAGTTTGGTGGTACAAACAAATACCTTTATAGTGAGATCCGTAAAATAGTTTGAATTGAAATTTTAGGTTGAAATTTAGATCAGAGTGATGATTAAAAAAATGAATTCCAGATGTCTTTAATTATTTAATTCTGTCTGACAGAGGTCCTCCACTTCAGTACAGAGAAATCATTAATCTGCAGCCCAGAAATCTATGTTAATCATGTGGAAAGGAGCACTCTACCATTTGATTATCACACTATAATTACCAGTGTTGTGGTGAGAGAATCTCCCTCAGACTGTCTGTGCTTTAGATTAAACTGAAGTGCCTTTATTTCACTCGATCTTGTACTTGCTAATGGGAGAAGGTGATGCACACATTCTCCCCAGCTGTACAGAGCAAGGCAACTTTATACATAATCATAGCTAAGATGCAGATGTTCTCCTATCAGCAGTGAGCCAATCAGATGTAAATTAGCACAGAATCAGTCATTATTGACAACAATTGTGGACAGTATCTCCATCTAGGCCTGTAGATTGAGGACTGAAGATGTATCCTGCCATGAATACACCAAAACCAAACTAACAGTCTCTATTTCTGTTTTTCTCACAAAGGCACCTCAGTGATCGCTTCTATATTTGCTGCAAACACAGGATGTTTTCTATCACTCTATCCTATTATTGCTATGAGACTAATTCCCATCATTTCCCTTGTTTTTTTTTTAATTGCACTCTGTGGCATAGAACAGTCATTGAAGTCTTCTGATTGGTCTGTGAGAAAGGTTACATTATTTGTCCTCTACCGATTTCTACTTGTCATATTACTTATTTACCTGCTTACTCTCCAAGGCTGACTGCTAATTAACTAAAAAGGACAAGCACATGCTTGAACTGCCTTTATTCATAGAGAAATTCATCCTTGATGCTTGTCTTCCTCATTCATACAAAAAAAATTTGAATCACCCCTCTGTAGTAGTGTTGTGTACCATGCTAAGAGTGGTATTCAATGACTACATTATATTGATTTCTAGTGATGACTGGCCAAGTTCATCAAGTTCACACCATAAGGCCATTTGGCCCATCGTGTCAGCTCCTGCAATAGTAGGTTTGATGACTGCAAAGTTCTAAATTCAAACAAAGACCTTAAGCCTCATCCGATATAAATATCTATGGGTACCCTCACTAAAAGGAGGTTATACAGTAATTATCCAATGTTGAAAAACTGGTTCACTTCCCTATTTATCTTCCATAGCAAGTTTAGCTACCAATTCCCACTATTTGAGCAGAGGGTCCTCTTGCCCTACCAAGGAGGAGATACTTCCAGTTAACAAAGTAATTTAAATACAGTTCATTTAATTTTAGTGATGCGCGGTCTTAAAAGACATTTAAAACTCATAAAGGATTTTCTATCTTTTAAAAGACTTGCAAATTATAAACCATTTCTAAAACACAAAGGATTGGATGGTACGGTACCGTACTGATTAGCACTACCCTGTACAGTACAGGCAACCTGGGTTCAATTCCCGCCACTGCCTGTATCAGCATGGGTTTCCTCCAGGTGCTCTTGTTTCCTCCCACAAAACAAAGATGTACCAGTCGGTAGATTAATCGGCTATTGTAAATTGTCCCGTAAATAGGATAGGGTTAAAATTGGGGGATTGCTGAGCAACGCAGCTCAAAGGGTCAGAAGGGTCTTTTCCGTGCTGTATTTCAATAAATAAAATAAAGATTTCCAAAGCGCAGGTACAATTCTTATAAGCTCAAAGATATACCCATGAACCACAGACAAACCAGTCAGCCATTGCAGTAATCGAAATAGAGGAATGGATTCTAATTCACACGGTGTTTCTGTCATTCTTCTTGATGTTTCTGGACCATTCCTAAAAAGCCTGGACTGCTCTCTAAATTTATACTGTCTTTCGGCCACTTGGGTGGCTTCACACATACGTAATATTTTTTCAGATACCTTTCACACAAGTGGTCTGAGAACTGAAGACAGAGATCCCTGGTATCCACAATTAATTAATGCTGTGAATCTAACGCCTTGAATATGTAAACCTTCCAACAACGAACAGCTATTTAAAGGCTAAATATTAATGTCAATTTCCTTGAAATTAACCCTCAGCCAGCATTATCTACTTTGAAACAAGCCCAATTAACATACCCCATTGTCTTTTACTGCAACTCTTCAGCCCAGGTGCTGACGCTCTATAGACAGTGCTTATTTGCAAAGCTGTCTTTTTAACTTCAATCTGATTACTGCTTGCCATTTACGTTAAGAACTGAAGACTGGCTCCTGTTTATGTCCAGAAGCTAAACAAAGAATATTGGTTGGAGATTTGACAAAATTCAAGGTACCCTGACCCAGGACAGTGAATATCCACAACACTCCACCATTCCATTATGGCTAATATATTATTCCTCTGAACCCCATTCTCTTGCCTTCTCGCTGCAATCTTTTATGTCCTTACTATTCAAGAACTTATTGATCTCCACTTTAAACCCAATGAGTTAGCCTCAGTGAGATCCTACTCCCTCATTTTCTAAACTCCAGCATGGACAGGCCCTAACCCCTCAAACATTCCTCCCCTTTCATTCCCAGGATCATTCTCATGAACATTCCCTGAACTCCCTCCAATGCCAGCACACCCTTTCTTAGTTAACCTGCTCACAAAACTCCAACTGTGGTCTGATCAATGCCTTATAAAAACTCTGTGTTACATTTGGATAGCACAGATCTTGATTGTCCCGTCTCTGAATCGGACTTCCCACCATATTTGCTATCTCCTCAGTTGGCAAAGCAGTACTGATAGTATCTTCTTTAATCACATGGTAGCAACAAAAGAATTAAATACCAGCGTCCAGTAAAAGAGCAAGAATGCCTTTTAGATGAACTATTGAGGATTATCCATGTGATTTACTATTTATATGCCCTGTTACTAACAGTCATATTGATACCCATGAGATTACTGAAGTATTCATAGAGGTCAAAAATTCTATTTATGAAATACTTTTCTCTCCAATGCATGGGTAACAATTCCTTTGATGTTTCTTAAGCGAGGGCATGATATGACTGGGTGCTCACAAAGTGCCAGTCTAGGTTCACTGTCGATCCCCAATATGGAATATGACTTCTTGATGTAATACCAGATGGCATCAGAGATCCCATATATTAAAATAAATGGCATCATCGGAAGTAGCGAGAAAGAACTTGCATTGAAGAGGATTGTTGCTCACCAAGATGCTATTGGTAAACTCCACAGTTCTGAGAGCCCTATCACCTTGTTTATATAAAAAAAGTAGCAGAAATTTGGTGTAATATGTGTTCTACTTGACCTGCTTATCTTCCATATATCTTGGGAATAGCTTATTAATGTAGGAATGGATTAACTTTAAACTTTTTGCTTATTGTTCCCTTGGGAACAGATTTCTTTCATTCCCTGTTCTACGAACTAAGTAACCCCCAAAGATTTTTTCCTTAATCTTCTGCTGACACATTACTTTGAAGAGTTTGACTCCCTCCCTTTAATAAGGTGCATTAACAGAATAAAAAGCCGCCAAAGGTGTTTGAGGATGATTAGCTTTATTCATTTTACCTTCATGAAACAGAGCCCTAGCATTTGCACCTCAAATAGTGTTTGTTACTGAATTTGAATCTGCAGACATAGATTCATTTTTGAAAATAGAGCATTATAACCATTATTCAAAAAGGTCCAAAACAGCATTACACCAGCTTCTTTACACAGCCAGGAAGAAAACATGAGCCTCTAACTTGTCTTCGTTATCTTCCTGAGGCTATTGGGCCTCTCTAGTGGAAAATACAGAAGTTACTGCTAATACAAAGTGTTGGAGGTAATGAATTGGAATGCTTCAAGGAAAAATGTGCATGTCATGTTGAAATCCTTTCAAAACATCTTTAAATGTCATTCTGATCAGACGATGCCTAGCGGACAAAGCTTTAGCTTAAAAGTTGCAATTTTTCAATATCACACCCGTGGTTCAAATGGGGTCATGAATTTTTAAGTTGACGTTCTGGCACTGTGGATGTAAAGAGTGTTAAATTTGCCTCAAACTCTCTTTCCCCTTCACCAAGTGTTGTCATGAGGCATAGTGAATGATGTCACTGAGAAAGGCAGATTTCAAAACTTCAAGTTCAAAGTGCAAAGTAAATTTATTATCAAATTACATACATATGTCACCATATACAACCCTGAAATTCATTTTTTTGTGAGTATACTCAATAAAGCTGTAATGGAATAATGACTATAACAGAACCAATTAAAGACCACTAGGGCATTCAACCAGTGTGCAAAAGACAACAAACCATGCAAATACAAAAAGACAAAAATAATAATAATAATAAATAAACAAGCAATGAGGTATCGAGAACATGAGATGAAGAGTCCTTGAAAGTGAGCCCATAGATTGCAGGGACATTTCTGTGATGGGACAAGTGAAGTTAGGTGAAATTATCCCCTTTGGTTCAAGTGCCTGATGGTTGAGGGGTAATAACTGTTCCTGGACTTGGTGGTGTGAGTCCTGAGACTTTTGTACCTTCTTCCAGATGACAGCAGTGAGAAGAGAGCACATCCTGGTTGATGGGGTCCTTGATGATGGATGCTGCTTTCCTGCAACAATGTTTTGTGTACGTGTGCTCAATAGTGGGGAGGGCTTTACCGATGATGGACTGGGCCGTATCCAGTACTTTTTGTAAGATTTTCTGTTCGAGGGCATTGGTGTTTCCATGCCAGGCTGTGATGCAGCCAGTCGATATACTCTCCACTACACATCTATAGAAACTTGTTGAAGTTTTAGATGTCATGCCGAACCTTCCCAAACTCCTATCACTGTGTGGCTCACTGTGGCAGGCAGGTAGCCCTGTCTGTGCTCATGTGGTGACCCTCGCTTTTGAAGAATGTTGGTGATATCATAGGATGGTATTGTGGCTCTGCGTTTATGGATTGGACTATTCCATTTGTGGACCGTACACTTGTTCAGACTTACGGATTTTATACTCTGTTTTTTATCACCTGTTCCTCTTCTGTTTTGTTGTGCGAGGGGAGAGTGTTTGGGGATTGATGTTCTGTTCGTTTCTTTGAGCGGGGGAGGGGTTGTTTTTTCCGGATGTTCCTGTTCCACTTTTGTGCGGGGGGTGGGGTTGGTTTGGGGGAATTCATGATCGGGATGCTGTTCTTTTTTGTGCAGAGTGGGGGCTGGGTTTGATGATCCTCTCTGAACGACTTTCATGTACTTTTGTCATTTCATGGCTATCCGGAGAAGACAAATTTCAGAGCTACATGTGGATACATGTTTTGACAATAAATGAAGATTTGAACTTTTGAACCTTTTGAAGTAGAGGCATTTGCCATCCTTTCTTAGTGCTGGGCCCAGGACAGGTCCTCAAAAATAATAACACCGAGTAATTTAAAGTTGCTGAGCCTCTCCATCTCTGATCCCCTAATGAAAACTGGCTCATGGATCTCTGGTTTCCTTCTTCTGAAGTCAATAATCAGCTCCTTGGTCTTGGTGACATTGTTATGGCCCCACCCAGCCAGATTTTCAATCTCCTTCCTAAACTCTGTTTTATCACCACCTTTGATTTGGCCTATGATAGTGGTGTCATTAGCAATTTTGAATATGGTATTGTAGCTGTGCTTAGCCATACAGTTATGAGTTTAAAGCAAGTAGAGTGGGGGTTAAGCAGACAGACTTGTGGTGCATGTGTTCTAATGGATACTGTGGAGGAGATTTTGTTGCCAATCCAAACTGACTGGTGTTTGCGAGTGAGCAAACTGAAGATCAAATTGCACAAGGAGGTAATGAGGCCAAGGTCTTGAAGCTTATTGACTAGTTTTGAAGGGATAATGTTATCGAATGTTGAGGTGCAGTCAATAAAGAGCATCCTGATGTATGCATCTTTGCTGTCCAGATGTTCCAGGGTTGAGTGAAGAGTCATTGAGATAGCATCTGCTGTGGACATGTTGCTCCAGTATGCAAATTAGAATGGAACCAATTCACTTCTCAAGCTGGAATTGATAGG
The DNA here is from genome assembly GCF_030028105.1 of Mobula birostris. Taxonomy (NCBI): domain Eukaryota; kingdom Metazoa; phylum Chordata; class Chondrichthyes; order Myliobatiformes; family Myliobatidae; genus Mobula; species Mobula birostris. The sequence goes on from NC_092383.1 coordinate 71,823,399, forward strand.
TTTCATCACCAAGCTCTCAAAACACTTCACTGTGGATGTAATTGCTGCTGAATGATAGTCATTGAGGCAAGTTACCACGTTCTTCTTAGGCACTGGTATAATCGAAGCCAGCTTAAAGCAGGTGAGTACCTCAGACTGCCAAATCAAGAAGTTAAAGATCTCCATGAACACTCCAGCCATTTGATCAGCACAGGTTTTTAGTCCCTGGCCAGGTACGCCGTCTGGGCCGAATGGTTTTTGTGGGTCATCCTCCTGAAGGCTGCTTGCATGTTTGCTTCAGAGACTGAAATCACAGGATGATCGGGACCTGCACAAGTTTGTGTTGTTTTCTTCATGTTTTGACAGTCAAAGTGAGCTTAGAAGGCATTGAGTTAATCTAGAACTGAAGCTCTGTTGTCGCCTATGTCGCTTGATTGAACTTTATCGGGGTGATAATACTTAAGCCCTGCCACAACTGTTGAGCATCATTCATTGATTCAAGTTTAGTCCAGATTTGCCACTTTGCCCTTGAAATGGCTTTCCAGAGATCTTGCCTGAAACTTTTGTAACTTTCTTGGTCTCCAGACTTGAATGTGTCTGGCCTGGCCCTCAGCAGATTGCAGATCTCATGGTTCATCCAGGGCTTCTGGTTGGAAAAGATTCTGAATGATTTTGTGATGACACACTCATCTACAACTATTTTAGTAAGGTTCGTGACAACCATGGTGTATTCATTCAGATCCACAGATGAGTTCTTGAACATGGCTCAGCTCACCAACTCGAAGTAATCCTGTAGCCACTCCTCTGCCTCTCACAGCCACCTCTTTGTTGTCCTAATCTCTGGAGCTTTGCTCTTTAGCCTCTGCCTGTATGCAGGTAGGACAGTCAAATCATCTTTTTCAAAATGCTGTCTGGGCATATAACAGTAGGCATTCCATATCTTAGTTGGTCTAGTGTATTGGGACCTCTGGTCCTCCAGGTTATATGCTGATGGTAATTGGACAGGATTTTCTTTAAATAAGCCCAATTATGATTTGAAATACATCACGATGGACTGTTCCTTGTTGGAGATGGCATCAGACAGTATTTCAAATGCTTGATTATAGTCGACCACTGGTGCTATGTAAACTGCAGTCGGGATTATGGAGGAGGACTCATAAGTAAATGGAATAGATGGAACTTGACCATTAGTTGTTCAAGGTCAGGGGAAAACGAGTTTGATAATACCGCCACATTGAAGCACTGCCGAGAGTTTATCATGAACACACATCTGCACCTTTTGCCTTTTACAAATCAGCAGTTCGGTCCATTCAGTAAATCCAGAAGTTTTGCAGTTTGACTGATGTATCTGGCATGCTAGGAGAAGGCCATGTCTCACTCAGACACAGAACACAACAATCTCTCATTTCCCTCCGATACAGCAATCTTGCACTCAGGTCCTTAATTTTATTCTTTGTCAGCTGTACATTTGCCAGTTAAGTGCTGCGTAGATGGGGCCCCCATCCCTCTGTGTTTCAGCCTGGCATGGAGCTCCCCCGTCTTGTCTGGCTTCTGGCCATAGTAATGAGCTTTATCCACTTAAAGGTGAGGTACCTGCTTAGTCTGTCAAGTCCTTCAGAAGATCATGAAATCTGTAGATCATTAAGTTGATTTAAAAAGTACATTGCTTACAGGGGAATTATATGCTGCAGATTGCAGTGAGAGTAGTTCAAAAGAGGTATACTTAGAAGTACTGTACATAGCCCACAGAACGTCACCATGGCTTACCAGCGCCATCTTGCCACATTTCTGTGGTTATACGAGAGGAAGGATCCAATGCATTGACTGTCAGCCCTAAATGCTGTTCTACAAGCTTGCGAGACTAAGTACACCTCCAAAGCCATATTTAAGTTTACTGACGACATTACTATCGTTGGCCAAATCAAATGCGGTGATAAATCAACAGATAGGAGGGAGACCGAGTGGAACCACAATAGTAATAACCTCTCACTCATTGTCAGCAAGACCAAGGAGCTAATTATTGACTTCAGGAGGAGGAAACCGGAGGTCCGCGAGTCCTCATTGGAGGATCAGAGGTGGAGAGGGTCAGCAACTTTAAATTCCTCAGTATTATCATTTCAGAGTAACTATCCTAGGTCCAGCATATAAATGTCATTATGAAGAAAGCATGGCAGGGTCTCTTCTTTAGAGTTTTGCAAAGATTCAGCATGACATCTAAAACTTTGACAAACTTCTATAGATGTGTGGTGGAGCTGTATGTTGACTGCTTGCATCGCAGCCTAGTATGGAAACACCATTGCTCTTGAATGGAAAATTCTTCAAGAACCAGTGAGTACAGCCAAATCCATCATCAGTAAAGTCCTCCCACCACTGAGCAAATCTACACACTGTTGCAGGAAACTAACTTCCATCATCAAGGACCACTACCGTCCAGGTGACGCTCTCTTCTTGCTACTACAATCAAGAAGAAGGAACAGGAGCCTCAGGACTCACACCACCATGTTCAGGAACAGTTATTACCCCTCAACCATCAGGCTCTTGACCTAGAGGGGATAACTTCAATCACCCATCAGTGAACTGTTTTCAAAACTTATGTACTCACTTTCAAGGACTCTGATCTCATGTTAGAGCATAGAATATAGAAATCTACAGCACATTACAGGCCCTTCAGCCCACAATGTTGTGCCAACCTTGTAACCTTCTCTAGTAACTGCCTAGAATTTCCCTACTGCAATGTCCTCTATCTTTCAAAGCTCCATGTACCTACCTAAGAGTGTCTTAAAAGACCCCATTGGAAAAGCCTCTACCACCTTCACTGGCAGTGCATTCCACACACCCACCACTCTCTTTGTCCCCTTTGTACCTGCTTCCAAGCACCTTAAAACTATGGCCCCTTCATGTTAACCATTTCAACCCTGGGAAAAAGCCTCTGGTATCCACACAATCAGTGCCTCTCATTATCTTATATGTCTGGTCACCTCTCATCCTACGTCACTCCAAGGAGAAAAGCCCAAGTTCACGCAATCTATTCTCATAAGGCACGCTCTCCAATCCAGGCAGCATCCTTGTAAATCTCCTCTGCACTCTCTCTATAGCATCCATGTTCTTGATATTTATTGTTTTTTTTTCCTTTGTATTTGCACAATTTGTTGTCTTTTGCACATTGGTTTTATGTCCATCTTGTTGAGCATGGTCTTTCATTGATTCTATTGTGTTTCCTGGATTTATTGTGATTGCCCGCAAGAAATCTTGTGGTTCCATATGGTGACATATATGTACTTTGATAACAATTTACTTAGAACTCTGAACTGATATTGTTTCACTGATCCTCGCAATGAACTTGGAAGATCTTGCAAAGGTAATTTTGGTGGTATCGTTCCAGTGTCTTGAGTTGCCTGCAATTGGAAGTCATTCTTGGAAACATTTAGGTGAGCAGAGATCATTGAGGAGATTGAGAGCATGTGATGTGTTGCCAATGTACATAGGTGGGAAGGAACTGAACCAAAGGGGTAAAATGGAGTCAAGGTATGCAAACACAAGTTCAGTGGGGCAGGGGCAAGCGGAAACAATGGGCCCTACCCAGACAGTTAGGTTTGTGGATATTTGGTTAGGAGAGAGAAACAAACAGTGTGGGGTAGGGGAACTATCAATGTGGTGGCTCTGGATGGGAGATCTCTAGTGTGGAAGAGTTTGGTGATGTTGTCAGAGACAATGTGCTGATGATCCTGAGTGGGGTCTTTTTAAAGAGGTAAGTAAAAGGGTCTAAGAGTTGCCGCCTGGCCTCAGCAAGGTAGAGGTCTGGCACACTGGAGCAGCATGCTCTTTGTCTGTGGGTTTGTGGGTAAGATTGGGGTTAGTGTGGAGAGAGTGGAGGGTGGTGTTTTCAGAGGGGGTAAGGTTCAAAGTGGAAGGAGGAGTGCTGAAGTTGAGCCGGTTGATATCTCTGGCAGTTAGTGATGTAAATATTCAGAACAGGCGGAGAACCAGAGCAGGATGTCCAAGAGGAAGGGGAGGGTTGGAGTCAGGAGAAAGGGGTCATCAGTGTGAGGTGTGGAATTCTTGCCAAAGAAGTGGACTCAGAGAGAGCTGATGGAAGAAGAGTTCAGCACCGAGGCAAGTGCAGAACTCACTGAGGTGTGGGCAAAGAGGGACAAAAAGTAAGGCCCTTGCTGACTACAGAACATTCCGCCTCAGGGAGGGGAATGATGGGGGTTGGAGGAATGGAAATCCCAAGGATTAGAGCTGGGATCAGAGGGAGGAAGAGAATTGGTGGTGTCACAGGAGAAGGGAGGGTTGGGGTTTCGGGGAACATCGAGTGAGAGGAAGACATAATTGGAGCTTACAGTATGTACTGCATTTAGCAAGTGTTTCATAGATGTTCCATTTTATATTTAGTAGCCCTGGGAGATGATATGGGTATCATGAAGCAGAGCATATTGAAGGATATACAATATGAAGAGAATGGGAAGACAATTTAAGGTTTGATTGTTGAAGCTCAGGATGCAGGAGGCTGAAGTCAAATGCATTAAACTAAAAAAAAGATATGTTAGCAACAAATTTCAATGGTTTGGGAGATGAAGAGTGGATTTTGACTTTGTTGCAGTAAAAGAAGGAGACTAGTGAAAGTCGCAGATATTGGACAGTTCAGGAATTGGCCTCCTTGAACTAAGGTTTAGTTATTGTTTACAAAACATCGGTCTCAGGAGGAAGATGATGAGAACTTTGAAACGATAATGACTGAAGATGGCAGAGGGTTGTGTAATGTTTACTGTGAGTTGGTCAGTGGTTAAAAAGCAGAAATTTCCCTAGCCCAGGGATGAATGATTTTTTACTGTTGGGGAGTGGCTGAAATTGAGAAATATGCTAATTTATTGTTGATCTTCTTTTGACAGACACCTTGCTTGTCCGAGATAAATGAGATAGCAACATAACAAAGGAAAGTAATAGAGATGTAAAAGAAATGCGAAGGTTAAGGCATAGCAATATTAAGCAAAATGTAACTTTGAGATGACCTTATAAAAATTCAAAATTATTGAGGGATTGATTGTGTTGCTTCATATGAACTAAACATGCTAACAAAGGCATAAATGAACAATTGTCATTAGGATTTCATACAGAACTCATACTATAAGCAAATAGAACATGTTTACAGTGAAGATCACCAAAGTAAATACGATAGGGGGCTTCAGAAGTGTTTCAAAGAGGTAAACTGTTAAGTCCAAATGTTCATGGCATTTCCCTCAGTTCCTGTGTATACTGCAGTCAGCATTTAAAAGCAGATTACCAGTAAATTCAAGGTAGACTTAAAAACATTGTTCAGTATGTGGGTCAGCAGCAAGTTGAAAAATATAAAATCGCTGGTACGTGTAATTACATTTACAGTAATGACATATCTGTATAATTTTACTTTGCTATATAGTAGTTGGAAATAAGTTATAAAATGTTTTTAACAAACAATCACATGAGCCTTAACACTGAACTCTTTTTTCAGCATACAATTTATTTTATCAAACTTGAAAGGAAACCTTATAGATGTTCATGAATTTAAAATGAAAGTGCACATGCCTTTCATCTGGTATCTAAAATAATGATATGCAATTGAATTCCATTCCACAATTAAACAATCACACCCAAGTTCTTCAGCTGGACATTTGATGTTGCATCCATTAGTCATTAGACCTAATAATTTTTAAACCAAATTCAATGTGCCTGTAAAGAGCTTTGAAATGAAGATGAAAAGCTACCATATTATTATCCTAATGCACCTCAATTAAATATCCATTATATGTCCTATAGAAATCACTGGTAATGCAACTTGACATGTTAAAAAGAATAACGTGATGAGTTAAATCGAATTTCCACTTTGAATTGTTAGTGTGCTTATGATACAAAAGAATGATCCTGAAAAATATTTCTTAATATTACTTAAGGAAGAGAATGAAAATAAAAACATACACAAATACAATATCTGTATAGCTTTGTTTATATGCTATAGTTAGTTTTATGTTCTATAATTCCAAAACATTAAGCTATTTGAAAGGAAAAGAAGGGAGCTGTGACTGCGAGTCTGACTTTGATTTTACTTTAAGCAAGACATGTACATTTAATGTAGTGGCATGATGATGTATGCCATTTACATACTTTTACATAAAGCACACAATGTATTATGTAAACATCAAAGAATGCTTTATCAAACACTATATTTACAGTATTAGTCAAGTATTACTGAAATATTAAATACACAACACTCTTCCCTGCTTAGGTATAAACTCCAACTCAATGCAGAATGCTTCTCAACTTATATACATATGCATACATAGTATACTATATAGATATCCACAACATAGTAAATTGTAAATTGCCCCATTCAGGCCTAAAGATTTAATCCCTGTGGATGCTTTCTTAATCTTGTAGGATAACTTCTTTCCTGGAAAGGACAATCACTCTGCTTGGCAGGTGGGACTTATGGCTGTGAAATAATTTCAGTTTCTGGGATTGTGAAACGATCTCAGGTTCAAGGGCCTTCTCTGATGTGGTTGTAGGAGTTGACTCTGGGACTGCAAGAAGTGGTTCTGACAGCTTTGAACACCTTTCTTCTCCTTTCCTCTCTGTATCTACTTCGATCATTCCTTCTTTCCGGGTCCCAGTTTTTTTCTCTTGCTTTATCCCGCTGTCGATCCTTTTCTCAGTTGCGTTCTTTCCTTCTCCTTGGTTCTCTCTCAATCTTTATCACAGTCTCACTTATGGTTTCAATCCCACTCAGATTCTCGTTCTCAATCTTTTTCTTTCTCACGTTCCTTCTCTCTTTCATGCCTTTCACTTTCACGCTCATGTTCTTTCTATCTCTTCTCTCCTTTTAAACTTCTCGTCTTTCTTTTTCTTCTAGTTTCTTGTGAGTATCTCTGAATTTGCGAATTTCTCAAGAAATTAGGTCTTGTTAATCCTCTTCCATTTCCACAGTAGTTATGTCATCCTCCTTTTTGCCTTTTTCATCTTTCTAGTTTGTACATCTTGATCTTGGAAAGATGCATTTAATTCACTGGAGTATTTTCTTATTAATCCTTCTATTGCTCTCTATATGATCCAATCTCTTCTTTTAGCTTCCTCATCCAAAACATCATCTGACGAATCGTCTTTTTCATACCTCCATTTACTCCTTTCTTTTTGGCCTTCCATTCATCCAGCCGGATTTTGGTCTTTGCATCTACTTTTACAAGCAGCTTTTTGTCTCCCACTTGAAGTTCATGCAATAACCTTAAAGCACACAGAGTAGATTCTGGCTCTTTATGCTCACAAAAGCCGAATGCCTGCAACTTTCCTTTGAACTCTCTTCCAGTTTAAACCAAGCCACCTTTTGCATGTAACTGCCTGATTAAAATATCAGAAGCTTTCTCAGATACGCCGCCTACAAAAATTGTTGTAGTCGAATCACTGCTTTTGTCACTTTCACAATTCCTTTGAGCAGCCTGTTTCTTCCTTGGTTCAATATGATTTTTAACCAGAGGCACAGAGGTTGGCACCAACATCTGTTTGCCCTCTGTTGGGCAATGGTTCATGGCATACAGTGTGGTGACAGTTGTGTCGTCATCCAGTACCTATCTTGATTCACTTTCAGTTCACTCTATTACAGGGGATGTGGTAGACAAATGGTTGATGGATCTCCAATCAAATTGTAGTTTTCTCAGCTACACATACCTCCACAATGCTAGCCATCCTGTGTTTACCACATACGAGCCCAATGTAGATTGTTGGTTGTTTCATTTCAGTGTTATGAATGTCATTCCCACATGAATGATCTTTTCTCCAATGTAAGTTCTTAGCTGGTTAACTGCAGGCTTCAGTTTAGTACCTTTGAAATGCCATTCAAACTTATTTTGTGAAATGACTGAAACAGTCGAGCTGGAGTTCCAGTTCCATTTTAATTAATTTGCTTTTCACTTCTAGTGTAAACCATATTCCTTGTCCCCTATCAGTTTTGACATTATAAATCTCAAGGCTACCCAATCCTGTGTCACTCTCATCATTATCAGATTTTTCATCAACAACATGCAGCTTAATGCTCTTTTTGAAATTGCAACTTAAGTTTTCTTTTTCTCTTCCCTGTGCAATATATTTATTTTTGTCAGCCTGACATGCTGTTTGTATGTGTCCTGCTTTGTTGCATTTTCTGCAAGTTTTGCCTTTAAATCTGCATTTGTTTGGTATATAAGAGTCCTTCCATAAGGGTAATATCATTTGTTCAGCCAGGCCCATTTCTGTTCAGGATTTGTATCTTTCTTCATGCTCACTGTCATTCTTGACTGAAAGTCAATTGTGTCTCTATCCACTGTTTCCATTGATACAGCAATTTCAATTGTTCTTTTAAATGTAAGTTAGGAGGCATTTTTGAATGCTTTATTGTAAAATTCCACAAACTAAATAATCTTGCAATGCATCATTAAGCCCATTACTGAACTGAAAATGCTTGAACAATTTGCTCAATTCAGCCACATAAGCCAAAATAGACTGCCCTTCCTTTTGATTCCACTTATGAGGCATACGAGTGGTGATTAATAAGTTCATGGCCTAAGGTAGAAAAAGTCGATTTCATAAAACCTAGCACATTTATTTTTCAACATAGTCCCCTCCTACACTTACACACTTAGTCCTGCAGTCGTGGAGCGTATGGATCTGGTACCTCCAGAAAGTGTCCACAGCAGGAGTGATTGATAAGTTTGTGGCCTACGGTAGAAGGTGACACAGCTGTCGTTACATGCACCTGCAGTTCAACGCTTTGAGTGATTATGCAGGAAGTTTGAAGTTAATAACCAATCGCCTTCTACCTTAGGCCACAAACTTATCAATCACCCCTGATAAGTTATTAACTTCAAACTTTCTGCATAATCTCTCAAAGGGTTGAACTGCATGTGTATGTAGTAAGAGCTGTATAACTTACCTCCTTCTACCTTAGGCCACGAACTTATCATTCACCCCTTCTGTGGACACTTTCTGGAGGTCCAAGATCTGTATGCTCCACGACCGCTGGACTAAGTGTGTAAATGTAGGAGGGAACTATGTTGAAAAATAAATGTGCTACGTTTTTAAAATTGACTCCTTCCACCTTAGGCCACAAATTTATTAATCACCCCTCATAAAGTGTTCTGCAATCAATGATGGTTTAGATTCAAAGTACTTTTTATCAAAGAATGTATAAATTACACAACCTTGAGATTTCTTTGCTTACAAGTAGCCACAAAGCAAGAAACCCAAAAGAACTCAATTAAAGAAAAAAATTAAAAACCAACACCAATGCACAGGAGAAAGAGAAAAAACACACATAATGCAAAAAATTGAAGTGAACAACAACAATATTTTGTTTCTATATGCTCCTGCATTACTTTCACAATATCAGCAAAGACAAATTCAGCTGGTTTGGTTGGAGCATTTAGACATTTAAGCAAACTGTATGCCTTTAAATCCAATGCACTCAGCAAAATTCAGCTGGTTTGGTTGGAGCATTTAGACATTTAAGCAAACTGTATGCCTTTAAATCCAATGCACTCAGCAAAATTGGCACTCACTTCTTATTGGCTATTTCATTTCCTTCAAAATTATGCTCAAATTGCTCAATATATACTACTCAGTTATCTCTTGTGCAATTGAACACATCTATTTTTCCAATGTAGCCAACCATTTCTGTTTTTTTTAAATTTATGATTATTATCATCCTGTACTCATGGTTTATGAACCGTGAACTTGTTTGTTTTCTGACTTGTTTCTAAACTCGATCGTGTCTGTCCATTCGAAAGAAGCATGTGCTACACTGCTTTTTTTTTTAACTTCATCAGTCCTCGCTGTGCTTTTTTTAAAACTCTAACATCTCACTGCACTTCAACAGGGAGGAAGTTGTCTCAGGTTCATTTACCATTTATTCATCGCCATTTCTGTAGAAACATAGAAAGCTTACAGCACAATACAGGCCCTTTGGCCCACAGAGCTGTGCTGAACATGTCCTTACTTTAAAAATTACCTAGGGTTACCCATAGCCTTCTATTTTTCTGAGAACCATGTACCTGTCCAGGAGTCCCTTAAAAGACCCTTTCGTATCTGCCCCCACCACAGTTGCTGGCAGCCCATTCCACATACTCACCACACTCTGTGTAAAAAAACTTACTCCTGACATCTCCCCTGTACCTACTTCCAAGCACCTTAAAACAGTGCCCTCTCTTGCTAGCCATTCCAGCCCTGGGAAAAAGCCTCTGACTATCCACACAATCAATGCCTCTCATCATCTTATACACGTCTATCAGGTCAACTCTCATCCTTCGTCGCTCCAAGGAAAAAAGGTCGAGTTCACTCAACCTATTCTTATAATGCATGTTCCCCAATCCAGGCAACACCCTTGTAAATCTCCTCTGCACCCTTTCTATGGTTTCCATATCCTTCCTGTAGTGAGGCGACCAGAACTGAGCTCAGTACTCCAAATGGGGTCTGTCCAGGGTCCTATTTTGCTGCAACATTACCTGTCAGCTCCTAAACTCAGTCCCACAATTGATGAAGGCCGGTGCACCGTATGCTTTCTTAACCACAAGATCCCTCTGATCCTCCACACTGCCAAGAATCTTACCATTAATACTATATTCTGCCATCATATTTGACCTACCTAAATGAACCACCTCACACTTATCTGGGTTGAACTCCATCTGCCACTTCTCAGCCCAATTTTGTATCCTGTCAATGTCCTGCTATAACTCTGACAGCCCTCCACACTATCCACAACACCCCCAACCTTTGTGTCATCAGCAAACTTACTAACCCATCCCTCCACTTCCTCATTCAGATCATTTATAAAAATCATGAAGAGTAGGGGTCCCAGAATAGATCCCTGAGGCACACCACTGGTCACCGACCTCCATGCAGAATATGACCTGTCTACAACCACTCTTTATCTTCTGTGGGCAAGCCAGTTCTGGATCCACAAAGCAATGTCCCCTTGGATCCCATGCCTCCTTACTTTCTCAATAAGCCTTGCATGGGGTACCTTATCAAATGCCTTGCTGAAATCCATATACACTACATCTACTGCTCTACCTTCATCAATGTATTTGGTCACATCCTCAAAAAATATCCTTGGGAGCCATAGGCAAAGGAGTGTTGGTTACTGGAAGCCAGTGAAAGGAAATTTTGAGGCAGCTTGAAAGGAATTATGAAAGGTAAGAGATAATTACAGTTGTCATTGACAAAGGATGAAAGTAATTTAGAAACAGAGGAGCTAATCAAGTTCAAGTTTATTATCATGAGCACTCAGGGTGTAAATGCCATGAAAATTATCATTTTTTGTAGCAGCAGCAGAGTACATTACAAACATAATAAGCATAAATTACACATGACTTGCATGACCAAAAGATCAAAAATAGCCAATGATATTATATAATAGAATGGTAATATGTGTGATTGTGGTACTTCATAATATTATGTAATATAAAAAGTTATATAATGACATTAAGGAAATATAGTTGGAGAGAGAATTGAAGTTTTACAAGTCATTTCAATGACCTAATAACACAAGTTATCAGGATCTAAATAATAAGACAAGACTTAAAAATTAAGAGTCCTTAAATTATTGACAGACTCAGATGTAACTTGGCAGATCAGCAAATCAATATATGGCAAAGGGACTATTTTTCATAACTAAACACTGGTATTTTGACAGGAAGGAGCATCACAAAGTGATCCAGAGTGAGACTTGATATGCTGATGGAAGGAAGGAGGTAAGAAAATAGATAGACTAGTTCTGCCAGCAGATAGATCAACAAGAGTACAAATAGCTAAGGAATGAGTGTGAACATGGTTAAATTAAAGTGAGGCAATTCAAAATAAATTAAACTCTGTACAGCGAGGCAGAGTGTAATAAAGTGGGATCTAAAGGTAATATGCAATAGACAATCCAGTTATAGCTGGGATTTCTGAGATGAGGCTACAGGAAAAAGATCAGTGCATGTAATTAGGCATCTAAATATATTCAGAGAAGATAGAAAAGGAAAGGAGTAAGGCAGCGTTGCTGCACCATGGAGATAACATAATGGCAGTCGTACAACGTGACACGGCCATCAGTAAGACAGAAATGAAGCTGCGTGGACAGAGACAAGGGAAATTAAAAAAATCAATCATACTAATAGAGGTAATCTACAGACCACCTAATACTGGAAGGAAGGTGGGCAAGAAGTAAGTAAAAAATTCAGGCAAAGGAGCATAAAGCATACAAAAATGAATCACAAGGAATATCAAACCTCCCTCGTAATTTGAGGAGAAAGAGATGGATAACAAAGATTAGGAAGTAGAATTTCTTATGGGATTACTTGTCCTTAATCCAATATGAATGAAAGCTGCCATGGAAAGATTTCCTGCGGAACTAGTAAAACAACTCTGAACAATGTGAGAAATAAAAAAATAAGAGCCATTTGAGCAATAAAAATTGCAATAAATTTTGCAATTGCAATTAATTGAGAAGGAGAAAAGAGTGATGAAGAAAGTTTGGGTTTTGAGAGCAGAACACAGGGAAGTTAGGTAATGCATTCTGCAGATAAACAAGGAAAACTCCATAGAAGAATAAAGGGAAAAGGGAAGAGGTGTCTGCTTCCTGTATAGAAATATGTGACAGAGAATGCAAAGAGGTCAATGTGGAACACATAAAAAGCAATTAGGAAGGCAGCAAGAAACAATGAAATTCTATTATTAAGAGACGTAAAATTCCCAAATATTCCATGGGGAATCATCAATATTTTACAACAATTATCTGTTGTCCCATGCTCTGGGCACTGTAGCTAATTGTAGTGTCTCTACTATCTATATTCATTGAAATCAACTCCAGACAAAGGATGTTCCTCACATGCATTACATATTTTGTTCAATCACTAATGAAAACTGAAACCAAAGCTAAGCTTCAGCTTTTGACTAATGACTCAAAGTCTTTTCCAGTTAATGGGAAACAGTGAGTCGCCATTGAACAGGAGTGGCCGTATTTCCCCACATGGTTAGTGCCTAGCAGTTTAACTCTACTGCTTGAAGTGGGAAATGAAGCTTCATCTAAACCTTATATAGGTCAAGGTTTGAAGCATATGTTGGGCCCAAATGAAATTTTAACTCACTTATTGAAACATTCCTCCTGCTGAAGTTATCGAGAATTCACAAAGCTTCTCTCCTTTGATTTAAAAGAATCCTTAGTGGAGTCCAGTGTACAGCTTTCTCCACAAGGATGATTTGGACCTGTCCAACCCATGGTTCCCATCTCTTTCCAACCATGGATCCTTCACAACAACGTGCCTCCCAGATTTGTCTCATTACTCAGTCTTCTCAGCTAATATCCAGCTCCATAAACCAGATGCTGTTTTTCTCCAGAAACTCCCAAGATGCTGAAAGGCACCTTATAGTGAAGTCCAGCAGCTAAAATTTTGCTGACTGTTACACACTCCAACTTGGGAATGTTAAAATCACCCTATCAGTAAAAATATGAAAATTATCAGAATACCCAGAGGGAAATACTAATACCTACACACAAAATACACATTAAGAATTTTTTTTATCTTTGAATAATTATTTTGAAAAATAACCCATCCAGAAGCTCCATTTTGAAAAGCATCTTTGATCATCATCTTCACGATTACGCATGTAAGTTATTAAACTCAATTTCCTTTATGTGACTCATTTTTTTATTCAGTGTTATTACTGTGGATTGCAAGAGTGCTTAGATTCCAGTTACATCATATGATTTCTGGAATTCAAAATAACCCAAGAATTGCTCTCAAGTGAGTGATTGAAAAATTCTCAAGGACATTATGGATAAATTTTAAAATTATTTTCTATATCACAAGTGTGTTTGCAGCTTAATTTTCATGACATCAATGAAAAAATGTTAGATTAGATCCAGGAAAGACTGGCATGGGCTCACAAGGCTAGCAACCTTGTGGACAGCACTCACAAGAGGGCACCACTCAAGCTACAACTGAACATGAAGAGCAACACCCCCAGAGTATCCTGAGAGGCGGGGGAGGATGAGAGACTCAACAGGACGGTCATACCGGCAGCAGCCAGGACAGGAAACACGACTACGAGGAAACTAAAGCAAACAACACTGACCAGAAAGGAATTCAGGGTGAGGTGTCATTGCAGGAAAGTCTGCAAAAACATCAGAGGGCTCAAGATACACTAGGGCAAGTCTAGATGTGGATCAATGGTGACCCAAGTGCACTGCACGGACTTAGTGAGACGAAGGAGAATTCCAGCCAGGAAACACCCCACAGAGCTGAAGATCTCTCTGCAGTTGAGTCACCTCAGCACCAAACAACAGACCTAGTGAGTTCCTCTTTGGCTACCCCAATCCATTTGTGAAGCAAAGACAGGATCAAATGGCCTAGATCAGCAGTCCCCAACGACCGGGCCGTGGACTGGTACCGGGCCACAGAGCATGTGCTACCGGGCCGTGAGGAAACGATATGATTTGGTGATATGAGTCAGTTGCACCTTTCCTCATTCCATGTCAAGCCCACTGTTGAGCTTGAACGCACATGAGGTCATTACCCGCGCGTCATCCATGTCAACGCAGGAAGAAGATCAACTCCTCGAGCTTGCAAATAACGGCGGGCTAAAAAGTATGTTTGACATAACATCGCTGCTGGAATTCTGGATCAAAGTCAAGGCTAAATATCCTGAGATAGCCATGAAAGCACTGAAAACGTTGCTTCCGTTTTCAACATATCTCTGCAATGAATGCAACGAAAACTAAATTGCAGAATAGACTGGACATAAGGAACCCCCTTCGAGTATCGCTGTCTCCCATCACCCCTCGATGGGACCGTCTTGTTGCAGGGAAACAAGCCCAGGGCTCTCACTGATTCAGCGATATTGATGTGTTGCAATAATCTTATATGTTCATACGGGGAAAATATGTGCTGTGTGTTTAATATCCAAACGTTACTTAAAATGTTATGATGCTACTGACTTACTTATATAATCATATAACAATTACAACACGGAAACAGGCCATGTCTGCCCTTCTAGTCTGTGCCGAACGCTACTCTCACCTCGTCCCACCGACCTGCACTCAGCCCATAACCCTACATTCCTTTCCTGTCCATATACCTATCCAATTTTTTGTTAAATGATAATATCGAACCTGCCTCTACCACTTCTACAGGAAGTTCATTCAATACTTACTTCAAGCTCCCCTGTCCTCCCTGGTAATTGACTTATCACTATATTCATGTGAGGAAAATATGTGCTGTGTGTTAAATATTAAGTTCGTCAGATAAACCCTTTCAGAAACGAAATTGAGTGTATTAGCCACTTATCACCTATATTCCGGTTGTGATTAACAACCCCCCCACCCCACCCCCCAGAACAGAATCATCAAAAACGATTTGTAGGAAAAAAGCAGCATGTGCATGCATGCGCAAGTCACGCATGGGCACTGGTGCCCGAGCAAGGCTTCATGGTCATTGTAGTCTTTCTGGGGTAAACACAACGTATTTGACTGCTACTCTTGTCTGTTGGCACCCCTACCCCACCCCAACCCCCGGTCGGCCAGTCCGCAAGCATATTGTCAAAATGAAACCAGTCCACAGTGCAAAAAAGCTTGGGGACCCCTGGCCTAGATCATCAGACAACATCACCTGGATGCAGTTTGATGATGATCTAGACAGCATCCTGGAAGTTGCCTTAGCAGGTCCAGAACACAGAAAGATCAACTCACTTACAGCCATAGTGTACAATCTAGCTAAGGAACGATTTGGCCCAATGGAGCGGAGAAGCCAGCCCGAGTTATCGTGGCAACCAAATAGGAGGGAAAAGGAGATTTGTCGCTTGAGAGGCGAATTAAAGGCGTTCAACAAGAGGTTTAAAACCAGCTCACCGGCCGAAAAAGAAGGTATCAAGGACTTAATCAGTATGCTGCGGGAAAAGCTGTGCAAACTCCGGAGGGCGGAACATCTGCGACAGCAAAGAAGGAAGAAAGAGAAAAGGCGAGTGCAGTTTGTGAGAGATCCATTCAGCTTCACCAGGACTCTTCTCGGCCAACAAAAATCTGGTATACTATCCAGCTCGAAGCCAGAGGCAGAGGAGCTCCTGCGGGAGGCACACAGCGACCCACGGAGGGGTCAGGGACTAGGAACCAATCGGGCTGTGCGTAGACCGGAAAAACCATCAACTGAGCTGAATGTGAAGGAGCCTACATGGCAGGAAATCCAGGACATCATCAGAAAGCTAAAGCATCAGCTGCCCCAGGCCCAAGCGGCATACCTTATAAGGTGTATAAGAAATGCCCAAAACTTCTTCAGAGGCTGTGAGAAAGATCTGGGCCAAAGATACTATTCCATCAAGTTGGAAATTGGCAGAGGGATGCTTTGTTCCAAAGGAAGAGGTTTCTTCCACAATTGCCCAGTTTAGGACAATTTCTCTCCTGGATGTAGAATGTAAGATTTTCTTTTCTGTGCTTGCAAGAAGACTGACTTGTTACATGACACAGAACTGCTATATCAACACATCCATCCAGAAAGGCGGTATTCCAGGCTTTTCGGGGTGTCTAGAACACACCTCAATGATTAGCCATTTGATCTGTGAGGCCAAGCAGAAAAAAGGCGACCTAACAGTTGTCTGGTTAGACCTCGTGAACGCCTACGGGTCTATTCCACATGACCCCATCCTAGAAGGACTCGACCACTACTACATCCCAGTGGCTATTCCAGACATGATCACCAGCTACCTAGGAGGATTCAAACTCAGATTTACATCAGCCCATTTCACAACTAGTTGGCAGGACCTCCAGGAGGGGATTCCAACAGGGTGCACCTTCTCCCTCACCCTACTTATTATGAGAATGAGCCTCCTATTATCTGCTGCAGAAGATGTAACCGCGGCCCGATGCTGGAGTCAGGCATTGTTCAGCCAGCTCTACGAGGATTCATGGACGACATCACTATGGCAACTGTGTCACATGTCCAAGCAAGATGGGTATTGGAAACCCTGGGTAATGTAGCCACTTGGGCGAGGATGTCCTTCAAGGCCAAGAAGTCCAGGTGCATGGTGATCAGAAAGGGCAAAGTTACTAGCAAGTCTAGCCTCCAAGTTCAGGGTGAGGTCATCCCTTCCATTGAAGATAACCCGGTAAAATGCTTGAGGAAGTGGTTTAATGTGTCACTGACAGATGGGGCCAATGTCACCAGTGCTGTGAAGCAGACAGACGAATGGCTGAAGATGTTCGACAAATCCAGACCCGGGTAAATTCAAGACCTGGCTGTACCAATACGGCATTCTGCCCGGGCTTCTCTGCTCTTCACAATTTATGAGTTCCTCATGACTGCTGTAGAGGGCACCGAGAGGAAAACCAACAAGCACCTGCGGAGATGGTTGGGAATTCCCCCAAGCTTCTCTTCAGTGGGCCCCTACATTTGTTCTGGGCAACTGCAGCTTCCCCTGTCATCTGTTGTGGAGGAATTCAAGGTGGCAAAATGCAGAGCCTTATTAAGCTTGAGAGATTCCAGTGATGTCTTGGTAAAGCAAGCAGGCATTACAACCAGATCTGGGCGCAAGTGGGCAGCCAACGCAGCTGTGGAGAAGGCAGTGTGCTCTCTGAAGCTGCAAGGTATCATCGGCAACCCCTGTGTCGGGCGCCAAGGCCTCGGCTCAGTTCACTTCCAGAAGTGGGGAAACGCTAGCATAAGGAACAGGCGAGACATGGTACAGGCAGAAGTACAGATCCATGAGGAAGAGAAGCGGATGTCAAAGGCAGTGGAACAACGGTCCCAGTGTACCTGGACAAAATGGGAACTGCCTAAGCGCAAGATCTCATGGACAGAGTTATGGAGACTGGAGCCCTTCCGTATTTCCTTCCTCTTGCAATCCGTGTATGAAACCCTTCCTTCACCGTTACATCTGTACACATGGGGGATGAGAGAGGACCCGAACTGTAAGCTCTGTGGTCAAAAGGGGACACTGGCTCATATACTGTCCGGGTGTAAAACAGCTCTAACTCAAGGACGGTATAGGTGGTGCCATGATAAGGTGCTCCTGGCTCTTGCTGACTCACTAGAGCGGGAGAGATGCAAGAAGAGGACAGTAGGATGGGGGAAGAGGCAGAATGAGTCTCTTGTTGGATTTGGAGTAGGCGAGAGGAGGGAAGCTGGAAGCCAGGAGCAGATGGGCAGTGATTTGGCCACTACTGCCGGCCCACCAACTGGAGAGTGTCGTGGTTAAGGGTCGAAACACTCTGTGAAGGTTGGGAACCACCTGATGACATCTGCTCCTGGCTGAAGGCTACGGTTACCTTATAAGGTAACTGGAGAATGCACCCTAACAGGTGTATGTAACAAGCAAACAAGTATGGACTGCAAGGGTACATCTTCCAAAATTAATGTGTCACTAATTTACTTGTATAATTTGAAAATGATCAATACAGTATTAATTTCTTACACCATGATATTTATCCTATATCAACATTAAACAAATTGAATATCTTATGAAGCAAACATTTGTGCAAGATTTACATTGTACTCTCTGAAAACCTGAGCACAGGAGAAAATTCAGAAGGGAAATAGCATACCCATTCAGCATCTTTAAAGTAATGAAAGATATAACGTTCCTCACAAAGGAGAACCATACGTATATCATTAGATGAGACTGGAGAGAAAATCAATGGTTTTTGATAAAACAAAGTAATTTCAGGAAATACCAACAATTACAATTTAGGGAAGGCAGGTGAGGTTGAAGCAGTTTAAGGCCCTTCTGTCCTTGTTTGAAAAGAGGAAATGGGATTGCACAGCATACCAAGTGGGGAAAATCTTGGCTGAAGTACAAACTTAGGGAGTAAATAAAGCTTTCCAAAGATGTGTTACAAACAATGATGATGGCTGAGTGTGTCATTTAAAACAAGATTTAAATGGTGTCATTTTGATTAATATGGATATAATTGAACTCAGGAACTGATGAAAATAAACATTGCAGTAGAAGACTGGTAGTAACATATGCATGGAAAAGGCCACAGGAACATTCAGGGCACACAAACAAAAAAATGATGATGTTGTGGAGATGGAATGAGAAATGATATTGAGACGGAAGAGGGTAAAGAGGATGGAACGCCAGGATCCAAAAAGCAAAGGCACCAAATGTATGTGGAATTCAAGCAGGCTCTGGTCTTTTAAATGTTCAGTCTGAGAAAGTTCCAGCCATTATGTTGAACTGTAGGTGCTGTAGGCAAAAGAAAAAAAAAACATAGAAAAAGGAGGTACAGGAGCCTTAGGACCCACAGCACCTGGCTTCAGGAACAGCTCACTTACCTCAACACTGAACTGATTTCACAACCTTTGGACTCATTTTCACTGATTGTTCAACTCATGCTCTCAGTATTATTATTATTATTATTTGAGGGGTTTTTTTGTATTTACACAACCTGTCATTTTTACATAGGTTGTCAGTGTTTGTGTGGAATTGTTCATTGATTCTATTGTTTTTCTTTGTTCTACTTCGAATGCCTGCAAAAAAATTGAACTCATGGTCCTGACGAAGGGTCTCGGCCTGAAACGTCGACTGCACCTCTTCCTAGAGATGCTGCCTGGCCTGCTGCGTTCACCAGCAACATTGATGTGTGTTGCTTGAACTCATGGTTGTCTACATTAACATATACAGATTTCGATAATAAATTTACTTTGAACTTTGAAAAGAAAGGTATCATAAGTTTTATTGTGGTGATAGAGAGCTGCAGGCTATGGACTAATACTGTAATGCCTAATTGTAATGTCCGTTAAATAATCCCGTCATAAGAAGAAATTGTAAATTGGGAACCATCAAATTAGTAGATAAGTATCTCTCTCCCGTCTGTGGCATGACCTCCAAGAGTGACATGAATTACTTCATCTGTTTCTCTTACCAGCATGTTTTTCACCTCTAAAGGGCATTGCTGGCTTTTAGTGGTAAAGAAGCCCAATATATGTCCCACAAGAAGGCATAAGACATACTGCAAATACACGCAGCACCTTCTGTACCTAACAGAATGGCCATTAAGTGTATGTCGGTGGTCATCTTCTGTTGTAGGCCATCTACTTCAAGATTCAATGTGTTGTATGTTCAGAGATACTATTCTGCACACTACTATTGTAACATGTGGCTGTTTGAGTTCCTGTCACTTTCCTGTCAACTTGAACTAGTCTAGTCATTCTCCACTGAACTCTCTCATTAACAAGGCATTTTCACCCACAGAACTGCCACTCACGATGTTTTTTTTTTGTTTTTTGCACCATTCTCTTATAAATTCTAGAGATTGTTGTGCGGGGAAAATCCCAGGAGATCAGCTTCTGATTTCCTCAAATTGATACTCAAACCACCCTGTCAGGCACCAAAAATCATTCTACAATCAAACTCACTGGATCACATATCTTCCTCATTCCGATGTATGGCTTGAACAACAACTAATCCTCCTGACCATGTCTGAATGTTTTTATGTGTTGAGCTGCTGCCACATGATTGGTCCTAGCCTGCACAACATCAAGGAGACCGTCAAGTACGTCATCCCACGTTAAGGACCCCCATCACCCAGGACATGCCCTCTTCTCATTGTTACCATCAAGGAGGAGGTGCAGGAGCCTGAAGACACCCACTGAACATTTCAGGAACAGCTTCTTCTCCTTTGCCATCAGATTTCTGAATGGAGAGTGAACCCATACACACTACCTCACTATTTTTGCTCTGTTTTGGTGCTACTAATTTAATTTATATATCTTTCTTGTTGTAATTTATAGTATTATTTATTATTATGAATTGCAATGTACTGCTGCTGCAAAACAACACATTTCAAGACATATTCCAGTGATATTAAACCTGATTCTGATTAGGTATTTGCATTAATGAGCAGGTGTACAGGTGCACCTAATAAAGTAGCCACTGGGTATATAATCCCTGAGGTAACATCATCAGGTGTGAACAATATTGACTCTTTTATTGACTTATAGGCCAGTGTAGAGTGAAAAGATTTCTACTAATAAAATCGAAACCAGTGGAAGCACACTCCTTTTGAGAATTGAGCTCCGAAGCTATTAACACTGCTGAATGCTGTGCTAGAATGTTCTGCAGAAATCCATTTACATTAAATTGGTTCCTGCAGTAAACACAACCCTTAAGATTCAAAGGCAGTGCTGATCAGCATGGTGTGTCACTGTCCAGAATATGTCTACAAATATAGCTTGCTGCTTAGCAGTGAATGAGCAGCTGATGCACACATCTATGTGACAGCTCATTTTCTTCTTCAGCAAGTTTTTACAAAAAAGAAACGAAAGAAGCAAGCAGGCGGAATTTTATTCAACCAATAAAGATGTGAAGCTCTACTGCTTGTTAAATTGAGGATAATCTGGCCAGCTGAGAGCAAAGGTCCAACTTCATCTCATCAGTCATTTCCTTCCACTTGGCATATCAGTGTCTCAGTGGTATTGTTCCCACTGCTAAATGGATTTTGAATTACAGTTCATATTTAACATGTATTTGCCTTGATTCATACCAAGAAAATTTCATGGCTTTTGTCTCTACAGTGAGAACAGAATTGGTATCAATCATTTATATACCAAGCCTAAATGTCAATTATAGCAGGAATTCTCAACCTTTTTACACCATTCAGCTAGGTGTCCATGGACACAGGTTGGGATCCCCTGAGTAGCTGAAGCAGCAACCAAATAAACTGGAAGCCCCTGGTGAAAGAGAATGACAATGGGTTTATGGTTCAGAATGCCTGAACAACTTGGCATCAGAAACGTAAACAGACTTCGCTTATTCCTAATTTTCAATGGTTTTATTATTATTGGACTCCTAATTTGCTGCAAAAGCCCAATTCATCATCAACAAATCGAAGGGGAGAGGCAGTAATCAATGTAAACTAATGAAGGTTTTGCTGGGGAGCCATCGAAGGCTTCAGTCCCGCCAATATTCACTTGAAATAAATACCAACTTATCACCAATGTAATGTGAGGGCACAGAATGTACTCTGGCTGGATATAGAGAGTATTGGTGATAACATCATCTTTCACTAACCAAGTTCTTGAAGTCCTGAAGGAGGTAGCCCTCAAACTGGACTTACAACTGGTGGTGAGAGAACCCAACATAAGGGATAAATGTGTGGGAGCAAAACCTGACCTCCCCCAATATGATGAAATGCAGAGAGAATGGAATTAACAAGTATATACAGTGTATTTTATAATTAATACACACAGCAGCCAACATGCACCGGGGACAAGCGAAGAAGTGTTCCTGCTGGTTGGTGGGGTACCAATCAAGCCGGATGCTTTGTTTTGAATGGTGATAAGCTCCTTGTGCATTATCGGAGCTGTATTCAAATGGGAAACTGGGTGGCATTCCATCATGCTACGACTTCCATTTTGTAGATGGTGGAAAATCTTTTGGAAACTAGGAGGTGAAGCACTTAGAATACATACCCAATCTCCGGTTTACCCTTTTAGCCATGGTGGTTCATTAGACTTTCTTCTGTTGGAGGTAAGGGAACCTAGAACAAGGATTGGCCGAGAACAAGAAGCTGCAGTGAAAAAACTAAACTGCAAAAATATCAGCAAAAGACAGAGCAAAAAAAAATCATACAGCCTCTACCAGGTCTATCTCAAGATGAGGCCTGCCACTCCAGGCCTTCTGAGATTACTTCCTTTTTCTGCACATTTTATTTCTTGCTCATCAGTGACCATCCTTTCTGCATAAGGTCAGAAGTAGAGGCGTTCACTGATTTTTGTACAATATCCAGCTCCATTCACAACTTCTCAGCAAACGTGGCTGCCCATCCAGCAAGACCCAGACGACATTCAAGTATGGGTGATCTGTTGCAAGCAACATTTATGGCGAAACATGTCCAGAGCATCATTACCTCCAACAGAAGAGAGTCTAATGAACCGCCTTAATATTCAATAGAGGTTCCACTGCTGACACCCCACCATGAGCATTTGTGGGAGAACAGAAATTCATTGAAATACCATGGCTAAAATGGTAAACCAAAGACTAGTATCTATTCTAAGTGCCTCACCTCCTAGTTTCCAAAAGATTTTCCTCCATCTACAAAATGGATTTCATAGCATGATGGTATGCCATCCAGTTACCCATTTTATTGCAGTTCCAACAATGCACAATGAGCTTAACACCATCCAAAACAAAGCATCCTGCTTGATTAGTACCCCATTAATCAGCCAAGACACTTCTTCCTGTGTCCCCAGTGCATTTTTACTACTGTGTGTACCAACTGTAAAGTACAACTCTCTCAGCAATTCCTAACCTTACAACTACTATCGCCAAAATGGACTAGGACAGCAAGTGCATGAAAGCACCACTACATGCAGTCATACAGCATCATGACTTGAATATATTCAGCACTCCTTCATTGCCACGTGGTTTCATGCTTGGAACTTTCTTCTCAACACCACTGTAGAACAATAAACACAAAATACTCTGCAGATGCTGGGGCCAAAGCAACACCCACAACACGCTGGAGGAACTCAGCAGGTCGGGCAGCATCCATGGAAATGAACAGTCAACGTTTCGGGCCGAAACCCTGTAGAACTGTTTCCATCACAAGGAAGAAAATAACTTGAGTCAATTCACTACAACTTCCCAATTGAAAATTAGGACTAGGCAATAAATAAACACACGAGATTCCGTGGGTGCTGGAAATCCAGAGCAACACACACAAAATGCTGGAGGAACTCAGCAAGTCAGGCAGCATCCATGTTCATGAATAAACAGTTGATATTTCAGACAGAGAACCTGCTTTAGGACTGGAAAGGAAGGGGGGAAATGCCAGAATAAAAAAGCGTGGGGAGGGAAGGGAGGATAAACTACAAGGTAATAAATGAAGCCAGGTGGTTGGGGGAGGGGGAAATGAAGGAAAAAGTTGGGAGCTGGTAATTGGAAGGGCTGATGGCAATATATGCAGACTTGGCCCAGGTACACTCTGATCCCAACAAGTGAATAACTGACTACAAAAAAATACGACACAGCAGCAGAGCAACACAGATGCACATATTAAATGTGGTAGCTGGATTCTCTCAGCATAGAAGCCATAAGTTAGATATTGATGAGTCATGGGGGACTGGGTTGGAGTGCGTTGGAAGAGCTTAGTTGAAAATCCATTACTGGTGGTGGAGCTCGGTGCTGGTGATTGGTATAGGGAGGACTGCCAGTGTGTAAGTGGGAAGGTCAAAGTGTATTCAGCATCCAAGGTGGAGGTAATTGCCATCTTTCTACTTGTGAAGCGGTAATCTGAGAGATGATGAGGGACATCAGAGGTAGGATCTTGGGAAATAGGAGGAATTACAGAGCACAAGATGGCAGACATGCAGATTGTAGGGTCACCGGGCCTCATGGAGATTAAAGAACAGGCAATTATCCCCTCACTACTCAGACCATTGATATCAGGTCAGGAAAGCGAGTGGCCAACTGATTTTACCAAGTGATGCAAAATGATCTCAGGGAACAAAGAAGTTCCTAACTGAAATCTCTTACCATCTGTGTTTGGGATTTTAGTATATTAAACTTTACTCAGATCCATAGATAAGTTTCAATTGGCTTTTCCATATATAAAAGATATCGTGAATGTAAGTAGTTATTAGTATTGATAACATAACTCATTTTATATTCATTGTTTTGAATAACAAATAATTCAAAACTATGAATTACACGATGTTCTTCGCTGGGCGCAAGCCTATTGGAACTATTCAGAATCAAAATCATATTTATTATCACTGATATATGTTGTTAAATTTGTTGTTTTGCAGGAACAGTACAATGCAATACATAAAAAACACTAAGTTACAATAAGAAATATAAAAACAATAAATAAATTGAGCAATAAGAGAGAATAGTGAGATATTGTACAAGAGTCCGTGGACCATTCAGAAATCTGATGGTGGTGATTGTCACATCAGCCCGTGTCCTGCAGATGAGGAGATTACTTGATCAGTACTTAAGCAGTGAGCAAAATTATTCTGAGCATTTCAGATTAGTTACAAGTATTGCAGGAAAAACCATAGCTTTTCTCATCCACAAAAATGTTGTGATCAAGATCTGTTCTGTTGAGTTGGAATATTAGAAGATATAGAGAGCTGCAGTGGGTCTCACACCAAAACAGAAGTATTCTTGGAACAGTAATTTGGATTATGTTGGTTAGATCCAGCAATAGTCTCTAAGGTACATTGCTATTTCAAAAAGTAGGACACTGATGAGTAGTAACCCTAATGAGATCAAAATTAAGAACATCCCTTCAGTGAGTAAGTTTGCACTGCAAGACAATGGCAGTGCAGTTAATGACCAAATTCTTCAGCTGAGATAGAATGTTGTCATTCATTGAAATGTCACACAGACAATGACGTCTGCCCCTTATATTTGTCTTTTGTGCTACTGATACTACAATACATTTTACAGGATAGTTGGCTTCCAGGTAGTTCACAACAATTCTTGTCACAAATTAGCTATCTTTCGGAGTGCAGTAATTACTCTGTTTATCATACAGGGATATACTGTAGATCTGATATGTGTTAAAGAGAGTTAACAACTAACTCTGCATATTTTCTTTAAGTGATGAGTCTGTCATTTTTATGGAATGATGCGTTTTACCATTTTAACTTATATTTTCAAGGAACTTAAATGGTGCTGACGGGGCCAACTTATTCTTCCTTTTCAGAGGATGGTAGGGTTAACTGTAGTGCTGTGGGCCTGGATTATGTACAAGTCGTAGAGTATAAATATGCCCAATATCCTTCCCTTAAAGTGAATTGTTAGAATTTTACAACTTGGTAATTTTATAGTCACTATTACTGATAAAGTCACTTTAATTTCAAATTAAATACAGTATTTAAAATTAAATGGCAAACCTGATTTCATCTTGAATATTCAGAGCTTGGATTGTCAGTTTTGTAATCTAACCATGCTGCTCACTATAGACTTGAAGCATGCAAAGTAGGAATGTCAGGCTGATTTGCAGATCTATCATTTCTTTAAGCTCTATAATACACACAAGTAGCTCAGGTATTTCTGCAAGATTTTATGGATAAGTTAATTCATTCATTCATTCAGTCAAGTAGATCCATCTCTATAAGACTTCAAGATTGTAATTTCATTTGTTTTTTTCCAAACATAATACAATGAAGGCTGTAGCTTAGAATCACCGACCATATTACACATTACACAGCACCTTTTGCTTTGGGATTTCTTACATTGATGATTTATTTATAACCATGAGTTTTCATCCACACATCCAGTACTGTCAGTGCCAGAGGTATCACTCCGGCATTCTGAAACATTTGCAGTCTCAAAGCGGGTCAATATTGATATTAATGTAACCTGACACCTTACAAATGATCTACCAGCAAGAAACGAAAATGTGCAAAACACATTAACTGATTCGATTGCTTTACCTTGAAGAGTCGTTGTGTTGAAGTCAACCTTACCTAAATCTGGAATCCCTGTAGAAGTTTCATTTTCCTCCTTTTCAAACACTAACCACATTGTGCATGATCATATTATTTCACACCATTAGAATGCTAAATCAACATGCCTAAAATCTCATTCACATTGGTTCTTGGCTACATTTGATTTTGTAGTCCCACAGGCCCACTCAAACCCTAGGCCCAGCTGTCTCAGACCTGCAGTGAGGTGGAACAGTCTGCAAACAGGAACTATTACCTAGGCAACGGATCACAGAGCCCCTTCTCCAAGCTGTCCTGATGGTCTTTTGACATCTCTCCACTGAACAACTGTACCTGGCACTGAACAATTATACCTGATGATTAGGGACTTTGCATAAGGATTTATGTTTTTTTAATAAAATGTATTTAAAACAAATAGAAATATTAAATTGACAACACATACAAAATGCTGGAGGAACTCAGCAGGTCAGAGCATCTATGATGAAGGGTCTCAGCCCGAAACACTTCCATAGATGCTGCCTGACCTGCTGAGGTCCTCCAATGTTTTATGTATGTTGCTTTGGATTTCCAGCATTTTCAGACTTCCTTGTGTTTATAATAAATTAACATGTATTTGTTGATTTGTGACAGTGATACATTCTTGGAAAGTATTATGTTAACAAAATTTTGAAAGTTATAAAAGCTGGGCAAGGTATTTTCCTATAGTGTATTCCTGTGCAAAAAAAACACCTAAAAACAGATTCATAAATCAGAGGTAGTTATGACAAAGTCAACAGCATTACAACATTTTACATATAATGTTCATAAATTGATCAAGATGTGTACTTGAACATACGTTACAATATCACAATTAGTTTATAGTATTATGGCTGATGAAAATAAAGAGAAAGGTTATATCTGTTATTTAACAAATACAGACTTTGCATCGTTTGAAATGGTAACACATTTATAAACAGGAAACAATCATGGCTTCTAGCTCTACACTTGAGCGCGGCCTCCCAGTTCACCAAAGTCACCTCTAGTTTGCACACTGGGAACTGAAGTTCTTTATTATGTATACATATAACAACACATCTTCCACTTTTAAAGAAAACAAACACAATAGTATGTCGTTATAAGCCTGCAAGACACAATAATGCTTTCCAGCAAAGATATTTACATTAACTTCAATTGTAATAAGCAAATAGTCTCTTATTCACTCAGCCACTCTCAATCTGGCTCTGTGATGGCTTAATGATCCCTTTTGGACTGCTATTTGCTTCTGCAGATGTTTTGCTTTCACTTGCTGCATTAATACCAGTGTCCTTTTGAGAATTCTGACCTATGTGCTCATTTCTTTCACGTCCTTCTGCCAAGATCCAGTATGTTTGTCTCTGTTCTTGATCTTGTTGTGTGACCATAATTCACTCCCCGTGCTTCATAATGGAGCCTATTGTGTCACACACACAGGAACTGGCTTTAACTGGTGTGTTAACATGAGAGAGAGAAAAACAACGCACATGCATAGATAACAGATCGATACATCGTGCTGGGGGGGGGGGGGTGGTCATTGTTGTCATTGTTCCAAAAGAAATAGATCCATACATTACACTTCCTCCTCCTTTAGACCAATGCGATGTAAAACTATATATGTACATAACATTCAATTCCCTTCTGTAAACCCATATTCCAAATAAACATGCTTTCACAATGACAGTCCATAACTAACTTCACAGTTCTGAAGGTTCAATCTTCTGGGTGGTGCTCTGTTTCTTTCAGGATAGAAACTCTGGGCCTGTGGAGTGGCATCAGCTTTGGTAGGTGTCTTGTCTAAGACAACGTTCTCAGTTTCTGGTGTCACATTACTGTCAATGACATCATCACTGAGAGGTAAGTCTGGTGACTGTAATGTGTTTGTCTTGTGGATACAGTTGACTCAGTTGTGTTCTTCAGTTGAGCATCCAGTATCTGGTCCACATGACATTTCCATGTCTGATCCCCAACATTCATTGTGTGCATCAGTGATCCTATCCTACCAGGGGTCGACTTGTCTTCTCAGTAATCACGCGCTAGGACTTCCTGGCCAGTATCGAAGCTCCTTGCTGCTTTACTTGGCAACTGGCTGAACTGATTATTTTGCACTTCCCATCCATAGATCTGGTTTCAGGAGATGTATGAGAGATCTCAGATTCCTGCTCATGAACAACATTGCAGGTGTTTGATTTGTCATCGCATGAACAGAGTTCTGATACACAAAAAGGAAGTTGTCCACCTTGTGCTGTAGAGAAATGTCCTCCTTGTCCATTGCTTTAATGGACTTCTTAAAGCTTTAGATAAACCTTTCAGCTAAGCCATTCATTGCTGGGTGGTGAAGAGCTGACTTGAAATGTCTGATGACATTTTCTCCAGGAGCAGTCAGAATTCTTCTGACGTGTATTGTGGTCCGTTGTCACGCACAGTTTTTTCTGGTAAGCCATTTCTGGTGAAGATAGTCCTCAGGGTGGAGGCAGTCTTTGCTGAAGTGGTTGACTTCACAGGTATAACCTCCAGCCACTTTGAATGAGCATCCACAGCAATCAGAAACATGGAGTCCATGAAAGGCCCAGCAAAGTCAATACGTACTCTTTGCCATGGTGGTGGCGGTCACTGCCACGGGTGTAGTGGTTCCTGTGGGGGTGCATTTTGAACTTTTGGCTTTTGGCCAAGTCTTCAATCTGTTTATCTACTCCTACCCACCACACTTGGCTCCGAGCGAGACTCTTCATCTTGACTGTACCCAGGTGTCCTTCATGCAGGTTTTCTAACACAGCTCTGAACTACATCCATGTGGTCAGTAAGTCTTTGCACAAGTTCCATCTGATTCTGTCTCCATTCACAGAGGTTCTCTGTTGACTGTGTTTCAGAGATATCAACTCCTCCTGTTGGCTTGTATAGAACTGTTGCTGTCCTTCTGACCGAGGTCTCCCCATCTTCCTTTTTATTTTTCCTCCTCAAGTTCCGAAAGGATCATGGAGATTTTTTTGATTTCCAATTTTTAACTGAAATTTGATGAGAGACAGATTTTGAACAAGAGCTGCGTAATGTAGAAGCAAGACTGGCAACTTCCCCATCATGATCACTCTGTTCAACACTGGCATCCTGACTGTCAAGCTGGTGTAGCTGATACGGATGTCTACGGAAGCCAGAGTTTTTGTGCTTCTCTTTCATAACAACTCTGGAACTCTCATGGATGCTGGAATGAGTTTCTCAAGCTACATCAGGTAAGCATCCATACCCTCAAAGACATCTGTGTACGCTTTGTTGAGTGTAGCCTGATCACCTTTGGTCTGTGAAGGGACTACCAACACTCTTTCCACCAGGTTGAGCTTTTCATATGCCTCATATTGGCTGTAATCTCTTATCTACAATCAGTAACTGTGCTTTTAGGTGCTGCCTTTCGTGTACAGCCCCCTTTCACTGGAACGTTCTCTCCAGTATAGCCTGTCACTTGTAACTTCACTGGGTATATCTTGTTCTTTACTTTGAGAGTCTTATCATCATCCATTGGCAACAAATTCACCTGGGCTCCAGTGTCAAGCTTGAACGGAATTACTGACTAATTCAGTCACTGGAACAATCCATTCGGTTTTACCAGCACCAGCAGTCTGCAGGAAATTTACAAAGACTGCCTCCATTTCCTCAGCAACTGTGTTTTCCTTTTTCTTGGTAGCCCCAGCTTTACAGCACTTTTCAAAATGATTCTTCTTCCCACAGTTATTGCAGGATTTCCCATAAGCAGGACACATTGTTGGATTGTGCCTACTTCCACACTTGCTGCATTTACTGTTTGAGCCTACCTTTTTACTATGCTGTAGCTTTTGGAAATGCCTTCTGCCCTGCCCCTCTGTTTTCACAGCGTGTACTGTTGTTTCTGTTCTGTGCAGCTCCATAGCTTGTGCTTGTGTGGTCTCCGCTGCCCCATATATATTGATACCCTTTTCTAGTTTCAAATCTTTTTCACAGAACAAGCTTTATCTTAGCCCATTATCTGGGATTCCACAAACTATCTTGCCTTTGACTAGTGAGTCTCTCAAATCTCCAAAATCCCAGGACTTACTCAGTGTATGAAGCTCAGCTAAGTATTGGTCAAAGCTGACACCTTGTTTCTCTGTTCACAGGTAAAGAACTGATACCTTTAAAACATGATGTTTATACTTGGGACAAAATACTCCTCAAATTCTGTCATCAGAGTATCCAATGTCAAGGCTGCCTCATCAGCTTGAAAGTTGTCATAGATGTTCAAAGCATCTTCGCCAATTGCATGCAGAAAGATAGATGATTTCAGCTTTTCATCTGCCCCGTTGGCTCTGCTCATCACTAAATATATAGTGAATCAATGTTTGAAGCGTTTCCAGTTATCAGCTAGATTGCAGTAAACTGCATAGCTGTGGGAGGATGTAGGTTATCCATTACAGAATTTTTTGGGCTTCTCTGTTGCTGAATCCGGTAAACTTTGGCAGCTTCAAGACACAACATGCTCTCTGGGCAGCAGCTTCTCTCTGACGGAAACAACGTCTCTTTCTTAGTCGATTGTGGTATTTATTTACACACCATATTTAGACCTCATGCTGACTTCTAGCACCATGTTATGCTTGTTCTTTTAACAAAGACAAACTTCGCATGGGTTTAAATGCTAGCACATTTATTAACAGGAAACGGTCATTGCTTCTAGCTCCCCACTTTAGCATGCGCTCCCAGTTCACTAAAGTCACCTCTGGTTCCAGGTGAACCGCCCACATTGCGCATGGGAACTGAAGTTCTTTATTGTGTACACACATAATAACACAAGAAGCAATCAAATCATTTACCTATATTTATTTCAGTTTAGATTGGTAACCCCATTCAATTTAGTATGGTCCACAAGCTAGGACTGGCATACAGGTGAGGGACCTGTTCAAAGGCACCAGGCATATAGTGTCCAGTACATTCTTAAATTCTGTGTTGTAGTGCACAGACACTGATGCCTGGAATGTGTCAACTAACTATTACCACAATGTGGCTCACTGTTAAATCCAATATAGCCCATCTGTGTTGATTCAGGAGATGTTGTAAAAACCTATTATGAATCTGCTAAAGAACTTCAGTGTCATTTTGGCACAAACTTGTCTGCTCACCTCAACCAAGAAAAAAGTTAAAATCCCCATTACCTTTAATCAAAGTTAATAACTCTTTATTTATGTATTCTAGCAATTAACACATAGTACCAGGTAGTTATACATAACTCTCCCTGAAGTTTTATTTTTTTTCACTTAATTATATCATTAATGTTTTGGCTGCCTGTCAATTCTTGTTTTATTCACATTGTTGAAATTATTTCAACCTTCAACACTTCCCCAAGACTACTTTACTTCCTCTAGCATTTTCCTATATTTACAAAAGAGACCTGCTTAACATTAGTTAATTCTAAATTGTATTTTAACTATCTAATATATGACAGGTCAACAGCCATGATGGGAAATATTAGAGGGGAAGAAAAAGGCTCAAAGAAATAATTGAAAGGGTATTTTTACCTTTATGTAGTACCCGGAGACAATTTTATTGAAAATAGATGAAAATAATCAACACCTTATTTTTCATTAATTTCTGATTATTATTTCCTTTTAACTTCACCAAGTTTACACAAACTCAAAATCAGTAGCTTTATTTTAAAGGCCAGATTAAATTAGTTGGATAACTCACGATTATCAACTGTCCCACTGTAATTGCATCAATAGAAAAAGTAAATTACCTCCAGATGACATTTTATTTATTGCAAGTGAATTTGATTTTATGAATATAAATTGGTTTTGATTTTAATCAATCACCATTGTTTTGAGACTCATAACCAATTCAATTCTGTAGGAATACAAAATAAAATAACAAGTCTAGATAGCAAGCGTACATCTGTATTCATTTGGTTCTTCTGCTAAGGCTCTCTGTTCACTATTGGACTTTGCCTTCAGAGCCTAATGTCAATGATGTTTGTTTCAATGTGAATATTTTGGCGGTGGTCCAATATAATGCTATTAATTTCCTCTTGCTCTAACATGCATTGTTTACCCTTCTGTTTATGCTTTCCATTTATTATTTCTCCTAATTGGTATTTCCTTGATTTAACGCTGTAATTTTATGTGAAGCAAGCAGAAGTTTCGACAGTATGAACTGCTCAGTTATCCAAACTGTGGACAGAATAGGAAATCATAACAAATTCTGAACAGATTACTTACTGTGAAACAACACCCAAGATGCAGATATAATACACTTGCCTCTTGTGCTATAAAGAATCCAGTGTAAATATTTATTTTATTGGATGAAAAAAAATCAGAGTGAAAGTTTCTGGTTGCTTAGGCAACTTTAGGACATAACCCCAAACAAGATTACAGGCGTCAAGCATTATATTATTAGTTGCATATAATACCACATCTGTAATTAAAATCCCATTTCTGAGTGGGATTACCAATTTAATTCCAAACGGTTACTGATCCACATATAAAGGCCCATCTAAAATTGCTTCATTCTATCATGAAAATAACAGCATAACCCTGTGAAAATACATCAGACTTTATCAGCAAACAACAGGGGTAATTTTCAACTTATCTCTGAAGCATAAAATGGGTTGGATGCTGAGATTTTTGTTTGCATTGTCGTGATGAAAAGAGCGTGTGTTCAGTTCCTGGAATTAGCCTCGAAAGCAAATGACAGATTATGCTCCATTGGTAGGTTGCAATTGGCTTTCTGTGTGTCAGTGAGAAATGGTTTATAGAAAATCAATTTCTTATGAAGTTATTAGAGGAAGTCAATAGTACAGTTAAGTGGCCAAACTTACTGTAAGTGGGTGATTTACCTTTTAAACATACATAAAACAACATGGCAAAAAAGGAGGCCAAGCAGATCACCGGGTGTGTGTCAGTTCCCCAGAGATAAATCCGGATAGTCCCACTCACTCTTCCTTCCACATTTCCTTGTGCCTTTTTCCTCCATTAAAGTATTTATCTCTTTTCCTTTTGCGAGTTATTATTTAATTGACTCCAATGCCTCTGAAACCTAATCACACACCACACATAAAATGTTGTCACATCGGATCTCGGTGCAACAGCCAGCTGCACTAAATACAATGACTCCCAAAGCACCTGCATGTCTGGCCATTGCTCGCCCACCCTCCCGGCTGGTCTGAAAATGAGAGGTGAACCACACAGAAACAGGTCGAGGAAGAGAGGAATGGAAGGAAGTGGTAATGGTGGGGAGAGCAGAAACACCAGCAGGGAGAAGATGGTTGAATGACCTGTTACATTACATTCTATGTAATTTGGCTGTGCAGACCAAGTTAATGGTTATATTTAAAGCAGAGATTGATAGGTTCTTGATTAGTATCAACATCAAATGTTACGGGGAGAAGGCGGCTTATGGTCAATCGACTTGAAAAGTACAGACATATGGATTAGCAGCAGCCGTAGACCATTCTGCCTTCGAGAATGCTTTTCTACTTCACAAGATCATTGATAGGGTTCATAGAGAGATACAGCACAGAAACAAGCCTTTCACCTCTCTGAGTCCATGCTGATCATCAGCCAACCATTCGCACTAATTCATCAATCCCATTTTTTAAAATTTTTGGTGATCAGATTGTATCTTGGACTCTATAGTCCCATCTACTCACCTGCAATCTTTAATTTCTTTGTTAATTAAGAATCTATTCACTTCTGTCTTTAAAACATTCACCCTTAGAGAAATACAATTCAAAATCTCTTGATTGTGAGAGAAAATGTTTTGCTTCTTTGTGTCCTAAATGGGCAGCCACTTACTTTTAAAAAATGACTCATGGTCCTAGATTATTTCACAAGATGAAACATTTTTTTCTTTCAAAATGCACCCTGTCAAGACCTCTCAGATCATATGTGATTCAATCAAGTCCCCTCTAACACTTCTACACTCCTGTGGATGCAAAACATTTCCACATATGACATTAACCCTTCCAGATATTTGTTTCATAAACCTTCTCTGATCTTTCTGCTGCTACACTATTAACATTATTTTCATAAGACAAAAAGATCAATGCTATGCACAATACTCCAAATATGACCTCACCAATGTCCAATATAAAAGAAGCATAACCTTACTATTTCTGTATTTAGTTCCTTTACCAAGAAACAATGGTGATCTATTAACTTTCCTAATAATATATTGTATCTATAAATTAATTAATTATGGGTCTTGAGATAAAACACCAGATCCCTCTACATCTCAGAGTTCTGCAATCTCTCAACATTTCAATAGTATGCTTCTCAGCTAACTTTTGTATCTATCTTTGCATCTTCATCTAATATATCTTGCAAAGGCTGAGTTGCCAGCACTGATCCCTGTTACATCTACCTGTTACACCCTGGTAACCAGATAAGGACACATTTATGCCTACTCTCAGTTTACTACCAAGTTAGCTCCTCCAACATAAGCTTTTATTTTCGCCAGTTATCTTCAATGTGGTACCCTCATGTATTTTATTTTCCTAAACTAGTTGTATGCATTTCATGGATGTTGCCTAGGCTTTTGTCTGCCAAAATATACAAGGAGCACAAATCTATTAAGAGCCTTGATATCCGAGCCTTTTGACATATTCCTCAAAGAAAGAGCAACAATACATACTTAAGCTTTGAAAGTATTGAGTATAGTTGTAAAGCTTGTCGATATATATGTGCTTCTCAGTGAATTATTGGTTGTTAATGCATGAACTCTAACTGCTGCACTCCAGTTCAACATCTGATTCATACTAGGTTATAAATTTAAAAGTTGCAGGTGAACTTGTTGCTGACTCGCCCATCCTCTGGGCTTCCCCC
Source organism: Mobula birostris (assembly GCF_030028105.1). NCBI lineage: Eukaryota > Metazoa > Chordata > Chondrichthyes > Myliobatiformes > Myliobatidae > Mobula > Mobula birostris. The sequence goes on from NC_092383.1 coordinate 71,858,635, forward strand.
CTCCCCCTTTCTTTCTCCCTAGGCCTCCCGTCCTATGATCCTCTCATATCCCTTTTGCCAATCAACTGTCCAGCTCTTGGCTCCATCCCTCCCCCTCCCACTTTCAAATCTCTCACTAGCTCTTCTTTCAGTTAGTGCTGACAAAGGGTCTCGGCCCGAAACGTCGACTGTACCTCTTCCTAGAGATGCTGCTCGGCCTGCTGCATTCACCAGCAACTTTTATGTGTGTTGCTTGAAATTCCAGCATCTGCAGATTTCCTCGTGTTTGCGAGGTTCTAAATTTGTCTTTTTTAAGATAGCTTGTGACTATTTATTCAGATTCATAGTGGCACAGAACTGATACTTTCTCTACTGTTTAAGTTCCTTCACATTCACGACAATAAATTTCAATGCATAATTTAGTTTTAATCACTACTTTCTATCTGTAGTCATTTTTAAAATTCTAAACAGGTTATTGATCCTTGCTACTTTACAAAAAAAAGAAAGACAATGAAAAGAACTTTAATCTTGGCAATGGTTGATAAGATAAATGGGCAGTAAAATAAATAAATTGGATAACCTCTGAGTTAAAAGAAAAGTTCATATAAGCATTTATTATGAATGGATTAAACTTCCCCAATCAGAGGTTTAGTCTTGCTTTGTCGTAAATATAGGAGAGTACTGATTTATGCAACACTTAGCTTTTAAATCAAAGCAACTCTTAGAATTGTCTTTTAATGATATTCTTAGGGACAGGAACTTCCTATGTGTATCTAATAGCTTATTAACAACTTGTTAACATTACCAGGTATATGCAAACTATCTTGAAAGATTCAATAACCTCCCCTGAGCTTTCAAATTATTGATATTTATCAACTTTAATTGCCCAACCATAATTGCCCTTGAACCTACTGCTTGTAAGGCCATTAAAAAGAGTCAACCACACTGGTGGGGTCTGGAGTCACACATAAGCTGGACAAGGTAAAAATGGCATTTTCTTTCCCCTAATGACAAGGTTTTAATTCCACATGCCAATTGTTAACATTATTAAAGTTTTTTTGTTCAGCTTAATTTCCACCTCATTGTTTGAATTTAAAGTCCTTGTCTGTCATGGAGAGATGTGAATTTGAATTGTTGGTCTTAGATCGTAAGACCACAAGACATAGGAGCAAAATTAGGTTATCTGGCCCATTAGGTCTGCTCTACCAATCCATTATGGGTGATTTATTATGCTTCTCAACCCTATTCCCCTGCCATCTTCTTATAACCTTTGACCCCACTCCCCTTACCTATCAACCTCTATTTTAAGTATGCGCAGTGACTTGGCCTCCACAATCATCTGTAGCAATGAATTCCACCTTCTGGGTAAACAAATCCCTTCTCATCTCTGTTCTAAAGGGATGCCCTTGTATTTTGAGGCTGCATCCTCTGGTCCTAGACTCCCCCACTATTGGAAGTGTTCTCTTCACGCCCACTCTATCTAGGACTTTCAATATTTGGTAGGTATCAATGAGATTATTTCCTCCCCCACCCCTTATTTTTTTTAAACACTAGTGAGTATAGGTCAAGAGCCATCAAGTACTCCTCATATGTTAACCCCTTAAGTCGAGTGACATTTGCAATTTTACTGTCCTTCGGGTGAAGGTTATTAAAGGTTCAAAAAACTAGATAATGATAGGAATCTAGAAGATTATAAGGCTAGCAGCAAGGAGCTGAAGGAAGAAATTAGGAGAGCCAGAAGGGGCCATGAGAAGGCCTTGGCAGACAGGATTAAGGAAAACCATATAACCATACAACCATATAACAATTACAGCACGGAAACAGGCCATCTCGGCCCTTCCAGTCCGTGCCGAACTCTTACCCTATCCTATTCCCACCGACCTGCACTCAGCCCATAACCCTCCATACCTTTCCTGTCCATATATCTATCCAATTTAACTTTAAATGACAACATAGAACCTGCCTCAACCACTTCTGCTGGAAGCTCATTCCACACAGCTACCACTCTCTGAGTAAAGCAGTTCCCCCTCATGTTACCCCTAAACTTTTGTCCTCTAATTCTCAACCCATTCCCTCTTGTTTGAATCTTCCCCACTCTCAATGGAAAAAGTCTAACTGCGTCAACTCTGTCAATCCCCCTCATAATTTTAAACACCTCTATTAAGTCTCCCCTCAACCTTCTACGCTCCAAAGAATAAAGACCTAACTTGTTCAACCTTTCTCTGTAACTTAGGAGATGAAACCCAGGCAACATTTTAGTAAACCTCCTCTGTACTCTTTCAATTTTATTGATATCTTTCCTATAATTCGGTGACCAGAACTATACACAATACTCCAGGTTTGGCCTTACCAATGCCTTATACAACAAATTCAACATTACATCCCAACTCCTATACTCAATGCTCTGCTTAATAAAAGCCAGCAAACCAAAAGCTTTCTTCACCACCCTATCCACATGAGATTCCATCTTCAGGGAACTATGCACCATTATTCCTAGATCCCTCTGTTCTAAAGCATTCTTTAATGCCCTACCGTTTACCATGTATGTCCTATTTTGATTAGTTCTACCAAAATGTAGCACCTCACATTTTTCAGCATTAAACTCCATCTGCCATCTTTCCACCCACTCTTCTAACTGTCCTAAATCTCTCTGCATGTTTTGAAAACCTACCTCATCATCCACAACACCACCTATCTTAGTATCATCTGCATTCTTACTAATCCAATTTACCACCCCATCATCTAGATCATTAATATATATTACAAACAACATTGGACAGTACAGATCCCTGAGGCACACCGCTACACACCCTCCTCCAATCTGATACACAGTTATCCACCACTACTCTCTGGCGTCTCCCATCTAGCCACTGCTGAATCCATTTTACTACTTCCATATTAATGCCTAACAATTGAACCTTCTTAACTAACCTTCCGTGTGGAACCTTGTCAAAGGCCTTACTGAAGTCCATATAGACAACATCCACTGCTTTACCCTCATCAACTTTCTTAGTAACCTCATCAAAAAATTCAATAAGATTTCTCAAACATGACCTTCCACGCACAAATCCATGTTGACTGTTCCTAATCAGACCCTGTCTATCCAGAAAATTATATATACCATCTCTAAGAATACTTTCCATCAATTTACCCACCACTGACGTCAAACTCACAAGCCGATAATTGCCAGGTTTACTCTAAGAACCCTTTTTAAACAATGAAACCACATGAGCAATACGCCAATCCTCCGGCACCATCCCCGTTTCTAATGACATTTGAAATATTTCTGTCAGAGCCCCTATTATTTCTACACTAACTTCCCTCAAAGTCCTAGGGAATATCTTGTCCGGACCCGGAGACTTATCCACTTTTATATTCCTTAGAAGTGTCAGTACTTCCTCTTCTTTAATTGTCATACTTTCCATAACTACCCTACTTGTTTCCTTTACCTTACACAATTGAATATCCTTCTCCTTAGTGAATACCGAAGAAAAGAAATTGTTCAAAATCTCCCCCATCTCTTTTGGCTCCGCACATAGCCATCCACTCTGATTCTCCAAGGGACCAATTTTATCTCTCACTATCCTTTTGCCACTAACATAACCGTAGAAACCCTTTGGATTTATTTTCACCTTACTTGCCAAAGCAGCCTCGTATCCTCTTTTAGCTTTTCTAATTTCTTTCTTAAGATTCTTTTTACATTCTTTATATTCCTCGAGTACCTCATTAACTCAAAACTCCAAGTCATTCTACAAATATGTGAAGAGCAAGAGGATAAGACGTGAGAGAATAAGACCAATCAAGTGTGACAGTGGAAAATTGTGTATGGAACCGGAGGAGATGGCAGAGGTACTTAATGAATACTTTGCTTCAGTATTCACTACGGAAAAGGATCTTGGCAATTGTAGGGATGACTTGCAGCAGACTGAAAAGCTTGAACATGTAGATATTAAGGAAGAGGATGTTCTGGAGCTTTTGGAAAGCATCAAGTTGGATAAGTCACTGAGACCGGACGGGATGTACCCCAGGCTACTGTGGGGAGCAAAGGAGGAGATTGCTGAGTCTCTGGTAATGATCTTTGCATCATCAATGAGGATGGGAGAGGTTCCGGAGGATTGGAGGGTTGTGGATGTTGTCCCATTGTTCAAGAAAGGGAGTAGGGATAATCCAGGAAATTATAGACCACTGAGTCTTACTTCAGTGGTTGGTAAGTTGATGGAGAAGATCCTGAGAGGCAGGACTTAAGAACATTTGGAGAGGCATAATATGATTAGGAATAGTCAGCATGGCTTTGTCAAAGGCAGGTCGTGCCTAACGAGCCTGATTGAATTTTTTGAGAATGCAACTAAACACATTGATGAGGGTAGAACAGTAGACATAGTGTATATGGATTTTAGCAAGGTATTTGATAAGGTACCCCATGTAAAGCTTATTGAGAAAGTAAGGAGGCATGGGATCCAAGGGGACATTGCTTTGTGGATCCAGAACTGGCTTGCCCACGGAAGTCAAAGAGTGGTTGTAGATGGGTCATATTCTGCATGGAGGCTGGTGACCAGTGGTGTGCCTCAGGGATCTGTTCTGTGACCCCTACTCTTTGTGATTTTTATAAATGACCTAGATGAGGAAGTGGATGGATGGGTTAGTAAATATGCTGATGACACAAAGGTTGGGGGTGTTGTGGATAGTGCGGAGGGCAGTCAGAGGTTACAGAGTGACATTAATAGGATGCAAAACTGGGCTGAGAAGTGGCAGATGGAGTTCAACCCAGATAAGTGTGAGGTGGTTCATTTTGGTAGGTCAAATATGATGGCAGAATATAGTGTTAATGGCAAGACTCTTGGCAGTGTGGAGGATCAGAGGGATCTTGTGGTCCGAGTCCACAGGACGCTCAAAGCTGCTACGCAGGTTGAATCTGTGGTTAAGACGGCATACGGAGCACTGGCCTTCATCAATCGTGGGATTGAGTTTAAGAGCCGAGAGGTAATGTTGCAGCTATATACGACCCTGGTCAGACCCCACTTGGAGTACTGTGCTCAATTCTGATCACCTCACTACAGGTAGGACATGGAAACCATAGAAAGGGTGCAGAGGAGATTTACAAGAATGTTGCCTGGATTGGGGAGCATGCCTTATGAGAATAGGTTGAGTGAACTCGGCCTTTTCTCCTTGGAGCGACAGAGGATGAGAGGTGACCTGATAGAGGTGTACAAGATAATGAGAGGCATTGATCGTGTGGATAGTCAGAAGTTTTTACCCAAGGCTGAAATGGCTAGCATGAGAGGGCATAGTTTTAAGGTGCCTGGAAGTAGGTACAGAGGGGATGTCAGGGGTATGTTTGAGTGGTAAGTGCAAGGAATGGCCTGTCGGTGACAGTGGTGGAGGTGGAAATGATAAGGTCTTTTAAGAGACTCCTGGATGGATACATGGAGCTTAGAAAAATAGAGGGCTATGGGTAAGCCCAGGTAGTTCTAAGATAGGGACATGTTCGGCACAGTTTTGTGGGCCGCAGGACCTGTATTGTGCTGTAGGTTTTCTATGTTTCTATGAATATGTTACTAGCCTATTAACATAACCACTGCATCACTACCCTGTCCAATCATATGTTGTTACTCTCAAGTAAATTAGGAGGAAGGCTAGCTCTCAAAAATAAAACTAGGGTGCCTGTCTTCTGAATGTCTGACTCTGAAGTCTGAAACAATACAAAGAAATGACAGATTTATTATATGTTTTATTAGAGCATACATTAGCTTGCACTTAATTATTATAGCTTAATTTACAAAATCAATTAACATTATATATTTTGAACAGCTAAGACAGACTTTCAAAATTGGTTATAACTGCTCAGCCATACACATGGTCTATGAATAGGTAACAGAAAAAGTCTAATTTTTTCTTGGCAGTCAACAATTTAATTTATACATACTGCTGTAATCAAAGCAGTTACCTCATATAATTTCAGCAACTGGACCTTCCCACTGAAGTTAAACTGACATTTTATGAACTTCTGCAGCACCCTTTATGTATGCTGATTTGAAATAAAGACAAGGTCTGTGATGACAGATGCACATGAAACAGCAGCATGTGAAGGACATTGGAAAGTACAATTTGTAGTTCGTGGGTCTAGAAATCTCATCACATAGTACATGAGTGTCAGTAGATATTCAAAAACTTGTACTATATGCAGTTAAATTGGGATGTGTCAATCATCTGCTTATTCTGTTCTGGGTTGCAGTGTGGTTAATGTGTCCTAAGACTTTCATGGTACTTTTCACAATTTCAAAATCGAGTCTTTTCCAAAATTGCTATATATCTACCCACTGCAAATAATTGTCTTCTGCTACCACTATTTCAGCTACCACTTCCAAAGGTTCTACTAAAGGCAGTCGTTAAACAGGTTTACCTCATTAGGACACTATCACGTTAATTCTTCAAACTTAAATTGATTCCATTGGACAAGTCCTCAATCTGTTGTATTATTTTTCTCATTATATAGGCTGCTAAACTTCCTATGTCCATTATAATTGTTGGAGTTGGACAGGCAGAATTTGATGGTGAGTAGAATTCACATATTTTTGTTAAGAAGTATCTACAAAGTTTAACTAAAGAGAAAGCTGAAGTGTGAATTTATATGGAATTTAATATCAAGCACCTTGCTCATTAACAATATGAATGAAATTTCTGGAGCCTTGGAAGAATATTGTTGTTAAATGCATAGTAGCTGATTCTATTGAGCATTCATTTCCTTTTCTTAATTAAATGAAGTTATTTTTCTTCGCAATTGAAGTACACATGTGATATTTACTTCATAATGTGAAAATCTTGATAAAAATATTGAGTGCTGTACTTTTAATCTAATCTCAATAACATTTTGCAACAAAATGCATCTCAGTAATGTACCTTAACAGTTTGTCTAACTATTCCATCTAAGCAATTATCACAGATGGTAATTGTTTATGATAAATCTTCAAGCTATTTAATGATTTCCATGGAACTGAACTACATAGATCAGTATGTTTCTTTTACTTTAAACCTCAAATTTCAAAAAGTAATTAATCTCAGTATTGTATATTAAAGTAGGAATCGTTGGGACAATTTCACCATTGACTGAGATCACCATAATCTGCATCGTAAATTAATACACCATTAATTGAGATGGCATTGCATTGCTTATATTATGTGGCACACGTCTCACAATTCTATGACCTGAAAATCTATTTCCTTTCTTCTTTCTTGAATGCCCTGAAGTAATCAAAGTCCAATCAGTTGGGAAGCAGTTTTAACATTCATTCACTGTATATAGATCTGGATGATAAAAGATGGACATGGACCTAAGATTCCATTAGTTCTCACATCAAATCTCAAAGTAATGCATAAATCATGCCATTGAACTGCCAACCAGCTAATCAATTGTTCCTGTGTTTTTTTTTGTAAAGAGTTATACAATTCTGGATTAAAGAGAAATATAACACAAAGCTGTTAGTGCAGTGGTAGGCAAGTAACTTCATTTGCCCACTGACATGTAATTCCACTTCAATCTCACAATGAAATGCAGGTGCTCACACTTAGGCTGGTAATATAAAAAGTAACAAGGTTTCATATGATTTCTCAGCAAACAGTCAAAGACTCCAACCTTAAAGCGGAGCTGAAACTGTGCAGAGAATTCTGAAGGCTCAAGAATAAAGAGTAACTAAAGCCATGCAACAGAAACATGCAGATGTCCATCAAAGTACGACCCTGCACTAATTATGACCTTCATTCATTAGAGAGGTGTGTGTGTGGATGAAAGATAAAATCTATGCTGCAAACCAGCATTTTTAATTCCAATATGTTTTTCTCTTCCCTTTTTACATGGAACATGAAAGTTTTACTTTTTTAATTTATCTTCAGTAATAGGCAAAATTTTATTCTACAAATTATGATCACCCTAAGCTCACTTAATAAGATATTAAAGTTCTGTATTGACTTGTAAAAACACTTCATTCCTATATTCTCTGCAGTTTGTGTAAACCTAGTCTAGACATTAATCTTATTCCATGTAAAGTCAGTACAGTAGTCAACTCAATCACCTACCAGAAAACTCAAAACTAGTTATTATCAGGCTTATTTCACATTACAAATTAACTTGCCCTTTTACATCCCTCTTCCACTGACACCAAAATTCCCTCTGCTGCATCTAACACCCATATTATTCCATGCATCCCATGAACCAAGACCCATTGAAGGTCATGGTTAGATTAAGGCACTCATCAGCAAAATGGAGGAACATAAGACCATAAAATATAGGAGCAGGATTAAGTCTTTCGGTCCATCAAGTCTGCTCTGCCATTACATCATGAATGATTTATTATTCCTCTCAACCCCATTCTTCTGCCTTCTCCCCATAGCCCTTGATGCCTATCAAGAACCTATCAGCCTCCGCATTAAATAGACTCAATGACTTGGCCTCCACAGCTGTCTGTGGCAAAGAACGCCACAGATTCACCACTCTCTAACTAAAGAAATGTTTGCTCTTCTCTGTTCTAAATGGATGTCCCTCTAGTCTAAGGCTGCTCCCTCTGGTCCAAGACGCACCCACTAAAGGAAAACTCTATCCACAATCATTCCATCTATCTATATTTGATAGGTTTCAATGAGATCACCTCCTCATTCTTCTAAACTCCAGTGATTATAATCTCAGAACCATCAAGCACTCCTCATATGTTAACTCTTTCATTCCTGGGATCATTCTCGTGAATCTCCTCTGGACCCTCTGAATTGCCAGCACACCTTTCCTTGGATAAGAGGTCCAAACCTGCTCACAATATGACAAGTGCAGTCTGAACAATACCTTACAAAGCCTCAATATTACATCTTTGCTTTGGTATTCTCACTCTCTTGAAATGAATGCTAATATTGCATTAGCCTTCCTTACCACTGACACAACCGGCAAGTTAACCTTTAGGGAATCCTACACATGGACTCCCAAGTCCCCTTATATGTCTGATTTCTGATTTTTTCCCCCATTTAGAAAATAATCTATGTCTTTATTCCTTATACCGAAGTGCATAACCCTGCATTTCGCCACGTTATATTCCATCTGCTACTTCTTTGCCCATTCTCCAAATCTGTCTAAGTCCTTCTGCAGACATATTGCTTCCTCAACACTACTTGCCCCTACACCAACCTTTGTGTCTTCTGCAACCTTGGCCACAAAGTCATCAATTCTTTCATCCAAATGATTGAGATATAACATGAAAAGAAGCGGTACCAACACCAACCCCTGCAGAATACTACTAGTCACCAGCAGCCAACCAGAAAGGGCACCCTTTATTCCCACTCTTTGCCCCGTGCCAGGCAGCCATTCTTCTATACATGTTAGTATCTTTCCTGTAATACAGTGGGATCTTATCTTGTTAAGTAGCCTCATGTGCAGCACCTTGTCAAAGGCCTTCTGAAAATCCATAACATTCACTGACTCTACTTTGTCTGTCCTACCTGTTACTTCCTCAAAGAATTCCAACAGATTTGTCAGGCAAAATTTCCTCTTAAGGAAACCATGCTGGGTTTTGCCCATTTTAAGACCATAAGACCATAAGACAAAGGAGCAGAAGTCGGCCATTCAGCCCATCGAGTCTGCTCCGCCAGTTTATCATGAGCTGATCCATTCTCCCATTTAGTCCCACTCCCCCGCCTTCTCTCCATAACCTTTGATGCCCTGGCTACTCAGATACCTATCAATCTCTGCTTTAAATACACCCAATGACTTGGCCTCCACTGCTGCCCGTGGCAACAAATCCCATAGATTCACCATCCTCTGACTCAAAAAATTTCTTCGCATTTCTGTTCTGAATGGGCGCCCTTCAATCCTTAAGTCATGCCCTCTCGTACTAGACTCCCCCATCATGGGAAACAACTTTACCACATCCACTCTGTCCATGCCTTTCAACATTCGAAATGTTTCTATGAGGTCTCCCCTCATTCTTCTAAACTCCAAGGAATACAGTCCAAGAGCGGACAAACGTTCCTCATATGTTAACCCTCTCATTCCCAGAATCATTCTAGTGAATCTTCTCTGTACCGTCTCCAACGTCAGCACATCCTTTCTTAAATAAGGAGACCAAAACTGCCCACAGTACTCCAAGTGAGGTCTCACCAACGCCTTATAGAGCCTCAACATCACATCCCTGCTCCTATACTCTATTCCTCTAGAAATAAATGCCAACATTGCATTCGCCTTCTTCACCACCGACTCAACCTGGAGGTTAACCTTAAGGGTATACTGTACGAGGACTCCCAAGTCCCATTGCATCTCAGAACTTTGAATTCTTTCCCCATTTAAATAATGGTCTGCCAATTTATTTCTTCTGCTAAAGTACATAACCATACACTTTCCAACATTGTATTTCATTTGCTTCTTCTTTGCCCATTCTTCCAATCTATCCAAGTCTCTCTGCAGACTCTCTGTTTCCTCAGCACTACCGGCCCCTCCACCTATCTTCGTATCGTCAGCAAACTTAGCCACAAAGCCATCTATTCCATAATCCAAATCGTTGATGTACAATGTAAAAAGAAGCGGCCCCTGTGGAACACCACTGGTAACCAGCAGCCAACCAGAATAGGATTCCTTTATTTCCACTCTCTGTTTCCTGCCAATCAGCCAACGCTCTATCCATGTATGTAACTTTCCTGTAATTCCATGGGCTCTTATCTTGTTAAGTAGCCTCATGTGTGGCACCTTGTCAAAGGCCTTTTGAAAATCCAAATATACAACATCCACTGCATCTCCCTTGTCTAGCCTACTTGTAATTTCCTCAAGGAATTGTAAAAGGTTTGTCAGGCAGGACTTTCCTTTAAGGAATCCATGCTGAGTTCTGCCTATCTTGTCATATGCCTCCAGGTACTCTGTAACCTCATCCTTGACAATCGACTCCAACAATTTCCCAACCACCGATGTCAAGCTAACAGGTCTATAATTTCCTTTTTGCTTCCTTGCCCCCTTCTTAAATAGCGGAGTGACATTTTACCATCTGCCTCCAAGTACCCTGAAGCCTCATCCTTAATATTGGACTCTAACATCTTCCCAACCACTGAGGTCAGGCTAAATGTTCTTTCTTCTGCTTCCCTCCCTTCTTAAAGAGTGGAGTGACATTTGCAATTTTCCAGTCCTCCAGAATCATTCCAGGATCTTGTGATTCCTGAAAGATCATTGCTAATGCTTCACAATCTCTTCACCTACTTCTTTCGGAACCCTTGGGGGTAGTTCATCTGGTCCAGTTGATTTATCTACCTTCAGACTCCTCAGCTTTCCAAGCACCTTCTCCTTAGTAACAGCAACGACACTCACTTCTGCCCATTGACACTCTGGTATTTCTGGCACTCTCTACCTTCCCACTAATTTTTGCTATAATATTTGCCCATTCTTTTGCTTTTATGCTGTCTTTGACCTCCTTTGTCAGCCACGGTTGCCTCAGCCTCCCTTTAGAATACTTCTTCATCTTTGTGATGTATCTTTCCTCCACCTTCCAAATTGCTCCGCTGTGACTTCCCTCAGTGAACCATTCCCACACCACAACCACCACCCCCCCACGCCTCCGCCTAGCAGTATACTTATTATTGAGGGTAATGGCAACAGGGGTACTCTGCACTGGCAGCCTATTCCCTTTCCCTCTTCTGACAGTCACCCAGTATCTTCATCCTTCACCTTAGGAGTGACTATGTACCTCTCTGTAGCTTCCATCTATCACCTCCTCATTTTCCCGTATGCGCCAAAGGTCATCCAGCTGCTGCTCCATTTCCTTAACATGGTGTCTGAGGAGCTGTAGCTCGGTGCACTTCACACAGGGGTAGGTATCAGGGAGACGAGCAGTCTCCCAAAGTTCCCACATCTCACATACGGAACTTATCTCTAACTCTGGACCCATTCTCACCACACTAACTATATACTAACAGAAAAGAAAACTTAATAGGAACTTACTTAGAACCTCCGCCTGTGCTTGCCTCAGCCTGTTGAGCCAAAGCCTGTCTGCTCTAACGTGTCCACTCCCACAATGGTCGTTCTGCTTACACCGTGCTTCTTTTTGTTGTCCCCTGCTGAGTGCCTAATAGTTCGTTATGGTTGCAACCCACCAAAAAGCCCCGAAAGGCCCCAGGCTCTGTTTATACCTCATGGTGCCTCACCAGCAATTACCCTCTTGTACAGATTGCAGCCCGCATGTTCTTATTGTCGTTACACCATGGCCCCAGGACAATCCTCTAACACCGCAGGTTACACAGGTCATCTCAAGATAAAGACATTTTTGGTAAATTGGAAATATCAGAAGATCAAGCCAAATATGCCGGATATTTAGCAGAATAACCATGTTTTAAACCAATGAGTGCAATTGGTTAGTAATCTGGCCATTGATTGATCCATGAGACATTTCATGTCCATAGCACGAAGTGATTTCAACAAACCTAATTTCAGTTAAATCAACCTCCACAACATTTTCTACTCACTTACTAACAGGTAAAATTAAGTATGCTGCCAAAACAGCCAGTGCACCTGAACAACACGATATTGTGAGCCAAAAGAGAATTATGCAACAGCAGATAGTTTCTGCAACTTACATTTGCTGCAAAATTTGTTATTCATTGTTTGTAGCTATGGTGGAATTGGATGGAGATGATATCAGAATATCTTCACGGGGGAAACTCGCAGAGAGAGATATTGTACAGGTATGTGTTTGGATGAAGAATTGGCATGGTGTATGTGACTTATGCAAACTCGTCGTAGCTTGCAAGATTTTTATGATGCTTGTCAGGGCGGCTGCTTCCCCTGGTTGAGCAGTATGGAACCAGGTGTATAGTGTCAGCATAAATGGGGGCCAGTTTGAAATTGCATTGAGGAGGTGTGGTTTTAGAAGCCCATATGCTGTGGAAGTATAGTCATTAATTCAGAAGGGAAACTGATAACTTTCTGAACATTAAAAAAGTTAAGTGATATGTGCATACAGCTGGGAAATAAAACTGAGTTAGAAGATAAGTCATAGTCTTAATGAATGGCAGGACATGTTGGAAATGCCAAACGGCCTACTCTCACTCTAAATTTTTAAATAACATAAGCCACACACACAAAATGCTGGAGCAACTCACCAGGTCAGACAGCATCCACAGAAGTAAATAAATTATCGACATTTTAGGCTGACACCCTTCTTCAAGTCCCAAAGCAGGGTCTCGGCCCGAAATGTCGACTGTTTATTCATTTCCATGGGTCCTGAAGTAGGCTCTCAGCTCAAAACTTTGACTGTTTATTCATTTCTATGGATGCTGCCTGACCTGCTAAGTTCCACCAGCATTTTGGGTGTGTTGCTCTGGATTTCCAGTATCTGTAAAATTTGTAATGTTCTTAAGTAACGTGTTCTTCAAAATTCAAATTTTGAAAAATACTTAAGATCAGCAGAGTTAGATGTATGTTAAAAAAGATAGTTCAAAAATCCATCTGGTATCATGGCCTTTGCATGCCATGTTGAGGCTGAAATTTGCTGAAGACTTTTTTGGTATGTTCTAGAATATTCCAGTACCCTGTAAGCTCAAAATTTTTATTCCCTGTAAGAGCTGACAACAGTCTATCAGAGGGCAAGACGCACAACAAGAACAGCAGGTTATCCCCTTCACTATTAGATTTAAAAATTGAGAAATGGCAAAAAAGAGGGCCGAGTATGAGAGCAAATTTAAAATTTAATCAGGCACAGGAAGAAGGTTAATGAGAGGAAAAATAATGGACTTAAGTAAAGAAAAACAATGAAAAGATAAAGAAAGAAAATCTTATAATTCCAAAATGGCAATTTTAAAAATCTATATTAAATTCAAGAAATGAGTCATCAGAATTTTAATTATTCATTTTCGGCACTAAACTTGATTGGTAGTCATTAACAATTATTGCATTATTAAAGGTTACTTGCAAGACTGGGGGAAATTACTGAGAACGTGAAACAACTTCATAAAACTCTCAGGCAGGCTAAAAGTGAGTGCTGTCCTCAGAAGCAGCGATTGACAGAAATTATAATTACCCAGCAGTTTGTGGTGATTGGCAGTTCTTGGGACTTCTCCTCGCACCACAAGTTACTGGCTTGTTTGCACAGATTCTGGTCAGATGCATCTGAATTTCTGGTTTTATAAAGCACTGTAGCGCTTTTCCTTATATTGAAGTGGATAAAATACACAAGACCTGAAACAAGATTTAAATGGCATTTAAACAGAATACAAATATTTCAAAGGAAAGAACCACAGTTGAAAGCATAGCAGAGATTTACAGCACAGATGGAGGCCCTTTATCCTATTACGTAGAATAAAGCAATCAGAAAAATATCCTTTGCAACTTGGCTAAGCCATGGTGAAATATCAGGCAGGACAGAATGGAATCTGTGAAGGAATTTAAATGTGGAATGGCATGCATAAAGTGTCTTTAATATTATAGGACTTGGGAAGAAGATAAGTGTGCATATACTTTCATGTTATTGGATGGGGTATGCCTTCGCTTATACTGTCTTGGATCAACCCTGGGAATTAGTATGGTTAAATAATTGCTCAGTTACAGAACAGTTTCCCAGTAAGGTAATGTGCAATGTGGCCCATGCTATAATCATTTTAAAAAATGGTTTTGAATCTGAGAGTGTTGCAATTTCCCCTCGCTGTAAGCTCTGTAACTTTAATGTCATCTCATGTGTACCTAGTGTATTATTTAGTAATACGTAGCCCAAGTAATGCTTGCCTCTTTCAACTTCACTGCCTTGGCAGAACAGATGGCCTACCAACTGAGGAACCATCCGCTGTTCTTCCCAATAAAGTCAATATGAGCAAATAAGACTCAGATGGACTTTGCAATGGGTGTGCGTGGGGTGGAAGGGGGAGTGGTGGTGATAGGCCACCTGACAAACTTAATAAAAAAACACCCCGAGGATAAACTTGAAATAATGCAATGGGAAAATAGTGATCTAATCCAAGAAATCTATTGGATGATCCAGAGAAAAAAAATCTAGATGTATTCTGGTGCTTTGGGATAATGTGATGTGGGCAAAGTTGAAAGTTATATCAAATAATAATGCTGTATGAACCGTCAATTTAATTCAAAGCAGTGCTGACATGATTCAAACTCTTAAACTTGTGTCATTTTGCATTATTCACATAGTTTCAGTCTTTTCGTTATTGTCTGCACGACCTGCTGAAAATAATTTTGTTTAATTGGAACTAATGTTTCTTCCCCAAAAGACTGTGTTAATAATATTTTTTTCTTTCAGTTTGTGCCATTTCGAGATTACATTGACCGCACAGGAAATCATGTGCTTAGCATGGCACGACTGGCTAAGGACGTTCTAGCTGAGATCCCAGACCAATTTATTTCCTACATGAAAACTCGAGGCATCAAGCCCAATCCTGCACCACCTCCATACACACCTACTGGCCTTGGTCTTCATACACAGATCTGACAGACCCCATTTCCAGGATATTTAGACTTGCCAAGAGTGGCTTGTGATGTTTAATATGTTGGCTACTCTTCTGCTGTAGTCAGATGCCACGAAAAGAGAACCTCTTGCAATGTTTCATGTACTCAATTGTATGATTTGTTCTACAAATGCAGTAAGTGTTGAATGACTGAGGTTAACCAAAATAAAGGACCCTTTCTATAGTCATTGAGGAAGACCGACTAATAAAGAAAGTTGCCAGGCACTCTGAATTGGTTGTAAAGACTTGTACTGGATTTTCAGAAATGAAGGTTTAGAAATCCACTCAAGGAGTGAAGCCAACTAATGGATGTGAAATACAGTGAGTAAAAAAATGCAGAAAAAAATTGAGGATTTGCAAGTGGTTTACTTACTGAGTATTTTAATGACATAGGTACTGTTTGAAAATTGTCTGTTTTGTCTTTTGAAGTTTACGAATTGATTCTTTCTACAATCTAACTGGTTTATATAATGCTAAAGCTCTTTTAGCCAATTGTTTGGAAAATCAATGGGAACTTGTCATGCATCATTGTTTGCCGCATCTACTGTTGCTTTTGTTTTGCAGATCGCGTGATTTGTTTGGAAGCTCCTTTAGACCAAATCAGTTCAATTTTAAAGCTGTTATGTACGGCTTACTGTGAATCCTGTGATCTGAGTGCAGCCAGTCCATAAAATGTGGTAGATGTGAGAATAAAGATGATAATTAGAAAGAACAGAAAAGCAGTCTTTTCCACAAAGGGCAGAGCTTTCAACTTCCCTAGTGAGGAGGAGAGATATGAAAAAACTATTCTGAATTGGCCACCTGCTGATTTTCCAGGAAAACTGGGACTAATGCAAAGCTGGCAGCTATCCATCTTACACTCCTTGCCAAGCTTCTCAGTTCTGCCCCAAAGTATTTAACTTTTCATTTTGTTCCCGATTAATCACAGTCAAGTCTTTTTTTCCTAAATCAGCAACTTTATTTTAATGATGAGTTCTAAACCAAGTACATTAATTCCAGCTCTCCATTCTGGTCCTTATTTTTTACATTAAAATTATATCATTCTATAATAGAGACAATCAATGATTGGATTATGACAAACGTTTTGTATGTAGACTTGCTTCAAAGCACAATATGAGAAATATAGTAGTATTATTACACTACCATGGCTGCTGTTGAGGCAGTAGAGATTTATAATCACATTTCACATTATTTGCATGAATTCTGCTTGGTTCCTCGTGTAATTTTGGATCTTTTTTGCATCTCACTGTCAGGCCTCTACATAATATTTTCCATAAAATTCCACAGGCTCATGTGCAGCAGCAGTTGTGGTTTTCAACTTTGAATCAATTTGTAATATGACTTTTTGCAGGATATGAATGATAATAATTTCATCTCTAGTGCTCTTTATGTCCTGGTTTTTGAAGTATCAAAGATAAGCTATTTTCCATATTATTTCCTAAATTAGATACTCTATGCTCTAGAATGACTTGGAGTGGAGAGACACCGCACACCATCACTACACATCACCTAGTGTCACTTCATGTACATACAATCAGTCTATGTATATAACAGTTACTTGTATTTTGTATTTGTACATTGTATTTTGTAGAACTGATTTTATATTTATATTTGTTGTGTTTTTATTAAGTTCTTAATGCTTATTATGTTTTTATGCTGCATTGGATCCAGAGTGACAATCATTTCATTTTCCTTTACATTTGTACACTGAAGGATGACAAAAAACAATCTTGAATCTTAATAACAATGTCTGACCTGCTTAATATAACTCAACACTTAACATACAACAAAAATAATTTCAATTTTCCAATCTTTAACAATACATAAGTAACAAGTTTTTACCTTGTACTATGAATAACATCAAAACTTTTAATGAGAAGTGTCACAATGAAAGAAATGTCAATGCAAGGTATTGCTTGTCTATTGTACCTTGAAAAAATGCTGAGTAGAATATTTCCCTGAAAGGCATTATTCATTTACAGAGAGCTTCCTTTATCAAGTCTCTCTAGAGCATAAGGTTTACAGTATTGATTAATCTCATCACAGCTTTCCTACAACAGGCAGTTAGATTCAGCAAAGTTCTCACAACTGATCCTTTTTTCCTATTATTCATTCACAGCTCATGGATATTTCTGGCAAAATCAGCATTTATTTCCTATCTCTGATGCCCTTTGATCTGAGTTACTCAGGAAGCTACTGCCAAGAGTAATTGCCAAGAGCTAGCTGCTTTGATGTAGATCTGGAGCCATGCAGGCCATAAGGGAAATTTCTGATCTGAAATTAAGGTTCTTTTTACTATAAATCAGCAGTTTTATGGCCACCATTATTAGTATTATCTTTTATTCAAGATTCTTATCCAACAGTTTAAAAGACCTTGGCTGCTTTGGTGGATTTCAAATGTCTCTGGCATACCAGCACATTAAGAGAAAACTAACCTATGAAATTCAATGCTAGAAGCAGTTTCCAAGCTGCAATTTTTGTGGTTGATTCTGGAAGAAAAGATAAGAACAAATAGGTTCTATACCCAATCAGTACTATTATTGTTATCATTGGTGTTATTTCCTACACTGATAGAACATTCAAAACTATAGATTAATGGTAAAAGTTTTATGAATTATTATATTCATCTACATCAATCTGTATTTTAATTCAAGGCTCCATGAGCAATTCACCCTGGCTTTCCAGCCAGAGTGAATGAGACCTGCAGCTGATAGGTAATGGTGGGATATCTGTTAGGTCAGCCCTTAATGGACCAGAAGCAGCTGGAGTACTGTAATGTTTGGTTCCATGAATAGTCACAGTTTTCTCTTATCTTCAAAATGAAATGTTTATTCTGTTTCTCTTCCTACAGGTGCAGCCAGACAACCTAAGTATTTCCAGCATTTTCTGTTTTGTTTAAATTTTATCCTGCATTTCTTTCCTTTTTTATTACAGGCTGATGTTGCCCCTTATTCCATGCCAAAGGTGGCCCCACTTGCTAGAGTAGATATCATCTAATAAATAGCCATGATTGAAGAAGCAGGTAGTTCATAATCTCATATTATACTTTCTCAGCCCAAGTGGAAAGTTTCCTCCAACTGGCAAAAAATCATCTAAAATTCATGTCAGCATTTATGAATAAACCTTGAAACAACGGAGATGAAATACCTCTGTGGCTGATCTGCAATTAATAATACCTCTTGGGCAGTACTATTACCTCAGAATCAAATGTCTAGCAAATATTAATGCATAGGCCCTTTTCATTCTATTAGCCATATTTCTGGAATGTACTGATTAAGGCACCAAGCTGATTGCTTTGAACATACTGTTTCAAGTATTGTATTCACACCTGTGTGAAGAAAATTTGTGTTTGTTATTATTCACCAAAGTATGAATATTAATAGAATTTAGCAGAAAAGGCCATTTGTCTCAGTGTTTCCATACCTGCTTTCTTTCCATCCCATCATGCATCTCATCTCTCTGCATGAACCTTCAATCAACAGCATGCCAAAAATATTTACATTCATGGCCATTTAGATGTGGTTGAACATTCTTAAATCCCTACCTACTCTACATATGCTAATTTGAGTAATTAACCAAGCTTGTCATTTCAGTGGTAATATTTGGATTTCCGTTATAAGGAATATTCTTTATTACCACATATGATGTGAATTATCTTAACAAATCAAATG
This sequence comes from Mobula birostris, assembly GCF_030028105.1. Lineage (NCBI taxonomy): Eukaryota > Metazoa > Chordata > Chondrichthyes > Myliobatiformes > Myliobatidae > Mobula > Mobula birostris. The sequence continues at coordinate 71,877,744 of NC_092383.1, forward strand.
TTAAAAATCTCAAGACTTCAATCATTGTTGATATGAAAGCCAAATTCAGATGTAATACTGTATGCTCTTGTTCTGAGAACTGATGAAAGAACAATGGTAGAAACAGTATCACATGATAAAAATATTGTTTTCATAAATGACATTTAACAGCAATGAATTTTATTTCTAATAGTAAAAGTTATGCTTTCAAAATGGTCATTTCCTAAAAGAGGAGCAATTTATGTGAACAGGAATATGACAGCAATGTTGTTGATGATTTTGAGCCACTCAGTAAGAGACATCATCAAATAAAATGGTCCTTTCTACAAGCCCTGTCAGACGACTAATTGAACATGCTTTACAAACTGGAATTTTCATTCATCTGCAATGTTTTTGGGTTCTCTGGTCATGAATTACAGGGGCTAAAAAAAAGTCCTGTCCCTTATTTTTTTTGATGATTCTCTATTAAGCTGTTTCCTAAAGGCCACTAAGTGACAAGGGGTGTTGACTTCTGAAGGTCAGACCTCAACTTCAGCTCATTTTTCACTAAAGCAGAATTTCTCTTTCCTGTGGTATCTATTACAATGGCAATCATATTAACAACAAATGCAGTTTTTGAGGGGTGTGAAAAGGGTCTTGGTTTGCAGCACTCTGAGTGTAGGTGTTAGTGAATCAGCCGCTGCTTCACACCCATGCTTCATCATCACCAATTGTACTTGATAATCCAACCCTGAATTCAGCTTATACATGCATTGGTTCATCTGCAATGAAGATACAGCAAATAAAGGCTTAATTCATTCATGTCCCCAAAATTGAGGCAAATCCAGTGGAGTGAGGCTTCCAGGCACCACTGAGAGGCACTCCAGATCCCAGTCAATTCCATGCACACAGAGCTACCAAAATATTTTTTGTGAATGAAGACCGTGATCAGCTACTGTACAGAGTTGTCGTAGCTTTGTAGCATTTTCTAGCACCACAGCAACACCTGATGGTAGTGGTAGACAAGCGTTCATCATTGCTCTAGAACAAATGATTGCCATATCACTTTCTTCCTTAGTTGCAGAGAGATGGTGAAAGATCTGGACTTAGTGTTTAGATCAGAATGATCATCAAACTTTATTGATATAAGCTTGATATAAGCATTTTGTTTCTTTTTCTGATAAATGGAGAGAATTTGTGAAAAAAAAAGCCAGTAATGGCCTGCTTGGAATACGTTTCATATGTAAGTCTGTAATGTTGGCCCAGACTAGCAAAAAAGTAGTTTTCCAAAGCATTTCACAGTCTAGAAGTGTATATAATTTAGGCAAGGTTGTTGATGGCTATTAGAAAGGGTAGGTTTCATCTCTGCAAGCTGGAAGAGACTAACCTTAAGATGAAAATAAATCATGTCAGGTATGAATTTGTCCTCTGCCAAATGTCCTAAATGATTCCAATGGAATGACATGTGAAAAAGGAAGTATAACAGCAATGCCTCACTACCCTGTGCATTTAGCACAAATGGCCAAGGACAGCTTTCTGTATATGTCCCCTGCCTAGCTTCTAGTCTTGTCTCTGTCTATATTTATCATTTCCCCTTGATCTCAAAAGAGCTGGAAATGGGCTGGTTTCTGGAGCAGAGTGATAAGACTGAGTAAGTGACCATCTCCAATTGTTGTAGCTCTATGTGCTGATGAAAGATGAATTCTGTGTTCCTGGCTTCTTATAGATACTGCTTTCCATTTCAATGCGTATGCCTAGATCACAGTAGATGAATCCGATTCCAGTACTTGTTTTACTTAGCATGGGTCATCTGAATGTTAGCCATGTAAAAGTGCTTAGAGGTTTAGGCCTGATCTTCAGAATTCAGCATCCCAACAATTACAAATGAACTGAACTTGCTATATCTCTCATTTCTACATCTCTACAAATCTCCAAACATTGTGATGAAATCTCAAAATGACATTATTGAAGACATAATGTATGATTACTTACTACCTGTAACTCTGCTGGCATTTGGAGCAGCAGTGTAGGTCCTCCATCTCTTGTGGTGTTCAGAGCTTCCTTCATCATTTCAGTAGCTTCCTCTTGGTTTTCACTGCTGTCAGTCATGCAAGTCCCAAGTGGAGACTCAGGAATACCATCGCACTCAGGTGTAGAAGGATTCTTCATTGCTGTTTCTGTAACAATTTTGTTTTACCAGTCATGGTTGTTACCCCTGAGCTGAACCTCCAAACCTGGAGGACTGGTTTACCACTCTTAGTCCGGCCTCTACCCTTTGACCTTTTTGGCATGGGTGACCCCGCAAGAGCCAAAGCATAAGGTCCTGACTACAGTCAACATGGCTCTCTGGGTCACTGAGGCACGCAAACCTCCAAACCATGACAAGGTTGTGGTCCACTTGGAGGAATATATGATTAATGTACCATTTAATCCTCTGTTTTATCACTTCCCTCTCTTACATGATTATTATCCTGAATCGGAAGCACATAAATGTGCAGGGATATGGACCATGTGCGGGCAGAAGAGATTAGTTTAATTTAATATCACTTAGCATCCTTTTAGCAAAATGGCTAGTTCCTCTGCTGTACTGTTCTATGTTCTACATGACTCTTTTTCCTTTCGTTTCATTGTATAATTGTAAAAAGTATTTGGGGGTGGAAAAAGTGGGGAGGGGAGAATGATGAGTCAAAGGAATAGCACATTTTGATTAGTATATTAATAGGCACTTAAACTGACATTAATCATCATCATCATCATCATCATTATGCGCCCTGTCGTATGATGTGGGCGATCACGGTCTTCCATTTGTCTTTAATCTGAGAAGTTACTAATAAGCTCTTCAAAACTATTGCCTGTTCATCCCTTGATGGAACTCATGGATGGCATGTGCTGTTGAGCACATGACACTCAAACACTTTAAAAAATGATGAGTCCAGCATTGAGTTAAAGTCAGAAGAATGAAAATAAAACATTTTTGTTGGTTGGTTGTAAGGATATTTCATTCCGGTTCAGCATGGGGAATGAAGAATTTATGAATTATGAATCCATACAAATTTTTAAAAACCTCTATTTCGTGGATCTTGCTAGTAAAGATGTGTTTTTCTGGTTACATTTCTTTAGAATTGAAATTAATCCTAGCAGGAAAATAGAGTGTGACATTAAAGTTCTATGTACATTTATTATCAAAATAAGTATACATTTTACAACCTTGAGATTCGTCTCCTTACCTTGACAAATATCCAGAGATCTCTGAATCTGATTCAATGCAACAGGCATGTGTGAACACAAGCAGTGCACATATGTATCATACAGACATGTACAAGCATATATGCACATTTGCAAGTAATCACATATTAGGAGACACACACACACACACACACAAAGCAACTGCACGCAAGCATATGAAAGTGAAAAATGGCAGACTGATTTGACCCTCTAGACCCTAGTAGAAACAGGGTTAATGTTTCAGATTTAAGACATTTTGTCTGTTCTGATGAAGACCCTTAAATCTGAATCATTAACTCTATTTCTAGCATTTTCTCTTTTATATGCATTCTCTCTCTCTCTCTCTCTCTCTCTCTCTCTCATTCTCTCTCCCCCTTCTACCCCCTCTCTTTCTCTCTCACTTACAAACATATATATATATACACACTGTAGACTATATATACTATACATCTAATATTAAATTATACATAAATGAAAGCCTGTATGGTAGAATAAATAAAGTGGGAATTGCTATAATTTAGACTTCATTAAAATCATTTATCATTTTTCTCAGTGTACATTGTAATTCATCCTTCACTCCAATAAGATTCTTTCAATACTAATTTCTAAACAGTTAATGAAACAAATGCCTGGAGCTGGCAAACTATAAATGCATTAATGAAGCTTTGCCATTTACAGAGAATAACTCCCCATCAAATAATGGATAACCTGAGCAGTGAATGCCAGGGCTCACTTATGGGTCTTCAATTATGTGTAGGAGTATTTTGCATTGGTTCCAACTCTAAATGGAAAAAACATGAGGCATCTGCTCCATTTTATTTTTTCTGTAACCTTTTATACGTTTTAGTAACAAAAGAAACATACACAATGATAATGCCTCTATCAATATTCAGAGTCTGAAGCAGGTTTCAATCTGCATTTCTTCCCCTGTTGTCTGTTATATACGTATAAAATATGCTGATCATAGTATTTAGAAAAAAATCATGAAGTCTTAAATATTATTAGACAATCCCAGAATTAAACAGCAGACCTAGTGGTTAGTATTTTTGATTGGATCATTTTTGTTTTAAAACTGATTATATTTTTCTGAAATCTTTTCTTCTGATTCCTTTTATGAACTTAACCATAATCATATGTTAATCCTTCAGATTACAGATCATTATTTACTATGACACTTCCTAAAGGCAAAATAAACACAGAACTAAATCAAATCCTCATACAAAAAAGAGATCATGGATACATGCAAGTGACTTTGAAGTTGGTAACTTTAACCTAATTGTGTTCACCGCTACAAACCACATAAGCATTGCTTTTTACAACAGCTAATGAAGATCGCAATCCAATCACTGGATTTTACTTGTTTTCATCTATCTAAATGGGTTTTCACTTGAAAGATCTCTTGTATTGAACTCTCAAGATGGAAGTACATTCACAATGCTAAAACTCCTGTGCTGTTTTCCATTCTAGACAACTGTCCTAATTTACAGGTCCAAAGCAAAATTCTCATCTGGAGATGTTTTGCTATTTTGTTTTGCAATTACTGTGGCATATAACTTGAGGAACAGTGCTACATCTACCACTTATGCATTTGTGTTCTTTCAGACTCAACCAATTACAGAATATTAGCACATTTTATTTTTTTCTTGAAAATTTCAGGTAATTATTCCATGCCATGCCAAACTGTTATTTATTCTGCCTAGTCCCGTTGACCTGACCTGGACCATAACCCTCCATACCCCTCCCATCCATGTACTTACCCAGACTTCTTTTAAATGGTGCAATTGAACCTGTATCCACCATTTCAACATTTTGTTAATTTGCATTAACACCTAAATTGTCTCTCACTCTCCTCTACTTTTCAACTCCTCACAAGGTTTTTCCCTCTCCAGTTTTTCTGCATCTTAAATAATTAATCTCAAACTATTCCAAGTTCTGATGAAATATCAATGATTTGAATATTAATTCTGTTCCTCTTCCCACAGATGCTGACAGACTTGTTGAATTTGCTTTCCTCTTTTATTACAGATATGTGGCTTTTAGATGAATTTGCTTTTCTATTATTGCAGCTTTAATTTGACTATCCAATGGCATTGTGAAACATCAACAATACACTATCCAACTATTTGGAAATGTCAATCATTAGGTGTCTAGCTCACCAGGGATTGTTTGACTACCCACTCATCAGGGTCCTGGCTAATGCTCGTCCTATTGACTCATCTGGGCTAGTGCTCCTGGTGTAGATTTGATGAAATCCAATCAAAAGTTGCTATCGATAGGGGAGGGGATCAATGATCTACTGGTGTTATTAAGGTCCTTTCACCATTTTGTTGATCCTGTGTGTTCCTGTTCTCCTTCTAACACAACAATATCCCACTTCCATATTTCCCTAACACTCTGGGCCTCCAAATCCTGTGCTTCCTATCCACTCACCCATGCCCCAGTTATAAACATTCCTTTTCAACTCCTCAGGGTGCCAGTTCACTGGAAAACATTATACAGCAGTGAATTAAAAGAGCATTGAGTTAGGAATAGAAATACATCCAAATAATTCAAAACATCTTCCATTCCAAAGTCAGAAAATAGCATTGAATGGGCAGAGGCTTGAAAATAATTTACAGTGCTGGGGGAATCTCAGGGGCATAGGACTGAATAGATTGCTTGGGAGGTTGCCAGTATGGGTTCAGTAGATCAAATGGCCTCTTGTGGGTCATAAATATTTCACTGATTCCATGAAAATAAGTCACCATTTTTAGGTTCAAATTATGTAAATAGGCCACAAGGTGTTCAACACTAACTTGTAAATATCTTAAGTAATAGATGTATTCATCCAAAACTGGAGGTGCTAATGAGAAGTTAGTGTGGAGTTAAACTCTTTATCTAAACATTGGTTTTATTGTCTTTAGGAGCACTGAATTTCAGAAGCAGAATTAAACCTGCCTTTATTATAACTTGCAAATCCAGTGCACAAAGCAGTAGAGTCATAGAAAAGTACAGCACAGAAACAGGCCCATCAAGACCACAGCAAGACATTTAAACTGCCTACTCCTATCAACCTACTCTGGGACCATAGCCCTCCATACCCCTACCATCCACGTACCTATCCAAACTTCCCTTAAATGCTGAAATCTAGGTCGCATGCACCACTTGTTCTGGCAGCTCATTTCACAATCTCACAACCCTCTGAGTGAAGAAGTTTCCCCTCATGTTCTCCTTAAGCTTTTCACCTTTCACCCTTAACATATGACCTCTGGTTATAGTCCCACCCAGTCTCATTGGTAAAAAACCTGCTTGAGTTACCCTATCTATACCCCTCATAATTTTGTATATCTCTTTCAAATATGCTCTCAATCTTCTATGTGAAGATTCTTCCAGATGAATGTGTACTCCTAAATCTTTGAAGCAGACACAAGGAATCAACAAACTGGTGAAAGGACCTTAAGAACAGGAATAGGTCATTTATCCCCTCCCTTAACTTTTAATTACATTCCATCAAATCTACATCAACAACATTTTTTTATTTTTGCTCCTTAAGTCCTGTGTAACCAAGTGTTGAAGATTCCACTTGTCCGAGTACTCACAACCATTTTAGGTTGAAAAATCCCCGCAATTTTACTAATCCTTCTGTGGGAGGTGCTCTGTGATTTCATTTCTGAACGGTCTTACTCAAATTTTAACACCAGTAGCCCAGAAGGACCATTCTCATCAAAGCTGGCATAACTACAGATTGACAAGAAACCATCAGCACTCTGGTGGTGTACCAACAGTAGCCGTGTCCTGTCTTCCTGGACAAAAGCAGGGGATTTGTTTACTAAGGTCGTTCACATTCTATGGATGTGCTTTCACTCCTGATCTCAGCACCATAACAATCCTCGTAATCACTGGAGAACAGATTTTGGGTTTCTTTGACATCTTGTCAAAAGATTTGGGGTTCCTTTGAATCCTTGTATGCACTAGAGAACAGATTTAGGGTTCCTTTGACACCTTGCAGATGCCCTGGAACCTTCTGTTCATTGTGGATGCATCAAGAGAGTCTATGCTCTCATTAATACAACTAAAAGAATTGTCTTTTGTTTAATTTATCAAAACGCATGGATGGGCTGGAATTATCCATCATCTTATTCCATCATTGAAAATAATGTTATATACATACTGACAATATGTCATGTACACCCTGAAAGACTTGAATGTTTATTGCAGTTTCCATAACAGTGTACATTATATAACATTTTAAAGGATAGCCTGATTCTCTCAATATAGGATATTAAGAAATGTGCAGAAAGGCACTGCATTTTACACAACCCATAAGCTTGAAACAAATGTCCCCATTATATCCTTTTTTTAAACGTTTTTCAGGTCCTCCAAGGGTCAATGCTTCCAAAAGTCTGTATATCAGTATTGATGTAAAGTTGTACTGTGAATTTTGTCAATGGACTTGCCTAAGATAAATTAATGATTAATTAGGCATTGCATAAATGTACTGGGTTCAGGCCTGTACACTTATTGTGTGTGACTATAGCCATCACAGTCCATTGTAAATTCTTTAGACTCACATGTCTGCTTAACTTACCGTGGTAAAAGGAAAGTAAAAGATCCTATGGAGCAATGGAAAATAATCTTATTTTAACACTATAAACAGAACCCTAACAGTGTTAATTAGAAATGAGGAACCTGTGCTGTTTTTACCAAAAGAGGTACAAAACTACAAAACTGGTGTTTCTTTGGGACATTTTCTTTCAGTTTTACCAGTGTATTTAGTGTGGCTGTGAAATCTTAACAGGTTAAAAATGACTCAAGCAATTCCTGCGACCTATTGTACAATTTTGTTGTACTGTCATTACTGATAAACAGTTTGCATGCCAGTGCCAAAATGACAGCAAGTTTTTAACAGGTCATGTGATTATGTGCTCAACAACTTGATTCACAAAGCTTGCAGCCTTTTATGATGAGGGGGTATTTATATCCAAAAGCATGGGTGATATCATCTCTTTTCCTTTCTCTATCTCTCTTTGCATGACAACTTTTTAAAACCAAACACTGTACTGCAATATTGTGTGTTATGTTGGATGTGAAGCAGTTTGTATTGTGCAAGATTGCCTTAAGATATTAAAATACTTATTTTACAAAAAAAACTTGTGTAAAACCAGTAAATGATTGCCAAAGAGTTTCGTTGGGATGTTATTTATTTATGAGAGCTGAAATCAGACAACATAAAGAGCACAGAATGGCCTTTTCAGTCCACTGTATCCATGTGGGCCATCAAATGCACATCTGTGCTAATCCAATTTTTCCTCTCAATCCCTATCAACTCCACCTGATTCCTCTGCTATCTATCTACACTGAGACAATTTCCAGTAGCCAATTAACCCAACAACTTACAGATCCTTTGCTTATTGGAGGAAACTGGAGCACCCATGCAGTCACAGGAAGAAATTCTGCACAGACAGTATCCAAGATCAGTATTACAGCCAGGTCACTGGAGTGTAAGATGGAGGCATGAACCATGGTTCTACCTTCTTTGTTAAAAGATGTTAATATTAATATGGAACCAAAGTCTACTTTCCATTTTCACTCAAAGGACAACACTAGTACTCTGACAGTGGCATCATAGAGTCATAGAAAAGTACAGCATAGAAACAGGCCCTTCAGCCCTTCTAGTTTGTGCTGGACCATTTAAACTGCCTACTCTCACCAACCTGCACCAGGACCATAGTCCTCCATACCCCAGCCATCCATCTACCTATCCAAACTTCTCTTAAAGTTTGAAATCGAGCTCGCATGCACCACTTGAGCTGACAACTCATTCCACTTTTTCATGATCCTCTGAAGAAGTTTCCCCTCATGTCCCCCTTAAACTTATTACCTTTCACCCTTAACCCATGACCCCTGGTTATAGTCCCACCCAGCCTCAGTGGAAAAAGCCTGTTTGCATTTACCCTATCTGTACCCCTCATAATTTTATATGAAGCCCCACTGGTTTCCTTGGCTGCATAAGTCCCGCCAAACCCGTGAAATTGAGACACTTCCCCCGCCCCCCCCCAGGGATGAATGCTGTGTAACTTGCTACCCTGATACCACTCAGTGCCAAGAAATAACAGACAGCACACTGCATACGATTAAAGGAAGTATATTTATGAATCTTAACTAAAGGGTAAGTAAAGAAAAGAAAGAAAAAAACAAAAGGGCCCATTATAATTAAATGGTCAAATGTGCACAAGTTGGAGCTGAACTCTTCACAAAATTTATAATCACTGATCCTCAGTCAATCTCAGCACCCGGTTCCATTGAATCATGGTCCCCCACCAGGTTGAATCCTACGACGGGTTCTCTCCAGCGACTTCCCTCTACATCTCCCACTGAACAAAAGACCCAGCTCACATTCCAAAGTACCCATTATCTCTAACCATAACCCAAACACTGCTGCTACTGAAAGACCATTACATTGGCAGTGAAATCTTCTATGTTCCAAGGAATAAAATCCCGATCTATTCGATCTTTCCATACAACTCAAGTTCTGCAGAACTGAGAACATCCTTGTATATCAATTTGCACAGAATGTGGAATTTATTGATTCAATACAGAATAAGACAATGAGTGTGAGGAATACCCACAAAGTGCTGGAGGAACTCAGCAGGTCAGGCAGTATCTGTAAAGAGGAATAAAGAGCTGAAGTTAGGACAGAGACCCTTCATCAGGGTTTTGACCTGAGCGTCGTTGTTTTATTACTCTCCATTGATGCTGCCTCCTGTGTCCCTCCAGTATTTTGTGTGTGTTGCTCTGGATTTCCAGCAACTGTGGAATCTTTTGTGTTTAAAAAGTGTTTAATCACCAGCTAGAGCACCAGCACTTTCAATTCCAACTAACGATTAGGTTTCAGAAACTCTGTGCATTTGGTCATTGTATTATGACAAACTAGGAGGGGAGTAGGGTTTTAAACTGCACTCAGAACTCTCCCCTCATCCCTTCCAAATAAGGGAAAAATAGAAAATAACCAGAAATTACAAGGTCTTGGCACCCAGCTTAAAGAATTGCTGATCCATCTTTCATCCAGCCAGAGCACAGAGGCAACCATCTAATTAACTGGATCTATGAAAGATGCAATTCACCCCAAAAAATTAGTGAGAATGCTTACTGCCCAATGTGGCCTATTGTGGATATCATGTGATTAATCACACAGTGACTTCACAAGATGCAAAGATTTCACATGTTTGTCTCTGTACAAACACTAAATATTTGGAAGAAAATGAAGTCTTCATTTTGCAATCAATAGATTTTGCTATTTCTTGGGCACTAATTTTGCAGAGAGTAGAGTGAATTTGGTGAACATCGCTGATGCATTTGTTTGCCCAGAGTGCCACAGTCAACAACGCAGAGGTACTTTGGTTAAACGGTTAAACAATGATAGAAATTGGCTCTGCTTTAAAACAACATTTTTTTTTACTTTTAAAATACTTCCCAGAAGACTGACAGGACTAGGTTTTTTTTGTTCTGTTGTGTCTTTTCTTGGGAGTGGGGCCTTTGCATGGGTATCAGACAATTTCTCACAACAGAAGAGGGAAAAAAAATTCAGAATTGACCCCAAGTCAGTTGCTGGCAAAACAAAGGAAGTGAAGAAAACATGAAGGTGAGCCACACAATCACCTCTCACTTGCCAAAGGGTGCTGAATAGCACAGAAAGTGTCCCAGTGTAGGCTGGCCAAACCAGGAGATTGGGGACACTTGCTATGGCAGATGCTGGGACCTGGAGCAAAAGGGAGCTAGAGCAAGTCAGCAGGTTGGGCAGCATCTGTGGAGGCAACTGAATGCCCAACGTTTTAGATTGACATCATCTTGGAGGGCTGATCAATAGTTCACTTGGAGCACATGAAGATTGTTCCAATATGTTCAAAACATGTATGAAATGAGCACTAAATTTCAATTCACCTCCCTTATGTATATTGACTGACAGAGGTTTCCATATTGCAGAATGTTCTGTACTTTTTCCAGTCCACTTTTGATTGTTTATATTTCACTAAATAAATATAATTGGCATAATGGTATCCACGATTACAAAAAAACAGCAAATGCACAGTTAGCACAGATAGCATAGTTTCACAGTTAGTAATGAAATCCTGATAAAGGGTTTCGACCCAAAATGTTGACCATTCCTCTTCCTCCATGGATGCTGCTTGATCTGCTGAGTTCCTCCAGTGGTTAACTTTTTAAGTCTACAAATTTGGCAGGTCCATTATTAAACAGAGAGCAGTGTAATCACAAACCATCACGGAACTGGTTCTCATAGGAGATGAACAATTGGTTGGACAATAAGTTGCCAATGATATACATGCTTTGATATGCATGATCTAGATTTGCCCAGCAAAGCTCCATATGTGTTTCTCCTTAGGAGTGAAATCATTAATATGTATCCAACACAACCCACTAACATGCTTCATGGACCGCATCAGCCCATCACCACCCCCCCCCCACCTTCATTCATGACTCCAATTAGTCCTTTGAGGCAACACTTCACCTGCAAGTCTGTTGTGGTCATCCACTATATTTGAAACTCTTGGTCTGGTCTGGCCTCCTGTATATCAGTGAGGCCCTACATAGATTGGGGGACTGCTTTGTCAAGAACCTCAGCTCCATTTGCAAGAGGCACAATTTCAAGGTGGCCAACCATTTCAATTCTTATCCCCATTCCCATTCTGACATGTCAGTACATGGCCTCCTCTTCTATCACGCTAAGGCCACTCTCAGGTTGGAGGAACAACACCTCATATTCCATCTAAGTAGCTCCAACATGATGACAGAAACACTGATTTCTCCAACTTCCAGTAATTTTTCCCCTCCTCCATCCCTTTTCTTCATTTCCTCACTCTGGTCTTTCACTTCTTCTCCTCGCCAGCCTATCACCTCTCCCGGTGCCTTTCTTCCTTCCCTTTCTCCCATGATCTACTTTCCTTTCCTATCAGATTCCTTCTTCTTCAGTCCTTTGCCTTTTCCACTTATCACCTCCCAGCTTCTTGTTTCATCCCCCTCCCCCACCCACCTGGCTTCACCTATCACCTTTTAGATTCTCCTCCTTTCCCTCCCCTTCACCTTCTTGTTCTGGCATCCGCCTTCCTTCTTTTCCAGCCCTGAGGAAGGGTCTTGGCCCAAAACGTTGACAGTTTGTTCCTTTCCATAGATGCTGCCTAACCTGCTGATTTCTTCCAGCAGTTTGTGTGTCCTGCTCTGGATTTCCAAAGTGAGAGATTTCAATGAGGAAAGTCATATAGCACAGTGAACTTCCCACACGTAAGACCAAAGAAGGCAATTAGACATAACTGAATTTCTGTCCATTTTGGGGGCTATTACTTGCCTGCTGTAAAATGCGTGAAAATAATGGAACCCAAAAAGTTCAAGTAAAACTTGCCCATTTCCAGATTCACCTGCTGAGGAAAGTACCAGAATAGAAAATGATAATCAGAGCAAAGAGTTACTTACCAATTACAGTTCAATGAAGTTCACCAAGCAAGATTTCTTTATAGAACTGAAAAAATTAATGAAAACAAAGCCTGCTGTTTGAAATGGAATCTATAAATAATTGCCTTGAAGGTATTGTCTTTGATCTTGTTCAGTACCCTGATTCACGTGATTATCGGAGCTCTGGAGTTAAAGTGCTGCATCCCTCATGGTGAATCAGTATTGCCAATGAAGGCAAATAAAGCATTTCAGAGTTATTCCCATCCATGACAGAAGATACAAGAAATGTTTAAAGAGTGACTCTTTTTAGCACTAAATTAAGACCAATATTTTAGGTTCAGTGTTTCTGCTCAACAACAAGCCTCTTGAATTTATCATTTGCTTCCCCTACCACTTCCAATTAAAATATGGAACACAGAAAGTACAGCACAGGAATAGTACCTTTAGCCCACAGTGCTTGATACCAACCCAAACTAATCCCATCTGCCTGTACGTGGTCTATATCCCTACATTACCTCCTGTTCATGAGCCTTTCTGAATGCCCCTTCAAGGTTGCTATTGAATTTGCTTCTTCCACTTCCTCTCGCAGTATGTTCCAGGTGCTTACCACTCATTGTGTAAAATGAAAGTAGCCCTGAACATCTCCATTAAGCTTTTCCCTTCCCACTTTAAAGATATGCTTTCTATCATTTCACATTTCCACTCTGGGAAAAAGATTCTGACTATCTACTGTACCCTGTCCATACCTCTGATCATTTTATATACTGCTATCAGGACTCTCCTTCAGCTTCTGACACTCCAAAGCAAACATTCTAAGTTTGTACGACCTCTTCTTCTAGATAATGCTCTGTAATCCAGGCAACATCCTGGTGGACCCATGCCCTTTCCAAGGCCTTACTGTAACGTGGTGACCAGAACTGATCACTATTCTCCAAGTGCAACCTAACTAAAATTTTACGCAGCTGCAGCTTCATCACCCTGCTGATGAAGGCAAGCATGTCAGACATCTTCTTAACTACCCTGTCACTGTATTGCCACTTTTAGAGACTGTAGTCTTGTATCCTATGATCCTATATGGTACATACTTTCCTTTTTGCATTTCATTTACCAATATGTGACACCTCTAGATGAAACACAACCTGCTGTTTCTCTACCCACATTATCAATGGTCTATATCTTGTTGGAAATGTTTAAGATGGAGGTTGATAGGTTCTTGATTAATCAGGGAGTCAAAAGTTACGAGGAAAAGGCAGGAGAATGAGGTTGAGGGGCATAATAAATCAGCCATAATGAAATGGCAGAGGACCTGTTGTGCTGAATGGCCTAATTCTGCAGTTAGGTCTTATAGCCTTAGGGTCTTTTGCAAAGTTCTTCACTACCTGCACTGTTGTTCTGCAGTTACTAATCATCTGACCCACGTTTTCATCCAAATTATACATATCATAAACAAAAGAGGTGCCAGTCCAGATCCTTCCAGAACAGCACTGGTCACTGATCTCCAATCAGAATAACACCCCTTCACCAGCCTCTGTCTTTTATGGCCAATCTAAATTCAAATCCAATGTACCACCCCTCCACAGATCCCACGTGATATAACCACCCCCACACAAGGTCATGTGCACTCTCCCTAATATCACTGTGGATGTAAGTGCAACTGGATGATAGTCATACTACCATGAATGCCCACAAGAAATGGAAATGGAATCTCGGGGTTATATATGGTGACATATATGAACTTTGATAATAAATTTACTCTGAACTTTGAACTTTAAAGGCTGCAGGTGCCCAGGATTGCTCTGGTAACTTTTTGAAATGACATTGCTGTCAAGTGTATATTAAAATGTAATTCATGATCAGAAATATACCGCTTGGATTGATATTGATATTTAAGAAAAAATATATATTAAATAATTCAAAGGCTGCAAATAATTCAATCTGGTCAAGACATTCAGTAAAACTTAAAGAATTGAACCATTAACCAGGACTTGACAAGTTAGGGCCACACAACAGCTGATTAAAGTGGAGTTAATAACTCCATGCTTCCGACAAATACAGATGAACAAAGCAAAGCAACTACATGGAGAGAGAAAAATGGTTTGCCAGCTGTCAGAATTGCTAAATAATGCAAGTTCAGCTTCAACGTATGTTGTTCATATAATTACTCCAGCAGTTCAAATATCACAATATCAGTCTATGTACATCATCTCCCAATGAAGTAAAATTTACTCAATTCATGAGAGATTAGCAAGAAGTTAAGGAGAGCTGTTTCTCTTATTGAGGGATGACAGATAGGTTTATATAGTGCCTTGTGAAAGTATTCAGCCCCCAACCTTTTGTTCACATTATATGAGTATTACACCAGGGATTTTGATCGATTTAACCGAGAATTTTTATTTCTGAATCACATGCTCTTTTTGTCCATAGTAAAGCCCAAAAACACAAAATATTATAAGGCGTTTAAATCTAAAATGTCAGCAGTTCAAAAGTATTCATTCCCCTTTGCTCGGTATTTAATTAAACCACCCCTCATAGTTATTCCAGCCAGTAGTCTTTTTGGATAAGTCTCTATTAGCTTTGCACAATGTGTTGGAGAAAGATTTGCCCATTCCTCCTTGCAAAATTGTTCAAGCTGTGCCCGATCAAAGAACATAGAATATAGATCAATAGAGCATGGTACTGACCCTTTGGTTCACAATGCTGTGCCAAACTTTTAACCTATTCTAAGATCAATCTAACCCTTCCCTCCCACATAGCTCTCCATTTTTCCTTCATCCATGTACCTATCTAAGAGTCTCTTTAATGTCCACAACATACCTACTTCCACTTCTACTCCTGGCAGTGTGTTCCACACACCTACCATTCCATGCAAGAAAAACATAACTCTGACACCTCCTATGCTTTCCTCCAATTACCTTAAAATTATACCGCCTCGTATTAACCTCTTCCACCCTGAGAGAGAGAGAAAAAAATTCTGGCTGTCAAAATGGGTGTGCTGGCATTTACTTATCATATGCAATAATTTTTTGGTACTATTACTTCTTTATCTTGCTCTCTGTATCCCATTTTGATTAAAATAATCCTAATTATTTATTGACTGTGTTTTCTATCAATGGAAATACAGTATTCTAGTTTCTTGATTTTGAATTATTTTTATGATGCCTGCATAACCATGTAATTTGAATAATATAAGTTAAGAAATAAAACAAGGGGCAAGATAAATATGTTCTATTGAGGATTCAGGCACATTTGTCAACATATGCCACATGTGAAATGAAATTCTTACTCTAAATATCAAAAGCAGCATGAAGCAGCATGTTCAATGGCTTACCTATTTATCTGTGTTTAATTAGAAACATGAAAGATGATATAGAAACATAGAAACATAGAAAATAGGTGCAGGAGTAGGCCATTCGGCCATACGAGCCTGCACCGCCATTTATTATGATCATGGCTGATCATCCAACTCAGAACACCGCCCCAGCCTTCCCTCCATACCCCCTGACCCCCGTAGCCACAAGGGCCATATCTAACTCCCTCTTAAATATAGCCAATGAACTGGCCTCAACTGTTTCCTGTGGCAGAGAATTCCACAGATTCACCACTTTCTGTGTGAAGAAGTTTTTCCTAATCTCGGTCCTAAAAGGCTTCCCCTCTATCCTCAAACTGTGACCCCTCGTTCTGGACTTCCCCAACATCGGGAACAATCTTCCTGCATCTAGCCTGTCCAATCCCTTTAGGATCTTATACGTTTCAATCAGATCCCCCCTCAATCTTCTAAATTCCAACGAGTACAAGCCCAGTTCATCCAGTCTTTCTTCATATGAAAGTCCTGCCATCCCAGGAATCAATCTGGTGAACCTTCTCTGTACTCCCTCTATGGCAAGGATGTCTTTCCTCAGATTAGGGGACCAAAACTGCACACAATACTCCAGGTGTGGTCTCACCAAGGCCTTGTACAACTGCAGTAGTACCTCCCTGCTCCTGTACTCGAATCCTCTCGCTATAAATGCCAGCATACCATTCGCCTTTTTCACCGCCTGCTGTACCTGCATGCCCACTTTCAATGACTGGTGTATAATGACACCCAGGTCTCGTTGCATCTCCCCTTTTCCTAATCGGCCACCATTCAGATAATAATCTGTTTTCCTATTTTTGCCACCAAAGTGGATAACTGCACATTTATCCACATTAAATTGCATATGCCATGAATTTGCCCACTCACCCAACCTATCCAAGTCACCCTGCATCCTCTTAGCATCCTCCTCACAGCTAACACTGCCGCCCAGCTTCGTGTCATCTGCAAACTTGGAGATGCTGCATTTAATTCCCTCATCCAAGTCATTAATATACATTGTAAACAACTGGGGTCCCAGCACTGAGCCTTGCGGTACCCCACTAGTCACCGCCTGCCATTCTGAAAAGGTCCCGTTTATTCCCACTCTTTGCTTCCTGTCTGCTAACCACCTCTCCACCCACACCAATACCTTACCCCCAATACTGTGTGCTTTAAGTTTGCACACTAATCTCCCGTGTGGGACCTTGTCAAAAGCCTTCTGAAAATCCAAATATACCACATCCACTGGTTCTCCCCTATCCACTCTACTAGTTACATCCTCAAAAAATTCTATGAGATTCGTCAGACATGATTTTCCTTTCACAAATCCATGCTGACTTTGTCCGATCATTTCACCGCTTTCCAAATGTGCTGTTATCACATCCTTGATAACTGACTCCAGCAGTTTCCCCACCACCGACGTTAGGCTAACCGGTCTATAATTCCCCGGTTTCTCTCTCCCTCCTTTTTTAAAAAGTGGAGTTACATTAGCCACCCTCCAATCCTCAGGAACTAGTCCAGAATCTAATGAGTTTTGAAAAATTATCACTAATGCACCCACTATATCCGTATGCTTTGATGATAAGCCATTATGTCTCAGACTCTGAAGAAAAGTAGCACTTTCAACAACAAATAAGTAATCATTTAATTTTTAGCAGTTTGAAGATAGATAGGTACTTTATTGATCCCAAAGGAAATTACAGTATCACAGTAACATTACAATTGCATGAATCTTTCTAAAGACAAATCTTCTTTCTTTTTATAAAGCATTATGCTAACCATTTTTGTCGAGCACCCTGTACTAAAATCATTTCATGTCAACTCTGGTCTATGGGCATTAACGTGCATCTTTAACACTAAAAGCTAGCAAAGTGCGATGCTGCAGATGTTCTACTGCTCAGTGGTGGCCAGTGTTCTATTCTACGCTGTAGTCTACTGGGGCAGCAGGATGAGAGCAGCTGACGCCAAGAAAATCGATAAGTTCATCAGGAGGGCTGGTTCTGTTCTGGGGGTGGAACTGGATACCCTGGTGGTTGTGCCTGAGAGGAAGACACTGCAGAAGCTTTGGAGTATTATGGACAATCCCTCTCATCCCCTCCATGACATACTGGACAAACAGAGGAGCATCTTTAGTAAGAGACTGATTCTACCGAGGTGCACCACTGAATGCCACAGGGGATCCTTTCTCCTATAAGACTCTACAACTCCTCCTCCTGAAGTACATAAGTATATGGTTTCATTGCACATCTATATTTTGCACTATTACTTTTTAATGCATACTTTGTATTTTAAAGTATATACTTCTGACTGAGCAACCTTGCAACAATAAGTTCCTTCGGAGTAAATAAAGTTTTATCTTAGCCTAATCAATTAATACAAGAATTTCTTCAGATGCTGGAGGTCCAGAGTAAAAATGCTGGAGAACTATGGAGATGAATAAAGAGCCGACTTTTCAGGCTGAGACCTTTCATCAGGACTATCAACTAACAAACTTTCACAAAAGGTTTAATTGCTTGAAATTAATATATTTCATTCCACTCTAATGTCAAGATCAAGAAATGAATGTACATTATTCACTAATCGCCTTAACTACAAAATTGATAATGATCACTTTCCTTCAAGCACATCTGCCATCCTTTTATAACTAACTAAATTAATTACATTATGTTTAGTACTTTAAAAATTGAAGGAGGATGTGGAAGTAAACTTGTTTCAATGATCTTTGGTGACATCATTGAGTGCACTAAGTGAGGGGCTCCTGTGACATATATATCCCTACATCTATCGAAATATACCAAAGAAGGTTCAGAAACACTCTCTGAGATCAGAGCCCAATCATTTTCTTTTAGTATATTGCACATAGCTAGATCACTCTAGTAGGTATATACTGATTTGAGAATCAATCACTGAATATAATGGATTGTACATGCACCATAGTGGTTTGGTTGAAAAAAATGTGTCTGCATATACTTCCTCGCAAAAAGAAGGATCTTATAGAAAATTCCCCATAGTACATCCTGATTTCAAAATGTAAACAAATTTTTAGTTCTATATCTAATGCCATTACATTCACACGTAAACTAATGATTGCAAATTATGCAATATTAAGAATCACGAAGAATCATACATTTTCCAGCACGTGTAATAACGTGTATTTTGAGTTGAAAGGTTTGGATTCCTTCAAAGTTTCCATTAAAATTGCCATGATACTCCCAACCCACTAATGAACCAATGAAAAACAAATCCTGTGTGACTCCTTCAGGTGGTTAAAACTAATCCAAAGTATCATGTTGACATTGATTTACATTACCAGGTAGATAAAGGGTAAAGAATAGGTTGCATTAAAGCCTTCTTGGTCCAAATCATATTGAAAAAAATGAAATCTTTACAAGCATTTTTGTACTGTAGTCAATGCACTTCCACAAACACTGAAATGATAAGAACCAGTTCTTGAAAGAATCTCGTTTTAATGTTACACCTAAAATGTGCAAGGTGATGGTTTTCCCACTTTGGATCATATAAATTCGTCCTTGAAGAAATATTTCATTGTGTTCATTCAATAAGCAACAATAAATTCCATAGGTGCTTTAAACTTTGGGAATAGAACTCCCTAGTTCAAAGTAATTCTGCAATTGCATTACTTGAAAGCATGTTCCTTTGACATGTACGTTCAAAATAATTGCCTCACTTAAACACAGTCTGAATCCTATTTTACTTACAATCAACTTATCTATTCATTTTTCTATAATAAAGTTGTTACTTGACATAGCATAATTCTGATGGGCATCCATTCCATATTTCACACCTTAATAGTTATCTTTGATCTGTTATACTTTTAATTAATATGTTCTTAGTCACCATATAATAATGTTCTTACTTGTTTGATGTAATTACTGAACACAGTACGTTGTTGCTGATAATTATTGTAGAAATCTATTAACGTCTTTATCACGTTCCATCCGATTTATGTGCACTTCATTCACAGAATTCTTACACCTTATTTTGGAATAATTTCTAAATTCACTGCAATTGCTCAAAATGGTACAATTTTTTTTACTTTACTTCCTTAATTCCTTGATTTAACATAATCTTTTAAAAGATTTTAGCTTGGGGAAGAAAATCACGATGTACCTGACGTTTTTTCTTAATCGTGTTTTTTTCTCTACCATGGTTAATAGGACTCTCTACCTTATTTCTTCTATTTCCCACATTTTCCTCTCGTATCCTCTCCTTCCATCAAGGATAAGGATCAGGCTTCTCTTGTCCTTGTCTTTCAGTCCCATAGCAGCTATGTTTTCCAACACCTGGTGGATTCTACCACCACAAACATCTTTTCCTTTCTATCACTTTCAATATTTAGAAGGGACATTTTGATCTGTGATTTCCTAATCCAATCTTCCATTTCCATTAGGCAGTTCACTTCTAGCACCACTTTACAATCCAACTGTGGGAGACACAATACCTGCCCTTTTACCTTTTCCCATTCAACAGTCAGGGAGCCAAATAGTCCTGAGTTTCCATTTTAATTTTCTTTAAATCTTTCATCCTACTCTCACTCCATCTTCCATCTCGTATATTAATAAATTTATGCTCAACATAAGCTCAAAGAACCATATCTCATCTTTCACTTTGATATGTCACAGTCATCAGGATTTAATGTTAAATTTAGCAATTTCAGCTACAGTCCTTGGTTTTTCTTTCTCTATCTCAGATGTATCTTTCTGTTTCAATTTGCTTAACTTAATTTGTCTTTAGCAGCCATTTTTAAAGCAACTATTACTTTTTTTTTAACTCTAATAACTAATCAAAAGAAAAACAGGGAGCTGAGGATAAAAATGTCTACATTTTAGTTTCATGAAGCATTCACATATGACATGGTGGCATAATGATGGATGCCATTCACATACTTTTACATATAGCCTGTAATGAATTATGTAAACAAACAAAAAATGCTTAATCAAATACTACTTACAATAGTATTCATATATTACTGAAATATTAAATATGCTACAGTCCTCCCTGCTCTATATACTCCAAATCAATATAGAATGCATCACAACTCAACAATGTAACATATTGCTTTCTAGTCATCTTAAATACACAGTATATTGTATAATACAACTACCATAAAGCTATCCATAGGATAGTAAATTTTAAATTGTCCTATTCAGCCTTAAAGATTTAATCACTGTGAAGGATTTCTTATTCTTGTACAATAGTGTCTTTCCTAACAAGGGAAGTCACTCTGCTTGACAGGAGAGACTTGTGGCTGTAAATTAATCTCTTCTGGGGGAGGTATGACCGGTTCGAAAGTGACAGATTGCACCTGAACCTGAGTGGAACCAATATTCTCATGGGTAGTTTTGTTCAAGTTGATGGAGAGGGTTCAAACTAATTTGGCAGGGGGTGGGAACTGGAGTGAAGGCACTCAGGATAGGACATATGGTTAAAAAAAAGCAAAGATGGCATGTAGTCAGACAGTCAGGAAGGGCAGGCAGATGATAGGATATAATTTAAGCCAGCAGGATGAGTATCAGTGCATTATGGATGCAGAATCAAAAAGGGTAGCAAATACGGAACTCAAAGTTTTATATCTCAAAGCTTGGAGTATAAGAAATAAGGTGGATGATCTTGTTGCACTATTACAGATTGCAAGGTATGATGTTGTGGTCGTCACTGAATCGTGGCTGAAGGATGGTTGTAGTAAGGAACTGAATATTCAAGGTTACACATTGCATCGAAGGGATAGGAAGGTAGACAGAGGTAGTGGTGTGGCTCTGCTGGTAAAGATTGGCATCAAATCAGTAAAAAGATGTGACATAGGATCGGAAGGTGTTGAATCCTTGTGGATTGAATTAAGAAACTGCAAGGGTAAAAGGACCCTGATCGCAGTTATATACAGGTTTCCCAACAGTCGTTGGGATGTGAACCACAGATTACAACAGGAAATAGAAAAGGTTTGACAAATAGGCAATGTTGTGATAGTCATGGGAGATTTCAACATGCAAGCTGATTGGGAAAATCAGGTTTGAAATGGATTTGTTGAGTTTGTTGAATGTCTACAAGATGTCTTTTTAGAGCAGTTTGTCATTGAGCCTACTAAGGGATCAGCTATACTGGATCAGATGTTCTGTAATGAACCGGAGGTGATCAGGGAGCTTAAAGTAAAAGAACCTTAAGAGACAGTGATCACAATATGATTGAGTTCAACTTGAAATTTGGTAGGGAGAAATTAAAGTCTGATGTAGCAGTACTTCACTGGAGTAAAGGAAATTACAGTGGTATGAGAGAGGAGAGGCCAAAGTAAATTGGAAGAAGATGCTGGTAGGGATGACAGCAGAGCAGCATGGCATGAGTTTGTGGGGAAAATGAGGAAGGTGCAGGATAAACATATTTGAAAAATAAAGAAATACTCAAATGGCAAAGTAGTACAAATCTGATTGACAAGTTAAGTCAAAGCTAATGTAAAAGCAAAAGAGAGGGCATACAACAAAGCAAAAATTAATGGGAAGATAGAGGATTGGGAAGCTTTTAAAACCCTACAAAGAGCAACTAAAGGAATCATCAGGAGGGAAAAGATGAAATATGAAAGCAAGCTAGCAAACAATACCAAAGTAGATGGTAAAAGTATTTTCAAGTATGCTAAAAATAAAAGAGAGATGAGAGTGGATATAAGACCACTTGAAATTGAGGCCGGAGAAATAATAAAGGGGGGCAAGGAGATGGCAGGTGAACTAAATGAGTACTTTGCATCAGTCTGCACTGTGGAAGACACTAGCAGTGTGTCAGATGTTGAAGGGTTCGAGGGAAGAGAAGTCAGTGCGGTTACTATTACAACAGGGAAGGTGCTCAAAGAGCTGAAAGACCTAAGGGTACATAAGTCACCTGGACGAGATAAACTACACCATAGGCTTCTGAAAGAGGTAGCGGTAGTGATTCTGAAGGCATTGGTAATGACCTTTCAAAAATTATTGGACTCTGACATGGTACCAGAGGACCGGAAAATTGCAAATGTCACTCCACTCTTTAAGGAAGAAGGAAGGCAGCAGCAGATCAGTTAGCCTGACCTCAGTGGTTGGGAAGATATTGGAGTCAAGGATGAGGTTATGGAGTACTTGAAAACACAGAACAAGATAGGACAAAGTCAGCATGGTTTCCTTAAGGTAAAATCTTGCCTGATGAACCTGTTGGAATTCTTTGAGGAGCTTATGTGAAGGATAGATAAAGGGGATGCAGTGGATGTTGTATATTTGGACTTTCAGAATGCCTTTGACAAGCTGATTACCAAGTTAAGAGCCCATGGTATTACAGGAAAGTTACTGGCATGGTTAGAGCAGTGGCTGATTAACAGGAGGCAGCAAGTGTGAATAAAAGGATTCTTTTCTGGTTGGTTGCCAGTGAATAGTGGTGTTCCCACAGGGTCAGTGTTGGGACCACTGTTTTATGCTGTATATCAATGATTTAGATGATGGAATAGATGGCTTTATTGCCATGTTTGCAGATGGTATGAAGATTGGTGGAGGCAGGTAGCATTGAGGAAACAGGTAGATTGCAGAAGGGAGAATGGGCAAGAGAGTGGCAAATGAAATACAATGTTGGAAAATGTATGGTCATGCACTTTGGTAGTAGAAATAACGTACAGACTATTTTCTAAATGAGGAGAAAATCCAAAAATCTGAGTTGCAAAGGGACTTGGGAGTCCTTGTGCAGAACAACCTAAAGGTTAACTTGCAGGTAGAGTCAGTGGTAAGGAATGCAAATACAATGTTAGCACTCATTTCAAGAGGTCTAGAATACAAGAGCAGAGATGTGATGCTGAGGCTTTATAAGGCACTGATGAGGCCTCCCATTGAGTACTTTGAACAGTTTTGGGCTCCTTATCAAAGAAAAGATGCGCAGGCATTGGAGAGGGTCCAGAAGAGGATTCTGTGAATGAAGGGATTATCACAAGAGGAATGTTTGATAGTTCTGGATCTGTACTCACAGGAATTTAGAAGGATGAGAGGAGATCTAATTGAAACTTTTCAAATATTGAAAGGCCTAGACAGAGTAGATGTGGAAAGGATGTTAGCCATGTTGCGGGAATCTAGGACAAGAGGACACAGCCTCAGGATAGAGGGGTGTCCATTTAAAACAGAGATGCGGAGAAACTTCTTTAGTAAAAAGAGGATGGTGAATTTGTGGAATTTATTGCCACTGGCAGCTGTGGAGGCCAGGTCGTTGGGTGTATTTAAGGCGAAGATTGTTCATGGCATCAAAAGTTACAGGGAGAGGGGCTGAGGAGGGGAAAAAAGGATCAGTCATGATTGAATGGCAGAGTGGACTCAACAGGCCAAATGGCCCAATTCTGTTCCTGTCTTACGGTCTTATGGTTCTGGGGTGGTTGTAGGAGGTGACTTTGGCACTGTAGTAAATGATTCTGACAGTACTAGACACTTTTCTTCTCCAACAAGTGACTCTGCTCTCCTCAACTGATCGATGTGTCGTCCTCAGATGAAATCAGATGCAATCTTCACTATAGAAACATAGAAACATAGAAAATAGGTGCAAGAGTAGGCTATTCGGCCCTTCAAGCCGAATGTGTGAGAGTGAGCCAGTTCTCTCCTTAATCTTACCAAGTACCCATTTTTGATCACCTCCTTGGTCCCTCATCAGGATTACTTGTCCAGGAGTGAAACATCCAACCTCCTTGTTTGAGGAGCCCTCAATTTGTCTCATCTGTTTGTCCTGCATACTCCTTCTGAGAATGGGTTTGAGGAGATTCAAGCACGAGCACAAGTAAAAATGGGGGAACTGAAGTTTCTGCTGCACATCCCAGCCATTTTAGACCCGAAGCAATGTGGTTTCTTCTGGTTTCCTTTGATTTGCATTGGGAAGAAGACATCAAGAAGAGTGTCCTCTTATCAATTTTTCAAGTGTTTCCCTTTCCAAGGGTGAATAGGAAAGTTCAATGATTAGTTGTCCCCTTGAGTTTAATTTTGTAGTTGTGTTCTCCAAGAAACGGAGCCCATTTCTGCATTCATGCAGCTGCTATTAGTTGAACACCCTTTTGCTGGTTGAAAATGGGCACCAGTGGTTGATGATCAGTAATGAGAGTAAACTCTCTCCCATACAAGTACTGGTAGAAAAGGCTTACATCGCAGCCCAGACTCAAGGCCTCTCTGACAATCTATGCATAATTTTCTCTGCAGCAATAAAGGAACATGATGCAAAGGCTATAGGGCGTTCACTTCCACCACACATAGCATGTGACATGACTGCACCTATATCGTAAGCTGAGGCATCGCGGGCAAGCTTCACTGGACGATGTGAATCATGGCGTATGAGTTCAGTATCCTTTTCCTTTGCCTTTCAGAAAGCCGCCTCATCCTGCTTTGTCCGTTGCCATTTCTTCCTGATCTCCAATAATGAGTTCAAAGAGTGGATCAGAGTAGCCAGTTTTGGCAGGAACAGTTACGATATAATGCAACTACTATATAAACATCCACAGCATAGTAAATTTTAAATTATCCCATTCAGGCCTAAAGGTTCAATCACTGGAGGACTTCTTACTTTGTAGCATAAAGTCTTTCCTGACCAGGGAGGTCACTCTGCTTGCCAGGTGAGACTTGTGTCTGTGAAACAATCTCAGGTTGTAGGGCCTCCTTCATGGTGGTCGTTGAAGTTGGCTCTGGTACTGACAGCTCTGACGTTGACTCTAGACATCTTCCTTCTGGACGTGTCGGCATCCCGAACAGTAAACAAACAAAGAATGCTTAATCAAACAATATATTTACAATATTACTCAAATATTACTGAAATATTAAATACAACATTACCCGTTATTACTATGACAGATGTTCTGTCTATTTTGTTCATTTCTCCCCCTTTCTCTGCAAGTTCAATCATACTTGTCTTCTCACTTCTCACAGTTCTGTTGAAGGGTCATTAATGTGGAACTTTTAGCTCAGTTCCTCTCTCCGCTGATGCTGCCTGACCTGCTGGGTGCTTGCAGCATCTACTGTTTCATTAACAAGTTCCAAAGAACTGATTCTAACACAACTGCTGCTGTTGAAACGGGGAAATTCAGGGTCAAAATTGGTCAGCTCATGTACCCATTGGAGACTTAGAAGCCTGATGTCCTCTACACTCGAGATCCCCTTGTCAGGCCCCACTGGAAAAGCATAGCAGATGCTGACCCTTCTCACTTGTAGGACCCCTCGGCAGATGCTGAACCTACTCATTTGTGGGACCTCCTTGTGTCAAACCCACAAATCAGCAGATTAAAAGCCTTGTATATTCTCCCTTCTTTCAGTCAACTCCACACCCCAAACAAGATGATATGCAGGAAAGTAGTTCAAATATCTTCCTCCTCTCATCTGGTTCACCTGTTGAAAATGGCCTCTGGTTAAAATCAGACTGAGTTCATTGTTAGCTGTTTCCCTTTCTACAGTGCTGACATTTTGGGTAATAACAAACCTGTATGCACTATATTTTTGTCATCTATGTGTATTTGTAATTAGAAATACACAGTAAAACTCTAACAATCTGAAACCGCTCGAACTTTAGTTGCGTTGGCCAAGCAGATTTTTCTGGAATGTTCCATCATGCTTCTATTTTATTCTTTATTACATATTTCACAGTCGTGTAACAGATTTTATTCTGAACCTGGTGAATTAAAAGCAATTGGGAAATGGAATCCTTTGAGTTTGAAGAAAACTTAAAGCAAAGACCTGGGCAACTTTAAAAGGAGTGTGGAAAACAGAACCCAGTGAGAAAAACTAGGTCATATACAGATACTAATGAGTGGACCAGATGCCAAACGATTGGGAATTCCAAACAATCAGATACTGGAATGGATACATGAGATAATAAGTGAATTATAACAATTTGTTACACCCTACATTTGGATGCAGATGAGTATTTACTTCCAAATATTCAAGTGCCTGCATGCATGTAGATGCAAAATTAATTCTGCTGAGCAAAACAAAGAATAAATAATGAATATTGCCAAGAATACTTTTCTAAAGTTTAAAAGGCAGAACCTGCAATTTGCTCTGTTCATCAGGAGATCGACGCAGTGCAGGTAAATTTTCACAGAAGTCAGATGACTCTGACTTCTCATCTTTTTTCTCCAGTCCTGAGGAGAGGTCTTGGCCTGAAATGCCGACTGCTTACCCTTTTCCACAAATGCTGCCTGGCCTTCCGAGTTCCTCCAGCATTTTGTGTGTGTGATGCTTGGATTTCCAGCATCTGCAGATTTCCTCTTGCAGGTGAATGTTTATCTAGGTTCTCATGACTATAGAAGCAGAAACCATTTTCTTTGTTTTATTTGTGCTCTCCATCAAAACCTTAGTTCCTTCATCTTTCTAAATTCATGCATTGTAAGTTTTAGGTAAGTGGGCAAATAAACATTTTAAATGTCACTGTGGATGTACCAGTGTTTTTCTTGGAAAGTGAACTGGAATTAAAGGCAGCCCGTTCCAAAACCCAGCTTTATCTATCTTCTTTATTTATCTTATTAAGTTGTGATTCCACACAAACAAACCCATGAATAAACCTACCCAGAGGATCTTAATTGATACACTTGTGTGTAAGCATCTCTCTCTCTCTCTCTCTTTCTCTTGATCTATCTCCCCCTCTCTATCTCTCTCCCCCTTTCTGTCACTCTATTTATCTGTATCTCTATCCCTCTTTCTCTCTATCTCTTTCTTCCACTTTCACTCTTTGTCTCTTTAAACAGTGTATGTCTCTATCCCTCTATTTCTATTTCTGTCTCCATCTCAATCTCGCTGTCTCTCTATACACAAATGCCTGTCTATGACTGTCCAATGTCTGCATTTGTTGTGTGGCAAACCTACTGAAATGTTTAACATGGCTGAGAACACTTAATGTTCTGAATTTATATTGATTAATTAAGATTCTGTTGGAACCGCATGCTGGTAGAAAACAATAATAATTTGCTTTGATTGTATTACTTCAGACAGAACAAAAATGACCCTGCAAAGGTATGCTATGCTGGTTGTGAATAATCATCACAAGAATTCAGTAAATGCTTCTTAATTACTCCTGAAGAAACTAATTATACACCGGGACCTTGTGTAAACATACAATAGTTAATATAAAATAATTCGTAAAGGGCATCATTGCTGCAGGACTGCAGGAATAGAAATGAAAATGTTCAAAAGAATATTGATTATAAAGCATGCTTTTCTAGTGGCTCCAATTGATCAAAGATCTTACTGCAGGATGTAAATAGATAATGCAAAACTTTGTTCCACGTGTGTAAATATTTTAGATTATATCCATCAGTACCTCAGTAGTAGATACTGTTGCCATTGTTTGGTCATACAAATGCAATGAAAATAAGTGCAGACTCACCATGTCCTGGCAATGAAGTAAAAACAGAATATCTACTGACTTTTCCAAATTAATTTGATTTTTTTTTTAAGATTTGAATTACATTTAACTTGAAAAGCAAATGTATGTATCAATTTGGACTGTGCATGAATGTTGTTAATACACAAAATTTACTCAATAGAACATTAGCATTTTAAGTGCACTAATAAAATAGGATTGAAATGGACACGTAAGAAAAATATTAAATCATTGGGTAATACCAATGTGGAGACAAAGCTTGGATCGCAGATGTTACCTTTCACTCCAAACCCATCACCACTACTCTGTCTAACTTCACACACTCAAGTTGTTGAACCACTGACCCCTGAGACCTGTCCTGTCATTACCTGTCAGACTTCCTGTACTCTCCCATCCCCTCTCCAAGACAAACAGGAAAAGGTCACCTTCTGTACCATTGTGTCCTAAGTGCAAATGATAGCAAGGTGTCAAACTACTTACATGTGACTGAGTGAACATGAGGATGTGTGTGTGTATGTCTGTGAAGCTTGGGTAACCTACAGCCGTCACATCAAGTCTTTGGGGCACTTCCACATAAGCTGCCTCCAGCGCATCCTGGGAATTACCTGGTGTGAGCGGGTGCCTCACACTGAAATTCTTGAAAAAAACAACTGCAGAAGTATTGAGGCCATGATCACCCAGCGTCAGCTGCAGTGGCTGGGGCATGTGATAAGGACGCCCCCATGTTGGCTACCCCACAGAGTGTTATACGGCCAGCTACATCATCGTCGACGCTCAGCTGGAAGGCCGAAGAAGCGCTATAAGGATCAGAAGAAGAATGCTTTAAGGAAGTACAAGATCAGACCTGAGGACCTGGAGGATATTGCTACTGACTGTACCACATGACGAAAGCTGTGTAGGGACAGGGACCGCATTCTGGAGATGGAAAGAACAGCTAGAAGACAGCAGAAGAGAGCCAGGAGAAATGCAGCCATGGTTGCTACCACTACCACCACCACTACTACATATACATGTCCCACCTGCAATAGAGCTTGTGGGTTCAGGATAGGACTGTACAGTCACCAAAGATCTCCCCGTTAAAGGAGTGGACGTCGTCATCGGATTTCGATGGACAAGCAAAGAAGAAGAAGTGAAAGAGATAGAGAGAGAAGAGAGAGAGAGAGAGAGAGAGAGAGGGAGAGAGAGACAGAGGGGGATAGAGAGAGAGACAGACAGACAGAGAGAGAGAGATAGAGACAGACAGACAGACAGAGAGACAGAGAAAGAGAGAGACAGACAGACAGACAGAGGACAAAATAGAAAATGTTAGGAAAATAATGAAATAATAGCATATACTTATGATCTGAACTGATCTGTATGGATGGCATGCAAAACAAAGTTTTTCACCGTAACTCAGTACATATGACAATAATAGATCAATTTATCGATGTGACAGTGCTAGGATAATTTTTGTGAAGAGATAGAACATAGAACATAGAACAGAAATCTACAGTACATTACAGGGGCCCTTTGGCCCACAATATTGTGCCAACCATGTAACCAACTCTAGAAACTGCCTAGAATTTCCCTACTATTTCACCAAGCTCTATTTTACCTGTCTCAGAGTCTCTTAAAAGACCCTATCGTACCCGCCTCTACCACTGTCACTGGCAGTAAATTCCACACACCCACTGTGTGAAAAACTTACCTCTGACATCCCCCTTCCAAGTGCCTTAAAACTATGCCCCCTTGTGTTAGCCATTTCAGCTCTGGGAGAAAGCCTCTGGCTATCACATGATCAATGCCTCCTTGTCATCTTCAGCAGAGAGGAAACTTGAGAGAGGAGAGTCTAGAATGTTGGGGCAAACATAACTAGGGGTGATGAAATGTCTGGAGTCAATGCCAGAGGATGAAGAAGCGAAGGTGTAGGAGGGAAGCTAACTCTGATTAAGGTTGCATAGATGGGGCACAGTACAGTCCTATGGATTTTAAAGATACTGCCTGAGATACAATATGTAACAAATTTGGGGGAGGAAATTTGGTTGAGTCAGTGAGGACAGATGATAGATGGCTAGTACAGTACATGTCTTTCCATATTTATGTTGAAAAGTTACACAAATTTTTTAACCACTCCAGAGGCTCTAAATGAAGAGTGTCTTTTATCATTTCATGGGCATAAATCCTCATCAAGTTTTAAACAATGTTAGTTTAATACAAAAATAGAAAATGCTAGAAACATTCAGCAGGTCATAGACACAAGAGATTCTGCTGGAGATCCAGAGCAACACGTGCAAAATGCTGGCGGAAATCAGCAGGTCAGGTAGCACTTGTGGAAAGAGAAGCAGTTAACATTTCAAATCAAAACCTTTTCAACTTCTCTCTCCCCTTTTCAAGTTCAATCTCAAGTTTAGTTTACTGTCATTCCGCCATATACTGAACATGTATACCTCCAAATGAAATAATGTTCCTCTGAAGACGCTGCTGTGCATTCTTGATTAAAAAGTGGTGGTTTTGAGGGACTATGTTCATGTTCATGTACATTCCCAGAAACCTGATGCTCCTAACTTTGTCTACAGCAGAGCCATATATGTGCAGTGAGGAGCGATCAGCCTGCATCTTCCTAAAGTCCACAATCATCTCTTTGGTCTTATCCACGTTGGGACTCGTTGTTGTGCTTGTACCATTCTAATTGCCACTTCACCTCTTCTCTGTACACTGTCTCGTCATCATTGTTGATGAGGCCAACCACCATAGAGACAGCAGTGAACTTGATGATTCACTTTGAACTGGATCGAGCAATGCAGTCATGCATCAGCGGCGTGAACAGCAGTGGGCTGAGCACACAGCCCAGTGGAGCACAGCTCAGCATGCTAGAGCAAGAGATATGTCTGCCAACACAGACTGACTGTGGCCTTTCTGTCAAGAAGTCCAGGAGTTGGTTACGGAGCGAGGTTTTGAGGCCCAATGAGGACAGGTAACCCACCAGCATCTGAGGGATGATCATATTAAATGCTGAGTTGAAGTTGACAAACAGCATCCTGGCATATGAGGCACCATTTTCCAGGTGGGACAGCACAGAAAGGAGTGCATAGGCTATGGTATCGTCAGTGGACTGATTTGAGCAATAAGCGCACTGGAAAGTATCCGTTGTAGTAACAAGAAGATGGGATTTAATGCAATTCATAGCTAACTATTGTTCTCCCCCTCACTAAAGTTTGCTTCACCCCTTTCTTTAGCCTCCCTCATTATTCAGTCCCTCCATTGTGACAAAGGGCCTTTTTACCTTTTCAAAGATAATGCCTGATCTGCTATTTCCACTGTTTTCTGATTTTTGTCTCAAATTTCCAGAGAAAAAAAGGATTTTTAAAAATATTTTATGGGTTTATATTTAGGTTTGTTCTGCAATTTATCTTCAAGGAAGTGACTCTGTCTTGCTGACCGAAGCGATAGTGTTGCTTTTTCATAATTTGAAATTGCACTAAATCTGTGCAGCCAATTTTCTGCCTCATTAGCAATGTTCATCTGGCTCAGATGAAAAGGTCCAAAAAATTAGATATGCTGTGATTAACTGATTACAAGGATCTGACACATTCACCAGACATTCAATCTTTTTTGTTCTTGTAGCCTTCTATGTAAATAGTGCATGAATTACAAAACCAGTACTGTACTATTATTATTAGGGTCAGGGTGATTATTTCTTTTCAGTTTCTTGTCCTAATCTTCTCTCTTGAATTTTTGTTAAATACCTCACAAAAAAACTAATAAGTTCCTCTAGCACTATATTTTTGCTGAGGGATAAGTGAATCTGCCTCAGGCAATGAAAACACAAATTGGTTCTATATATGAAATATTAACCCTATTTCTCTATTCATAGATGTGACCCAGCATCCTGAGTGTTTATAGCCTTTCCTGGTTTTATTTCATATTTCCAGCAGCTACAGGTTTTGATTTCCATTTATCTTTGTAACTTTGCAGTATTTTCTCTACCATTGCAGTAACACTGATAATTTGCTATGAAACTCTTCCGAAATCCCACTGGCATCACTAGGTGATAGTTCCTAAGTTACCTTAAAATATACCAAGGGTCCTGTTCTCCAGATCTCTTGGAACCTATTGTGGCCCTAGTTACTACTCACCCTTTGAACTCACAGACTCCTGATTTCTTCAAACTCAATAGTATTCCCCCCCCCCCACCTTATATTCCCATTAAATATACCAGATTGAGAGCTGAATTTCTGGTGGTGACCAAAGATGAGATAGCTGCACCAGGATGGACTCCTTCATCAGAGCTGCCACCCCTCCTTGGACACCCCATAGACCCATTCATCTGTGGCTCCTAGTAGCTGTTTGCATGCAACAGTGGCCATACCCTGTTACAACAGGCAGGCTGAACCAGGTGAGAGTAGCTGGCAGGCCTCACACCCTGGTGAGAGAGGGGCACGTCTGTCCTTGCATGCCTAGTCAGCTCCAGCAGACTGGGCGGATGAGATCAACAGGAGATCCATCAGGCAGGAAGGTGGTTCTGCATCGCTTTGTAGAAAGCAAAGGGCATGACTAAGCACAGAAGAAGTTATGATCATCCACTGCACCCCCGGTTGTGATAACTACTTCTACCACTGGACCTAGACTTCCAAGGTCAAGAGAGAGGAACTGCCTCAGTGCAACAACTTTTCCACTTTAAAAACTCTCTTGCACAAGTTTCTGATCATCAGATACATGAACAACCAATCAATCAATCAATCAATAAATCAATACCAGATTAACCAGAAAACGTATAGTATTATATAACATGTTAAAGGAGGTATATTAAAAGGTGCTGGGTAATACTAGAAATAACATGTAATGTCCAGAAAATCTCTCAGTTCAGCATCACTGAAACCCCTAATAGATTATTTAGATTATGAGGACACTCAGTCCTCATTTATTGTCATTTAGAAATGCATGCATTAAAAAATGATACAATGTTCCTCCAGTATATCACAGAAACACAAGACAGGCCAAGACTAAAACTGACAAAAACCACATAATTATAACATAGTTACAACAGTGAAAAACAATACCGTAATTTGATAAGAGCAGACCATGGGCACAGTAAAAAAAAGTCTCAAAGTCCCGATAGCCCAACATCTCATGCAGACGGTTGATGGGAGAAATTCTCCCTGCCATGAGCTTCCAGCGCCGCAAACCTGCCAATGCAGTATCCTGGAAGTACCCGACCACAGTCCGACTCTGATTCTGTCCAAAAACTTCCAGCCTCCGACCAGCCCTCCGACACCGAGCACCAAGCGCCATCTCTGCTGAGCTCTTCGACCCCGGCCCCGGCCACCAAGCAACAGGCAAAGCCAAGGATTCAGGGCCTTCCCCTCCAGAGATTTCAGATCACACAGTAGCGGTGGCAGCGAAACAGGCATTTCGGAAGTTTCACCAGAAACTGTGCTCTCACGTCTGCCTCCATCAAGTCAGAATTGTGCACGGCCTCCTACTTGACAGATAACAGATATTCATCACCGGAGAGGCCGCGTGGGCTGCATCGCCCCATCATTTTCTCCTCCATTATCAGCATTTTAGCATGTTAGGTAATATCAAACAAGATGTTTTCAAGTAATTCTTCTGCCGAGATCCACAAAGGTATTAACAGGGTGATTCCCGAACATCATTTGCAATACTACCTTCTGCTCAGCAAGGCACCAGCAGTAGAATGTCCACATTACTCTGTTGGAAGGCACGGTCCAATTCTGGAATTAATTACCATCAAAAAAGTTTAAGTTGATGTCTTGGAAGGCTTAAAGGAGGATGAGCCTTATGTCAATGGTTGGAAAATCCTAAACAATCAGATTTATGTACATTTAGTAAGGCAGGAGTTGTTTAGGGATAGTCAGCATGACTTGGTGGAGGGGAATCCTACCTCACTAAAGTTGATTCAGCGTTTTGAGGTGGTAACTAAGATGATCAATGAAGGCCAGGTGGTAGATGTTGTCAATATAGATTTCAGTAGGGCACATGATAGGATGGTGCAGGTGTTTAAGACACCTCAAATCCAAACCTGGTTTGGTGATACGAGGTAGGTGGTAGTGGTGGAAATTGCTTCTCTGATTGGTATATCACAGCCATTAATGCCGACATTTTTTTTGTTTGTAACATATATTAATGAATTGGACATGAATGAAGGAGGAATGATAAGGAACTGTGAGGGTGACAGGAAACTTGATGGCATTATGAATAGTGAGAAAGATTGTCTAAAGCTACAGCAGGATATATATCAGACAGGGTGCTGGCAGATTGAATTGAACCCAACAAGAGTGAGGTAATATCTAGAACACAGAAATAGATCCTTTGACCCACTTCATCCATACTGACAAAAATGCTTCTCTAATTTAGTCCTATTTGCCTATATTTGGCCCATATTCTTCCAAATCAGAATCAGGATCAAAATCAGGTTTAACATCACTGGCATGTGTTATGAAATTTGTTGTTTTTGCTACAGCAGAATAATGAAATACAAAATAGTAAAAAAACTGAATTACAGTAAATATATATATAAAAGAACATATCTAACTTATAATATACATATCTAATAGTTAAATAAAAATGTAGTGAGATAGTATTCATGGGTTCATTTTTCATTCAGAAATCGATGGCAGAGGGGAAGAAGCCTCTTCCAGAATAGTTGAGTGTGTGCCTTCAGACTCCGGGAGCTCCTTCCTGATGTTAGCAATGAGAAGAGGACATGTCCCGGGTGATGGGGTACTTAATGATGGATGCCGCCTTTTGAGGTATCGCTGCTTGAAGATAATCCCTATCATCCATGTACCAGTCCAATTGTCTTTTAAATGTTGTTATTGTACCTGCCTCAATCACTTCCTCTGGTAGCTCACTCCATATTCACACTATCCTCTGTGTGGAGAAGTTGCCCCCCAGGTCCCTTTTAAGTCATTTCCCTCTCACAATAAACCTGTTCCCTAGTTTTAGACTACTCTACCGTGAAACAAAGGCTGTGTGTTTTCAACCTGTCTATACCTCTCATTATTTTATACACATACATCATAGGAGTGGGCCCATGGCAAAGTGGGTAAGGCATTGGACTAGTGACCTGAAGGTCATGAGTTTGAGCCCCAACCGAGGCACTTAATCACTCATTGCTCTGCAACGACACTGGTGCCAAGCTGTATGGGTCCTAATGCCCTTCCCTTGGACAACGTTGGTGTCGTGGAGAGGGGAGACTTGCAGCATGGGCAACTGCTGGTCTTCTATACAACCTTGCCCAGGCCTGCGCCCTGGAGAGTGAAGACTTTCCAGGCGCAGATCCATGGTCTTGCAAGACTAACGGATGCCTTTGACATTATAGGTTACCTTTCAGTCTCCTACACTCCAATAAATAATGTCCTAGCCTGCCCAGCATTTCCCCTTCACTTTGGCTCTCATTGCTGAACTTCGCATTCAAATCCAACATTCCTTGAAGGTGATCGATAGGATGGTGAAGAATGTATGTGGTGCACTTGCCTTAGTAAGGCAGAGCATGGAATATAAAAGTTGGGACAGTAAACTGCAAATTTATAAAAAGTTAATTAGACCATAAAAAGAAACATGGTGTAAGTGTGTAAAATAAATAAACTTGTGCAAATAGGATGAAGGTTATGGAGGAAGACATGAAGGTTGAAATTACAATGAATAGAGCTGAGGGTCATCAATATCAGATGAATAACTAGCTGGTAGGGCTGGAGATCTGGCAAGAAAGATTAGGACACCAGGCACAGATGGCTGTGCTTTCTCTTTTTACGGTTTTGAGGCTTGAAGTATGAGTCTATTTTTTGCTATGTTTCCTGTAGCAGCTCGTAATAAGGTGAAAAAGCAGCTTTTATAGAATAACCGGCTTTCCTGTTGTGCTCAATGTCCTCAAGCCACGACAGTTGTTTATCAATTTCTTGCAGTGCAAAGGACATAAGAAAAGAGGCAATCTCTCAAGGTACAGATCCCTGGGTATCCTGAATAAATTACGTTAACCTCAGAAATCAGCAGTTGCAGATCTTCAGTGGAAACCTCTTCTCGATGGGACTCGAGTAATTCCTCACTATACTCCTCCTCCTCCTCCATTTCAAACCAGAGCTGCCTAGCCAAGGCCACATACTGTTGGTTTAATTTAGAATATTCTTTTCCAGGCTCAAAGCCTTTAAAATAATTGATAAGACCTGGGAGAACACTTTCACCATACTCCCTGCAAGCCGTCTCTAGGCCTCTAAAATGTTGTCTACTGCTTGCTTGATATTGAAGCTTTTTCCAAAATTAGGTAATGCTTGGCATTGGAATGCATTGTAAAAAATGGTGGACGACATAATACAAATTGTGCTCTTTAATCAATCAATCACATTATATCCAATTTACATTATGAAATCTTGCGCTGTAGTTGAAAAATCTGCATATAAAATTATAAGAGGTATTGATAGTGTAACACATGTGTAGTGCTTATTTTATCTCATGTGACTGCTCACTACAATCTGAGAAAATCTACTTACATACTACTACACTAGGTGCTAATAGGCCATCAGAAGCTTTAGGTATTGAAAGGAGGCAGCGAATAGAAAACACACATTTCTGGAAGTAAATTTATAAAATAACAATATATACAAAATAGTTATATGAATAAGAACAATTCAAAATTCCAACATTCTGTTTAGGTTCCAAATCTCAGGTATCAAATGAAAACCAAATTCCTTCTTAGTTAGAATCAGTGATATTCATTAGAATAACCTTTATTACCTTAATTTGTCTAATTAGATTTGGCATTATTCCCTACTTAAAGGTTTACAGACTAACAATTACCTCTCTATTTATTCCTAGTTAATTAGAAAACTAATTGAATCCCTATTCTTAAGTATTATGGTTAACTTTAGTTTCAGTTCAAGTCAGTATATCTAAAAATTCAAATCTATACACACACACATTTATATATATGCACACACACATAAATGTACAGCTTAACTCCTTTCACAGATTCTTCAACATCACAACCTTTAGACAAAGTAAATCTCATTCGGTCACTTATCAAAGTCTTTGCAAAAATAATTAGTTCTTCCAGAAAATCAAATTCAGATCCTTCGAATGAGAAGTAAACTTATACATCCAACCGTATTAAATCCTCTACATCATGAAACAATTCATTCCGGTGCTGGTTCTTCAATTTTGGGTAGCTCACCATTGTGTTTCTAGGTTCATTGGATGAAACAGTGGGTTATCCATGGAAAGTCAAAATTTACACAAAAAAAAACTTGACCAAATCCCTTCATATAATTTAACAGAACTAATTCCCGGTTACATGGTAAAGAGCTTGGACACTCATCTCTGCCGTTGGACACTATCTTACTATCGCTGTGGCTTGTTATAGCCGTAGCTTCAATAAACCTTTTATTGATATCGCTTCTCTGATATCCAGGGGTTTCATGCTGACGTTTACAAGTAAGTAGGGTAAAGATATTCACTGCTAATTCCACTTTTAACAATTTATATCTCTAGTATCTAATAGTTTGCTGCTTTTCTATCACTTGTCTGCTCCTGCATCAGCCACGCCTTGTTCTCACATAGTTTTTTTTATTCCCCAAGTTCTCTTTTTTAAAAAAAATTCGGTGAACCTCATTTTCAATTCTCCACAGGTGGAGATGTCTAACGTTACATCTTTGGGTTTAAATAACCTGGGTTATACCAGACCGAATCTTTTTCCCTTGGTAGAGGTATTAAAAACAAGGAGGTGAGGTAGCAGTTTTAAGAATTTGAGGAGAAAGTTTCAAAAACAGAGTGGTTGATACCTGGAATTCACTGCCAGAAGAAGTGGTAGAGTCGGATACAATTGCTATGTTTCAGAGACATTAGAGTCATAGAGAAGTAGCTCAGAAATAAGCCCTTCGGCCTACCTAGTCCATGCTGAAACTACTTAGCTACCTACTTCCATCGATCTGCACTGTAGCCCTCCATAACCTTACCATCCATGTACCTATACAAACTTCACTTAAACATTGAAATCAATCTTGCATGCACCACTTGTGCTGGCAGCATATTCCACACTCTCAGGACCTCTGGGCGAAGAAGTTTCCCCTCATGTTCCCCCTTAAACTTTTCACCTTTCACCCTTAACCCATGACCTCAGGTTGCAGCCCCACCCAACCTCAGTGGAAAAAGCCTGCATGCATTTACCCTATCTGTATCCCTCATAATTTTGTATACCTCTTTCAGATCTCCTCTCAGTCTTCTGTGTTCTAAGGAAAAAAGTCCTAATCTATTCAATCTTTCTTTATAACTCTGGTCTTCCAGACCTGGCAACATTCTTGTAAATTTCTCTGTACTCTTTCAACCTTATTTACATCTTTCCTGTAGGTAGATGACCAAAATAGCACACAATACTCCAAATTAGGCCTCACTCTTCCACACTCCTCAATGTTCACTCTGTAAGACCTATCCTGGTTGGTCCTACTGAAGTGCAACACCTCACACTTGTCTGCGTTAAATTCCATCCACCATTTTTCAGCCGATTTTTCCAGCTGGTCCAGATCCCTCGGCAAATCATGATAGCCTTCCGACCTGTCCACTACACTCCAAATCTTGGCGTCATCTGCAAACCTGCTGATTCAGCTATATCACATTATCATCCAGATCATTGATATAGATGACAAACAACAATGGACCCAGCACCAACCCCAACGCCACTCCACTAGTCACCAGCCTCCGGTCAGAGAGGCAATCGTCTACTACCACTCTTAGTGGTAGTGTGTACTACCACACTATTACCACTACCACTCCTCCCAAAAAGGCAATGTCTAATCCAATTTACTCCCTCAACTTGAATGCCCAGCCATTGAACATTGCTGCCACATATATTGGCAAGGCATAGAACAATACAGACGTAAAGTGGGCAGGGGTGAAGAGCTAAGCAAATTTCATGTACATAATTTCAGTATCCACATAAAATAAAATGAAATATTTAGAAGGATTTATACCATCTATAAATTTGCTGACGATATAGCCATTGCTGGGGTAGAATCTCAGATGGTGACGAGAGGGCGTACAGGAGTGAGATATGCCAACTAGTGGAGTGGTGCCACAGCAACAACCTGGCACTCAACATCAGTAAGACAAAAGAGCTGATTGTGGACTTCAGGAAGGGTAAGACGAGGAGCACATACCAATCCTCATAGAGGGATCAGAAGTGGAGGGAGCGAGCAGTTTCAAGTTCCTGGGTGTTAAAATCTCTGAGGACCTAACCTGGTCCCAACATATCGATGCAGTTATATAGAAGGCAAGACGGCGCCTATACTTCATTAGGTGTTAGAAGAGATTTGGAATGTTAACAAATACACTCAAAAATTTCTATAGATGTACCATGGAGAGCATTCTGACAGGCTGCATCACTGTTTGGTATGGGGGGTGGGGTTTGCTGCTGCACAGGACCAAATGAATCTGCAGAAGATTGTAAATCTAGTCAGCTCCATCTTGGGCACTAGTCTAAAAGTACCCAGGACAACTTTAGGGAGCAGTATCACAGAAAGGCAGTGTCCATTATTAAGGGCCTCTAGCACCCAGGGCATGCCCTTTTCTCACTGTTACCATCAGGTAAGAGGTACAAAAGCCTGAAGGCACACACTCAGCAATTCAGGAACAGCTTCTTCCCCTCTGCCATCAGATTCCTAAATGAACATTGAACCCTTGGACACTACCTCACTTTTTTAATAAACAACACACATCAAAGTTGCTGGTGAACGCAACAGGCCAAGCAGCATCTGTAGGAAGAGGTGCAGTCGACGTTTCAGGCTGAGATCCTTCGTCAGGACCAACTAAAGGAAGAGTGAGTAAGGGATTTGAAAGTTGGAGGGGGAGGGGGAGATCCAAAATGATAGGCGAAGATAGGAGGGGGAGAGATAGAGCCAAGAGCTGGACAGGTGATTGGCAAAAGGGGATACGAGAGGATCATGGGACAGGAGGTCCGGGAAGAAAGATGGGGGCGGGGGGAACCCAAAGGATGGGCAAGAGGTATATTCAGAGGGACAGAGGGAGAAAAAGGAGAGTGAGAGAAAGAATGTGTGCATAAAAATGAGTAACAGATGGGGTACGAGGGGGAGGTGGGGCCTTAGCGGAAGTTAGAGAAGTCGATGTTCATGCCATCAGGTTGGAGGCTACCCAGACGGAATATAAGGTGTTGTTCCTCCAACCTGAGTGTGGCTTCATCTTTACAGTAGAGGAGGCCGTGGATAGACATGTCAGAGTTGGAATGGGATGTGGAATTAAAATGTGTGGCCACTGGGAGATCCTGCTTTCTCTGGCGGACAGAGCGTAGATGTTCAGCAAAGCGGTCTCCCAGTCTGCGTCAGGTCTCACCAATATATAAAAGGCCACATCGGAAGCACCGGACGCAGTATATCACCCCAGTCGACTCGCAGGTGAAGTGTTGCCTCACCTGGAAGGACTGTTTGGGGCCCTGAATGGTGGTAAGGGAGGAAGTGTAAGGGTATGTGTAGCACTTGTTCCGCTTACACGGATAAGTGCCAGGAGGGAGATCAGTGGGGAGGGATGGGGCGGACGAATGGACAAGGGAGTTGTGTAGGGAGTGATCCCTGCGGAATGCAGAGAGAGGCGGGGAGGGAAAGATGTGCTTAGTGGTGGGATCCCGTTGGAGGTGGCGGAAGTTACGGAGAATAATATGTTGGACCCGGAGGCTGGTGGGGTGGTAGGTGAGGACCAGGGGAACCCTATTCCTAGTGGGGTGGCGGGAGGATGGAGTGGGAGCAGATGTACGTGAAATGGGAGAGATGAGTTTAAGAGCAGAGTTGATAGTGGAGGAAGGGAAGCCCCTTTCTTTAAAAAAGGAAGATATCTCCCTCATCCTAGAATGAAAAGCCTCATCCTGAGAGCAGATGCGGCGGAGACGGAGGAATTGCGAGAAGGGGATGGCGTTTTTGCAAGAGACATAGTGAGATGAGGAATAGTCCAGATAGCTGTGAGAGTCAGTAGGCTTATAGTAGACATCAGTGGATAAGCTGTCTCCAGAGACAGAGACAGAAAGATCTAGAAAGGGGAGGGAGGTGTCGGAAATGGACCAGGTAAACTTGAGGGCAGGGTGAAAGTTGGAGGCAAAGTTATAAAGTCAACGAGTTCTGCATGCGTGCAGGAAGCAGCGCCAATGCAGTCGTCGATGTAGCGAAGGAAAAGTGGGGGACAGATACCAGAATAGGCACGGAACATAGATTGTTCCACAAAGCCAACAAAAAGGCAGGCATAGCTAGGACCCATACGGGTGCCCATAGCTACACCTTTAGTTTAGAGGAAGTGGGAGGAGCCAAAGGAGAAATTATTAAGAGTAAGGACTAATTCCGCTAGACGGAGCAGAGTGGTGGTAGAGGGGAACTGATTAGGTCTGGAATCCAAAAAGAAGCGTAGAGCTTTGAGACCTTCCTGATGGGGGATGGAAGTATATAAGGACTGGACATCCATGGTGAAAAGCGGTGGGGGCCAGGGAATTTAAAATCATCGAAAAGTTTAAGAGCGTGAGAAGTGTCACGAACATAGGTCGGAAGGGATTGAACAAGGGGTGATAAAACAGTGTTGAGGTATGCAGAAATGAGTTCGGTGGGGCAGGAGCAAGCTGAGACAATAGGTCGGCCAGGACAGGCAGGTTTGTGGATCTTGGGTAGGAGGTAGAAACGGGAAGTGCGGGGTGTGGGAACTATAAGGTTGGTAGCAGTGGATGGGAGATCCCCTGAACGGATAAAGTCGGTGATGGTCCCACCTCCAACGGGATCCCACCACTAAGCACATCTTTCCCTCCCTGCCTCTCTCTGCATTCCGCAGGGATCACTCCCTACACAACTCCCTTGTCCATTCGTCCTCCCCCATCCCTCCCCACTGATCTCCCTCCTGGCACTTATCTGTTTAAGCGGAACAAGTGCTACACATGCCCTTACACTTCCACTCTTACCACCATTCAGGGCCCCAAACAGTCCTTCCAGGTGAGGCAACACTTCACCTGTGAGTCGACTGGGGTGATATACTGCATCTGGTGCTCCCGATGTGGCCTTTTATATATTGGTGAGACCCGACGCAGACTGGGAGACCGCTTTGCTGAACATCTACGCTCTGTCCGCCAGAGAAAGCAGGATCTCCCAGTGGCCACACATTTTAATTCCACATTCCATTCTTATTCTGACATGTCTATCCACGGCCTCCTCTACTGTAAAGATGAAGCCACACTCAGGTTGGAGGAACAACACCTTATATTCCATCTGGGTAGCCTCCAACCTGATGGCATGAACATCGACTTCTCTAACTTCCGCTAAGGCCCCACCTCCCCCTCGTACCCCATCTGTTACTCATTTTTATGCACACATTCTTTCTCTCACTCTCCTTTTTCTCCCTCTGTCCCTCTGAATATACCTCTTGCCCATCCTCTGGGTCCCCCCCGCCCCTTGTCTTTCTTCCCGGACCTCCTGTCCCATGATCCTCTCATATCCCCTTTTGCCAATCACCTGTCCAGCTCTTGGCTCCATCCCTCCCCCTCCTGTCTTCTCCTATCATTTTGGATCTCCCCCTCCCCCTCCAACTTTCAAATCCCTTACTCACTCTTCCTTCAGTTAGTCCTGACGAAGGGTCTCGGCCTGAAACGTCGACTGCACCTCTTCCTACAGATGCTGCCTGGCCTGCTGCGTTCACCAGCAACTTTGATGTGTGTTGCTTGAATTTCCAGCATCTGCAGAATTCCTGTTGTTCACTTTTTTAATATATGGTATTTCTGTTTTTTGCACTATTTTTAATCTATTCAATATACATACACCGTAATTGATTTACATATATATTTTTTATTTCAGTTTTTTTTTCTATATTATGTATTGAACTGCTGCTGCTAAGTTAACAATTCTCATGTCATATGCCAGTGATAATAAACCTAATTCTGATTCAGATTCTTATATTAGGTTTTTATGATTTAGTGTATGTGACTAAAAAGAGATCCACTAGAAAGTTCTGTGTAAGTGTGAATTTCATCTGCATTGTGTGTCATCTTGTTGTTGCTTCGAAATGAAGTATCATTGATTTCCTTCTTGTTGCTTTGGGATTTCTTGACCCACCAAATGTCCGCAAAGAAATATTGAGCTTCTCTATTCCACTGCACTGTATCGTATAGACTGAAAAATTAATAGATTGAGTAAATCTGAGTCCTATCACAAGCATCGACAGAAATGCTGTGAACAGCAGCAGTCAGCCCAAACGTATTCTGAAATAGTAAGTGACATCTTGCATGTCTGAGAGTTTGCTTTAATCATTAAAGTCTAATAATGTTGTACGTAGCAAAAGAATTTGAAGCAATCTTCTCCAGACATATGCTAGTTGGACTTCAGGAGGAAATAAAAGAATTGCTTTTGTTTATTTTAGTTAGCATGTCCCAAGTAAGTTCACTGTCAATGTGTATTTTAGAGTATATTAAGAACTCAATATTTCAATAAAGGTTT
The DNA here is from genome assembly GCF_030028105.1 of Mobula birostris. Classification (NCBI taxonomy): domain Eukaryota; kingdom Metazoa; phylum Chordata; class Chondrichthyes; order Myliobatiformes; family Myliobatidae; genus Mobula; species Mobula birostris. Next base: position 71,921,520 of record NC_092383.1, read on the forward strand.
TAGCTAATACACTTGTTTAAATAAAGGTTTTATCTAAGGTCCATTTATTTGTCATTATTTCAAAGTTTTTTCTGTTTCTACCACGGAGTACACTTGGATTTGATTTTCGTTGAATATCAATGTTGATTGAATTTATGAAAATCAAATCCTGCAGATGCTGGAAAACTGAAATAAAAACAGGAGGTGCTGGAAACATCAGGAAGTATCCACAAAAAGAAAATCAGAGGTCACATTTCAGATTAAAGAGCCTTTGTCAGAACTAGGAAAGAGAGAAAACAAGTTTGCTTTAAGTTGCACGGGGATGTGGGAACAGGAAAGATGGGGAATATGTCTGATAAGCAAGACTATTCTGATAAGCCGCTGATGAGGCAAAGTTTTCAATTCTCTTTCACTGCTTCAAGGAACTTGGCTCATGCATCCGCCCTCTATCTATTACCTCAGTCACTGCACCGCACTGTAAACATCTTTTACAATGCTGTTTACATTGTAAATACATGCTGGTGTGTATGTATTTATGTTCATTATATTTCATAGCCATACTTTAATCTCTAATTTTATTTTTATGTAATTCTTTATTCTTTATAACTGTGAATATTTTAGTTCATTTTTGTTGAATGCTGCACTAGCAAATTCTTAATACATGTAAATGTAAATATCGAATGAAGTTGAGCCTTAATTGTGTACTTCAGATAGTTCATTTCTTGACATAGAAATTAATTCCTCATATTTCTAGCTAAATGAGCACAAAAAATATCAGATCTTCAAATAAAAAAATCTAGGTTGACATGTTACTTTGTAACATCAACAACACCAATCTCCAGTTGCCATAGTAAAGTATCCAAATAATTTTGGTCATCTAGAATTCCTTAGTGTGGCTTACTGTCAAATATTTGATAAGGCTTACACAAAAGCCGTATCAAACATTTGACTCAAAGCTGCATTTGAAGATTTTAGATGACCTAAACTTGTTCCATCAGTTCAAGAAGTCAAACGGGGAGAATGCTACCCTTGGTCATTACCCTTAAACATATACTAGGGTATTCACCTCCCATATGTTTGGTTCGATTGGAATCAGGAGTCTGGAGCAGTCCAGATGATATTACAAAAGGAAGTTACTGAAATAAATCATAGTGTACAAATATAACAGCTTATATTACAAATGTAACGGCAAAAAAAAGCTCTTTTTCTATTTGTATTATCATGCCATCAAAATTTGCATTGGGATTATTTTTGCTAAACGTATTTTAAGAGATGAAGCTGCATCATTTGAGTTCATACTATAGAAAACAAATACAGTGATGTTCTGGTAAGAGAAATTGAAAGCATAAATTACACAATTTGAACAAAGCAGGTTGCATGATGTAGAAAACAAACATATACCACATTCCTTTCTATTTAACTGCCAATTATAGTGCTTTTGAATTAATCTGCAGTATGTAAAAAGACAGAGCGGTTGTGTAACGCTAATCGGGTCATAAATAATGGGAACAATTTACAGTTAAATTTTGTTGAGCATTTTGAGTTTCAGCTTCCATGATGTTATTCTGTAGCTGAAACCACACTCAGTGAGCAATAAAAAAAGTATGATAAAATGGTTCTAAAGTACCTGAAATCTGTAGAGTCTGAAAACTTACTACAGGCATAAATTCTACATAAGATGAAAAGATGGTCCATAATTTACTTGGAGTATCCGAATTTTCTTCCATACTGTATATATTGTTGTTACATCTGGGTACTATCAACATTGGGAGGAAACTTCCAAGCATGTCAATTATTAAATAGTGTGGAAAAAAGTGCTCTCCAGCTGGTTTGCTAACAATACAGGCATTGAAGAAGTGGGGAATCCTAAAGGGGTTGGAAGGGATTTGGATGACATTATGATGGATTAATGGAAAAGTCTGAATTATTTAATTAAAAGAAAATTAAATGCTAGGAAGGCTGTAGGTACTTTCAGCGTACTGGTGAATGGAAGGAACCCAAAACACTGTGTCCTTGCATTCAGTACAGTGCAGATGTTATCCATAGATTTCTGCAGCCTGTTGTGCTTTCTTTCTCTCCAGTAACAAATGATGGCAAAATTAGATGAAAATTTAAATTGTATACAGTATGCCTCAGTGAATAAAATGAAGGTTTGGTGGAGACAATCAATGGTTAAAATTATTGGATGCTGACTGTTATGGGAGTTACAACCTGATTTTAATTGGATTTGGTTATATCTGCAAGCATTTCATAGAACCACAAAAGAGGAAACAAATATAGGCAGAAGAACAAAGATAATTAGGGAGATAAAGGTTTTATCATTCTCCTAAGGCAATACCTGGGAGCTCTGATTTCAAGAGGAGAGTTATACTTCATCTGGGATTGACATTTGATGACGATTTTAGAAGCACAAAGAAAACAGTTGTCTCCCAAGAGACAATGCAGTGTTTCAAGTACTGAGCAGTGAAAGGAATCAGGATAGATAAATGCAAATTTGCATTACAACAAACATTCAAAATTTTTAACTCCACATTGATCAAGAAGCTGTAGAATTCAGATTTTTACAGTGTCCCAGAAATATCTTGCCATATATAATCCATTTTCTGCAAATATTTCTATTACTTAAACACACACCAAACACACAACCAGAACGAGGGGTCACAGTTTGAGGATAAAAGGGAAGCCTTTTAGGACCGAGATTAGGAAAAACGTCTTCACACAGAGAGTGGTGAATCTGTGGAATTCTCTGCCACAGGAAACAGTTGAGGCCAGTTCATTGGCTATATTTAAGAGGGAGTTAGATATAGCCCTTGTGGCTACGGGGATCAGGGGGTATGGAGGGAAGGCTGGGGCAGGGTTCTGAGTTGGATGATCAGCCATGATCATAATAAATGGCAGTGCAGGCTCGAAGGGCCGAATGGCCTACTCCTGCACCTACTTTCTATGTTTCTATGTTTCTAAGATATAGAAGCAGAATTACCCTATTCAACCCATCGAGTCTGCTCCACCATTCCATCATGGCTGATCCCAGACCCCACTCAACCCCATACACCTACTTCGTCACCATAATCTTTGATGCCCTGACCAATCAGGAAACTATTAACTTTCGCTTTAAATATACCCACTGTCTTGGCTTCCACAGCACTCTGTGGCAGACCATTCTACCGATTCACTACTCTCTGGTTAAAAAATTCCTCCTTACTCTGTTCTAAAGGGTAGCCCCTCAATTTTTGAGGCTGTGCCCTCTAGTTCTGGACACCCCCACCATAGGAAACATTTCCTCCACATCCATCTTATCTAGTCCTTTCAACATTTGGTAGGTTTCAATGAGACCCCTCTCCAACAGCCGCATTCTTCTAAATTCCGGTGAGTACAGGATCAAAGCTACCAAACGCTCCGCATATGTTAACCCCTTCATTCCTGGAATCATCTCCATGAACCTTCTGTGGACTCTCCAATCTGAGATATGGAGCCCTAAACTGCTAACTCCAAGTGCAACCTGACTGGTGTCTTAGAAAACCTCAGAATTATCTTCTTGCTTTTATATTCTATTCCACTTGAAATGAATGCCAACATTACATTTGCCTTCTTTACCACAGATTCAACCTGTAAAATAACCGTAGTCCCTTTGAACCTCTGATGTTTAAGTTTTCTCCCCAATTAGATAATATTCTGTACTTTTGTTCCTTATACCAAAATGATTTATCATATATTTCTTAAGGGCGGGAGGAGAAGATGACAGCGCGACGCAGCACACAGCTCTCCGGTGAAATGATATCACACTTGTAAGTAGGATGCCATGCACAATTCTGATTTGATGGAGACAGACGTGAGAAGGCACAGAGGAATATTTGGAGAAGTTTCTGAAATGCCCAGTTCACTGCCACTGCTACTGTGCGATCGAGAATCTCCGGAAGGAAGGCCCCAAAATCCCCAGCTTTGCCTGCTGCTGGCGACCGAGGCTGGGGTCGAAGCATTCTGCTTAGATGGTGTTTGGTACTCGGTGTCGGAGGGCTGATCGGAGCTCAAAATTTTCGGATGACTCAGAGTCGGACTGTGGTCGGGCATGGCAGGGAGAGTTTTCTTCCTTCTCCCGTCTACATGAGATTTGGGACTTTCGAGAGACTTTGAACCTTTTACTGTGCCCATGGCCTGTTCTTCATCAAGTTATAGTATTGTTGCACTGTTGTAACTATATGTTATAATTATGTCGTTTTTGTTAGTTTTTCAGTCTTGGTCTGTCCTGTGTTTCTGTGATATCACACCGGAGGACATTACTAAATGACAATAAAAGAGCGCTGCATGTCCTCAAAATCTAATCTAATCTAATCTAATCTAACACTATTCCATCTGCCACTATTTTGCCCATTCTTCCAATTTGTCTACATCCTGCTGTAATTGCATTGCTTACTCATCACTACCTACTGCTCCACCCACCTTTGTATCAAGTCAAGTCAAGTCAAGTCACTTTTTATTGCCATTTCGACCATAACAGCTGGTACAGTACACAGTAAAAACAAGACAACGCTTTTCAGGACCATGGTGCTACATGAAACAATACAAAAACTACACTAAACTTCATAAAACAACACAAAAACTGCACTAGATTACAGACCTACCCAGGACTGCATAAACTGCACAAAACAGTGCAGGCATTACAATAAATAATAAACAAGACAATAGGCACAGTAGAGGGCAGTAGGTTGCTGTCAGTCCAGGCTCTGGGTATTGAGGAGTCTGATGGCTTGGGGGAAGAAACTGTTGCATAGTCTGGTCGTGAGACCCCGAATGTTTTGGTGCCTTTTGCCAGATAGCGGGAGGGAGAAGAGATTATATGAGTGGTGCATGAGGTCCTTCATAATGCTGTTTGCTTTGCAGATGCAGCGTGTGGTGTAAATATCTGTAATGGTGGGAACAGAGGCACCGATGATCTTCTCAGCTGAACTCACTATCCGCTACAGGGTCTTGCGATCCGAGATAGTGCAATTTCCGAACCAGGCAGTGATGCAGCTGCTCAGGATGCTCTCGGTACAACCTCTGTAGAATGTGGTGAGGATGGGTGGTGGGAGATGGACTTTTCTCAGCCTTCGCAGAAAGTACAGACACTGCTGGGCTTTCTTTGCTATGGGCCTGGATATATCATCTGCAAACTTTGCAACAAAACCTTCAATTCCACTATCTAAATCACTGACAAGTAATGTGAAAAGTAGCGGTCCCAATACTGACCCCTGAGGAACACCACTAGTCACTGGCAGACAACTAGAAAAGCTCCCCTTTATTCCCACTCGCTGCCTCCTTCCTGACAGCCATTCCTCTATCCATGCCAGTCTCTTTCCTCTAATGCCATAGGATTTTATCATGTTAAGCAGCTTCATGTGTGGCACCTTATCAAATGCCTTCTGAAAATCCAAGTAAATGACATCCACTGCCTTTCCTTTGTCCATCCTGCTTGTAGCTTCCTTGAAGTACTCTTAACAAATTTGGCAGGCAGGATTTCCCTTTACAGAAACTATGCTGACTTTGACTTATATTATCATTAGTCTCCATGTACCCCGAAAACTCATCCTTAACTACATTACTTTCCCAACCACCGAGGTTAGGCTAACTGACCAATAATTTCCTTTCTTTTGTCTTCCTCCCTTCTTAAACAGTGGAATGACACTTACAATTTTCCAGTCCTCCAGAACCATGCCAGAATCAAGTGATTCTTGAAAGATCATAACTAATGCATCTGCTATCTCTTCAGCAACCTCTTTCAGAACTCTGGGATGTAGTCATAAGACCATAAGATACAGGAGCAGAAATAGGCCATTCGGCCTATCGAGTCTGCTCCGCCACTCAATCATGGGCTGATCCAATTCTTCCAGTCATCGCCACTCCCCTGCCTTCTCCCCATACCCTTTGATGCCCTGGCAAATCAAGAACCTATCTATCTCTGCCTGAAATGCACCCAATGACTTGGTCTCCACAGCCGCTCGTGGCAACAAATTCCACAGATTTACCACCGTCTGACTGAATAATGTCTCCATCTGGTCCAGGTGACTTATCCAACTTAAGGCCTTTCAGTTTGCCTGGCACTTTTTCCGTTGTAATAGCAATGCAATTTGCTCCTGCTCCCTGACACTCACAGACCTCTGGCACACTGCTAGTGTCTTCAACAGTGAAGACTGATGCAAAGTACTCATTAAGTTCATCCCCCATGTCTTTGTCCCCCATTGCTACACCTCACTAGCATCGTTTTCTAGTAGTCCAATATCAACTCACACCTCCCTTCTATTCTTTAGCTGAAAAAAATCTTCTGGTAACCTGCTTTATATTATTGGCTAGTTTGCCCTCATACTTATACTTTTCCCTTTTTATCACTTTTCAATTCCCTTTTGCTGGATTTTAAAAACTTCCCAATCACTGTTGCTACATTATATGCCCTTTCCTTGGTGTTTATGCAGTCCTTAACTTCCCTTGTCAGCCACGGTTGCTTACCTCTACCACTTAAAAACAACTTCTTCTGTTGGACATATCTATCCTATGCCTTGTGAACTATTCCCAGAAACTTCAGCCACCTCTGCTCTGCCATCATCCCTGCCAGTATCCCCCTCCACTCTACCTGGGCAAGCTCCTTTCTCATGCCTCCACAATTCCCTTTATTCCATGTGACTTATACTTCTCCCTCTCAAATTGCAGTATGAATTTAACCATTTCTTTCGCAAGTAAAATCAAGCCATTGTTTTTGAAAGGCACAGATCTATCATAATTAGTTGCTCAATTAATTCTACAAAGGAACCCCAGAATGATGCTGAAATCTCAGAAAATTGGGGGAGTGGAAAATTTATTTATTTATATCACTGATCGCTTAATTTCAAGTGAAATTGGTGCCAGAAGAGGCGGAAACAGGCACATTGTCCAGTCTATCTAAGCTGACCTATTTTCCTGCCTAATGCATACAACCACATCCAGGCCACAGCTCTCCATATCCCTCTCTCCAGGTAACTCTACAAACCTCTCCTAAACGTTGCAATTGAATATTTATCTACCACTTCCACAGGCAGGTCATTCCACACTTGGTCCCCATCAAGTTTTCTTGAAGTATGCCACCTTTCACCCTAAACTGGTTCTAGTCTCACCTAGCCTCATGAGAAAAAACATATATGTATTTACCCTATCTATACCCCTCGTCATAATTTTGTACACCTCAATCTTCTACATTCCACAGAATAAAGTCTTAACCTATTCAACATTTCCCTATACTTAAGGTCATTAAGTGCCAGCAACATCCTTGTAAATTTTCTCTGCACACTTTCAGTAAATTGTCTTCTGCATTGCTGCTGCTTCATGCACCCTTGCTGAGCTTATCAATTTCGTCAACTTTGTCTCCAACTTCCATCCTGCCCTTAAATTCACTTGGTCTATTTCTGACACCTCTCTTCACTTTCTTGATCTATCTGTCTACTGATACCTTTATAAATCTACCAATTCTCATGGCTATCTTGACCATACCGCTTCCCGCCCTGTCTCCTGTAAAAGTGCTACTCCCTTTTCTCCACCACATCTGTCCCAAGGATGAAGCTTTCCTTTCCAGGACATCAGAGATGTCTCCTTCAAGGAACGAGGTTTCCCTTCCTCCACCATTGATGATGCCCTCACTCCCAACCCCTTCATTTCCCAGACATCTGCACTGACCCCATCTTCCTACTCTTTAGTAATGACAACTTCACCCCCTTCTGCCCCCTGATACTCTTAAACTTCTGGCATTCTGCTAGTGTTCTCTACAGTGAAGACTGATGCAAAATGACTATTCAGTTCTTTCACCATTTCTTTTTGCCCCATTACTACCTCTCTAGGATCATTTTCCAGCTGTCCAATTTCTACATTCGGCTCTCTTTTACTCTTTATATATTGCTTTATATAATTTAATTTTCCGTCCCCATTCTTGTTCCAACATGTAGGTCCATAGTTTTCTCTTTTGCCGCAATGAGGCCTTTCTCAGGGTGGATGAGAAACACCACATGTTCCATCTAGTGTAGCCTCCCACATGATGTCTCCTAATGGCGTTTTCCCTTCCCCTTCCCTCTTCTACTATTCCCACTCTGTCCTCTTACCTTTTCTCGTCTCCTGCCTATCAAATTCCCCCAGTGCCCTTCCTTCTTTCCTTTATCCCATGGTCCACTCTTTACTCCTATCAGATTCCTTCTTCTCTAGCCCTTTATCTTTCCCACCCACCTGTCTTCACCTATCACATTCTAGCTAATCCTCCTTCCCCTCCCCCACCTATTTATTCTGATAATTTGTCCCTTTCCTTCCAGTCCCAAAGAAGGGTCATGGCCCAAAAAGTAGACTGTTTATTCATTTCCATAGATGCTGCCTGATCTGCTGAGTTCCTTCAGAACTTAGTGTGTGTTGCTCCAGATTTCCAGCATCTGCAGAGTCTCTTGTGTTTATTGATAACTTTCCTGTAGGTAGGTGATCAGAACTGCGCACTCTAAACTCAACTTTGCCAATGTCTTGTACAACTTCAACATAGCATCTCAACTCTGTACTCAATGCTCTGATTTATGAAAGTCACTATACCAAAGGCTCATTTTATGACCCTATCTATCTGTGACTCTACTTTCAAGGAATTATGGATGCGTATTTCCAGATCCTCTTGTTTTTCCACATACCTCAGTGTGGTACCATTCACTGTGTAAGTCCTACCCTGGTTTGTCCTCCCAAAGTCCCACACCTCACACTTATCTGCATTAAATTCTATCTGGCATTTTTAGCCCACTTTCCGAGCTAGTCCAGATCATGCTACAAGCTTCGATAGTCTTCCTCACTGCCCCCTATGCCCCTCTACTTGGTGTCATTGCAAATGCACTGATTCAGTTTACCACATTATAATCGCAATGGACCTAGTGCCAATCCCTGCAGCTCACAACTAGAAACTGGCCACCACTCAGTGAGACAACGTTCTACCACCACTCTCTGCCTTCACCTGTGAAGCTAGATCTAATTTATCACTTCATTCAGAACGCTAAGTGATTTAACCTTCTGGACTAGGCTCCCATACATGACTTTGTCAAATGTCTTGCTAACGTCCATGTTGGCAACAACCACTGCCTTTCCTTCATTAACCTTCCTGGTAACCTCCTCAAAAAAACTCTATAAGATTGGTTAGACATGAAGTACAAAGCCGGGTTGACTATCTCTAATCAGGCCCTGCCCAACCAAATATTTATGTATCCTGTCTCTTAGAATACTTTCCAATACATTGTTGATCTGTCTAGTTATATACTGTATTAACCAGACTGGTAAGAATGACAGCTTTCATTCCTTGAAAATCAAATGTGAACCAGATTGATTTTTGGGGCAATCTTGTAGTTTCATGTTTATCATTACCAACCTTACCCTTTACTTCCAGATTTATTTCATTGCCTGAATGTAAATTTGTCAGTGTCATAGCAGAATTCAAACCTGTGTCTTCACATTAGTAATCCAAGTCCAGAAACAATTCTGTACTCATGTTACATCATTAAAATAAACAGTTCTAGTATTTACCCAGGACTTTATTTTATTTTTGATATCTCAAAATTAATTATAGTTACTGAAAACATTTACAGTGCAATCATTGGTGTTTTAGTAATTAAGTAATTAATTTAGTAATTAAGTAATAGTCTCTCCAAATCTTGTGAAAATGGCCAAAATTATTTTTAGTGATGTTGACTGAAGGATTAATATCAGTTAAGTCTCGGGAAAAATGTCTTTATTTCTCTATGAAATATAGCATTAGTTCTTTTATATCCACCTAAGATATACAAAAAACTATTCCCTACAACGGTGCACTACTTTGGAATGTCTGCTAGAGTTTTGAGCTTTTGAGTGGGATTCAAAATAACAGGATCCTAACAAAGGTCCACTTCTGAGACACACAATAGTGAAATTCAAAACTAGTTTTATTTTGATGCTCCTTTACACATTGAAGAGCAGCATGGTATCAACTTTCAAACAGGGTTTATAGAAATAATTCCAAACCACTTAACTAAATGGCCAGTAGAGATTAGAAATGAGATTATCATGCTTGCTAAATTTCCTGGATTGTTTGAGAAGCCAATCAATATGCTTAATGAGGAAATTGCAATGAATGTGTATATGCCCACATCCACCACCCTCACCTACAATATGCCCACTCCTCATTGCTACCATCAAGGAAGGGATACAGGAACATGAAGACACACACTCAATGATTTAAGAACAGCTTCATCCTCTGGCATCAGATTACTGAATGGACAATGAATCAACCAATAAATAGTTCCTTTTGCTCTCTTTTTGCACTACATATCTTGTTTCTGTCACCCTCATCCGAAGGTTTTTATGGGCAGGTGTAGCGTGAGCGCGAGGAGTCCAGCCCAAGACCCATACCGAACCAGTACCACCAGGACCCAGACCCTGGCTCCCCGCACCGCGGCGGGTGGCGGGGCAGAGCTCAGACAGTTCCCGATGTTGACCACTGCTCCCAGCGGCCTCAGGCTCGGCCCAAGTGCTAGCAGTGTCCTGCGGATTCTTGCACCCAGCTTTGCTGACTGCCATGGCACTGGAGGTCTGGATGACCACCACGTTGGTGACCTGAACAAACAAGTAGCTGTTGTCGAAGAGGGTCCAGGCCCCCCGCACCTTGCAGACCTGTAAGTCACTACAGAAGGTGTGGAGGTGAGGGGTCCCTAGGGGTAGTGCAGCACCGGGCAATTTTAATAACTGTGCAAAAATTGTTTTTTTTAAGCAATCAAACTTTCTTAGAATTTGGTAAATTTATTCTAATTATTTATATATATAATACAATAAATTACAATAAAAATTATATATATACTCTATGAGTGTATATATACACACTCATACAGTATATATATATAATTGTTATTGTAATTTATTGTTTTTTTATATTTTGCATTATACTGCTGCTGCAAAACAACAAATTCAATCACATATGTATTATGCTTGATTCTGATTCTGATACAGACTAAATATGAAGATAACCTGAAGCTAGAAATGCTTGGAAATTTGGAGGAACATAATGTCCTGGCTTTAAAAATACTTCAAAGAAGGATGCAGGAGGCTGTAATAGGTATTTGTCATTATTTGGAATCCTGTTATAATATACTGTACCACAGATCTTTTGCTGAGCAGTTTCACAGCTGTAGCAATTTCAGTCTTCATCGCTGCCCTACTGACCTTCTCCCCTTTGAATTTACTGTCAGCTTGTCAGCTTTAAAACGTTATCGCTCTGTTAATTCCACATACATTCAATACCACTTCCTGCTACCTCTCTACTTCCATGGACTTGATCATTAATAAACTGCCAGAGGTATTCCTCTGAACTCTTTTTCTCTCCATATTCACCTTCTTAATCCCTAATTCATACACGTATATTTGAAAAGAAATTCTTCTTTGAAGTCATCTTCAATTGCTATTTCAAGCTCCCAAATTCACATTGATAGTTTTCTTGTTACCATTGTTCATTCACTGTCTAATCCTTCAATGACTGTCCACAGTAAAAGCCTCACTGAAATCCATTTTAGTTGATTTGATTGCAATGCAATATCCTTTCTCATCCAACTTCTCCTTCCTGCAAGCCTTTTAAAAGCTTTTTCTTTCCCCTGGCACAAACCATTTATCTTTGGACTTCATGCGATATGCTACGTTACTGGCAATGTCATGCACGAACATACAATCAATTATGACTTTACCATGGACAACATGTTTTTTGTTTGACAATCTGCTTTCTCAACTATGCTCTGAGAATACACTGCTCACCCTACTTCCAATTAACAATGAGCCACAATTCCCTCTAACTGAATTTTATGGACTCATTAAATTGTATAATACAGAAGTAGGCCCTTTGACTAACCCCATCTGTGCTCACCCTTTTATCCAAAATGCACTAATCCCATTTGCCCACACTAGATCTGTAATATTAGAAAGACAAAGCCTTCTGTCATAATTAAGGGCAAAAGGGAAAGAACTACCATGTAGGAACATTGATTTATTGCAGTGCAGGGCAATTTTAACAACTGTGCACGAATGTTATTTTAATAATCAAACATTCTTTGGTAAATTTCTTTTGTAATTAATTCAAAGCCTATTTTAGTGCTATTCTGCCACCTACCAAAGACAAGAAGCATTACATACCAAAACCAATAGCTAAATTAAGCTGAGAAACCTGCACATTTTTTCCTTGTTCATACAATGCATCTAGAAGGTGGTGGTGATGGTGTTAATGGGTATGGGGGGGGGGGGTGGAGAAATGAATTGGAACAGCATTACTATCAAAATAAGTAATTGATAGTTGGTTCAGACCTGATAGGTCGAAGGACCTGTTTCTAAAATATATCTTACAATGTTACATCCACATTCACAGATGGCAATACACAAAAAGCATCCAGGCAGATAGTTATTAGTTTGGAGTTCGATGTAAAACAATTTCTATACTTTCTCCATTGATATTACAAAATATTTCATAATATACAATTCAAGAAGATTCCTACATCATAGCAATGGATTTTGTGATACTTAAAGTAGTCAGGCTAACATCTCTCAGTATTATTATGTAGTAAATCAGACAGCTATTTCCAGAGTCTGACTATGTGTAATAAAACATGGAAAACCATTATTTGCTGTCTGATTTACCCTGCATCTGCACAAATCATGCTATACTGAGATCTTGTTAATAGAATCAGTACTTAAATCTATTGACAGTGGTAAGTTTACATATGGTGCTTGGCTGAAAGTTGAAGAAACCAGAGCAAGTTAGATTTGGTACTTTCAATATAATGCCAAACGTTATTACTTAAGTATCTAAATTTAAGACAAATAGAACTTCTCAGACACCAAAAAATGTTACATCAAAATCTAACATTATTGGAAATTTAAACATATCCGGTCAAGATGGTAAATGTCATTGGAGTACTCAATAATATAACCATAAACTGCTCAATATATGTTCCTTGTTGTACTGCAACTGTCTCATGATGGTGGGTAGGTTTCACCTATTAAACTTGGTGAAGAAATGGACTGTGACAAATGGGTACATTATTGGATGTAAGCCAGACACTGCACAGTATCAGATGCATCGATGTAAATAGAACTGCAATGGGCATGATTTCAGCTTGGGCTGTCTAGAACAGAGAGAATTATTTTTAATGGAAATTCTCTAGGCAGTTTCCAAACACTAGTATCCGATCTTAAGCAACATATGCAGCACCTTCAGAACTCAGTACAGATTCAAAACCTGCAGGCATAAATAACATCTCCAACATATTCCTAAACTTATGCATTAATATACAGCCCCAAATGTCTCACTGAGAATTCTTCAAATTGATTGGTGAAAGAAGCATTCTTTGTGCCTGTGAAGAGCCATAGATATTAATACAGTACAGAAGCAGGCCCTTTACCTGACTAGTCCATGCTGATGAAGGCACCCATCTTAATGGTCCCATTTCCCTGCATTTAGCCCATATCTATCTAAAGCCCTCCTAACCATGAACAGGACTGTGATAAAGGAACGTATATATACAGAGCTAGGGTGCCCAAGCATTTTGCACACTACTGGATTTGTCAACGTAGAGTGGAGAACGAGTTTTTAAATCTGGCGGGAGCAAAAGCTGAGTAGTGAGAATGGAGCACCGCGGGTCGGGTGTGGGACAGATGGCAGAGAAATATGTGGTGAAATCTGTTCATTTTTGTAGCAGCAGTACAGTGCAATACATAAAATTACTACAATACTGTGCAAGTCTTAGGCACACAAGCTATATATATATAAACCTAAGACTTTTGCACAGTACCATGCCTGTTTAAATGTCCTAAAATGTTGTTATTTTACCTGCCCCAACCATTTTCTCAAGGTGTTCATTCCATATACAGACCATGCTATGCGTGAAGTTGCCCACCACCTTTTTGAATCGTTCCCCTCTTCCCTTAACCCAATACCCTCTTGTTTTTAATCCCCATTACCTTGTCTTTCCCCTTCATAATTTTTACATCTCGATTAGTTCACCCCTTCAATGTACAAGGCTCCAAAGAATAAAATTCTAGCCTGACCAGCCTCCCTCTATAACTCTGGTTCTGGAGCCGGCAACATACTTGTAAATGGCCCTTGCTCTCTTCCTGGTTTAATGTGCCTTTCCTATAACAGTGTAACCAAGACTGTATGCTATACTGCAAGTGTGGCATGATCTCCAAACTGTACCTGTTGCTGGTTGACATGAAGCTGATGAGCAACGGCATAGGGATACATCATTATTGCAGCTCTTTTGCCGCTGAGTGCAAAGCTTAAGACATTTTACCATTTGACTTTGATGTTGCTGCAAGATAAAGGCTCACCCTATCCTGGATAATTGCATTAAAATAATAAACCATATATTTGCAATTCAATCAGTTGGAATGATTTTGCATTTCTGTATTTTAAAAGGGAATCATAGCATAACTCCTGCTCGAAAACCCATTGCTGGCTTAAATGTTGTGTGAAGACAAATAAAAGGACAGATTCATTCTGATAATTCTGGGAAAATACTTGCTGATTGAAATAAAATAGATAATCAGTCCATCAGTACATCTTCCTCAAACAATAGAATTGTTTCACTGTTCTTGTGATCAAGGCTGAGAAAACTGATAGTGAGTGTTTTGTGAGGACCAAAGCAGGGAAATGATTGATGTGCTTTTTCAAAAACAACTTGAACAAAACAGGAGGATATTAAACTGAATTGAATATAGAATTCAAATCATCAGAGAGTTCATTTTGCTACAAAAGGAGATTGCAGAAAGCAGAGAAATACTATGATCATTTCATGGATAATCACTGAGCAGCTCAAATGAAAAATGATCTATTAAGATGTGATGAGACTATGAATGCTATTCTGAGTTCAACCCATAATGTTTGAGCTCAAAAAGAACTTGTTATTTTTGTATTTGAAAACATTTCCTATTAATATTATTACTGAGGGAGCTGTTGGCTCACTCAAATTCTGTTACCAAGATGTAGCTGATACAGCAAAGAGACACTAGTTATCTTCTGTTGATTCTCTGCTCGAGCTGTTCTTTTTCACAAGTTGACTATAAACTGTTGGCTAACTTATTAGCTACGTCGTTTCCAAAATCATTTGACTAAGTCAGGTTGAAAGACTTAAGGAGTGAGGCAAAACAATGATTACCTTTGATTGTTGCACTACACAGTCTCCTTTTTACTTGTACCATCATAGGGCAGTACTGTAGCACAGTGGTTCCTGTAGTGTTTTACACCAGCTGTAAGATCAGAGTTCAGAATCAGAATTAAAATCAGGTTTAATATCACTGGCATACGTCATGAAATTTGTTGTTCTGTGGGAGCAGCACATTGCAATGCATTATAATTTCTAAAAATTAATTACAATAAGAAATACATATAAAAATTAAATTAAGTAAGTAGTACAAACAGCAGGCAAAAAATAGTGAGGAAGTATTCCTGGGTTCATTATCCATTAAGAAGCCGGATGGCAGGGATTTGTAACTTGTTGATTAGAACAGAGGGTACGCTGGGCCCCTAATATTATCAAGGATCCCACCCATCCAGCCAGCATCCTCTTTGACTTTCTGCCATCAGCCAGGAGATTCCAATGCATAAAGATAAGAATAGTCAGGATGGGAAACAGTTTCCTCCCTCAGGCCATTGAGCTTCTGAACTCCCTGCCGCATCACATTAAAAGTGTCACTGGTTAATTTGTTCTGTACCCTACAGTATTTAATTTATGTACGTATTTATGCATAATTCATTTGTAGATTTTATTCTTACTTTCCTAAGTTATTGTGTATTATATGTGTGTTATGTGTACTACTGTGCTTTACATCTTGGTTTGGAGAGACATTGTCTCGATTGATGGTGTACATGTACCGTATATAGTTAAATGACAATAAACTTGACATGTCATGATTGTGTTGAACACTGTGCTGTAATCAGTAAGCAGCAGTCTGACATGGGTGTTGCGGTTGTCCAGGTGATCCAAGCTGGGCGCAGAGCCAGTGAGATCTGCTGTAGACCTATTGTGGCAATGGGGAAATTGCAGAGGAATCCAGGTCCTACATAGGCAGGAGTTGATTCTGTCTATGACCAAACTCTAAAAGCATTTCATCACAGTAGATGTGAGTGCAACTTGTCAGTAGTCATTGAGGCAGCACAACCTGCTCTGTTTGGGCACTAATATGATTGTCACAGCTGGCAACTTTCGACTACGGCAGTGAGAGACTGAAGATGTTCTTGAACACTTCTACCAGTTGGTAGGCATAGATTTTTAGAGTTTTACCAGGTTCACAGTTAGGGCCTGATGCCTTGCCAGTGTTCATCCTCTGGAAACGTGTTCTGCCAGCGTCCTCCAAGACAGAGATCACAGGGTTACCAGATAATGAAGGGCTGCTGTAGTTTTATTCTCTCTTTCAAAGCATGCGTAAAAGGTGTTGAGCTCATCTGGGAGTGAAGCCTCACAGTCATTCATGTTGCTAGGTTTGGCCTTGTGGGAAGTAATGGTCTGTAAACCCTGCCAGAGTTGACATGCATCCAATTCCATCACTGACTTCAAAAATCCAATTCCATCACTAGCTTCAAATATCCAATTCCATCACTGGCTTCAAACATCCAATTCCATCACGAACTTCAAACATCCAGTTCCATCACTAGCTTCAAACATCCAGTTCCATCACTAGCTTCAATCAGGATTGTTTTTGCACTCTTAAAATAGCCTTCTCTCGTTGATACTCCTGTATAGTTTTGGATTAATGATCTTGAATGCCACAGATCTAGTCTGCAGAAGACTACGAATCTGCTGGTTCATTTGTAGTTTTCGGTTTTGGTATGTTTTTGAAGATGCACGCCAATCCACATAGGTCTTGATAAAGTTGGCGACAACTGAGTTGTATTCACACTGATTCAAAGATGAATCCCTGAATATATGCCAGTCCATTGACTCAAAGCAGTCCTGTAAGCACTCCTTTACCTTCCTTGACCATGTCTTCTTGGTTCTCACCATTGGAGCTGCAGTTTTTAGTCTGTGCCTATACACTGGAAGTAGAAGTACCACCAGGTGACCAAGCTTTCCAAAATGTGGGCATGGGATGGCACAGGATGCGTTCTTGATGGTTGTATAACAGTGGCCAAGTGTGTTGGCTCCTCTGGTTCCACAGGTGATATGATGTTAATATTTGTTCAGGAACCTCAACCTGGCCTGGTTGAAATCACCAACAACAATAGGGAAAGCATCCAGATGCGCTGTTTCATGACTGCTGATCAGGGTTCTCAGCTCTTCCTGACATTGGCCTGAAGTGGAATGTACACCACAACCAGAATGATGGTGGAGAACTCTCTCGCAGTTAAAATGGATAACATTTGACTGTTAGACATTTCAAGTTGGGACAGCCATGATGAGTTAATTATAAAGCATATTCCATCTTCTCTACCTTTAAAAGACTGAGCTGTCCTCTTTCTGCAGAGAATGATGAAGGCATTGGGCTGCAGTATCATGTTTGAAATGGTGGAAGTGAGCCACATTTCCATGAAGCAAAGTACACAGCAGTCCCTGATGTCCCTGTGGTACTGCAATCTTGCACTGAGATCTTCAATTTTTATTTTACAAAGACTGTACATTTGTCAGTAGAATAGTCAGGAGTAGGGGTCTAAGGCCTCTACATTTCAATCGTACCTGCAGACAAACTCATCTTCCATGCTTCCATTTTCTTAAAGGGGAACTGCACTCGCAACCTGAATCTGAAATCCAGGATCCATCAATTTTGCTACATTTGAGAATTGATAAATTATTTTAAATGTCTTAAAACAATGTTGCTTCTTGCAGTACCCATGGCTGTGACTGTGGATTTCAGGTGTAGCGGACCTAAACGGGAATATTTCATGATTCCCATTGGAGCTGCAGGCAAAGGGTCTCCACTTATCAGCGCTGTCTCTGCAATTATGGTACCTGTTCCATTCCCACTGCCGACTGTAAAGAGTTTGTAAATTCTCCCCATGACTGAGTGGGTTTCCTCTGGGTGCTTCAGTTTTCTCCCACATTCCAAAGACATATGAGTTCAGGTTAGTATCTTGCAGGAATGCTATGTTGACGCTGGAAGAATGGCTACAATTGTGGGCTCCCCAGCACATCTCGGATGTGTAGGACATTGACAGAAAAATATATTCAATTATGCTTCAAAATTTCAATGTATATGTGTCAATTAAAGTTAATCTTTTTAAAAAAATCTTTAATCTTTGTTGTAGTATCCATGCAAATTTGATTTGATGTTGCATTTGAAATGAAAAAGGTTATTGGATAGCTTAGCAGTACATGAATGATACAATTCAAATACTACTTTAGAGCCACCAGCGCTCAATCATCTACATTACTGGCGAATCTCTTTCACTCACTGAAAGCAACTTTCATCTAGGTTTTGTACACCCTGTGGCTGTAAGTTTGGCAGTTCAGCCCTGGCGGCACCTGTGATTGGGGTTCTGCTGAGCTTGCACAAGCTTTATGCAGCAAAAATGTGAGAAATGAAAAGAAATTGTCCCTTTCTGTGCAGTGAAACAGTATATTAGGGAAGTAACAATATTCAGTTGAAAAGAGAGGGGCAGTAGACTGACAGAAAGAATACAAGACACTTGTCTCAACATTAATTGAAAGACAGCTGTCATTAATTTGCTCTCCTACACTACAGTCAAATGATGATTAGAATCTCCGCTTATCAAATACCGAATATACTTTTGCTAAAACTCCTCTGATGATATGGTAGCCAATCAACAGAGGCCAAGAGAAATTCTGGCTGACTATGTTTGATAAGCTAATCAGTGACTGCATTTTGCTTTGGTTTGGATCATGAATCCTTAATGACTCATGCTCGTTGCAGAAAATCTGAAGTGAAATGTCATATAAAAATAAAATGTACCATCTTCATCATGGTGAAGACAATAAATGTACTGTACATTTTCAGTTGATCCTGTCTGAACACAAGAGATAGAAGCTGGAGCAGGCCATTCAGCCCCTCAAGCCTGCTGTGCCACTCTGCTAGATTATATCCAATCTTCTATCTCAACATTATTTTTAGACACTATTCTCCTGTCACTTGTTTCAACTAATACCTATGCATTCCATGGGGAGGACGTACAGAGACTCCTTACAAAGGCCGCTGAGATTGAACTCCGAACTCTGACACCCTGAGCCATAATCACATTGTGCTAGTCACTATGCACCTATGGCACCAACTTTTTCACCTAAAAAAATTCAAAGTATTTTCAAATATATAATGCCCCATGCAGGAATGTGCAAAAATCTTAGGCATGTGTTTAAAAAATCTATAAAGCAAAGATGCTTTCAAAATAACAAAATGTAAATTTTCTAACTATCAAAAAATGTACTTTAAAGAGTAGTAAACAGTAAAAAAAACGAAATCAAATCAATATTTGGTGTCACCACCTTTACCTTTAAAACTGCATCAATTCTCTTCGGTACACGGTCATGCAGTTTTATAAGAAAGTCGGCTGGTAGGTTGTTCCAAGCATCTTGGAGAACTTGCCACAGTTCTTCTGCAGACTTTGGCTGTCTCACTTGCTTCTGTCTTTCCAGGTAATCCTAGACTGCCTTGATGATGTTGAGATCAGGGCTCTGTGGAGGCCATACCATCTGAAATCATATAAAAAGCCTAGGGTGCCTAAGACTTTTCCACAAGACTGTATGTTCATGTCATCCCGCACTGATCAAAACAGATCATTCAGTGACAAATAAAATTCACATTACCTTACCATAACATTATTTTCTTTCACACAATTTCTGTAATCAGGTACTCTAAGGGGTTTTTACAATGGTGGTGGGTCGTAAGTTACACCCTGTTGCTTTAGAATCTTTGCTGCAAATGCACTCAGCTTCAATTTATCCTTCTGCATATGGTCCTGCGCCTTTAAATGTGTCAGACCACAAACATGAGATCTGCTGATGCTGGAAGTCCAAAGCAACACACAAAAATTGCCGGAGGAACTTAGCAGGCCAGGCAGCATCTATGGAAAAGAGTACAGTTGACGTTTCGGGCTGAGATCCTTCATCAGACTGGAAAGGAAAGGGGAAGGAATCAAATTAAAATGTGGGGGTAGGGAAGAAGTACAAGGTGGCAGGTGATAGGTGAAACCGGGAGAGAAAAAGGGGGTGAGGTAAAGAACTGGGAAGTTGATTGAAGAAAAAGATAATAGAGAGGGGGAAATCTAATAGGAGAAGACAGAAGACCATGGAAGGAAGGAAAGAGGAAGGAGTACCCCTAGAGGGAGGTGATGGGCAGGTAAGGAGAGAACATTGAGGGAGGGAAACAGGAATGGGGAATGGTGAAGGGTGGGGGGAGCAATTACCAGGAGTTCAAGAAATCAACGTTCGTGCCATCAGGTTGAAGGTTACCCAGACGGAATATACCTGTTGGTCCTCCAACCTAAGTGTGGCCTCATCATGACAGTAGAGGAGGCCATGGAGTGACGCTGGAATGGGAATGTGAAGGGTTGCCACCAGGAAATCCTGCTTTTTCTGGCGGATGGAGCGTAGGTGCTTGGTGAAGCAGTCTCCCAATCTGCATCGGGTTTCACCGATGTACAGGAGGCCACACTGAGAACACCGGACACAGAAGGGGACCCAAAAAAGCTCAGAGGTGAAGTGTTGCCTCACCTGGAAGGACTGTTTGGCAGCCTGAATGGTAGTGAGGGAGGAGGTGCAGGGGCAGGTGTGGCATTTGTTCCACTTACAAGAATAAGTACCAAGAGGGAGGTCGGTGGGGAGAGACAAATGGACAAGGGAGTCATGTAGGGAGCGATCCCCATGGAAAGCAGAAAGTGAGGAGGAAAGAAAGATGTGTTTGGTGAGATCTGGTTGGAGATTGTGGAAGTTATAGAGAATTATGAGCTGGCCATGGAGGGTAGTGAGATGGAGGAGAGGACAAGAGGAACTCCATCCCTGATGTGGTGGCAGGAAGATGGGGTGAGAGCAGATGTGCACAAAATGGGAGAGATGCAGAAGAGGGCAGTGTTAATGGTGGAGGAAGGGAAACCCCTTTCCTTGAAGAAGGAGGACATCTCAGTTGTTCTAGAATGAGAACCCTCAACCTGAGAGCAGATATGGTGGACACGAAAGAACTGAGAGAAGGGAATGGCATTTGTACACAGGGTGGAAGAGGTATAGTCCAGGTAGCTGTGGGAGTCAGTGGGTTTATAAAAGTTATCAGTACATAGACTGTTTCAAGAGATGGAGACAGAGAGATCAAGAAGAGGAAGAGAGGTATAAGAAATGGACCGAGTAAGTTTGAGAGCAGGGTGGAAGCTGGAGGCCAGCTTGATGAAATTTACGTACTCAGCATGAGTGCAGGAAGCAGTACCAATACAGGTGTCGATGTAGTGAAGGAAGAGTTGGGAAGAGATGCTCCTACCCCACTAAACGTGTCTGCATACCTTGACTCTGTTTTATCTCCCTTGGTTCAGTAACTTCCTATCTACATCCGTGACACTTCACACACTCTCAATCTTTTCAATGACTTTAAGTTACCTGACCCCAATCATCTCACTTTCACTATGGACGTCCAGACCCTATACACTTCCATTCCCCCAACAGGAAAGCCTTAAAGCTTTCTGTTTCTTATGCAACTCCCTTGTCCACTTTTCCCCCTCCCCACTGATTTCCCTCCTGGTATTTACCCTTGCAAGCAGAATAAGTGCCACACCTGCCCCTACACCTCCTCCCTCACTACCATTCAGGGCCCCAAACAGTCCTTACAGGTGAGGCAACACTTCAGCTGCAAGACTGTTGTGGTCACCTACTGTATCTGATGCTTCCAGTCTGGCCTCCTGTATATCAGCGTGACCTAACATACAAACATTTGCAGATTAGGAGACCGCTTCGTCAAGCACCTTTGCTCCACTTGGCACAAAAACCAGGATTTCCAGGTAGCCACCCATTTGAATTCCACTTCCCATTTGCATTCTGACATGTCACTCGTTGGCCTCCGCTATTTCCACAAAGAGGACCCACTCAGTTTGGAGGAGCAACACCTTTTATTCTGTCTGGATAGCCTCCAAACTGATGGGATGAACATCGATTTCTCGAAATTCTGGTAATTCCTTCACCATTCCCCATTCCTGTTTCCCTCCCTCACCTTCTCTCTTTACCGGCTCATCACCCTCCCTCTGCTGTTCCTCCCCTTCCCTTTCTTCCATGGTGTTCTGTCCTCTCCTATTAGACTCTCCCTTTTCCAGCCCTTAATCTCTTTCACCAATCAACCTCCCAGCTCTTTACTTCACCCCTGCCCCTCTCCCAGTTCCGCCTATCACCTACCACCTTATGTTTCTTCTCTTGCCCCCACCTTCTTAGTCCGACTCCTTCCCCTTTTCTTTCTAGACTTGAAGAAGTGTCCCAGCCCAAAATGTCGACCGTTTACACTTTTTCATAGATGCTACCTGGCCTGCTAAGTTCCTCCAGCATTTTGTGTATGTTGTTGTGTCACTCTATAATATGCAGTCATGTGCAGCTCCTTATATTGATTTCAGCATTGCCTGATGTATGAATTATTAATCTCAGTAATCAACCCGACTCAACCTGCTCTCTGTGAACATTTGTAGTGCAGTCTAAATCAACGGGTGGAATACAGGTAGTTTCTGGAATCAGGCAGAGATGCCCACTCTCCCCAGTCTTGTTTGTGTGCTGTATAATACTCTTTACTGAAGCCATTAGGAAGGACGAGAGCATAAGAGGAGTGACCCTACTAATTGGTAGTGGAGGGACCCAAGTGAAAACTTCCCTGTACATGGATGACTTCACCATCTTCTGCTCAAATCTGAGGTCAGTTCACAGATTGCTCTGCACCTGTGACCAGTTTGAGAAGGCATCGGGAGCCAGATTAACTGCACAAAGAGTGAGGCCATGCCCTTCAGCATCTGGCCCAACCGATCCAGTGTCCCCGTCACCATCGGATCCAATTACATGAAGCTGCCGGGGATCCGGATCAGAGGGGCCAAGGCGTGCAACAAGAATTGGCTGGAGCAGATTGAGAAGGTAAACCAGAAATCAGGACCGCGCGGAGAGAGCTCCCTATCGATAACTGGGAAGAGCTTGGTCATCAGCTGTGAGGTGCTTTCAGGGCTGCTGAACCTGGCGCAGGTGTGGTCCATCCCTCATTCCTCCAGCTTGGGATTCACCTGAGCTGTCTTCAGGTCATTCTGTGGACTCAAGGAGGAGTGGGTCAGACGGTTTACAATTCGAACAATGGGGGCAAAAAATGTCACCCTCACCCTGATGACCACCTTTCTGTGTCGCTGCATCAGGCTGTGTGTGGAGCTTGAATACATAGGCACCACGTACCACTATGTGCCAAGGTTCTATTTGTCCCTAGCGTCGTGAAGGATGCCTCTGGCCCCGTTACCATGCAACGTTCCAGTCATCTGGACGTTGCTACCCACCTGTTCTTCATGGAAGAGTTCTTATAGACCAACAGCTTTGACCACAAGTCGATTAGGCAGTGATCAGCAATCACTGATCGGCAATCAGCACTGCAGGAGATGGACTCAAAGGGCACAGTAGGGTGGTTCCCTGAGCAGACTGTCCAAACTATCACTGACAAGCACCAAGACTTTGCCTGAGTGAGGCCAGACCTCACCAACAAGCATCAAGACCTTGCCTGAATAATGGTGAGAGGAGCTTCTCTCCCAGTCAGATCGATCCTGCAGGCCTGAAGCATCACTCCCACAGCACGCTGCCCCCAGGAAGACTGCAGTGCGGAAGAGACAGTAACCTTCCTCTTTCTGTACTGTAGGTTTGTGAAGATGGTGCGGAGAATGATGCAAGGGCCTGTGCCGCGATTCAACCCGAGCAGCAGTGTGACAGAGGACTTTGATCTACGGGCTGCTCCCAGGGACGCACACGGAGACGGACATTAAGTGCTGCTGGCAGATCATCAATTCGATGAAAGGCACCCTTTGATTTGCCTAAATGTTGTTGGTCTGCCAGCATGTTAAGATGTCTGTGGAGGAATGCTGCCGACCGGCACATTCCAAACCGCAAAGAGAATATGCTGAGGATGTGCATAGCAACCACAAGGGCTCACCAGGGAAGGACTACAGTGCAGGGTTCTTCTCTTACTGGAGACAGAGGCCTGGGTTGGGAGAGGAAGCCCCTCATTTATTGTAATGGGATACCACACTATGGAGCCACAGGAATGGCAGCAGTGTTATTGATTGATATCTGGGAAGGTAATAGAACAGTGGGCCAGCTGGTGGTATAGTGGCATTAGCAATTGACTTTGAGGCAGATGGTCCTAGGTTTGAAACCAGCCAGGTCCCTACTAGTATCTGTGTGGAAGAAAGGCCTGACGATCTACTTTTGTATCTTACCATGAAAATAATGGGCAACTCAACAATAGAACAGTACTGAAAGCATTGACTTTGAATTTAAAGAAAGAAATTCTTGTCATTTTCTTACTCTGAATAAAGTTTATTTTGTTTCAAAAAATTAGTCCAATAAAGTCAAAGTACTACTCATGATCTCTGAGAATTATTAAACATAATGTCACCTAAATCGACATAGACATTCAAACCACTGCTAAAATGATCAGAACTTTCTTGAAATAAATGCAAACTTATTGGCAAACTCCATCCAAGTTTTCTGACTCTTGTGCAGTCTAACCACTGGTCTTTAAAAGCTAATAGATTTCAATTATAAAAGAGCATAAAAGTTTCTTGTATGTCCCAGTTGTGAAATAAAAATGTATATATCATTCACTGCACCCTACACTAAACAACCATGGTGTCCATACTGTTAATTGGTCACAGCTTAAGGACTATGCCAAAGGCCTCAGCATTAAATCATAGCTAGCCAAACATATTAGACAAGCTGCAACTTACAATCAATCCAATTTATTAGGTATGGTTACTTGAGTTACTGTAACCTTCCTGTCAGCTTAACCAGTCTGACCATTCTCCTCTGACTGCTCTCATTAACAAGGCATATTCACCCATAGAACTGTAGCTCAATGGATTTTTTTTGCAACAGTCTTTGTATAATCTAGAGATTGCTGTGCATGAAAATCCCAGAAAATCAGCAGTTTCTGAGATTCTCAAACCAGCCCATCTGGTACCAACAATTATACCACTGTCAAAGTCACTTAGATCACATTTCTTCCCATTCTGGTGTTCAGTCTAAACACAGACTGAACCTCTTGACCATGTCTGTATGCTTTTATGCATTGAGTTACTGTGCATCATGATTGGCTGATTATATATTTGTATTAATGAGCAGGTGTACAGGTGTACCTAATAAAATGGGCACTGAGTATATATTGGTTCTTGGGTGCATTTTGAATGAAACTAAAGATAGATTTTGAATGAAGATAGGTCTATATGAACTAGAAGTTAAGTGAATTAAGAGATTATCTCATTGAAACCTATAAATTTCTGAAAGTTTTTATAGTTTAGGTGCTGAAAGGCTGTTTTCTATGTTTTCTCATTCTCAGATCTACATGTAACCCAGGTTAATTAAACGCAAAGATGTAATGTTAGAAAGCTCCACCTGCGGAGGAATGGGAAAAAAAAGAGAATTTGAAAAAACGCTATGAAAGAAGAGGCGTGGCTGATGCAGGACAGACAAGGAGAGAAACATAGCAACAATTAGAAGCTGAAGACATGAACTGTTAAGAGTGAAATGAGTAATGAGTATCTTTACCCTACTAACTTGAGAACCTCAGGATGAAACTCCTGGAGGAAAGACAATAGCAATAAAAGACATTGAAGCTATGGATATAACATGCAACAGCTATAACGAGACAATATCAGCAGAAACGAGTGTCCAAAATCCCTACCGTGTAGTCAGGATTTAGTTGTGTAAAATCATACCAAGGGATTTGGTCAAATTTGTGAATTGACTTGCCATGGATGATGAACTATTTCATTCCAATGAACCAAGAAAGAAGATGGCAAACTACCCAAGATTCAATGAACCAGCACGGGAATGAAATGTGCAAAGTCTCAGAGGATTTAATACAGTTGGATGTATAAATGTATTCTCATTCAAAGAATCCAAATTTAATTTTCTGCAAGAACTGATTATTTTTGCAAAGACTTTGATAAGTTACTGAATGAGATTTACTTTGTTTAACAGTTGTAATGTTGTCGTGAAAGGAGTTAAACTATGTATATATAATTTTTCAATTTGA
Source organism: Mobula birostris (assembly GCF_030028105.1). NCBI lineage: Eukaryota > Metazoa > Chordata > Chondrichthyes > Myliobatiformes > Myliobatidae > Mobula > Mobula birostris. The sequence goes on from NC_092383.1 coordinate 71,947,701, forward strand.
ATTTAAACTTGTAGATATACTGCCTGGAACTGAATCTGAAGCTAACCATAATACTTAAGATTAGAAAACCAAATATAATTTTCTAACTAACTAGGGATAAGTAAAAAGGAAAGTTTAGTCTGTAAACTTTTGAGTAAGGAATAACACTAGATCTAATTAGTTAGAGAAATTAGAGTAATAAAGGATTCTCACTGAGTCTAATTAAAAAGGGTTTTGTTTTGGTTTGATATCTAAGATTTGGAACCTAAACAGAATGTTGGAATTTTGAACTGTTCTTGCTCATGTAAATATGTTGTATATATTTTTTTTTCTTGTAAACAAAACTCCAGAATTGTATAGTTTCTATTCACTGCCTCCTTCCAATACCTAGAATCTTCTGATGGCCTACTAGCATCTAGTATAGTACTATGTAGTCTGATTTGCTCAGAGTGCAGTGATTAGTCACACGTGATAAGACCGGTGCTACACAGGAGTTACTCATACCTGGAATGCATGGTTCTGCATAAGGAGTCAGGAACCGTGGACTGACATGAGACAACTTCTTGATTCATAGGGATGCAAATTAAATCTCTTTGTGGCCTTTATTAAAGTCTGAGGTCACTGCTTTTGGAAAAAGAGATAAAAGATTAAGCAGGAAAGTGGCAATGATGAAGAATCAGCTGAGAACTTATTGACTGGTGGAGCAGGTAAAGGCGCAACATGGCCTGTGCCTGCTCTTATTTTCATGTATTTAAGTTCTTACAATAAAGTGTTTTCTCAACTTGTGATCTTGTGGGAGATCATCTACCTATTGCCAAATACATCTGATTCTTGTTCTGTTGAAATCAACAGAAGGAAAGTTGGACAAGATGTGTAAAGGACCTGTGCTCCATTCCTCCAGGCTGCCTTCAAGCATCCATTAAGAAAACACCATCATTGTAGCTAGAATTTTAATTAGTTTAATACTTCAGTTCTAGTTTAAAATGACAATAACTTCTAGACCTCTGACAAACGGCTAATAGTCAGTGTACCAATATGTGGAGTCAAATGCTCTTAATTACTTCCTTATAGATAAAGAAATGTATGGGCTGTTGAGGGAGGGGTAGCACCTCTGGTGAAAGGGCTTGCCTTGTCCGTTCTAGGGCAGCTCACTCACCTTTGGTTCCACTGGACACTCAACTCGCACCTGTGGCTCCTAGTAGCTGCTCCCATGTGACAGCAGCCACACCCTGGTACACCACTTTGACCGGCAGACTAATCCAAGTATGGGTAGTCGGCAGCTCATACCCTGGTGACAGAGGGACACGTCAGCTCTAGTGTGTGAAATTAGCTCCAGCAGGCTGGTCACATGAAATCTATAGTGAGACCCAACAGCCAGGAAGGTGATACTGTGACGTTACATAGAGAGTGAGGGGCATGACAAGGCACAGAAGACGTCATGATCTTCCACTGCACCCAAGGAAGACCCTAGCTTGAGATGCTTGTTTGTTCCACTGGACCTGGACTTCTAAGGTTGAGAGAGTGGAATTGCCCCTATGTGGTGGCATTTCCACTCTAAAAACTCTTCCACACAGGTTTCCTGTCATTGTCGAACACGATGGACAACCACCACTGTATAGATTAAAAAGCTTTCAAAAACAATAATTATTCACAATTGCCAAACTTGCTAAGATTTTACTTTAAACCTTTTGAATCTGTGTGTTCAACTTGCTCTTTTATCTTTGCATTTAAATTGAAACACAGATTTATGTACCACCCTATCACAGTAATATCCTCTATTCACACAACCTTCCCAAGTTATCTACTCCTCTGCCATCTCTCTTCAGAATCAGAATCAGAATCAGGTTTATTATCACTGGCATGTGTTGTGAAATTTGTTAACTTAGCAGCAGCAGTTCAATGCAATACACAATATGGAAGAAAAAAATAAGAAGAAGAATTAAATAAGTAAATCAATTACAGTATACGTAAATTGAATAGGATTAAAAATCGTGCAAAAAACAGAAATAATATATATTTAAAAAGTGAGGTAGTGTTCAAGGGTTCAATGTCCATTTAGGAATCGGATGCAGAGGGGAAGAAGCTGTTCCTTAATCGCTGAGTGTGTGCCTTCAGGCTTCTATACCTCCTGATGGTAACAGTGAGAAAAGGGCACACCCTGGGTGCTGGAAGTCCCTAATAATGGATGCTACATTTCTGAGACACTGCTCCTTCAAAATGGCCTGCGTACTTTCTAGTCTAGTACCCAAGATGGAGCCAACTAAATTTACAATCTTCTGCAACTTTCGGTCCTGCGCAGTAGGCCCCTATATCAGACAGTGATGCAGCCTGTCAGAATGCTCTCCTTGGTACATCTATAGAAGTTTTTGATAATATTTGTTGACATACCAAATCTCTTCAAACTCCTAATGAAGCATAGTCACTGTCTTGCCTTCTTTATAGCTGCATTGATATGTTGGGACCAGGTTAGGTCCTCAGAGATCTTGACACCCAGGAACTTGAAATTGCTCACTCTCTCCACTTCTGATTCCTCTCTGAGGATTGGTATGTGTTCCTTTGTCCTACCCTTCCTGAAGTCCACATTCAGCTCTTTTGTCTTACTGACGTTGAGTGCTAGGTTGTTGCTGCAGCACCACTCCATTAGTTGGCATATCTCACTCTTGTACGCCCTCTCGTCACCATCTGAGATTCTACCAACAATAGTTGTATCATCGAAAAATTTATAGATAGTATTTGAGCTATGTCTAGCCCACAGTCATGGGTATAGAGCGAGTAAAGCAGTGGGCTAAGCACACCCCTGAGGTGCACCAGTATTGATCGTCAACGAGGAGGAGACGTTATCACGAATCCGCACAGATTGTGATCTTCCAATTAGGATGTAGAGGATCCAATTGCAGAGGGAGGTACAGAGGTCCACTTTTATGGTCATCCCCCTTCCCCGAGTCTGGTATTCCTTTTCTAAGCCACTCAGGCTCATTGATTTCTGTCTTTCATTCAAAAGTTTGTTTAAATCCCACCAGATTTTCCGAGGCTCCTCCCAGTCATCCTTTGTATTGTCATCTTTTCTTCTCCCCTCTGTCAGTCAGGGCTGGGGATGTTTTCTGCTTTAATGGTACAGTGAATGGTGTTGAAAAGATAATAAATCAGCCATGATGAAAAGGTGGAGCAGACTCAATGGGCTGAATGGACGTTCTGCTCCTATATCTTATGGCCCTATTTCTATAGTACCAGTTGTTGTAGAATCATAGGGTAACACATCATGGCCCAACTAGTGCAGGCTGACCACAGAATCCTCCCTGCTAGTGCTTGTCACCCATGTTCAGCCCATAACCCTCCAAGCTCTTTCCAGTCCATATATTTACATAAATGCCTCTTAAATATTGCAATTATACCCACCTTGACCACTTCCTCTGGCAGCAAATTCCAGGTACTCACTTCCTTCTGAGTAAAGAAGTCACCTTTTAGGTTTCTTTTAAATCACTGGAAGCCTTTATTTCCAACTAATCAATGCCACACAAATAACTTTCTCAGCAAACTTAAATATACATTTCAGAATGTCTTAGAATAAAATGTGAATATCGAAGAAAGTTGCAGCTTAGCACACATTCACCGACTCTGATGAAATGAGGCAAGAGGATTGTTCCCAACACCACCCACCACATTGTGTGAGTGATTGTTTCTTTGTTATCTGCACTGGTTTGATATTTTAGGACAGGATGGGTCTCCGTTCTTTAACAAAGTACACCTCAAGGAGAAGACAGAAATCCCTGTCGCTGAGATCCTCTCTGTATCTGTCTCAGATCATCATTAAAGTGTTGCAGCTTAACAGCAGACTGATAAATTTACAGGGTTATATGTGACATTTACACACATTTTATAAGATTTGAATGTCATAAATAATTGGTGGCTGATCCAAGGTGCCAACTGTGCAATATAATAAAATTCTAATTACAGTCTACATGGGAAAATATTGTTCAGCTTGCTGCAGCTGGTGATATTCAACACGAATGTGAGAGTGGTCGGTGTGCTTCCTCTGTGGTGATTTCATACGGCTGAAGTTGACTAGGATGTGTCTGCACATCACCGGATTAAATAATAGGTCAGAAATTACTTTCCTTAGCTCATCTCCAGATTATAAAAAATAAGCGAGTGCAAAACTTCTCGGTGCTTTGCAGGACTAGGTATGTAAATTTAAAAAGGCAGCCATTTTAGGAATCTGGTGGAGCAGCACAAGATGTGTTTCGCAAAGAACCAAATATGGAGACGTGTTAGCTGAAGCTATTAGCCAATGTCAGATTGATACTGCAAATAGGAAGGCAGAGAAGCAGATTTCCTTGGACTAATTTGACAGTATACAGTCATATCTCTTGAGGAGAGTTTACCTATTAGACATAGAGAGTTATGGCTTAGAAGCAGATTCTTTGTGCACCGAGTCAAAGCTGAACATTCATTACCATTATGTGCCATGTGAAATGAAGTGGGCGACCATAATTGTTCTTGGCAAATTCTATATATGTTGTTTGCCATTCTCTGGGCAGTCCCTTTATAAGATGGATGACCCCAGCACTATCAAGACTCTTCAGAGATTGCCTGGCATCAGTGGGCGCATAACCAGGACTTCTGATATGCACCAGTTGCTCATAGACCTTCTAGCACCTGCTCCCATGGCTTAACATGACCCTGATTTGGGGATTAAGCAGGAGATACACACCTTGCCCAAGGGTAACCTGCAGGCTAGCAGAGGGTATGAGCACCTTACACTTCCTTTGATCGAGACAAATCTCCATCCCGCCACCCAGACACTGACCATTAAGCACCTATTTTGACATAAATCCTACCCTCACCCATTTTACTCTCTTCATGTCCCCATCGACTCCACTCCAAATTAAACTTCGCACCTACATAAGCGGGGTGATTTTTAGGGGCCAATTCACATACAAACCTACAAATCATTAGAGTGTGGGAGGAAACTGAAGCATCTGGAAGAAACCCATGTGGTCACAGGGAGAAAATACAAACTCCTTCCAAACAGCACCAGAAGACAAGGTCAAACCTGAATCGCCACAGCTGAGAGAAGGAAGCTTTACTAGCTGGGTCACCATGCTATCCTATGGTGGCAGGTGGTAAACTAGAATCAGAGCCAGACAGATCTGCAGTACACCAGGCAGCTGAGCAGCCACCCTGCTAAACTAACAGTATCAAATTGTGTTAACTAATCACTACAGGCTAGAACTCTTTCATCTTTTCATCAGATAACTTAATGATCTAATGCAGTGGTTCCCAACGTAGGGTCCACGGACCACTTGCTTAATGGTATTGGTCCATGGCATAAAAAAAGTTGGAAACCCCTGCTCTCATGGTTAGTAAGCTCTGATTCCACAAATAGCAGCAAGTTTGCCTCTTCTCTATATCGATAAACACTACATTGAATTTAATTCCAAGTGTTGCTCCACTGACACAGAGCTTGATTCTAGTTCACTGGTTCTTAAATTGTTTGGAAGAGGAATGGATCGCCATTGAGCACGTCTACACACAGCACTGCCACAAGAAGGCAGCATCCATCACGAAGAACATCCAACGTCCAGGTTATGCTTTCTTCTTGCTGCTGCAATTGCAAAGGGGGTACAGGAGCCTCTTAAGACCCACAGTACCAGGTTCAGGAACAGTTATTACACTTCAACCATCAGGATCCTGAACCAGCATAGATTCTATTACATTTGGACTGACTTTCAAGCGCTTCACAACTTATGTTCTCAGTAGTTATTTATTTATTTATTTGTTTGTTTGCTTATTTATATTAGCACAACCTGTCTTCTTTTCCATATTGGTTGTTTGTCAGAATTTGTGTGTGGTTTTGCACTGATAATGGGCGTGGCCAAGTGGCTAAGACGTTGGACTAGTGATCTGAAGGTCGTTAGTTCGAGACCCAGCCGAGGTAGTGTATTGTGTCCTTGAGCAAGGCACTTAACCACACATTGCTCCAGTCCACCCAGCTGAAAATGGGTACTGGCAAAATGCTGGGGGTTAACCTCGTGATCCTATCCGGGTGGAGTCTTGTACTCTCAGTTGCTTCACACTATGGAAACCGGCATAAGCCCCGGCCTGAGCCTATAAGGCTCAGGGCAGACTTTAACTTTAACTTTTGCACTGAAACTTTAATGGGCCGAATAGCCTAATTGATCTCCTATATCCTATGGTCTGATAGTCAAATATTTTACTAAAACTGCTAAATATTAAAATTCACAGATTCATGTATTTCAAAGATCTTCACCTCCCAGTGACTGCTCTTTTCTTGCTGCTGCCATCAGGTACAAGGTACAAGTGCCTCAGGCCTTGCACCACCAGGTTGAAGAACAGTTACTACACCTCAACCATCAGGCTCTTAAACAAAAGGGGATAACTACACTCATTCTACATCTGGTGTTCTCACAACCAATGACTTCACTTTAAAGATTCATTGTCTTGTTATTTCCTGCTCATTATTTATTGCTATTTATTTATATCTCCATTTGCACAGTTTATTGCCCATTGATCCTGTTTACAGTCACTGTTCTACAGATTTGCTAAGTATGCCCACTGAAAAAGAATCTCAGGTTGCATGTGGTGACATGTATGCACTCTGATAATAAATTTTAATTTAAACTTTGAACTTTTGAACTTCACTGTCAAATACTAATTGGGGACTTTATTTTTTAAAGCTATAAATTTGCATTTTCTGTGTTTCATTAAATTCAAATTATAGCAAGTGCATAAAAACTGTGGATGGGTGCAAAATTATGAGCATGCCTTTCTGTGTATACATTGTAGGTATGAACCTATTAATGGTGTTGTATCATTGACAATTGAACAAATTTGTACACATTTCTGAATGTCTTAACATCAGTCACTAATATTGTTCATTTTTGGGTGATGTTTTGAGTTTATTAAGTATTGCTGCACTGAAAATCTTGCACAAATAACTGAAAGTCATCTTTAGCAAGTGCTTCAACCCCATTGGCCTGAGAAATGATAATTATTTACTTACAAAAGAATCAGGTTTCACTAACACTGAAAGCACAAAAACAAAAGGCCAGTCACTCTAAATCCGTATATAAAGTCACACTGCTGTACGTCACTCTATGTATCCATAATCTACCCTGTGCACAATGAAGACTGAATATTCCTTGCATTCTCAAACACAGCAGGGCCCAAAGGATCATCAGGGACTCCAGTCACCCCAACCTCCAACTGTTTCAGCTGCTTCCATCTGGCAAACAGCATTAAAGCCAGGACCAACAATCTCCAGGTCAGCTTCTTTCACCAGGCCACCAAATTCATTAATACACATTGATCTGATTGCCTATCTGACTGTACACACATGTATACAAAACAATTAAGTATACAAATTTTAACAATATAAGACCATAAGACCATAGAGACATAGGAGAAGAAGTAGGCCATTTGGCCCATCGAATCTGCTCTGCCATTCAATCATGGGCTGATCCAATTCTTCCAGTCATCCCCATTCCCCTGCCCCTGCCTTCTCCCATACCCTTTGATGCCCTGGCTAATCAAGAACCTATCTATCTTTGCCTTAAATGCACCCAATGACTTGGCCTCCACATCTGCTCGTGATAACAAATTCCACAGATTTACCACCCTCTGACTAAAGTAATTTATCCGCATCTCTCTTCTAAATGAATGTCCTTCAATCCTGAAGTTGTGCCCTCTTGTCCTATACTCCCCTACCATGGGAAGTAACTTTGCCATATCTAATCTTTTCAGGCCTTTTAACATTTGGAATGTGTCTATGAGATGCCCCTTCATTCTCCTGGACTCCAAGGAGTACAGCCCAAGAGCTGCCAGACTTTCCTCATACGGCAACACTTTAATTCCTGGACTCATTCTCATGAACCTTCTCTGAACCCGGTCCAATGTCAGTATATTCTTTCTAAAATAAGGAGCCCAAAACTGCACACAATACTCCAAGTATGGTCTCACAAGTGCCTTATAGAGCCTCAACATCACATCCCTGCTCTTACATTCTATACCTCTAGAAATGAGGTATAAAATATCCTCCCACATTTCCCTACTTTATTGCTTGTACATTGCGATGGAGAGGTAACACGGATTTTTGCTCCCTTAGATGTAAGAAATAAAATAAAACTAAGCTGAAATCAAAACTGATTAATAAAGCCCATGTGCAACACTCTAGCCCTTTTCCATGATATCGGAACAGAAAAGATGTCTTCCAGTCACCTCACTTGGACCCACATGAAAGCAGGCAACAATGGACTTAGAATGCTTGACACCTCATTCAGCCAGGCTTCACAGGAAGCCACACTATTACCCACACTCATTATAGCAAGGTACACTTGCACAAAGTAGCCCTCACTCACATTTGTGACCTTATAAAGAATCAAGTATCGACCCACTCACATGATTGTACTGATCTCAAAGTCAATGCCATCCTCCCTGTCAGCTTCCTAGCTCCAGTTTCATTCAGCACAGAGGGTGGTACATGTCACGTATTAAAGTCTGCTGTATATTCCATTTTAGGGAAGTTGTTGATTCTTTCTGCCCTGCATACACTTCACATATTTCTCCACCTGACCAAAGGAAAAGGTATTCCAATCATAGGCATTTACTACCAATACAACCTTCCCAAATGAGCAGTTATCCATAGATTGTACTCACTTGGCTATTCTAGTTCCCATTCTCAGCACAGACATATTCACTCAGAAGTGGGGATTATATTCTCTCAGAAGACACTTGGTGAAAGAACTTTTGAGGTACTTTTCAATGGTAAGTTTCAGCTGGGCTGGAAACTTATTTACTTTAAATCACGGCTCCCTCTCAACATTCAAGGACACCATGTCCCAAAGGAATATCTGCTCACACCTCCAAACATATCAGGTGACTTCAGGCCATCAGGAGGAGCTCGATATGGGGCTACAGTTTCTACACCACTCTGACCATGTTCCAAAGTATTCAGCAACAGCGTCATTCTTTGTACTATTGCGACTGTATAATTTGTGACTATAGTAACTGAACTTATCCAACTTAAATTTTAACTACCACATTAAGACAATTACAAAGTCAACCTACTACCATCTTAAAAATATAGTGAGAGTTAAAGGGTATAAGTCTCAGCAGATCTAGAAAAACTCATCCATGCTTTTATTTTTGGTAGGTCTCTGTAAAAAATCCCTCAGATAGCTGCAGCTCATTCAGAATGTTGCTGCTGGAGTCCTCACTAAGATCAAGAAAGTAGAACATATCACTCCATTTCTCAGATCACTATACTGGCTTCCTGTTTATCAGAGGATTGACTTTCAAATACTACTACTGGTTTATAAAGCACTGAATGGTCTAGGCCAAAATACATCTCAGAACTCTTGCTGCATTATGAACCTTGCTTACTGTCCTCAGGTCAAAGCTAAACATGGTGAAACAGCTTTTAGGTGTTTAGTATGGCCCACATATGTGGAATGACCTTCCAGAAGATCTGAAGTCTGCTCCAACTTTAAACTCTTTTAAATCTAGGCTTTTTTTTTGTTGTAGCTTTGAATTAGAATCTCCTGGACTGTAACTTCTATTGATCATATCAATTTTTATGTGATTTTATTCTCTTTATATATAGTCTGAAATTTGGTGAATGATTTTTCTGTCTAGCTCCGTGTAAACCACTTTGAACTGCCTTGTGTTTGAAGTAAACTATACAAGTAAACTTGCTTGCTTGCTTATCTTTTGCTTGCTGAGATGGAGCAAGGGGAGAATTAAGAGCCAGCACACCATAACATACTACGATGGATCTAAGGAGTTACAGCAGCAGGGAGAAGTTGAGTATGAGGAAATGAAGCAACTGGATACCAGGCTTCCACAAAGGTAACATCTTTCTACAGGTGTTAAGAGGTAGTCAATGGTGCTGCAAAGCTTTCGAGAAACAACATGACTACCACGCATAACAGCATGCTCATTTCAAAATACATACATTCATAGGGTCATTTAAGGCACTGTGTCACCATAGGAATAGTCTTCAGTCAATGTGCTACAATCAAGTGTTTGTAGTTTTAAAGTGTAACGTACTGCAGCTAAAACTGAATTACAGAAATTTACTTATCTTGAATTTGATTTTTCTTTCTTCTATCAGCAAAAGTCTGATCCTTTCAGTTCAGTGTCTGATAAGACCATGAGACATAGGGGTAGAATCGGGCCATTCAGCCTATCGTGTCTACTCCACCATTCCATTATGGCTGATTTATTATCCCTTTCAACCCCATTCTCCAGCCTTCTCCTCCTAAATCTTGACGCCCTTACTAATCAAGAGCCTATTAAGCTCCATTTTAAATATAACCTAAGACTTGGCCTCCACAGCTATCTGTGGCAATGAATTCCACAGATTCACTACACTCTGGCTAAAGAAATTCCTCTTCATTTCTGTTCTAAAGGGTCATCCTTATATTCTGAAGCTGTGCCCTCTGGTCCTAGACTCTCTCACTGTAGGAAACATCCTCTCCACTTCCACTCATCTGTGCCTTTCAGTATTCAATAGGTTTCAATGAGATCCCCACTTTTTTTTCTAAAGTCCAGTGAGTACAGACCCAGAGACATCAAACACTCCTCATATGTTAACCCTTTCATTCTTGGGATCACTCTCATGAACCTCCTCTGGAGCCTCTCTTTCTTTGATAAGGGGCTCAGAACCACTCACAATACTCCTAGTGCAGTCTGACTGATATCTTATAAAGCCTCAATTGAGCCATTGTGAACAGAGCTTTCTAAAAAGCATAACTGAATATGTCCAATTTTCATCACTGGCAAAATACGAATGCCGTTATCACTGCCTTTACACTCCGCAAGCCTGGCCTGCAACTTCTTGGATGCTCTTCTCTTAGGCTACGTCCACACTACGCCAGATAATTTTGAAAACGCCAGTTTCGAGTAAAAACGACAGGCGTCCACACTAAGCGTTCTTCAAAATATCTCCGTCCACATTAGGCGGATATTTGGGCGAATCTCCTCCTACTGGGCATGCGCAGGACACACACAGAAAACAAGTGAAGAGGAAACGATATACTTCGTGCACGTTTGTCCAGTTACAGAGTAGAAAAACTTTAAAGGAATTGCTCTTGGCTCTCGCACAGAAGGACATAAAACTTAAAAAAAACAAATACTGGAGCGTATGGAGGCAACCGACAGGGAGTTCACGGACTGTATGACCCAGCTGATGATGAACATTGAAAAACTAACTCTGTTACATTAATAAAGCACCTTGTTAAATGTATAAAACGTCTGCATCAGCGTTATCTTGTATTTCCATACAATGTTACATTAGGCTGTTACACATCTATTGTCAGAGAAGTACTTGCATAAATAGGTAAACCACCTTCATACAAGCAAGGACAGAAAACAGGGCAAAGTGAGTATACTTATTTATTCAGTAAACTATGGGTCAACTGGCTTCAGTCTCGTCCGTCTGTTCTGAAATTGTTAGGTGGTGGCGTTCAAGAAAACAACAAACATCTGTTCCAGCACATCATGACTGCATTTTTAAATAGTCAAAAAAACTCGCTTTGCAATTTAACTCTCACGCCATTCACACCGACTGCGCATCATAACAGCTTGCGCAGTACCAAGCAGAAGCAGAAAAAAGCATTGTTGTTATGGTGTTGTCATGACACCATAAAATCTCTCCGGTTACCCCGTACACACTACACTGGATATTAAGCGTTTTCAGATTTATTCACTTTGGAGAGTGTTTTCGAAAATCTCCGTTTTCGGGGGCTGAAAACACCAGCTCAGTGTGGACAGGAGGGCAAAACGAAGAGAAAAAGCTCTGTTTTCAAAATTATCCGGCGTAGTGTGGATGTACCCTTAACTTTCCATGAGAGTGTTAATGATACAACAGGATAGGTGTGAAAATCTCTCTGGCCCTCATCAAGAGGCCCATGTAAGAACATTTGCAGTCAAGTGTGCTAATGGATATTTAGGATTGGAACAGTACAAACTATCAAGATTTCTCACTGAGCTCAGAAGGGTAGTTAATTAGCTCTTGATTTATCTTCATTTCCTTTCATCAAGCAGACATATCCTGTCCAGCTCATGGTCTCATTTGAGATTGCAGTCAGTCTCCACCACTGCAGACCATTGTGTAATCTGTACAATTACAGTGCAAACATTATATTTTGACAATCACTGTTGGGTTTTCCATCTTCCTTTGATTTCCTGCTGCTGAGTCAGAGTCAGTAGAGTGCTGAATTTCTGGGAATATGCCTCAAAAGAGCCCAAAGCTTTTGCCCTCTCCTGTATTTCCACAGTATTGGTGTCAAATCAGAGAGGAATACTTCCAAAGAGGGGGAGGTTCTCCTAACTCTGCATCAGAGAACACAGCTATGACTTCCTCAACACTCATATTAATCTCATACAATTGGTCCAACAGGCCCAGAGCTGCTCCAAGCATTTCAGAATGATATCTCTTTATCCAGGGACTCACCCGACTTATCTGAGACAGCAGTACGGACTGGTCTCCATCTCTACAGAGCTCAAGCAGTGGTTTTTCTTCCCTTTCAGTCTGATTGCAGCCCTCTTTGGACTAGGCTACTCCTCTCATGAACCGTGACCTCTCACCTAATCGCTTCACAGTGCCAGTATCTGATCTGGTGCTCTGCTGTAATGGGTACCCAGTGTCAACATCTCCTCCTGCTCTTCCAATGACCCCAGCAGCTCCCTGAGGCAAAAGGCTGTGACTCAGATCTCCCACCCCTTCTCTCTGAGTAAGGCCTAAAAAGGATTAAAAATTGTTGAATTGAAAATATTAAATCTCATCTCTGAGGCCTTGGTGACTGTGAAAAATTGATCCCAGCTCTGGACTCTGCAGTACCACCCCACCAACAATTCTGACCCAGTCCCACCTCAGTGTTACACGGTCAGTCTTTCTCCCACAATTGCATCTGCTGACCTTCTGTTACACCATAAGACCATAAGACAGGAGCATAATGAGGTCATTCAACCCATTGAGTTTGTTCCACCACTTGATTATGGCTGATTTATTTTCTGTCTCAAGTCTCCGGCCTTCTCACCTTTAATGCTCTTACTAATCAAGAAGCTATCAACTTCCACTGGAAATATGTCCAATCACTTGGCCTCCGCAGCTGTCTGTGGCAGTGAATTCCACAGATTGACCACCTTCTGGCTAAAGAAATTCCTCCTCTTCGCTATTCTAAAGGGATGGTCTATTCTGTAGCTGTGTCCTCTAGTCCTAGACTCTCCCACTACTGGTAACATCTTCTCCATGTCCACTCTATCTGGGCCTTTCAATATTCAGTAGGTTTCAATGAGATCTCATTCTCCATAACAGTAGTGAGTATAAGCTCTGACCATCAAACACTCCCAATACATTAACCCAGTCAGTCCTAGGATCTTTCTCATAAACCTCATTTGGACCCTCTCCAAGGTCCTTTCTTCAATATAGGACCTGTTACGTACCCCGTAACTGGGTTGCCAAACCAGCAGAAATGGACCACTTAGTTGGAGTCTGGATTACTGGAACTAAGAAAGTTTTATTAAAGAAATAAGTAACACAGTACTCTAATCATAAGGATATAAATGCAACAGGTTAGCAATGATAAAACACACATGTACACAGAACTAGGATAATAGGAATCAATCAAGCTCTATCGCAGTCTAGGGGTAAAATGATCAGTCTCAAGTGATGCAGAGTTCAATTCAGCTGAGTACAGTTCGCAGTAATCGCTGTTGTGCCGTTGGAGAGAGAGAGAGCGAATGCAAATTTCGATTCAACAGACCTTTGATGTTCTCCGCAGTTAGCTTTCGGGCAAGCCCTTTTACTGTCTTCGGAGGTCACCGACTGTGACCTCCTCCGTTCCGGTTACGATCGTTCTTCCGCGGTGAACCCGGCACCCAGGCAAGGGCGGACACACACACCAGGTTCCCGCCGATCGTACCTTTTCACCCTGTGCGTCTATGGTCGGTCCCGCAACCAGACCTCCAAACTTCCACCAACTTGTGGGGGCACACCGCTTTTCCAGGGTCTCGTTATCTCGTGATCTCGTGGTGTCTGTCTTGCCTTAGCGAACCTGTTCCTTTTATCCCCCTGCTGGGGTATCGCCTGTCCATCAAACTTCAAACAGTTCAGGTTCAAAGCAACCGGTCCGTCAATACTCGGAACTGTATCTCTTTTTGTTAATCTCTCTCTTCTCTCATTAACATTTTGAACACTTCTCCCTTTGTCTCTCTTATCTCTCTCATCAGCATCAATCTTCTGATAACTTGATTTTTCGTCACAGACCCAAGACTGCTCACAATATTCCAAATGTGATCTGACAAATGCCTTATAAATCCTCAGTTTTACAACTTTACTTCTATATTCCAGTCCTCTGGAAATGAATGCTAACATTGCATTGGCTTTCCTTACTGCTGGTGCAATCTGCAAGCTCACCTTGAGGGAATCTTGCACTGGGACTCCTAAGCCCCTTCACACCACTGAATTTGCTGTGCAATTTGCAACTGGCACAGCCACCTTTGTTGGAGATGACCGCACTCTGCATTGGTGAGAAGTCATGAGACTCCAATGGTAGCAATTCCGAAGGCGAAGGGGAAAATGAAACACGGTAAAATTGGCTTTACATGCAAGACTGTACACAGATTACAGAGCGCTTGCAACCACTCTCAGTTAATGGAACCTTTGCATGTTATTAGGACATTACAAAATGTCAGGTGTAGGATTGAGACATTGTGACTGAGAGAGAAGGAGATGGAGAGGCCCACTCCAGAGATGCACATGAAGTGCAACAGAGAAAGAGGGAGAGGTTGTTCAGAACCAGGAACCTGGCAAGGGGAAGAGACATAGGGAAATGGAGAGAAAAGGGAGGCAGTCAGTGCATTGGGAATCAGAGAGTGATTGGTCTGTGGAGAAAGGTTTTGCAGTGCATGCATTAATATGATAGCAAAAGCTTTGGACATGATGAAAAAAGTTAGGTTGTGATCCTGATATTATTTTCAACATTTATTATCTCCAAGCAGAGACCTCCCTGGTGATAGTTCAGTATCATCTACAGCTAGCACTGAATAGTCTCCACAGCCCCCTTCAACAGAGCCATTCATCCAAAGGTGAGGTATTCTCCTTGTGCCTTTCCACATTTCCCTACATCCAGGAGCATACACACTGGCTTCAGGAATCACTGGTTTGGCCACATGGTTGTAATCAGCAACCTCCAGAAGCCAGAAGAGTGCAGCCTGTTCCTTTGGTGGTGTGAGTATGTTCCTGTATGGGCAGGCTGATGAGGTCTCAGCTTTGTACTTGATTGCCTGCAGCATCAAAGGAGAGCTTTTCAGTGTTATCCTTAAGCAGCACAGCTTTGAACGAAGGGGCCTGGTAACAGTGTCTTTTTAAATGGTGCTTTAAATGATTGTTTGAGAACTTTTTTAAAAAAATACCATTGGATAGACCAAAAATACATTTTACCTGTGGGTCAGTATCTGTAACCTAGCCCACCCTATAGGAATAGATTGAAGTTTCTACAGGGCACCTTTTTTTTAAAATTCATTTTGTATCAGTTTCCAGTGAGGTCAGTAGAAATTACTGTGCATCTAATTAACTGTGAGTATTATTATCATCATCTCTTTTCAGCTTTAGTGTAGCCTAAAATAAGAAAGATAAAGAGCCTATTCAATTTTTTAAAAACTTACAGATCTATAATAATGTTTAATTGCCATATCATTTAATATATTATGAAAAGTAAAATTAATTCAGCTATGGTCATTGACCAAATCATAAATACCAGATGCTAGTAGGAAGCTTCCTCTTCAGACAGAAGAAGATACATGACATTTTGTTGCATCATTCAAAAACCTCACAAGTTATGGCAGCTGCTAGGGGTTGGATATTAATAGATGGGGTCCTTCCACTTCTTGGCCTTGACAAGAAGACATTTTATCAGTAATGTGACTTGAAAGTATAATAATTATCAGTGACTTAAATACCACTGTGCTATTAATCAAGCAGTAATCTTGTTAAATAATGGGGTAGTCACTGCTGTGTAGTTCCTGTTTAGTACAGCAATGCTCCACTGCTTCATGTTGAAACTTGTATAGCTAACTTCAGAACACTTTACTATTCTTGCATTCCTCAGCAGCTATAGCATCTCATCCTCCTGCTTTCACTGTTACTCCCAGGGCCTAAAAGTTATCTTCAAGTTTAATTATTTATTCTATTATATAATAAAATATCCAAAACGAGACTTCAAGCCAAAATCAGATGTCAGGAACAGCTTATTATGAATTTATCAGTGAACTTGTCTGACAGTTATTTTTCCTTCACCATTGTATGCTTTCACAACGCTTAATTGTCAGAAGATGTGTCACTTGCATGTTCAGCAGCTTTGAAAACAGTTGAGCTATGCTTTTGAAAGAGACTGTAATTCGTGGTTCTTGATTTCCCCATCAATATAAATTGGTTTCCCTGCATTCAACCCACTGAATCTCTTCATAATTTAAAGCACTTTCATTAGATTACCTGTCAATTTTGTGAAGACCCTAAGAAAAGGAGCAAGTTCTTAAGTCCACTTGTCAGTTCCTCGTTCAATAAATTCATGACAGATCTGTGATTTAACTTCTCATTTTCCCCATGTTCCTTAATCCTTAATCCTTGGATTAGTCAAAAAATCTAATCAATTTTAGCTTTAAAACTAACAATTGATCCAGCATCAATTTATATTTGCAGAAAGGAGTTACAAACTTCTACAGGTCCTCCCCAAGTTATGAATATCTGACTATGTACAGTCCACATATATGGATGAACTTTTGGGAGAATGGATTTATGGCTGCTGTGGCACTGCAGTTATCTTCAGCCATGTGGTAATTTGCTTCATTCAAATTCATTGCATCTTTCAGAAAAATCTGAATGGTTGAGTTATATTCCCTAGTTTAACTACACATTGCCCTTTGTTGGACTTTATTTTCATTAAATAAATTTCCAGGCATCTGTATTTCCAGTTTGTGAATTATTCTGGTTGAGTACAGCTTTCAGGAACAGAACCATGTCATAACCTTGGGTGGGCCTTCATGTCTTAGAGATGTTTTCGAATTTTATTCCTGTGAGGCTTGATTCTGGCTCCGGTATATGCAAATCAACTTTATACTACTTGGTGTCGTAAGCAAATTCTTTCAGCTCTTGTATAATTCTGGTTAATCTGTGATAGCCTTTTCAGGGCCAATTTACCCTTAAAATACAATATACAAAATTGGGAATAGTTCTCAGGCGGAGTCCAGTTAAGACTCTGCTCAACAGAAACATCATTTCCTTGTTTTTTCTTCTAATCCGTTTTGACTGGAATAAAGACCAATTGTCCATTAGATTTTAGAATGCTTTTGTACCTGTCCAAGATGTTGCAGTAACCTCTAGCATTGCCACAGTTCACTTCCGTTGCCTATATGAAAATATTTCACATCTGAATTACAAAGTATTAGTTTCCCAAATTAGAGCTTGTCTGAAATTGGAATGAAAAGTAACTTAAAATGATTTTGTCCTGCATATTGTGTCACATAACACAAAATGCATATGCAATGAGAAGCAGCGCTTTTGTTCAGAAAATGCTTCACAAAGAGCCTAATGCATGTTTTATGGTATGTGGGATTTTACTCTTCGGTTTTCCAACCCTAACTCTAACCCTAACCTTAACACATAGGGACACTGGAAAAACAATGGCCTAAAATGCTGTATGTCACACCATTAAAAGTCATTTCCATGATTCAGAGTCACTAATTTGTAGCTTGTGGATGCCAACCTTCACAGAACGTAGGTGGCCAGATTCAACACTACCTAAGTGGACCTGCCTAAGCTGGCCTGGCTCTGAGAAGCACCCTCAAGAGGTTAAAATTTCACCACTCCTCTCCTCATGGCTCTCCTTCCACTATTGAATAGAGAGGAGCTGAGTTATAGGGGAAGCCCCTTAAATATTGTATTAGTGTACCACCCCAGGAAGGGAAATGACTGGCAATTTCTAAAACAATAAGTTATCACTACCGAATCTATGGTCCATGAATATAAAGATTTTGTATGATTTGTTCTTGTATTTTTTTATTATTAACAAAATTTATTTTGTTTAAAAAATAAAATCAACCCCTCAGTTAACTCTGATTTCTATACCCCTAATCCAAATGGAAATTCAATACTTAGAAACATAGAAACATAGAAAATAGGTGCAGGAGTAGGCCATTCGGCCCTTTGAGCCTGCACCGCCATTTATTATGATCATGGCTGATCATCCAACTCAGAACCCCGCACCAGCCTTCCCTCCATACCCCCGATCCCCATAGCCACAAGGGCCATATCTAACTCCCTCTTAAATATAGCCAATGAACTGGCCTCAACTGTTTCCTGTGGCAGAGAATTCCACAGATTCACCACTCTCTGTGTGAAGAAGTTTTTCCTAATCTCAGTCCTAAAAGGCTTCCCCCTTATCCTCAAACTGTGACCCCTCGTGCTGGACTTCCCCAACATCGGGAACAATCTTCCTGATCTAGCCTGTCCAATCCCTTTAGGATTTTATACGTTTCAATCAGATCCCCCCTCAATCTTCTAAATTCCAACGCGTACAAGCCTAGTTCATCCAGTCTTTCTTCATATGAAAGTCCTGCCATCCCAGGAATCAATCTGGTGAACCTTCTTTGTACTCCCTCTATGGCAAGGATGTCTTTCCTCAGATTAGGGGACCAAAACTGCACACAATACTCCAGGTGTGGTCTCACCAAGGCCTTGTACAACTGCAGTAGTACCTCCCTGCTCCTGTACTCGAATCCTCTCGCTATAAATGCCAGCATACCATTCGCCTTTTTCACCGCCTGCTGTACCTGCATGCCCACTTTCAATGACTGGTGTATACTGACACCCAGGTCTCATTGCACATCCCCTTTTCCTAATCAGCCACCATTCAGGAAATAATCTGTTTTCCTATTTTTGCCACCAAAGTGGATAACTTCACATTTATCCACATTAAATTGCATCTGCCATGAATTTGCCCACTCACCCAACCTATCCAAGTCACCCTGCATCCTCTTAGCATCCTCCTCACAGCTAACACTGCCGCCCAGCTTCGTGTCATCCGCAAACTTGGAGATGCTGCATTTAATTCCCTCATCCAAGTCATTAATATATATTGTAAACAACTGGGGTCCCAGCACTGAGCCTTGCGGTACCCCCCTAGTCACTGCCTGCCATTCTGAAAAGGTCCCATTTATTCCCACTCTTTGCTTCCTGTCTGCTAACCAATTCTCTATCCACATCAATACCTTACCCCCAATACCGTGTGCTTTAAGTTTGCACACTAATCTCCTGTGTGGGACCTTGTCAAAAGCCTTTTGAAAATCCAAATATACCACATCCACTGGTTCTCCCCTATCCACTCTACTAGTTACATCCTCAAAAACTTCTATGAGATTCGTCAGACATGATTTTCCTTTCACAAATCCATGCTGACTTTGTCCGATGATTTCACCGCTTTCCAAATGTGCTGTTATCACATCTTTGATAACTGACTCCAGCAGTTTCCCCACCACCAACGTTAAGCTAACTGGTCTATAATTCCCCGGTTTCTCTCTCCCTCCTTTTTTAAAAAGAGGGGTTACATTAGCCACTCTCCAATCCTCAGGAACTAGTCCAGAATCTAACGAGTTTTGAAAAATTATCACTAATGTATCCACTATTTCTTGGGCTACTTCCTTAAGCACTCTGGGATGCAGACCATCTGGCCCTGGGGATTTATCTGCCTTTAATCCCTTCAATTTACCTAACACCACTTCCCTACTAACATGTATTTCGCTCAGTTCCTCCATCTCACTGGACCCTCTGTCTCCTACTATTTCTGGAAGATTATTTATGTCCTCCTTATGTCCTCAATTGGTCTGCCATGTCCTTGCTCCCCATAATCAATTCACCTGTTTCTGTCTGTAGGGGACCTACATTTTTCTTTACCAGTCTTTTCCTTTTTACATATCTATAAAAGCTTTTACAGTCAGTTTTTATGTTCCCTGCCAGTTTTCTCTCATAATCTTTTTTCCCCTTCCTAATTAAGCCCTTTGTCCTCCTCTGCTGAACTCTGAATTTCTCCCAGTCCTCAGGTGAGCCACTTTTTCTGGCTAATTTGTACGCTTCTTTTTTGGAATTGATACTATCCCTAATTTCTCTTGTCAGCCATGGGTGCACTACCTTCCTTGATTTATTCTTTTGCCAAACTGGGATGAACAATTGTTGTAGTTCATCCATGCAATCTTTAAATGCTTGCCATTGCATATCCACCATCAATCCTTTAAGTGTCATTTGCCAGTCTATCTTAGCTAATTCACATCTCATACCTTCAATGTTACCCCTCTTTAAGTTCAGAACCTTTGTTTCTGAATTAACTATGTCACTCTCCATCTTAATGAAGAATTCCACCATATTATAGTCACTCTTACCCAAGGGGCCTCTCACAACAAGATTGCTAATTAACCCTTCCTCATTGCTCAAAACCCAATCTAGAATAGCCTGCTCTCTAGTTGGTTCCTCGACATGTTGGTTCAAAAAACCATCCCGCATACATTCCAAGAAATCCTCTTCCTCAGCACCTTTACCAATTTGGTTCACCCAATCTACATGTAGATTGAAGTCACCCATTATAACTGCTGTTCCTTTATTGCACACATTTCTAATTTCCTGTTTAATACCATCTCCTACCTCACTACTATTGTTAGGTGGCCTGTACACAATTCCCACCAGCGTTTTCTGCCCCTTAGTGTTATGCAGCTCTACCCATATCGATTCCACATCTTCCCGGCTTATGTCCTTCCCTTCCATTGTGTTAATCTCATCTTTAACCAGCAACGCCACTCCACCTTCTTTTCTTTCATGTCGATCCCTCCTGAATATTGAATATCCCTGAACGTTGAGCTCCCATCCTTGGTCACCCTGGAGCCATGTCTCTGTGATCCCAACTATATCGTAATCATTAATAACAATCTGCACTTTCAATTCATCCACCTTGTTATGAATGCTCCTCGCATTGACACACAAAGCCTTCAGACGCTCTTTTACAACTCTCTTAGCCCTTATACAATTATGTTGAAAAGTGGCCCTTTTTGATGCTTGCCCTGGATTCGTCAGCCTGCCACTTTTACTTTTCTCCTTACTACTTTTTGCTTCTACCCTCACTTTACACTCCTCTGTCTCTCTGCACTGGTTCCCATCCCCCTGTTGTACTTGATCACAATTCAATCATAATCCCAAATACTTCAGCTCAACAGCTGAACACTGATGTCCCTAACATGACTCTTGTGGTCTTAGTCTTTCTCAAACTTCACTGATACCTGACCAGCCTGGCACCACCCCACCCCCTACACACACACACACACACACACACACGCACGTGCCTGCAAGCAAAACCCAATCCAAGCTAATCCCCAAATTTTGACCTCGCAATTGTAGCATGCAAACTAGGCCCAAGATTTACCTGTTCTTTCTTTACAAACCTGTAGCAAGAGAACTCACAAATAAAATGATTTTCAGTGCACCAGATGTGCGATGGTCAGTCTGACAAAATGGGTCTCATGTACAATAGAACATTATCACAGTTTATTCTCAAAACAAGTTATTAATTGATCTTCCTATACCACTAATATAACATGCTTTTCCAAGACCCAACTCTTTCTAAGCCTAACTTAAATATCATCCTGCTGTTTTCGGATCAGTTTCCAAACAGAAAATATAACAAGTGGTTTGAAGTAGCAGATAATCTTTCATTGCTCAAAGGGTATAATCTAGTTAGCCATTGTGAAAGTTGTGGCTCTCACTGGAACAGAGTTACTCCTCAGATACAAGTTCTCTGTTTTCCATTGAAATCTATGATTTCAGTTACCACCAATTAACCCACATCGCATGATTTTCAAAGTATAATTTCACACTTGAATAGAACACAATTCAATTACACTATTTACATAAAACACAACCCATTATTTTAAAATGCACCTTACAATTACGTTGTTTAATGCTGCACAGTTAGCTGTAATAATTAAATGGTTTTAAATTCTTACTGTAAATATACTAACAATATTTAAGTTCTCTTCAATGTTTTATTATTATCATCCCCCTTTAGCCTGCCTGCACAAGATTCCAATTTCATCCTGCCCATCCATTGAGTCCCAGGTCTTTGCTAAACCTTTTTCTCCTATCTTGCATTTGTCCATCAGTCTTTTTCCTCACTTATCCAACTTTTAGTCTGATTTTTTGCTGTTCTTCGTCCATTCTTTTATTTATCAACACTTATTTCAGTCACTTGCTGAACATTCCATACTTTCATTCTTAAATCTTTCTTTGTTTCTCTTTGAATAATTTGACAGCATGTCTTCCCTAACTTGCTTTATTAAAATGGTTTGATGTTTTATTTTTAAATTAATCTGAGTACTTCCAGCATCCTTTCTTATCAATAGCCTAGAAAGTAAATATTACTTCATATCTGGATATCACCTAAGTGCATCTTTCTTCAGGGCAATCATACATCAAGATCAAACAACGTATTCATATTGTTCTGGGCCACTAAAATTCCACCAGTCAAATTAACCTGTCCTTTATACAACATAACCCTTGAGTCATAGAACATTACAGCACAGAAACAGACCCTTCAGCCCACTTAGTCTGTGCCAAATCTCCCTCAGATCATGACTGACGCCTAACCCACCTCCACCAATGAGTTGAATATATTACATTCAGATGTATTAAACCATTAGGTTTATCTGAAACCAGGGTCTGTATCTGTAGAATAAAAACCAGCGTATGAACCATGATTTGGCTACAGTTGGTTGGAAAACTACACTGGAGGATATGATAGGAGTTACTCAAAAGCAATTAAAAAAGAAGCAGTATATTTTAAATAGTTTGGAAGTAATATACGCTCAGTGCCCACTTTACTAGGTACCTCCTGTACCTACTAAAGCGGCCACTATATGTATGTTCATGGTCTTCTGCTGCTGTAGCCCATCCGCTTCAAGGTTTGATGTGCTGCATATTCAGAGATACTCATCTGCACACCACTGTTGTAACATGTGGTTATTTGAGATACTCTTACCTTCCTGTCAGCTTGAATCAGTCTGGCCGTTCTCTGACCTAAGACTCCTGTCCCTCCTTCCTGATGGCAGCAGCAAGAAGAGAGCACAGCCTGGATACTCTCCCGAGGCAAAAAAAAAAGAAGTCCAAGAGCAAAAGAGATTCAGACATAGAAGCAAAGTAAAAAATAGTATTAGAACAGAAGAAAAGTTTATACCACTGCCAAAATAAAGCAGTAACCCCAAATACTGGGAAATTTTCAGAATTCAGCAAAAGGGGAGGGAAATGAAGGGGGAATATCGACTCAGACCATGAGAGGCCTGCATCGGGCATTTTCATGCCTTACAAAGCGTAGATTGGAAGTCTGTGTGGGGCACCACACCTCACACAGACTAGAGCAATGTGTGATTAAGTGCCTTGCTCAAGGGCACAAACACGCTGCCACAGCTGAGGCTCGAACTAGTGACCTTGAGAAATGAAAGTATTGATAAAGAAAGGGAAAATAAAATATTAGAATAATAAATAAAGGCAGATGGTATGAGCTCCCATAGAAATGTGGGAAGGAAATGATTAAACAAAAGCTAATGAGACTTAGCAGAATGAGACAGGAGAAATGATCTCGATAGAAGATTGGCTGACTGGCAGGAGAAAAGCAGTGGGGATAAAGGGACACTTTTCTGGTTGACTGCCAGTAACTAGTGGTGTGCCACAAAGGTCGGTGTTGTGACCACTTTTCATGTTATATGCCAATGATTTAGATGAAGGAATTGATGCCTTTGTGGCCAAGTTTGTGCATATGATACAAAGATAGGTGGAGGGAAAGATAGTGTTAAGGAAGCAGGGAGTCTGAAGAAGAGCTTGAGCAGGTTAGCAGAATGGGCAAAGAAGTAGCAGGTGAAATATGAAGTGTGGAAGTGTGTGGTGATGCATGTTGGTAGAAGGAATAAAGCCAAAGACTATTTTCTAACTGGGAAGAATATTCAAAAATCAGAGGTGTAAAGAGATTTCAGAGTCCTTGTGCAAGATTTCCTAAATATTAACTTGCAGGTTGAGTCGGTGGTAAGGAAGGCAAATGCAATGTGAGCATTCATTTTGAGATGACTAGAATACAAAAGCAAGGATATAATATGGAGGCTTTGTAAGGCATTGGTCAGACCAAAATTGGAGATTGTGATCAGTTTTGGGCTCCTTATCTAAGAAAAAACGTGCTGGCATTGTGGATGGCCCAGAGGAGGTGCATGAAAATTATGCCAGGAATGAAAGGGTTAATGTATGAGGCACACCTGTTAGCTCTGGGCCTGTATTCATTAGTATTTAGAGAAATGTAGGGCATCTTATTGAAACCTATTGGATTTTGAAAGGCCTAGGTAATATAGATGTGGAGAGAATGCTTTTTACAGTGGGAGAGTCTAGAACCAAAGGGCACAACCTCAGAAAAGCAAGATGTCTAATTAGATCAGAGATGAAGAGTAATTTCTTTAGCCATAGGATGGTGAATTCTTTGGAATTCATTGCCATGGAAGGATGTGGAGGCCAAGTCAATATGTATATTTAAAGAGGAAGTTGATTGGTCATGGTGTCAAAGATTACGGGGAGAAAATGGGAAAGTGGGGTTGAGAGGGATAATAGATCAGTCATAATAGAATGGCTGAGCAGACTAAATGGCCAAATGTTCTACTTCTGCTCCAATACTTTATAGTCTTATGGCCTTATCTTGAACAATAGTGAAATGGTAGACAAAGTAAACAAATACTTCCTATTTGTCTTCACAGGAGAACACAGACCGCCCAGATGTAGCAGGCATACTTGGTGCAGAGCAAACAAGGAGGCTAGTAAATTAGCGTTAGCAAAAATGTTGGACTGAAGAAATTACTGAAAAGCAATAACTCCTGAACATTCAATGACATACAACCACTGTTTTTAAAATAAGTGGCTAAGGAGCTGCTGTTCATTTTTCATTGGTTTTCAGTTAAAAGTTCAAAGTAAATTTATTATCAAAGTACAGATGTATATGTCACCAAATACAAACCTGAGATTTATTTTCTTGCAGGCATACAGAGTAAATCCAAGAGATGCAAGAAACACAATAGAATCAATGAAAGACTGCACCCAATAGGACAGACAAACAACCAATGTAGAAAGGGCAACTGTGTAAATACGAAAGAGAAAAAAAAGTAAGCAATTAATATCAAGAACATGAGATGAAGAGTCCTTGAAAGTGAATCTATGGGTTTTAGGAATAGTTCAATGATGCAGCAAGTGAAGGGGAGTGAAGGTATCCCCACTGGTTCAAGAGCCTAATGTTTGAGTGGTAGTAACTGTTGCTGAACCTGGAGGTATGAGTACTGAGGCTCCTGCATCTTCTTCCTAATGGCAGCAGCAAGAAGAGAGCATGGCTTGGGTGGTAGGAGTCGTTGATTATGGATGCTGCTTTCCTGTGACAGTGCTCCTAGTCCATGTGCTCCAGGGTTGGGAGGGCTTTACCATGATGGACTGAGCCGTATCCATTACTTCTTGAGGGATTTTCCATTCAAGGTGTTTCCATACTAGACCATGATGCAACTAGTCAATATACTTTCCACCACACATCCATACAAGTTTGCAAAGTTTTAGATGTCATGCTGCAACTTTGAAAACTTCTCAGGAAGTAGAGGCGCTAACATGCTTTCTTTGTAATTGCAGTTACATGATGGGCCCAGGACAGGTCCTCTGAAATGATAACACCGAGAAATCTAAAATTACTAACCCTATCCACCTCTGATCCCCTGATGAGGACTGGCTCATGGACCTCTGGTTTCCTCCTCCTGTAGTCAATAGTCAGCTCCATGGTCCTTCTGACATTGAGTGAGAGGCTGTTGTTTTGGCACCACTCAACCAGATTTTCAATCTCCCTCCTATATGCTGATTTGTTACCACCTTCGATTCGGCCAACAACAGTGCCACTGTCAAAAAAACTTAAATATGGTATTGGAGCTGTGCTTAGTCTCAGTGCCCTTTCAGTGGCAGTAAGCTTTCAAGATTCCAACTATTTAAAAGAGGAGAGAAGGGAAAATACTGATCTATAAACCAGTTAACTTGACATCAGCGAAGAAAATATAAGATCATGTAACCAGAAGGTACACAGTGTCAGGGGTAATATGCTGGCATAAACTGAGGATTGTGTAAGGAGCAAGAAACAAGGTATGTGAATATATGATTCAGCTTTAGTTTCAGATGCGGCTATTTACAATCTATACGAATAACTTGGTTGAGGGAATCATGTGTAATATACCTAAGTTTACGAATGAAACAAATCCATGTGGTAATCGGGTTCTGAGAAGCTTGCAGTGACATCCTGGAGGACCTATGCCGGCTAAGTGAATGTTTGAAGAACTGGTAAATAAAATGTGGAAAAAAATATAGAAAAGTGAAGTGTTTGTGATTCATGGAAGGTCAACTGGTAAGTTCAAAAAGCAACATGGAAAACAAAAGTCACATTGCTTTTATTGTACAAAAAAAATCAAATACAAGAGCATTTGATTTACTGCAGTTATAGTCTTGGTAAAGCTGGGATTGCAACATTGTGTACAGATCTGGTCTCCCTCTTTCCCTGTGCACTTGCAATAAAGGAATTGCAATGAAGGTTCACTAGGTTGTGTCTGAGATGGCAGGGCTGCCTTATAAGAGAAGGTAAAGAGAATGGGACTATGAATTGTAGAAGAATAATAAATGATTTTATCAATGTTCCTAAGGGTATTTAAGTGTGGATGTAGAATTGATATTTCCCCTGCCTTAGGTGTCTAGAACCAGAGTCACAGATTCAGAATATAGGGCTCAAAATTGAGATTTGGAGAAATTTCTTCAAACAGATTGAAGTGGATCTTTGGAATTCCCTCTCCATATTGGAGCATAGAGATGGATGGATTTTAAGATTTTAAAGGACGTAAAGGAGAGTGGCATTGTGCTATATAAAAAAAGAGCCATGATCTTTATGAAAGGGGCTGTCCCAAGGGGCCAAGGTGGCCTGGTGCTGCTTCCAGTTCCTATGCTATTGTGAACTTATGTTAAACTCCAAGCACCACTGGGCCTCTGCATGTTTGCTTGTCCATACAAAGAGCAATCTGACTTCCTATCAAGTTAATGTGGCAGATGCAACCCAGCATTTGAGGTCACTTCACTTGTCTGCCAGCTCTGGTAATTTTCTGCTGATAACCCAGTAACAGTAATATAAGGGTTTGCAACTCTTCTTCCTCAAACACTGCTAAAGCTCAGGAGGATGACATTTCCCCATCCACTAATTAAGTTGCAAGCCCAGTTATTTGACAATATACTAATGCAGTGCACTAAAAATAACAGAGGATTAGATTTGAATAGAATGTCAGCTCGGCAGGTATCTTTCATTTTCTTATTCATAAGCAGAAAACGTATGTCAGTGCTTGCCTGCTGTGATAGAAGCCAGTGGATCAATTCTTCAGAGAATGATGGAAACCTCTTGTACTTTGGTGATAAGAATAACAAACTGCACATTAAAAACTTAAATTAGAGATGATTGCATAAAAATTCTAACACGCTCGAACAATTGTCCCACTGCATCAAATCTCCGTTGCAAATGAGTTTCTCAACATGTGCTGTTGACCTTTCTTCCCGTGTGGAGTTTCTGGTAGCTGGAGATTTTAGTCAATTTCTGCAGGGATACACCAACACTGTGTGTGTGTGTGTGTGTGTGTGTGTGTGTGTGTGCGCGCGCGCGCGCACTCAAGTGTGTTTATGGACGTATGTGCATATATTTCTGTCTGTGAGTGCTTTATGTGTATGCTTGTGCGTAGTCTAAAGGCTGATTTATACTTGTGCGTCAAATGGACGCCGTAACCTACATAAGTGGCCTACGCACGTTGTGAGCATTTATGCTTGTGCATTGGTGTGTCTGCGTCGCTCTGCAATTCGGGCACATCACGCATCCGCACACACCTGCCTGATCATGGTAGTCTTTCTCGGGGTAAATAAGTTTGAAACAAGTGTCTTTTCTCGTAAAAGCGAAATGTGTCCTCCATAATTTCGGAGGTCTGTAAAGCTTTATGGAAAGCATTGCAGCCAGAGTTCCTTCCCTGCCCTTCAGTTACCCAATGGAAAGCTATTGCAAGCGGACCAATCACAGTTCTTGCGGTCTGCGTTGCCGCGACAGGTAGTTACATTTTGGGAGAGGTGCACGTCAGGCTACGGCATAGGGATCTGCATAGGCTCTGCGTAGGGTTCGTGGCGACTAGCGTCGATTGGACGCCGAAGTATAAATCAGCCTTAAATTAGAGTGAAGATTTAAAGTGGAATTAAATTGATCCATTGATGGTTTCACGGGGAGAGAGTTTCAGCAGATATTGACAGGATATAGTAAAAGTTAAAGGTTATGATTTAGCTCAGTTTTTCATCAGCCTGGAGGCCTCCCAAATTGATGCTGTATTGGGAGGACAACTTTGTTTCTAAAGTGCCCAACAATTGCCGGTTAGAGCGGTGTTTGGGGTTAGTACATATCACCAGTAACTTCAGCAACTGTCTTCAGATGCAAATTTAAACAGTGGATTAAATCTAAAATGCAGCTCTGAACAATTTGTCATAACTTTTGAATTGCACTAATTTTAAAATTCCAATCAATTTAGAAGCCATCATAGTCACTGTCAACCCACTTTCGAAGTGAGGCTAAGTGGGGCCTTAACACGCAATTGTTTTCACAACCTATGGATTCACTTTCAAAGACTCGAGAACTCATGTTCTCAGTATTATTTATTTCCATTGTTATTATCATTTGGGTTTTTTATTTGCACATTTGACTTTGTTGCACATTGGTTGTTTGTCCCTCTCTATCTGTGTGTAGTTTTCAAGTGATTCTATTGTTTTTTTTTTCTCTACTGTGAATACCCAAGAGAAAATGAATCTCAGGGTAGTATATGGTGACATTTACATATTTTGATAATATATTTACTTTGAACTTGAACTTTTGATTGCAATAGGTTGCAGAAAGCCCTATTGACACATGTGACTTAACCATAGGGAGAGAAATCGGCCTTTGGATCATATGTTTCTGTACAGAGAATGACACAAGTGAAGTCCAATCTGCTTGTTGGTCAACTGTGAGTACAGGTGGCTCAATGCAGCCTTCAAGATCTTGAATATAATCGTCTGAATGAATTTAGCTACTGAAACTCTCTGCTTTCCACGGCTGCATACGTCTAGGGAAGACAATCTCCGGCCCCGCCAAATGCATGAGATTGAGGCGTGAGCCCACCCCAAACCCCCGTTTGTGTGAATGCTGAGTACTTTGTTACCCTGTTACCAATTAATGCCACAGCATAACAGACAATTAACTTCATACAATTAAAGGAAATATATTTATGAATCTTAACTAAGGGGTTAGTAGGCACTAACGAAAAGAAAAGGATGCATTCTAATTAAACAGTCAAATGTGCGCAAGTTACAGCTCATCTTGAGTTTCTCTGTCACTCACACGCTGGCCCCTCGGTCAACATGAGTACAGCACCTTCCGAACGTCACTTGCAATCCATCTCGAACAAACGGGTCTCCCACCTGATCGTATGCTACTACCAGTTCTTCCCCCGCATCTCCTCTCAAACAAAATCCCAAGACCAAACTTACTGTCCTTCACCAAGAAAAAACTTCCCGCTAATTGGATGGCACACATTTCACATCATCCCTGATCTTTAACAATAACCCAAACAGGCTGAAAGCAGAACAAACAGCTCTTACAGATCTGCTAAATGAAACACCTACAGCATAACAGTAAAGATGTGAATCAGGGCACTACACTAGCCAGACACAGCACAAGTAGTCACTTTCATTTTACATTAGTCTCCTCAAAGTTTATGATGAAGAAATGACATAATAATATGCTGAATTATCTGTTGCTGATTCAGCACATCACTTGCAGAACAGTAATAAACTGGAGTCAGTAACTGGAGGAGAGATCTCAGAAACAGACGGAAATATACTCCAAATAGCTGAGAAGAGATTGCTTCACTGATAATCATGGAGAATGAAAGGTAATTTAAAATGAGATAAAAGAAATGATTTGAAGTGAGCAAATGGTCTAAACTGCACTATCAGATCTGAAGATTGAATGCTTAAGTAAAGCTCATCGACAGATTGGTTTCTGGTGTTCCCATCAACCATTAGAACAGACAATGGTGTGTAAGAAAGCATTACATAAAAAAGAAGCAAGGACTTTGTGGTGTTTTATTAGAGTCTAAATTAGGGGTTCCTAATCTTTTTTATTCCATGGATCAATACCAATAAGTAAGGTGTCCATGGACCCCAACTTGTGAGCCCCTGATCTAAATTGCATTTTTTTTGTAGTTAAACTTCCTTTATTCTTGCTTGTATTTTTATATAATTGCCAATTTGTCTATAAATGTTCAGAGTATTTTCAATAATTTGTAGTATAGCTGGTTCTGCATTTTGTCTAGTTTCTTTGTCTGCAAGACTATGCCATGCATCCATTAATTAGACAGACCTCATTGTCTCATAGGTTGTTCTTATCAAAAGAATCTCCTTCATCTTCCTGAGCTAATTTTTCAGTATAAAGGCAATCCTAAGGCAAGATTCTGTCTTTCTTCAGTTCTTGCTTACTTACAGTTATAGGTTACAGGTAGAATTAGTTACCTGCTGCTGTGTTGGTCACTGTTATTTCATTGTTATAAACACCTAATAAAATGGCTGCTGTCACAAGATTTGCAACACATTATTGAATTCCAAAGAACCTTCTAGACAATATCATCTCCGGATGCAACGGTGGATTTATGCATGAATCAATCTGGAAGTAATCTCATCTTACACATGAATTTCTGCCATGATGTGGATTTAAAATCCATTCAGAAAGATCATGTAGAGTCTCAAGAAACTTTGCAGAAGCTGGAAATCTTGAGCAACACACACAAATTTTTGGAGGGAAATAAATAGTCAACATTTCAGGCTGAGCCCCTTGAGGAGGACTGGAAACGAAGGAGGCGGAAACAGAATAGAGTTCTATAATTTGATATTGAGCAATATATCAAATTCAAAGCAATGTAATAAAAATAGAAAGTGCTGGAAACACATCGCAAGTCAGGAAACATCTTCCAAAGAGCAACAGAATTAACCTTCCTTGGAATTAGGAAAGAGGAAAGCAAGTTAATTTTAAGTGGGAGAGGGAAAAATAAGGCAAAGGGAATAGGATAGGATGAGGCTAGCACTAGTCAGGGTTGCCATAGGGATATATAAAAGGTTAGTGATAATTGTTAGAGAGTGATAATACAGACACTGATGTGTAAGATCAAGTTTATTTGTATGCAGCTAAATGAAACATCATTTCTCCAGGACTAAGATGCAAAACACAGGACATACTGTCACACACAGCACACAGAAGTTATAGTATGATAGCACACACATTCACAACATAATATTAGTATGAGCCCCTGAATGGCAAGGCCTGAAGATTGATGGTCATGGTATGTTGTTCTGGAGCCATGTTTCTGCAAGAACAATTACACAGCAGTTTATCATCTTGGACTGGCTCAGCCACGGATGAAAGCAATTCAGTATATCTTCCAGGGAGCCAACAATGGGAGAGCCAGCCTGCAGGGGCCAGCCCCCAACCCAGCGCAGACTCCAGCACACCCACTGTGCCTCTGTTCTTACTCACACCGCCTCTGACACCTCTTCCCTTGGGTGGCGGCAACAGGCGATGCATGGCATGTAGGCCTGGTCTGTGCAGCAACCCAACACCACTTAGATCCACCACTGTCAGTCTCACCAATGAACTGGACTTGCAGTGTTACGTATACCAATACCTAACAGAGTCTTGTGATCACAAGTAAAACATCTAAGACAAACATTTGAACCATTTGTTGGGCCTGAAGAGGCCGCTGCAACCAAGCAATGTAGCGAGATGCTGAGCTGTGAGAGGTCAGTCTGTGCTAATGATGAGAGACGGACTGGGAAGCTGACATAAAGAGAGAGAAATTAAGTTACAGTTGTGGAACATTATAGAATTCAGAATGCCGCAATTTGTCAAGACAGAAGCTGAGGTGTTATCCCTCAAGCTAACTTTGAGTCTTGTTGTGACAGTGCAGAAGGACATAGCCTTATACATCAACATGAGAGCAGATGGAGAATTAAAATGACAAGCAACAAAATGCTCAGGATCACTTTACAGACTGAACATGGGAGCTTTACAATGCAATCACAATTCATATGCACATTCATGCACAGACAATTACATTTGTAAATGTGGTGAACAGGATTAGATTTTTCTCGAGTACAAAACTGAAGCTGAACTAATACTAATACTGATTCTGATATCCTTCAAAGAAACTTGCAAAATTCCTCAAAATGAAAGAACTTTGTTGATATACTTTAAAAAACAAATACCCAGAAATTTGACCCTCACTTTCTCTGACAGGACCCCGCTCAATTCAATGCAACTTCTTGTACTTAGCAGTTTAGCATTCTAGCAATAGCTCCAGCCCTTAGGATTCATTCAAGGCATGTGATCTTTACAGGAAGAGCCAATGCACATTCCTAACTACCTTGGAGAAGTTATGGTGAGTTGCCCTTATGAATTGCTGCAGTCCTTCAGGTGTGGGTGTACCCACAATGTTGTTAGGGAGAGAGTTCCAGGATTTTGTTGCTTCCCTTACAGGCATATTGTCTACAGCAGACACATATGGTAGCAATGTATACTCAGGAATGAGAGAAGAACATAAGCAAATATGGGACAGGAGTCGGAGGAGGCTAATTTGCACCCTCCCCCCCCCCGCCACAAACTAAATCATACTGATCCAATGTTAGCCTCAACTCCATTTTCCCGTTCTGTCTCCATATCCTTGACCCCACCATACTTTAAATATCCTTTGATCTCCTTGAAACTAATCACTGATTCTGCCTCCACAACTCTCTGGGCAAAGAATTGAAAAGGTTCATGGCTCCGTAACAGAAAACACGTGTTCCTCGCCATCTGAAACTGGTAATCCCCTATTCTGAAACAATGCGCCTCCCTCCCCCAGCTCTAGATGACTCCACTGCAGAAGACATCTTCTCAGCATCCAACCTGTTAACTTCCTTCAGGATCTTTCAGTATAATCAACTTCTCCTTCCTCTTCGTACACTGCAGTAGGTACAGGCTTAGCCTGATCAATCTCTCTTCATGGTGTCAATCCTGTCATACTTAGAATCCATCTTGTGCACTTCCAATGCAAGATCTTCATTCCTAAAATGGGGAGACCAAACTATACTCAATATTCCAGGTGCATTCTCACCAAAACCAAACAAAACTTCATCAAAGCTTACTACAGATTCACTGCAAGAAGGCCAACAATGCATTGGTCTTTCTAATTACTTGCTGTACCATACCAGACATCTGTGTTTTATGGGAAATGTTTTATCCTGTAGCATTTTGCTACAGTTTCACTCTTCCTTCCAAAGCAGATAATCTCATATTGTACTCCATCTGTCAACTTATTCCCACTTACTTAAACTATTGGAATCAACTTACAGCTTCCTTGTGACCTGAACATGACTTGCTACTTCATCTCCCTTAATATCGTTAGCAAACTTGGCTTCAGTGACATTTGATCACTGACTGAATTGTTAATCAGGATTATAACCATCGCAAACAGTACAGACAGGCAGGACCAGTTCTGTCACAATTATTATAAACACTGGCATCCTCAGCCCCCTAACTCTGCTCCTTGTACACTATTTACTATATGAACAGATTCTCTTCTAACTCTATCTACAAGTTTGCAGATGATACCACCTCAAGTAATGATGAGTCTGAGTACAGGAAGGAGAGTGATATTGTGTCATGACGAAAATTTTTCCCTCAATGTCAGCAAAACAAAAGAACTGGTCATTGACTTCAGAAATGGGGTGGTGCACGTGCTCTTGTCAGCATCCATGGTGTTGAAGTTGAGAGTGTTAAGAACTTTAAGTTTCTAGGAATGAGGATTACTAATGGCCTGTATTGGTCATGCCACCATAGATGCCACAGCCAAGAAAGCTCACCAACACCTCTACTTCCTCAGGCCTTTGATCCTCACCAATTTTTTATTGATACACCATGGAAAGCATCCTGTTTAGGTACATCATGGCTTGGTATGACAACTACTCTGCCCATAACAGCAAGAAACTACAGAGGATTGTGGACACAGCCCAGCATATCATAGAAACCAACCTCCTCTCCACAGATCTGTCTATACTTCTCGCTGCCTCAGTAAAGTAGCCAGCATAATCAAAGGCTCCATCCACTACTGAATTCTCTCCTTTCCCCTCTTCCATTGGGCAGGAGATTTTTAAAAAGCCCGAAAGCATGTACCTACCAGGCTTGAGGGGAACTTATATCCTGCTGTTAGAAGGCTACTGAATAGTTCCCAAGATGGACTCTTGGTCTTACAATCTATCTTGTTATGATCTTTCACCTTATTGTATACCTACACTACACTTTCTCTGTAGTGGATACACTTTATAATGCATTTTGTTATTGTTTTATCTTGTACAGCCTCAATGTGCTGTGTAATGAATTGATCTCAATGAACATTAGACAAAACAAGCTTCTCACTGTACCTCAGTACATGTGACAATAATAAATCAATTCCATTCCAATAAATAGTTGAGGGACTAGAAATTATCTCTCTGTCACCCTATTAATTACAGATGGCCAATTCAAATATTACCCATTTGTCCTGACTCTCTTCCTTCTATTAGATTGATGATCCCCTGTTCATGCAATATACTGCCCCCAGCTGCTTTGTGCCCATATCTCAAACCTTACACGTGACATTTTATCAAAATCCATTTACACTACATCTTTTTCTCTTTATCCACTCTTTTTGTTACAACATCAAAAAACCTTGGCAAATTTGTCAATCATGATTTCCCTTTCATATTAAAAAAAACATGAAAATGCTACTTGATTTTCCTACAATTTTCTAAGTGCTTGCTTCAGGCAAGTTATGCACAGCTCTAATCTCTGGTGGTTAGTTTTAATGTGGTAAAAGCTATCAGGGGCAAAAAGCCTTCTATCAATTAAGTGATTTTGCCAATCATCTGAAAATGATGTCCACCCAATCTTGAAAACCTATTTGTTGTTCGGTTGTCATTTGTATGCCTGCCTGCCTGCCTCTTTGTACATTTCACTTCATACCATAGCAAGAAACTGTTGATTATTACTGAATACAACATGTCATTGATCACACTCACAACCCCAGCTTTTTGAGTAAGGCGTAACAGATTCTCACCATATTTAGTGTGAAGGCTTGATATCATTCTTAAATTGCCAGGCTGTAATTTAAAAAAAATTCTGCAGTGAACCGCTACATTTTTTGAAGTGCTCTAAAAACAGTCAAAAAGCAGAAGTCACGGAATAATTTGACATGTATGTGGACTACTGCCTGCATCCCTCACCTTTTCATTGACTGTAAATAAAATCTTTTATTCCCAAATTGTATGTGTGTTATAGCTCCAGCAAATCAATAAATTGCTTCCTAAGTGAAAATCTCCTCTGGGCAGTATTTCTTACACCAATACCAGTATCTACAGTAGATTGATTGTTGTTTATTAGTTATGGTACATTAAAAATAACCATGTACAGAACAAGCCCAGATAATGAAACAAACTAAACTGTAAACAAATGGTAAAAAAAAACAAGTAGGTTAAACAAGCTGGGACAGGCAGAGAATGAAAAAAAGACTAGTATTTACTGTATATAATGCTTTCATGAACTCCCAAAGCACTCGAATGAGGGAGTTTTGAAGTGTAATCATTCTTGTGGTGTGGTAATGAGCAGATACGCTTCTGGAAATTGCTTTCCGTCTCATGAATTGTGTTAGAACAGTTTAGTACAGGGGTTGGCAACCTTTTTGCCTCTGTGGGCCGGATCGCATATTAATGAATGGACAGTGGGCCAGAGAAATGCCATAAAAAACCTGAGATATGGGAATTATCCATCTAAATACACCTAGTTATGTTTTGCCTCAAATTAATCAATAACGCATGCTAGAAAATCATTTGTGCTTAACCAAGGATGCCAATTAGTAATCACAGAACTCAGTTTAGTTGCAATTTACTTCAATCAAGGTATCTTTTGAATCTATTAAAAGGACACAATGAATCGTGGTAAATTAAGTTAAATAAAAAAGAAAATTTTAATGCAAACAGTCGATAAATCAATGTGAAACTTGGTGCTGTTTGTTCCGAAACTAGCCTTCATTCATTCAACTTCATCTTTCCTTGCTTGCCCAGTAAACTTGTTAAAATTTCCACTATGGCGTCTGATATTTGCCACCTTCTTCACAGCAACATTTTCCAGGCAAATGAGACAAACTGGTTTCCCAGCTTGCTTGATGAAGAAGTAATCTAGTGTCCAAGCGTCCAAGTGTCTTGGAAATTTCAGCACTCAGTATCTACCTCCCTGCGTTTTGCATTCATTGCCATTGGAATTTTTTTCTTCAATTTTATTTCGAAATGCGAGTTATTCGACAAATATTGTAGCACATGTAAATATCTGGATATTTAACGTGGATTTCTTGTTAAAACACAGTGGCGCTGTCTCTGTTTACAAATTTGAACGATCCCATCTGAAAACCTGTGCGTGCACGGAGAGTATCTAATACATATTAATAAAGTAGTCTGCCTTCCCGTCATTTGTATATACCAGTGTTTGGTTTGGAACAAAACCGAACCTGGGGCCAGTGAAACAAGACGCCATGCATGTCCATCAGTGTGGTCGTGTGAAACACTCAGAATAAGGAAAACTTGCTCGTGGGCTGGATAAGCATAGTATCCCAATATTTGCTCGCGGGCCGGTCAAAATACCTTCGTGGGCCGTAGGTTGTCTACCCCTGGTTTAGTAGATCACCTGATAGTTAACACTCTTCAATCCAGGCAACATCCAGGCAGACCTCTTCTGCACCCTCTCCAAAGCCTCCAGCCATAACTCAGCAACCAGAACAACACAGAATTGTGGCTTAATGAGTGTCTTATACAGTTTCAACATCGCCTGACAGCTTTTGTAATCCCTCAATCAACTGATAATAAATGCTGTGGACTCGATCTGGGACGTTACGTTGAAGTTAGATAAGGCCTAAATTGGAGTGTTGTGTGGCGTCTTGGTCACCTACCTACAGGAAAGATGCAAATAAGGTCGAAAGAGTACAGAGAAAATTTGCAAGGATGTTGCTGGGACTGGAGGACCTGAGTTATAAGGAAAGATTACATAGGTTATAACCTTATTCCCTAGAACATAGAAGACTGAGGGGAGATTTGATAGAGGTTTTTGGATAGGGTAAATGCAAGCAGGCTTTTTCCACTGAGATCGGCTGAGACTGCAACTAGAGGTTATAGGTTAAGGGTGAAAGGTGAAATATTTAAGGGGAACGTGAGGAGAAACTTCTTCACTCAGAGGGTGGTGAGAGTGTTAACCAAGCTGCCAGTACAAGTGGTGGATGCGATTTTGATTTCAACATTTAAGAGGTTTGGATAGGTACATGGATGGGAGGGATATGGAGGGCTATGGTCCAGATGCAGGCCAATGGGACTAGGCAGTTTAAATGTTTCGGCATGGACTAGATGGGTCAAAGGGTCTGTTTCTGTGCGTAGTTTCTTTGTAACTAAGTATCCATATGCCTTCTTTAATCTAGTTACTTACTTCAGGGAGCTATAGACTTGTACTTCTGGCAGATGTGAGGATGCATTTCTGGTCATAGGTAATCGTGTATCTCAAACCTTAATCAACCACAAGTTCACCCTGCCCGTCAACAACAGCAATGCCTCCCTTCCTGATAGGCCAAATTCTTTCTATACACGATTTGACCAATTGAATGATGTGACATCGGGGAAAGCCTCTCATTTCCTGAGGGACAGGCACCCTGTCTGGCAGCAGCCGAGGTGGTGACAACCGTAGCCAGGGTAAACTCATGCAAAGCTGTACGGCCAGATAACATACCAGGTCAGGTTCTGAGGGACTGTGCAGCCCAGTTAATAGATGTCTTACTGAACTGTTTGATGAACTGATTCTTGCTCTAGGATAACTTAATCAGAGCAATTGAACGTGGACACAAGGAGCTTCTGCTAATGACCTGTTAAACCTGAGACCATTCTCAGACAAGCTGTCTATTGTGTACAATGGCAGGTTTGGAGAAGCAATCTCCTTGTCTCATCCCAGCGTCTGGATGAGCTGGTGTGATTGGTTTGTACCAGAGTTGAATAGAACAAAAAGAAGTCAACGAAGGCGCAGAGTTGTCTAGCCCTTGTCTACATCCAATCTGACCCAGATCAATCAGATGACCTTGAGCCAATGAGATTGAAACACGTCATTTGAACTGGTAAAAAGAAAGAGTATAAGAATGAGGGGCATCAAATGCAAAGCAGCAAGTCCTGGAGACTAACGATCGCAAGGAGGAGCCCCCATGCCAGGTTCTGGGAGAAGAAGGATCAATCATTTGGCCAATGGGACAGGTCTGAGTGAGTGTTGGTACAGAGGGACAGAATTTGTGTTTTAAGTTGTTGGCCTGGAGCCAACATCATTACGTTGATATTTGTGCAGAGACAATAAAATGCAAGCTTTGATTAATTAAGAGTTGTGCAGTGAACTGCCAAACACAGAACAGTTGATGATTGGTCAACGAGCCCATCAAATCCACCAAGCACCCATCTATGCTATTTCTACATTTGTTTTCAATTCTCCTTCCATTCTCATCTATGCGTCTAAACTTCTGTCACCCAAGTAAGCATAGAGGGCAACTTGCAACGGCCAGTTAACCTGTCAAACCACGTCCTTGGAACATGGGAGGAAAATAGTCATAGTCATAGTCATAGTCATACTTTATTGATCCCGGGGGAAATTGGATTTCGTTACAGTTGCACCATAAATAATAAATAGTAATAGAACCATAAATAGTTAAATAGTAATATGTAAATTATGCCAGTACATTATGAAATAAGTTCAGGACCAGCCTATCGGCTCAGGGTGTCTGACCCTCCAAGGGAGGAGTTGTAAAGTTTGATGGCCACAGGCAGGAATGACTTCCTATGATGCTCAGTGCTGCATCTCGGTGGAATGAGTCTCTGGCTGAATGTACTCCTGTGCCCACCCAGTACATTATGTAGTGGATAGGAGACATTGACCTAGATGGCATGCAACTTAGACAGCATCCAGATGAAAATGGAGCACCCAGATGAAATCCATGTGGTCACAAGGAGAACATGCCACCTCCACATAAGCAGCAACTAAGGTCAGATTGTCCCAGGTCTCCGGTGATAAAAAAGCAGCAGCTTGACTATTGCACCACTATGCTGTTTCCTATTTTTTTAAGTAAAAGAGTTGATAACTAATAATACTGCAAAAGAAATGAGGGAAAATTGTGTCTTTACAAGAATACCTTAACTGCATTTAACTTGATCATACATATTTAAAATATCTCTAGCCTTCATCCAACATTTGATTATGATTCCCTCTCCAGGAAAGTGAAGTGATTGCAACCTAAACTGAATCAACACAAGTCGTCAAGGTGATAGCAAGGCAATATTTGAATAATTCCTGCAGAAAAAAATAGGCAGATGCACCAAATGAACAAAGAGAAATAAAAATGTAATATGTAATTTGCAAATGTCTTACTTTTTGGACAAATAACCTTTCAACCTCTCAGTACTTTTATATTTGTGTGCCATAGCACTTACTTTTTATTCACAGTTATTTTGTAAATCACACTATTCTTTGCATTTCTGGTTAGATGCTAACTGCATTTCATTGGCTTTGTATCTGTACTTGGCACAATGACAATAAAGTTGAATCTACTCTAATCTGATCTAATCAAGTCTCTGAATGAATAGGCAAATTCATATTTCCAACCTCTAAAAGTTTTCCTTCAAAAAATCTTAATCTGCCTTCTCGAAACTAATCCACAGCTACCATGCATTTCTCAGGTAACTTGAAATATTTTGTATGAGTTTTTTATGAATGCATGTTTAATTAAAGAATAAAGCAGTGTAATTCTCAATGGGGGGACAAATCTCATGCAAGTGCAGGTTAATTAGTGGGAAAAAAACAGAGTAGCACTGATTTCTCCATCCTTACCACTATGAGCAAAGGCACCACATGCTCCCAAAGCCCTGCTTCTGTTTTGATTTGTGAGGTTGTAATCCACCATAAAGACATATCTGCTGCAACAATAACATTGCAATTACTATCCATATTTTTATTTCTTTTCCAGCTTCAGTCATATAAATGTAAATATCTTCCTTGCAATTTCTTTTTCAAATTTCAGCCTTTAAAACACTTGACTTTTATTGGCAACTAAATAATCAGAGTCAACATATATGATCCTGGTTCCATGTTGAAAATATGGTTGAAGGATTAGCAGCTAGTTAAGACCATAAGACCATAAGATATAGGAGCAGAAGTAGTTCATTTGTCCCATCAAGTCTGCTCTGCCATTTAATCATGGGCTGATCCAATTCTTCCAGTCATCCCCACTCCCCTGCTTCTCCCCATACTCTTTGATGCCCTGGCTAATCAAGAACCTATCTATCTCTGCCTTTAATGCACTCAATGACTTGGCCTCCACAGCCGCTCGTGGCAACAAATTGCACAGATTCACCACCCTCTGACTAAAGTAATTTCTCCACATCTCTATCCTTCAATCCTGAAGTTGTGCCCTCTTGTTCTAGACTCCCCTACCATGGGAACTAACGTTGCCACATCTAATCTGTTCAGGTCTTTTAACATTTGGAATGTTTCTGTGAGATACCCCCTCATTCTCCTGAACTCCAGTGAATACAGCCCAAGAGCTGCCAGACATTCCTCATACAGTAATCCTTTCATTCCTGGAATCATTCTCGTGAATATTCTCTGAACTCTCTCCAATATCAGTATATCCTTTCCCAAAACTTCACACTATACTTAAGTGTGGTCTCACAAGGGCCTTATAGAACCTCAACACCACATCCCTGCTCTTATATCCTATTCCTCTAGGAATGAATGCCAATATTGCATTCGCCTTCTTCACCACCAACTCAACCTGGAAGTTAATCTTTAGGGTATCCTGCACAAGGACTCCCAAGTCCCTTTGCATCTCTGCATTTTGAATTCTCTCCCCATCTAAATAATAGTCTGCCCGTTTATTTCTTCCACCAAAGTGCATGACCATACACTTTCCAACATTGTATTTCATTTACCACTTCTTTGCCCATTCCCCCAAACTATCTAAGTCTCTCTGCAGGTTCTCTGTTTCCTCAACACTACACGCTCCTCCACCTACCTTTGTATCATCGGCAAACTTTGCCACAAATCCATTAATCCTATAGTCCAAATCATTGACATACATCGTAAAAAGCAGCTGTCCTAACATCAACCCCTGTGGAACTCCACTGGTAACCGGCAGCCAGCCAGAATAGGATCCCTTTATTCACACTTTCTGTTTTCTGCCGATCGGCCAATGCTCCACCCATGCTAGTAACTCCCCTGTAATTCCATGGGCTGTTATCTTGCTAAGCAGCCTCAAGTGTGGCACTTTGGCAAAGGCCTTCTGAAAAACCAAGTACACCACATCTATTGCATCTTCTTTGTCTACCCTGCTTGTAATTTCCTCAAAAAATTGCAGTAGGTTTGTCAGGCAGAATTTTCCTTTCAGAAAACCTTGCTGGCTTTGGCCTATCTTGACATGTGCCTCCAGGTATTCTATAATCTCATCCCTAACAATCGATTCCAACAACTTCCTAACCAGTGATGTCAGACTAACAGGTCTATAGTTTCCTTTCTGTCACCTCCCACCATTCTTAAATAGCAGAGTAACATTTGCAATTAACAGTCCATCTCAGTGTGTTCTAAAACAATCCTTCATTTTGTCATATTTGGAATGAATGTAAGGATAGTCAGGTTTCTCAAATGAAATAAAAACACTTCAAAGCTGATTATATTACATGGCCATGGCTTGATTAAATATTTCATATTATATGTCCATGTTCAAAATTGATGTCCATGCTTGATGTAATATTCAAAATTGTAAAATGCATAGAGATGCAATTTTCTATAATTCTGTGTCTCTGCAGATATTAACTGATACTCACTTATCTTCATGCAAATAACCACCGGCCAATTACTTTGAATAAATATTTACCTCCGATTTTCAGATTTTCCACAGTGCACATTTTATTCTACTTGAGGAGTGTTTGCAGAAGTCATTTGAGCCAGAACAATTGAGCATTAACCTCTGTTAGGGAAATTAATGTGCTATTAACAAGAGTAACTGATCCATTTTTGCTTAAATATCCACAAAAAAAGTCGGCGGATGCTGGAAATCCAAAGCAACACACACAAAATGCCGGAGGAACTCAGTAGGCTAGGCAACATTGATGGAAATTAATAAACAGTCGACTTTCCAGGCTGAGATCCTTCTTCAGGACCAGTAAGGAAGGGGGGAGATGCTAGAATAAAAAGGCGGGGGAGGAGAAGAAGTATAGCTGGAAGATGACAGGTGAAGGCAGGCTAGTGGGAAAGATAAAGGGCTGGAGATGAAGGACTCCGATAGGAGAGAAGAGAGACCGTGGGAGAAAGGAAAGGAGAAGGACACCAGGGGGAGGTGACAGGCGGATGAAAAGAGGCAAAAGACCAGGGTGGGGTATAGAAGGAGGGGAGGGAAGAGAAAGTGTTTTTACTGAAAGGAAAAATCGATATTCATGCCATTAGGCTGGAGGCTACCCAAATGGAAAATATGGTGTTGCTCCTCCACCCTGAGGGTGGTGTTATCTTGGCTCAAGACGAGGCCATTGATGGACATGTTGGAATAGGAATGAGAATCGGAATTAAAATGTTTGGCCATTGGGAAGTTCCGCTTTTGGCGGATGGAGCTGAAGTGTGGAAGTAAATTGTCCCCCAATTTACAGTGGGTCTTACCAATGTAGAGAAGGCCACAGACACATGGGGAGTACCAGACACAACAGAGGACCCCAGCAAGTTCGCAGGTGAAGTGTTGCTTCACCTGGAAGGACTACTCAGGGCTCTAAATGGAAGTGAGGGAGGAGGTAATTGGGCAGGTGTTGCATTTGAGTCATTTCCATGGATAAGTGCCAGGTGGGCTATTAATGGGGCAGGACAAATAGACAAGGAAATCATGGAGGGAGCAATCACTACAGAAAGCCGGGCAGCGGGGGACAGGTAAAGCTATGTTGGGTGGTAGGATCCTTTTGGAGATGGAGGAAGTTGCGAAGGATGATGTGTTGGATGCATAGGGTGGTGGTAGATAAGGACAAAAGGAACTCTATCACTGTTAAAGTGGCAGGAAAATGGGGTGAGTGCAGATGTTCAGGAAATGGAGGAGATGCAGGTGAGGGCAGCATTAATATTGGAGGAATGGAAACCGCATTCTTTGAAGAAGGAGGGCATCTATGATGTACTGGGAGGGAAAACCTCATCTTGGGAACAGAGGCGAAGGAACTGAGAAAAGGGAATAGCATTTTTACAGGAGACAGGGTGGGATGAGGTATAGTTAAGGTCATTGTGGGAATCGGTAAGTTTCTAAAAGATGTGGGCCAACTGTTTGTCTCCAGAGATGGAGAGAAAGAGTTCAAGGAATGGGAGGGATGTGTCAGAAATATACCAAGTGAATTTAAGTGTAGTGTGGAAGTTAGAGGCAAAATTGATGAAATTGACAAGTTCAGCAAGGGTGCGGGAAGCAGCACCAATGCAGTTATCAATGTAGTGGAGAAAGAGTTGGGGAACAATACTTGGGAAGTCTTGGAACATGGACTGTTCTGCATAGCCAACAAAAAGGCAGGCATAGCTGGGTTCCTTGTGGGTTCCCAGGTCCATTTTACTGTGACAATGCATTTTTAGTGATGATAGAGGACATATATAAAATATCATTAACTTTATCAACAGCATCTGATAAATTTTCATCTTTAAGTTGCATATTTTCTTGTAAGAGCAGTTCCACAAGTGCATATTTGTGTTTATTATAGGTGACACAGGGCTCTGTTATGGTTTCTCTTGAAAGGATGTCTTGTGGCACTCTGCCTATGTACTTAGGCAAAAAGAATGATTAATGCATAGATTGTGAACAAGCACAGGAAAAGTGAAGTGAAGGGTTTGGCAAAGACGAAACACCCACGGCAGGTTGTATAGATATCACAAGGGCTGTTGTTTAATTTTTGTCTATAAATGTTGGTGAAAGATCAAGTGACAAGTTAATGGGGCAATAATTCTTTCAAATAAGAACCTAATGAGGTGACAATGCTGTCATTAATTCAGAAGGAAAACACAACCAGAAGGGTTGTTACAAGTTGTCATCATGAAGGCCATTGGATGGTAATCATTAAAGGAGAGGAAGTACTAGCATGTACGTTAAAAAGCCCAGGCCTTGGCAGAGAGCCTCAACAGCTGGACCTTGGCACATTCTATCCCTGCCATAGTGATCAATAAAGCTAATGAGCAGCTCACTACCAAATTAGCTACAGGCAGCCAGACTGTTTACCCCTTATTGAGAGTGAAATGAAAGTCACCCGGTGACTTGGCTTGAAAAGTATCCTTGTGTTGAGATCACAGGAGAGATTCAGTGTTTTCTCTAGTGTTGCAAAATTCCTTCATGTTAAATAAATTGGTCACCATCTTCATTGTGCGCCATTTTATATGATGTAGGTGACTATGGTCTATCTATAACCATGATTG
This sequence comes from Mobula birostris, assembly GCF_030028105.1. Lineage (NCBI taxonomy): Eukaryota > Metazoa > Chordata > Chondrichthyes > Myliobatiformes > Myliobatidae > Mobula > Mobula birostris. The sequence continues at coordinate 71,992,436 of NC_092383.1, forward strand.
TTCTTGGCAAGTTTTTCTGCAGAAGTGGTTTGCCATTGCCTTCTTCTGGCAGTGTCTTTACAAGGCAGGTGACCCCAGCCATGAGCAATACTCTTCAGAGATCGTCTGCCTGGTGTCAATGGCCACATAATCCTGACTCGTGATAAGCACTAGCTGCTCTTACGACCATCCACCACTTGTTCCCATGGCTTCACGTGACCCTGATCAGGGAGCTAACCAGGTGCCACAGCTTGCCCAAGAGTGACTTGCAGGCTAACGGAGGGAAGGAGTGCCTTACATATCCTTTAGTAGAGACGTAGCTCCACCCCACCACCCAAAGTAAATTCATAAATTGGTTTATTATTGTCACATGTACTGAGACATCACTGCGATGACACTGGTGTCAAGCTGTATGGGTCCTAATGCCCATCCCTTGGACAACATTGGTGTTGTGGAGAGGGGAGACTTGCAGCATGGGCAACTGCTGATCTTCTATACAACCTTGCCCAGGCCCGCGCCCTGGAGAGTGAAGGCTTTCCAGGCGCAGGTCCATGGTCTCGCAAGACTAACGGATGCCTTTATTTATTGAGGTACAGTGAAAAACTTGTCTTACATGCTGTTCCTACAGATAAATCCATTTCAACTGTTCATTGAGGAAGTACAAGGTAAAACAATAACAGAATACAAAATTACAGGAAAATTGTCAAGAGTCAAGAGTCCATCTTATTGTATGAGGGAAGCTGAAAGCACTTTCCAGCCGGATAGAAGTGTCCATCAGCCTGATGATACATGCTTTCAGGTTTTTATATCTTCTGCCAGAGAGGAGAGAAAAGAGAGAATATTCAGAATGGACAGAGTCTTTGACTATGCTGGTTGCTTTACCGAGGCAACCAGAAGTGTGTCCACAACCCTCTGCAGTACCTTGCTTTCATGGGCAGCACTGTTGCCCCACTGAGCTGTGATGCATCCAAGATGTTTTCTATGGCTCTTCGGTAAAATTGATGAGGGGCAGAAGAGAGATATTAGATTTCTTCGCCCTCCTGAGGAAGTAGAACATCCCTGGCTGTGACATCAACATGGCTGAACCAGATCATCCTTTTGGTGATTTCTTTCGGCAGTGTTGCAATCTCACACAGCTTTCTCTGTCATAGAAGTTATTCGACATCAGAATTATATTCAAATTTTGGTGACCTTACTGCACACAGCCATGAACACATTTATTTAATACCTGAAAATAATGTGGCCTCTAAACATTGAACCACTTTATAATGCTGTGGTCTGATTTTCAAGTGAATAAATAATGTGGTTGGTTCAATGCATAAATTGCTCTTTGAATTAAAAGAAGGTGAAATTACCGGGCATCATTTTTATTGTCCACTATTTAAAGCAATTATTAATAATCATAGTTAAGTTGATGAATAAAAGGAAATTTTCCATAGCTTGACACTCTTTCATGTGATATTTTTCTCTGTGCACAGCATGATAGCAATTTGCATCAAATTATGTCTCTCTGTCACCATCACAGTGCAGCTCAAATTTCTTAATGACAGGCTAAGAAAGCGCAGGCTCAATGTTTCCTACTAACCTTTAATTCACAATGAGTACTCACTGAGGCCAATGAGGTATGGTACTTCTGTAATTTTTCTTTGGCTATCAGTCTTCTGTACCATTGGGTCAGAGATCTGAGCTCAAATCACAACATGGCAAATGGGGGAATATAAAGTGAAATAATTTAATAAACTTGCTTTTTAATGCTAACTTCTGTATTGCTAGCTACCAAAATTTCCTAAAAACAAAATTGATGAATGTCATTCTGAGAGGGAAATCTGCTGTCTTTACCCAGTCTGACATATGTCTGACTCCAAACCACACTGGACTATTAACTGACTCTCCATTTAGGGCAACTAGGAACAACAACTGTCAGTAGTGTCCATATTCTGTAAAAGAAAAGTGCACTTGGACCATATTCCATTCCAAAAATGCCAATACTTACACCATGTTCTAAAATTCATTGACCAAGTTCCCAGCCATTTTATTAGCAAATATTATGATCAGCTTAATGGTAACATAATGACTAGTTTATGCTGCATAATATTATTGATGCACTAATCAGAGAGAAAATTAAGGACAGGTGAAGCAAAACATTTAGAATTTTCTGGTCAGTTTACTTTTCTTCAAAGTTCTAGCACATTTATTATCAAAGTATGTACACATTATACAACCTTGAGATTCGTCTCCTTACAGGCAGACGCAAAACAAAAAAAACTTCGAAAGAACTCATTTTAAAAAGGCCATCAAACACCCAATGTGCTGGGGGGGGGACAAATCATGCAAATAATAAAAGTAAGCAAACAGCTACAGAACTGAAGTTTTACGGAAGACAGGAATTTGTTTTGCATAATCAGCATTTCACTTTTAGCCTCTCAGTTGCTGAATTTGCTTTTTATTTGTACATGGAAAATTAGAAAGTCAGAGTAGGTCCCCCAGAAAATAAGTCCTCCTGTGTCCTTGTAGGCCATCTACACATCTGCAACCTCACTTTCCTCTGAAGTCCCTGAACTTCCTTCCCGTTGCCTTCCAGCTCTGTGACTATCTTTCCAGGAACATTATGTTTGAGTTTCTCTTTATTGGTTGTAAAACCCAAGCAAAAGCTATAAAAACTATGTGACTGTAGCAAGTCAAGCCATCATTCTTGTTGATTGACCCTTCTGATGAGTGTTTGATGGCTTTGGGCCTGCACTCACTAGAGTTTAGAAGAATAAGGGGGATCTCATTGAAAGCCATCAAATATTGAAAGGCCTAGATTGTGATGGATATTAGCTTCATGGGCCAGGAGACTTCTTCTATTTTGCCAAGATCTGCTTTCTAAACACAGCAGCAGACACTTCTAGAGATCAAAGAGTTATTTTTGAATAATTTTGTCTAGCTGCCAGCAGCTGACACTTCCAGAGATCATAGGGTTGTTTGCTGAATAATTTTTGCTTAGCTGCTAGTCATAAATGGGGGCCAGTCTTCAGCTTTTAATGTAAGTGGCAAGCAAATACTCAGTTTGAAGTTGAAAGGACATCTTTGCAAAAAGATGCACTGTCTATGGAAAGCAGGATGTTGGGTCACAGCACCTGGACTGACTTTTCAAGAGATGCAGTATAAGATATTGGGTTATTTAATTGGGCTTGCTTCAAACAGACAGCGCTGGGTAAGTTATTTAGTTCGAGGAAGCTTGCAGACCAGATGGATAATGTCATTTAGCATATCAATGGATGGCATGTTAACAAAGTGGAAGGTTTGTGTACTCATTGAGTCAGCATCATAATATTAATTGTGGGAATCTGGAAACTCTGTCTCCAAGAAGCTTTTAGACCATTTGTGTAAAAGGGTATCTAAGGAAATATATATGTGTGAAGTGGCAGAAAAACCATTTATACATGTATGGAACAGTTCAGTCGTTTTAGTAAATAGTTAAGGAACATGAGGAAGAATGGAAGAAACACAGGATGGACTAGAATCCATTCCTCTAGCTTTGATTTCTTCGATGGACAATCCATTTGCCTGCATTGTTGGCATGAGTTTTTAGCTTATAGGAAATGTTACCTGTCTTTTAGAAATCCTTTGAGTTTTAGACAAGTTTTGAAATTTGGAAATCTTTTATAAGATGCAAATCCTCTGTGAGTTTTAAATGTGATCTAAGAATGTTATCTGGATTTAAATGTGTATCGCAGAAAATAAATAGACTATGTTTGAACTACTTTGGTAGCTGGAATTATCCTCCCCTTGGTAGGGAGAGGGGGGGCCCTTGACTCAAATAGTGGGTATTGCCAGCTAAACTCACTGTGCAGAACAACACGAAAGTGAACTAGTCTTTGAAGATTAGGTAATTACAGTATAACTTCTATTTAGTGAAGGTATCCGTAGTTATGTAGAGGGCTAAAGTCTTAAGGTCCTCATTTTGAGTTTGTCTATCCTCCTCTATAGAGATAGGACTTAAGGTCTTCAACTGAGTTTAGAACTTCGTGATCAGCAAACCCAATACCATCACCAGATAAGAGTAGATGTGGAGAGGATGTTTCCTATAATGGGGGACTCTGGAACTGGAGAGCATGACCTCAGAAAAAAAGGATGATCCTTTTGAACAGAGATGAGGAGGAATTTCTTTAGCCAAAGGGAGGTGACTCTGTGGAATTCATTGCCACAGACAGCTGTAGAGGCCAAGTCATTGAGCATGTTTAAAATAAAGGTTGGTAGGTTCTTAATTAGTAAGAAACTAAAAGGTTATGTGGAGAAGACAGGAGAATGGAGTTGAAAGGGATAATAAATCAGCCGTGATAGAATGGCAGAGCAGTCTTGATGGATCGAATGGCCATCAGTACCTCTGCATCACCCTCTAACTGGATCAGTCTGTAATTTCTTGAAAGCTTTGCTTGATACTTTCTGCAGTTATGAACAACTCCCTCCACATCCCCTACCCCCACCCTGCTCTCTGTGTGTGGAACCTCCATGACACTGCGTATTTCTGCTGGCTGTGCCAGCTTCCTTCCATTCCACAAAAATATGCTAGTGTGTTAATTGGATATTGTAAATGACTCCTACATGTAGGATCCAAAGGAGAGATAACAGGTGAGCAGAGGAGAATGGTACAGGTCTACAAGGGACAGAGGAAGAGGAGTGGGACTGATCAGATTGCTCTGTTGGGAGCTAGCAGAAACACTATGGGTCAAATGGTCTCCTGTGATGTAGTAAAGTAAAAGACAGAATGCATTACAATACTGATCTTGCAGCAGATCTGACAGACTTAGAGCTGAGAGCAATGTTACATCGTGTTGGCATTTGAAAGGGGTTAGAGCAAGGTCAGATTGTAGCTGTCAGTGGGATAACCTGGTCATCCATTACACTTTGTTTACCAGTAAGAACAGCATCTATCAGAGAGAGTTACACATAAAATAATCCCCTGCCCCCTTTGCTTTCACAGATTCTGCCCTCTGCGGTGATAATAGTTACATGTCTTAAGCATGGTTGTAGCGGCACACTGATTACCCTGCCAATCAGCAGTCCTAGTTCAATGTACCTGACCTCAATTATCATTCTAAAGATGCTGAATTCTGTGCAATGAATTAATAAGTTCTTTCCGGTACTTTTCTTTATCTTGGAGACAGTTCAGAACAATGTATGATATAGATACTGATTTAGGAAGAAAGTGTGAATGAATTGCTTAGTAAGGATAATATACTAAAGGTCATAGGTGTCAGGTAAAGGTGTAGGACGACACAGTTAGTGCAAAGCTTTACAGCACCGGCGATTCAGAGTCAATTCCTGCCACAGCCTGTAGGAATTTATATGTTGTACCCATGACCATTCAAGTTTCCTCCAGGTGCTGCAGTTTGCTGGCACATTCCAAAGACATACGGGTTAGGGTTAGAAGCATGGTGATACTTGCAGGCTGCCTCCAGCACACCTTTGGGCTATGTTGGTTGTTAATGCAAATGACGCCTTTCACTGTATGTTTTGATATATCAATTTACTGTACATGTAATAGATAAAGATCACCTAATCTTTAAGCGTGCACGGCCACTTCGGTGATAATGTCTGTTATCTGTCAAGTAGGGGACCGTGCACAATTCTGATTTCATGGAGACAGACGTGAGAGTACGGAGGAACATCTGGAAAACTTCTCAAATGCCGCTTCGCTGCCGCTGCTACTGTGTGGTAACCGGAATCTCCGGAGCAGAAGGCCCCAAAATCCTCGGCTTTGTGTGTTTCAGCGGCCGGGGAGAGATCGAAGGCGCTCAGCAGAGGATGGCGCTGGGGAGGCTGTATCGGAGAGGCTGGTCGAAAGCTCGAAGTTTTCGGACGGATGGACTCAGTGTCGGCTGTGGTCGGCTGCTTCCAAGGCATCAGCAAATTGACAGTGCCTGGAGGTTTATGGCAGGGAGTTTCTCCCTTTTGCCGCCTGCTATCGGGGACTCAGGAGTCGATCGACTCGGGACCTTGAGACTTTTTTTTACTGTGCTGATGGTCTGTTCTTCATCAAATTATGATATTGTTTTACACTGCTATAACTATATGTTATAATTATGTGGTTCTGTCTGTGTTAGTCTTTGGTTTGTCCAGTTCTCTGTGATATCACTCTGGAGAAACATTGTATCATTTCTTAATGCATGTATGCATTTCTAAACGACAATTAAAAGAGGACTGAGTGTTCTCATAATCTAATCTAATCTAAAAATCTAATTACCACCTTTGGGGTGGGTCATTGTGAGGTGGTAAGAAACGTGAAGACAAACTCATGTAGAGTGTAAAAATAACCGGATTAATGCAAATATAAGTCTAAACATTTGCCAACTAGTTTTGTCAAACCATCAAATTGCTGAGAAACTTGGTCGTTGTTATCAACAATTGACGGACATCTCTGCAGAAAAGATACCTAATTCTAATTTTAAAGTTATGGCTACTGCTATCCTGTACAACTTTGCTTCTTCTGTACTATCCAGAAATATTTTCCTTGTACAAGTTCAGTTCTTGTTTGATCTGTATTCAGTATACACTCAGTAGGCTACTCTGATAGGTTCATCTGTACATCTGCTCATTAATATAAATATCTAATCAGCCAATCATGTGGCAACAACTCTACATAAAAGCATGCAGACATGGTCAAGAGGTTCAATTGTTGTTCAGACCAAAATGAGAATGGGGAAGAAATGTGATCTAAGTGACTTTGACTGTGGAATGATTGTTAGTGTCCGATGGGATGGTTTGGGTATCTCATAAAGTGCTGATCTCCTGGGACTTTCACACACAACAGTCTCTAGAGTTTACAGGGAATGGTGTGAAAAACATAAAACATCCAGTGAGCGGCACTTATCTTAGTGAGCGAAAATGCCTTATTAATGACAGAGGATAGAGGACAGAGGCCAGACTGGTTCAAACTGACAGGAAGGCAGCAGTAAATCAAATAAAGACTCAAAAGTTACAACAGTGGTGTACAGAAGAGTATCTCTGAACGGACATATCAAACCTTGAAGTGAAGAGGCTTCAGCAGCAGAAGATCATGAACAGATACTTAGAGGCAGTTTACTAGGTGCAAGAGGTTTTGTTTTCACTGGTCCATAATTTGCCCCACAGTCTGTTGAATAAATTTCATCTACCATCAGGTGTGACTGTAGAATGATACTTAAAGTTCTGACAGTAAGGTTGATTTCATGCATCAGTAATTGTCATTTACAAAGTTTCAATGCACATTTATCAAAGTATGTATACAGTATATGACCCTGAGATTCCTCTTCCACACAGGCAGCCACAAACACCATCGGACCCTCTCAAAGAAAATCCCCACACAACAAAGACCATCAAACACCCAACACACGACAAAACGAACAAATCCTGCAAACAACAAATATGAGCAAATAACGCACAGAGTGTTAAACATCAATCTGCAGAGTCCCCAAAAGTGAGTCAGAATCCACGAGTTGCTGAGACGAGAGAAGTCGGTCCAGAAGCTGTTGGCCGCAAGCCACAGCCACCGTGTCGGTCAGTTCAGTGCTGTATCAATGGCTGCAGAGCCAGTTCTGCGCCCAAGGCATCACAATCAAATCAAGCAAGTAGTAAAAAAGTGTAAGCAAAACCATATGGAACATGAACTGCAAAATCCCTGAAGCTGAGTCCACAGTCGCCAAGGAATTGAAACTTGAGGGTTAGGAATCGAACCTTGTAGAATGGGACCTCAGTCTCCTGCACGTATGACTGGCAGCAGTGAAAGGGAGATCAGTCAAATACGGGCAGATGGTGCTGAATATTCCACTCTCATCCTCGTCAATTTTAATCTTGCATAATGCTCTAATTGGCACGGAGTAATAGAGCCAATCACAGGTTTGCATTCCACCATTAGGAATAGATGGCCTTCCCATCGTCATCTCAGAATCCAGTAGGTGATCACAAAAGCGTCAGATAGTTTAGTTGGCTCAAAAATACAACCTTAAAATGGAAATTACAGGCTGCAATTATTTGCAGTCCAGGAGAAGAGTATCTAGAAGTTTTGTGAGCTGTCTGCAGGATGTTACCATTGGTCACTGGTGCCATCTTGCCAGATTCATATTGAATGTGTAGAATCTCTCTGCACAGATATAATCAAAGTCATAATCTGAGCCAAGGAAAGTGATGTTGGAAGTGAGAGAAAGTACAGTTTGGTGGGTGTGGTGTTCTGCTGGTGACATCATCCGAACAAAAGCTTCGCCCAAATGAAAAGGAGGAATTTAGTTAGGTCTTAAGTGACAGCTATCACATGCCCCTTGACAGTCCATAGCGGAAGAAGATCAAAGGACAGTCAATATCAAAGTATATTTATTATCAAAGAGTGCATATGTTACCATATACTACCCTAAGATTCGTTTTCTTATGGGTATTCATAGTAGAACAAAGAAATATGATAGAATTTATGAAAAACTATACATAAGCAAAAGCTGACAAACAACCAATGTGCAACAAAAGCCAAATTTTGCAAATTAAGAATAAGTAATACTGAGAACTTAAGTTGTAGAATCCTTGAAAGTGAGTCTATAGGTTGTGGAATCAGTTCAGAATTGTGGTGAGTGAAGTTATCCACACCAGTTCTGGAGCCAGATGGTTAAGGGGTAATAACTGTTCCTGAAGCTGGTGGTGTGGGATCTAAGGCTCATGTACATCCTGCCTGATAATAGTAGTGAGAAGACAGTATGGCCTGCATGGTGGGGTCCTTGATAGTGAATGCTACTTTCTTGTGGTGGTGCTCCATGTGGATGAGCTCAATGGTGAGGAAGGCTTTTCCTCCAATGGATTAGGCTGTATCCACCACTTTTTGTAGGCTTTCCCATTATTGGGCATTGATGTTTCCATACCAGGCTGTGATGAAACCAGACAGGATACTCTCCACTGTGCACCTATAGAGGTTTATCAACACTTTAGGTGGCAAGCTGAATCTACACAAACTTCTAAGAAAGTGGACAATAGGAAGTTTGTGAGGAATTAAGTTGTGGAGGGATTCAAACTCAAATGTAAAAGTGTTAGATTTGTTGCTCTGAGGAACATCAACATAAATGGCAAATGGAGAATTGATGGGCATTTGGTTCAGCAAGTTAGGACCTGTTTCCCTGCTGTATGACTCCATGACAACAATGGATGTGTAGATTTTAGGAGGAATGCAGAAGGATAGTGGCCCTATAGGTGTTCGCAGAGAAGGAAGGAAGCCTGACGGAGCAGTAGAATAGTTGAACATAGAGCAGTAGTAGCTAATTGGTTGAGGGAGAGACAGCACTGTATTTGAACATCTATAATTGATCTGTGTGATAGTTTAGAGCTGCCAAGGAAGTGAGCAACCATCTTGAAATGGATCTGGCGGTACGGTTATAAAATTTGAAGTGAGAGAAAGTGAAGGTATCATCAATCTTGCTCAAAGAGCTGGACGGAAACAGCTCTTTGACCACCAAATTTGCACCATTGATGCTAATCCTCAACTAACTGCATTGTAATCTCCCCGCATTCCCCTTAACTCTTTCTCAGATTCTACCACACAGCTACACACTAGGGCAAGTTACTGTCCTGCTAAAACACATGTCTTTTGGTTTTGGGGTAAAGAACAGGAACACTCAGAGGAAACCCACATGGTCAGAGAGAGAACATCAGCTCCACAGCGACAGTACTGTACCAGAACTGAACCTGGTCACCTGGTCCACTGGAGATTGAGGCTGCAGCTCAACGACCTGCACAACTGTGCTGCCCTCAGTGTAAAGCTCACCAGTGTTTAGCAGATGGCAATGTGGCTAATTTGAAATGAGATATTAATTTTTATTCAAAACATACTTGAACTGGTTGGGACTGAGGAAGTGAGAGTTCTGATTGCATGCAGAATTCTGGAAGATGATGTAGTACATTTGTAAGTGACTTTTTAACTCAGACGACTCACTATAATGTTCCTCAGGAGTACTTGTCCAGTCAGCAGCAGTTGTTGCATACTGCTACCTGAACTTCAGATTAGAATTCTGATTCGAAGCGTCACAGGAGATCGGAACATCAAGACAGCAAGTTCCGCTGTCGGAGACCTCTGCACTCAAGCAACGCTCTCGCCCTCTCACTCGGGGGGAGAGTTTGCTGCCAGTTCTCGAGTTGGAAAAACTCAAAATAAAAGTGCGCAGCAGATTGTAAAATCGAAACAGTGAGCTTTTGGTTTCTCCTCTTGCTGTGGAAGGGGTGACACCTCTCTCTACCTTGGGAGAGAGCCTGAGGCATGTCAACGTGCTGAGTTATGGACCGTAGTTTTTGGTGGACCTAGATCATGGTCTCTCTGGGGGTTTTCTTGGTGGGTGTTGGGGGCTGATACTTCCTGGGGGAAGTGGGGGGGGGGAGTTGATGCTTTGCTGTCACTTGTGCATGGAAGTGGGGAGTGATGCTTTGGGGTTCCAACGTTTTTCTGTCATTCATCCTTTGGAGTTTTCTTCTGTTTCATGGATGTCTGAAGAGTAAAAATTTCAGGTTGTATTCTGTATATATTCTCTGATATTAAATGAAACCATTGAACCTTTAAGCATCTTTGGAGTATGGGAGGAATTTGGAGGGAACACATGCTGTCATAGGGAGAATGTACAAACTCATTGCAGACACTGGCAGCATTGAACCCAGGTCACTGGCACTGTAATAATGGTATGCTAACTGCTATGCTACTGTGCCACATCAGATATATTTGAAAACACCATCAGGGTGAGTGACAGAATTGAATTGAGACGGACAAGACTTGTGCTTAGTTTCAGTAATACCCACAATTATAGGGGCTGAGTGGGATCCACAAGAAAAATGTACTGTTTCCGAGTAATGCGAATTGACCACTAAGTCAACAAATAGTAGCTAGGATGTGGGATATAAATTTCAATGGGAAATAGAAAAGGACATATAATAAGGGCAATGCTACCACAGATAGAGGATTTCAATATGAAAGTACATTTGGAAAGTCTGGTTGGGCCTAAATCCCAAAATAGGGAATTTGTAGAATGCCTATGAAATGGCTTTTTAGAACAGCTTGTGGTTGAGCTTACTAGGGGAAAACAATTCTGGACAGGGTGTTGTGCAATGAAACAGATTTGATCAGGAAGCTTAAGATAAAGGAACCTTTGTAAGACAATAATCATTGGATGATAGAATTCACCCTTAGTTTGAGAGGGCGAAGATAAAGCCAGATGTATCAGTATTACAGCAGAGCTGGGGAATTACAGAGGCATGGGAGAGGAGCTGGCCAAAGTTGATTGGAAGTGGACACCAGCAGGGAGGATGGCAGAACAGCAAGGGCTGGAGTTTCTGCGACAATTCAGAAGGTGCAGGATAGATATTGTACATTGTAAAGACATGGAGTATTCTAAAGGGAGGATGAAGCAACCATGGGAGGCAAGGGAAGTCAAAGGCAGAATAAAAGCAAAGGAGAGGGCATATAATACAGCAAAAGTTAGTGGGAAGTTGGAGGATTGGGAAGATTTAAAAAACCAACAGAAGACAACTAAAATAACCACAAGGAGAGAAAAGATGAAACATGATGGTAACTTAGCCAAAAATATCAAAGAGGATGCCAAAAGTATTTTTTTCAGATATATAAAGAGTGAAAGAGAGGTGAGGGTGGATACTGGGCTGCTGGAAAATAATGCTGGTGTGGTTGTAATTGTGGACAAAGAAATAGCATTTAAACATCTTAAGTATTTTGTATCCATCTTCACTGTAGAATGCACAGGCAGTATGCCAGAATTCCGAGCGTATGAGGGAGCAGAAGTGAGTGTGGTTGCTACTGTATTACTAAGGAGAATGTGCTTGGGAAGCTGAAAGGTCTGAAGGTAGATAAATCACCTGGAACTGATAGATCACGGCCTGGGTTCTGAAAGAGAAAGCTGAAGAGATTGTGGAGACATTAGTAATGATCTTTCAAGAATCCCTAGATTCTGGAATGGTTCCTGGGGACTGGAAAATTGCAAATCTCACTCCACTCTTTAAGATGGGAGGGAGGCAGAGAAAGGTAATTATAAGCAAGTTAGCCTGACTTCAGTGGTTGGGAAGGTGTTGGAGTCCATTATTAAAAATGAATTTTCAGGGTACTTCAAAGGCTCGAAGATTCATTTATTATCAAATTATACAGCTGTGTAATTCTTCTTGTCCAGAAAGCCACATAACTAACAAATAAAAGAATGGCAGCACAATCATCAGCCCACAAATCTCTCCTGCCCACACAAAAAAAGAAGAAAAATGGAACAGGCACATCGAGCCACAAATCCCCCTTCTAATCACACAAAAAAACTGAGAAAGTTCAGGTGATAAACACAGAATATAAAAAATTATAAGACTGAAAAAAGTCTATACTCGAAGTCCATATCCAAAATGCAGAAAACCTGGGTAACATTCTTCAGGCACGGCAGTAGCCTCTCTCCCTCCGTTGGCAGAGCTATCTTCCCCCCCACCCCCCCGAATAAAATGTAGTCTCCCCTCTCTGGTAGCAGAGCAATCCCACCTTTTGACGCTTACCTTCCACATTGGCCTTGATGTTTCAAACTCGCTCGTCGCTTTAATTGGCGAACAATGGAAACTTTAATTGGTGAAATGGAGTCAAACATTAGCTCACGCCCTGCAGCCTGCTCACTATGAGGTTCCCGCACACTGCCTCCTGAAATCATCTCAGAAACTGCAGAGAGCTGAAACACAGAAACAAACTCTAAACTGCAAATCATAAGCTCCAACAGTTCTGGAATCACATTCAAGATGAAAAACAAGTGTAAAAGACATAAAAGAAGTGAAATATATGGTTTCATGATCTATCCAGAAGATGTCAACCGAAGGAGCATTGTATGCAGGCGCTCTCTTGACCAGAAGGTCACTTGGAGGCACATGATAAAATAGGCCAAAGTCAGCATGGTTTCCTTAAGGAAAAATCTTACCTGACAAATCTGTTGGAATTATTGAGGAAATAACAGATGGGGTAGACAAAGGAGAGTCAGTGAATTTTGTTTATTTAGATTTTCAGAAGGCCTTTTATAAGATGTTGTATATGAGGCTGTTTAACAGGATAAGAGCCAATGGTATTACAGGAAAGATGCCAGCATGGATTGAAGATCAGCTGATTGTCAAGAGGCTAAGAGTTGGAATAAAGGGGACTTATTCTGGTTGGTTGTCAGTATTTGGAAGGGGTCGGTATTAGGACTGCTTCTTTTCATGTTATATGTCAACAATTTGAGTGATGGAATTGATGGCTTTGTGGCCAAGTTTGCAGATGACACAAAGGTTGGTGGAGAGGCAAGTAGTGTTGAAGAAGCAAGGAGTCTGCAGAAGGACTTGGACAGGGTAAAGAAGTGGCAGATGGAATATAGTGCAGGGAAGGGTATTGTCATGCACTTTGGAAGAAGGAATAAAAGTGTAGACTATTTTCTAAATGGTGAGAAAGTTTAAAAAAAATCAGAGGTGCAAAGGTACTTGGGAGTCCTTGTGGAGGACTACCTAAAGGTTAACTTGCAGGTTGAGTCAGTGGTAAGGAAGTCAAGTGCAATGTTAGCATTCATTTCAAGGGGAATAGAATAGAAGAAAAGGATGTGATGCTGAGGCTTTAAAAGGCATTGTTCAGACCACACTTGGATTATTGTGAACAGTATTGGGCCCCTTATCTAAGGAAGGATGTGCTGGCAATGGAGAGTGTCCAGAGATAGTTCATGAGAATGATTCTGGGAATGGAAGGGTTAATGTATGAGGATTGTTTGATGGCTCTGGACCTGTACTCGCTGGAGTTTAGAAGAATGGGGTGGAGGGAGATCTCATTGAAACCCACCCAATATTAAAAGGCCTAGACAGGTTGCGTGTGCAGAGGATATTTCCTGTTGCTGGGGACATTGGGATCAGAGGGCATAACCTCAGAATAGAGGGATGTTCATTTAGAATAGAGATGAGAAGGAACTTCTTTAGCCAGTGGGTGGTGAATTTGTGGAGTTTATTGCTATGGATAGCTGAGGAAACCAAGTCATTGATTATATTTAAAGCAGAGGTTGATAGGTTCTTGGTTAGTCAGAGCATCAAGATTACAGGGAAAAGACAGGAGAATAGGATTGAGAGGGATAATAAATCAGACATGATGGATTGGCAGAGGAGACTCAATAGCTCTAGAGGCCTAATGCTGCTCCTACATCTTATGGTCTTCTGATCAGTGATACTGGGCTACTGAATGAAGTCTGTTACTCAGATGGGTTTAAGTTTTGAGTGCTAGGCTCTAAGTTTTTGATTATTATTTTATCAGTATTTTTCAACTGCAACTATTCCTTGTGTATAAACCAAATTTCCAGAACTTAAAATCTACAACATTAACTGCAGTTTACTGCTTGTAGTTAAACGTCCCTGCTACTTGTCCATAGCCAGATATGGAACTAATCATGGGATAAGAAATGGTTCAACATTTAATTTTAGTGGTAAAATACACCCAGTGACCATTTTATTAGGTATACCTGTACACCTACTCACTAATTCAAATATCTAATCAGCCAATCATGTGGCAGCAGCTCAATGCATAAAAGCATGCAGACATGGTCAAGAGGTTCAGTTGCTGTTCAGTCCAAATGTCAAAATGGGGAAGAAATTTTGACTATAGAATGAATGTTGGTGCCAGACAGGGTGGTTTGAGTATTTCAGAAACTGGTGATCTCCTGGGATTTCCATGTACAACAGTCTCCAGAGTTTACAGAGAATAATGTGAAAATGAAAAAACATCCAGGACAAAAATATCTTGTTAATGAGAGAAGTATATCATGTTCTCAATATTTATAGTTTGTTTATTTTTTTATTCTTCTTCTTTCTTTCTTTCTTTCTTTCTTTTGTTATTGCACAGTTTGTTGCTCTTTGCACTTCAGTCATTTGTCCGTCCTGTCTTTCATTGATTCTATTCTGTTTCTTGGATTTACTGCGTATGCCTGTAAGAAAATGAATCTTAGGAGATATATGTACTTAGATACTAAATTTACTTTGAACTTGAAGTCAGAGAAGAATATCAGACTGGTTTAAGCTGACAGGAACTCAAATAACCATGCATTACATCTGCCAAGTAACAATACATTACATCAGTGCTGTGCAGAAGAGCATCTTTGAATGCACAACACATCGAACCTTGAAATGGATGGGCTACAGCAGCAGAAGATCACAAACACACACTCAGTGGCCACTTTGTTAGGTACAGGAGACACCTAATGAAGTGGCCACTGAGTGTAGTTTCGTCCATCAACCCAACACTGTGTGTGTGAAATTCACATGATGAACAGGAAGGTTTACAGTGGGAGGATGCTTGTTGCAGGTCAGAGACCTGAGCATGTTAACGGCAAAGTGCTCTTTGGAGGCATGTTCTTTCTGCGTACATAGCTTCCGACAGGAAGTTGCTGGGAAGATCTGTGAGGTGAGTCCATGTATGCCGGCACCTTGGAGTAGCTTGCAATGCAACCCCCCCCCCCGCCCCATTCCTATAGGCTGAAGAAAAATTGAATAAAATCTCCTCTCCCTCAGAATGGAGCTTGAGTGGCCTACCTAATGCAGCAGTGAGAAGAAACTGTGATGTGTTTGCAATCAGGGGCACCACTCTGGAATGCTCCTGAGGATAGAAAGCTGTGACTGACCATAAATCAGAACCCGCTGCAAAACAGTCAAAACACAGTGTCTTTTAGATCACAGCAAGTCGTACGTCTCACTAAGGACAAAAAATGGAGTTTGAATGTTGGCCCTTTAAAAAACAATTGCTGGAAAAAGGGCTTCAGTAAAACCTAATTCTCCGAGTAAATAAGAACTGATATTCTTCAGATAAGTGTGAGAAAAGTCTCCCTACACATTCATTTCTCATGTAGCACTATCTTTGGAATCGTTTCGATGGGCTTTACAGGGCAAGGGTGTGAGGTACAAGGAGAAAGGTACTGAGGCAACCAGCAACATGGTGTATCATGCTTCAAATTCCGGAGTGGTAAGAACAAAATACCTAGCTCATCCTTCTGTAGAGATTGAAGTTTTATTTTCATTTTCACTCTTTTTATGCTGTTTTTAATCATTCATAGTGGAATGAAATGAACTGAATTGATTTTAACATTCCATTTATTTCATGCAACATTTAAGTACTTTGTCCTTGGCAAAGTGAACACATCGCTCAATTACCCACTGTTCTGAAGCTTGGATTCAGAGCTGTAATTAGGGCTCAGTATTTAAATATGCTACCATTATTTTAATGACACTATTTTGTCCATCACAGAAAAAGCCCTCCCCATCTGCAAGGAACGCTGGCACAAGAAAGCAGCATCCATCATCAAAGCTCTGCACCATCCAGACCTTGCTTTCTTCTTTCAGCAGCCATCGGGAAGGAGGTACAGGGGTGTTGGGTCCCACACCACCTAGTCTTAGAACAGTGATTACTCTTCTCCCCTCAGGCACCTGAACCAGAGTGGATAATTTCAGTCACCTCAACACTGAACTGATCACTGAGGACAACCCATAGACTCTGTTTCAATGACTTTAAAACTCATGTTGTCAGTTTTATTTATTTACTCATTTAATTATTTGTTTTCTTTTGTATTTGCACAGTTTGCCTTCTGCACACAAGTTGCTTGTCAGTCTTTGAATGTAGGATGAATTGATTCTACTGTATTTCTTTGTTCTACTGTGAATGACTGCAAGAAAATGAATCTCCAGGTAGTATATAGTGCAATATATGTACAGTACATTGGTAATATATCTACAAAGAACTTTGAAATTTGAACTGATGCATCTTCTGATCCAGTGTATTGAAGCTTCCATACCAGGTGGTGATGCATGTGTGGAAATTTTGGTAAAATACCAAAATTGCTCGAACATGTATTACACTGAATGACAAACTTTTTCAAAAGTGTTGATTCCTCAGAATTTTTGTTTTGTTCATGATGGACCACTTGAAGCTGAACACAAATATAATTTCAGACTATTTCTATCATGTAAGAATTTGGAGAAAAAAGAAATTAACTTTTATTGAATATAATATGTTTAATTGCATAATGGTGTTGATGTCTGTTGATGATATGTTGATAATTTCCATTTGCATTCCGTGCCTGAGGTTTCTCTCTTAAGGGTCCAACAATAATCAAGCCAGCTTTGAAGGACTCTATCTGCCCTGATACCATTTCTCCATGACTGCAATGTTCTAGTGAAACCTTTCACCATGCTCGTCACTGACAGCACCAAGATTTGCAGGGAAGGAGTCTAAATGGGAATGCAGAAAATGAATCTTTAGTGACATGTTGCACTTCATGGTTTTGTGTGCTTGAAGCATGTTGTCTACCAGCTGCATGTAGTTTGGTGCTCTGTAGTTGCCAAGAAAATTTTCAACAACATCCTTGAATGCCTTCCATGCAATTTTTTTCGGTCCCACTCAAAGTTTTTTGAATTGACTGTTGGTGATGACCTGCCTGATTTGTGGACCAACAAAAATGCCTTCCTTAATCTTGGCATCAGTTATTCTGACTTGAATTATGAATTGAAATAGAAAATATAGACAATTCCATAAAAAATTATGTGTGACAGGGAAATTTCGTGGTGACTTTATGATTAACAACTGAAAGTTAATCAGATACACAGAAAAGTATTCAGGAAGCAAAACCTTTGTTGTCCAGTGTTAAGTAAGCCACTGGTGTGGCTTCTTTATAATTGTATCAATACGTTGGGTCCACTGAGACGTTGGTACTCAGATGTGACATATATGTGCTTTGATAACAAATTAACTTTGAGCTTTGATCAGATTACAGTTCACTTACTGCTGTTGACCATTTTCTAGTATGTTACTTCGAGAGAAGAAACATGAGTTTGCTGATTTGCAAGGCATTACGAACATGTAGGCTAAATGGGCAGGTTTCTAATGGGAACCTCACAGCTTCGGGGCAAGGGAACTACTTTTCACTGTATGATTTTGATTCATTTGAAAATAAACCTGTGGATGCATGGGCATTTTAATAATTTCATTCTCATTCTGTAACTCAGTTGGTATCACTCTTCCCTGAGTCAAAATGCTTTTGTATATGTCACACTAGAGGTTTGGGCCAGTATGCCAGTACAGTACTGAAGGAACAGTGCACTGCTGAGATTTAAATGAGGAATGGAGCTGAGGCCCTATCTGCTCAGTGAATTGGATATAAAACATCCCACAGCACCAAATGGCAGATGGGAGAGGCGTTACTCTTGATGTCCTGGCCAATATGATCCATCTAGCCACAATCATTCATAGTCTTTTAAAAAATTTTCTCCAATTCTTCTATTTATGAGTGCTTTTTGTTAATTTTCTTTAATGTTTTGTAAATGATTAATAATTTAAAATCTTTTAATTAATCATGTTAAATGTCTGGAACATTCAGAAACAATGAGAGAACTTGCAAGGCGTTATCTCCTATTCATCTGGTAGCTCAGGCAATTGGCCTTTTAACAGCTAAGCCGGTGGTGAGACTCTGCCCTTTGTCAAAGGTTTCAGAAGAGGTTCATAGCCAGTGCTTCTGCTCAATTGCCCACCTCAGTTGATTATATTTCTTGGGGTCCTGTTGTCACTTCAGGAGAATAGGGAATGTGAGCAGAGTGAGAGCAGCTGCCCCATTCAGTAAAACCTGGGTCAAGAATAAGTCATCCTAGAGACAAGAGGATGCATATGCTTTTGTCTGGAGTGACAAGCAATCTCACAGAGGACCTATCTCCCTTTATTGTCCCTCCTCCTTCCCTTTTTTCCATTGTCCACTGTCCTCTCTGATCAGATTCCTTCTTCATCTGTTTAGCTCTTCCACCTATACCCCCCAGCTTCTTACCTCATCTCTCTTCCCCACCTTGGTCTCACCTGTTACCTGCCAGCTTGTAATTCTTCCCCTTCCCCCACCTTCTTATTTTGGCTTCTTCTCCCCTTCCTTTCTAGTCCTGATCAAGGGTCTTGGCTCTAAAAATTGACTGTTTATTCCTCTCCACAGACATTGCCTGACTTGTTGAGACCCTCCAGCATTTTCTTGTGTATTGGTCAAGATTTCCAGCCTCTGCAGAATGTCTTGTGCTTACACTGGAGGAACAGTCCTGATATCGGGTTTTGACCCAAATCATCAATTCCTTTCCTTCCACAGATGCTGCTCAACCTGCTGAATTCTTCCAACAGATTGTTGCAAAATGTGACATGTTACCAAGTGATAAGTGAAGGTTCAACCTTGATCTCCATTTGGAGCAGAGGTGTGAAGTATGGTTATGTACAATGAACTATTCCATTTGATAGAATTAAGTGAGGACCAGAATCTCTCAGACATAGAAGGCAGTGCAACAGTTTAAATAGTAGTGGGGATTCAGATTAACCAATAAAAACGATAGGCAGCCTTAACAATCTGTTGTGTGCCTAAATCTGGTTGCTACAGTTAAGGATGAAAATGATGTTCTGAGAGATTCCCAAAGATAAGATCTTGTTGAAGCAGAACTAGAACAAACAGTAACGAAGATACAGAATAAAAGATAAAAGCATATTGAATCATGCTCCGGGTTGCAGATTAACTGTCGTTTTAACACTTCATTATGTCTTAGTAGCTGTATAGAAATTATATTTTGATAGAGGGTTTTGTCTTTGAAGTTCAATGTTCAAAATAAATTTATTATCAAAGAACATATATGTCACCATCCTCAATTCTGAGATTCGTTTTCCTGCACGCACACTCAATAAATCCATAACAGAATAATAGCCATAATAGAAACAATAAAAGACTGCATCAACTTTGCTGTTCAAATAGTGTGCGAAAGTCAATAAACTGTGCAATTGCAAAAAGAAAGAAATAATAGTAATAAATAAATAAACGTTAAATAGCAAGAAAGAGATGAAGAGACCCTGAAAGTAAGTTCATAGGATATGGGAACGTTTCAATGATGGGCAAGTGACGTTGAATGAAGTTATCCCCTTTGGTTCGAGAGCCTGATGGTTGGGTAGTAACTGTTCCTGAACCTGATGGTGTGAGTCTTGAGGCTTCTGCACCTTCTTCCTGATGGCAATAACTAGAACAGATCATATCCTGGGTGGTGGGGGTCCCTGATGATAGATGCTGCTTTCCAGCGACAATCCTTCATGCAGATGTGCTCAATGGTGGGGAGGGCTTTAACCATGATGGCCAAGTTCACTATTTTTGTGGGATTTTCTGTTCAAGAGCATTGGTGTTTCCAAAACAGGCTATGAGAGAGCTAGTCAATATAATCTCCATTACACATCTATAGAAATTTTAGATGTCAAGCAGATCCTTGAGAACTCCTAAGGAAGCAAAGGTGCTGCTGTGCGTTCTTTGTAACTGCACTTACATGCGGGGCCCAGGACAGGTCCTCAAAAATAATAACACCGAGGAATTTAAAGTTGCTGACCCATTCCAAACTAATCCTCTGATGAAGACTGGCTCATGGCCTTCTGGCTTCCTCCTCCTGAAGATAATAATCAGTTCCTTGGTCTTGCTGACATTGAGTGAGAGGTTGTTGTTATGACACCACTTTGTGCGAGATTTTCAATCTCCCTCCTACAGTACATGATTTTGCTTTTATGATTCATCACCACCTTTATGCATCACCGCTTTCGATTCATCCTATGACAGTGGAATTGTCAGCGAACTTGAACGTGGCATTGGAGCTGTGCTTAGCCAGACAACCATAACTGTAAAGCGAGTAGAGCAGGGGTCTAAGCACACAGCCTTGTGGTGCACCTGTGCTGATGAAGATCACATAGGAGATGTTGTTGCCAATCCAAACTGACTGGGGCCTGCAAGGGAGTTGAGGAGCCAATTACACAAGGAAGTATTAAGGCCAAGGTCTTGAAACTTATTGATTAGTTTTGAGAGGTAATGGTATTGAATGCTGAGCTGTAGTCAATAAAGAGCATCCTGATATATGTGGCTTTGTTGTTCAGATATTCCAGCGTTGAGGAAAGAACCAGAGATGGTGTCTAGCTGTGGACCTGTTGCTCCGGTATGGTATGCAAATTGGAGTGGATCCAAGTCACTTCTCAGGCAGGAGTTGATATGTTGCATCATCAACTTCTCAAAGCATTTCATCACTGTGAATGTAAGTGCTACTGGACAATAGCCATTAAGGCAGGTTACCACGCTCTTCTTGGGTACTAGTATAATTGAAGCCTGCTTGAAGCTGATGGTGCCTCAGACTGCCGAAGCAAGAGATTAAATATCTCAGTGAACACTCCATCCAGTTGACCAGCACAGATTTTTAGTAGTTGGCCAGGTACCCTGTCTGGGCTGGTTGCAGGATCAGGAGAGGAATTGTTCAGGTGGGAAATGAAGATGAGGATATTAGGTTCCCTGGAGATAAAATGGACCTACCTGAGTCTGTTTACTGCTGGCCAAGAATGACTCAGTCAAGCCTCAGCGTGGCTGTCCTGTCAGTGCCCAATAACAGGTGCATTGGAAAGTCTACGGGACTTTCTACAACAAAGATCTAACTAAACTTTGTATGAGGAAATGTCAGAACTAGGTGCATATCTGACACAAGAATGTGTTATTCATGAAGTATAATTAACAATCAAAGTGATTGTCCAGATTGTAAATCCAGAAGTAATTACAATCACCCAGCACTATTGCTTTGTCATAATCACCAGGTTATTGAACATAAGGGGGTTACAGATAAAGCTGAACTATTTCTGTTGACAATGTGTGGCTTCACATTGTGAATAAATGAGGCAAAAACATTGAAAGATAATCCAGAAGGAAACTTGGGTTGAATGTTTCCTGGAAAAATAAATAACAATATTTCAGAGCACTTAGAATTATGCAAACTATGAAAATTATGAAATAGGTTTGCCTCCCACACCATAGTAAAATGATACACGTACTTATTTAAAAAACAAATGAGCACTTGGATCTCTCAGGCATAGAGCACTGTGGAACAAGAGTCATACAGTGGGATTAATACAAATGATAGCTAACCAGACAGCATGGATATGCTGGGCTGAATGGCCTGTTTCCATTCTCTACGACTGGTTCTCTGATAACCATTGAACTGAAAGGAGTCTCTAGCTTTATGCCAACTCTGATCTGGTGTAGGATCATGAGGAATTCTAGTAACACACACTCTACTGTTAAACTCCACATAGAGTCTAATGAAACAGCAGTATGACAGATGTGATGCCATCTGCTTCATGGGAAATTCTGCACTTGAAACGGGTCTGAGTGATTTCCTGGACTTACTTTTACGAGAAAGACAAAGAGATTTTGTCTGTAAGACACATTAAAACCATTTTCAGTTTTATAAAGAGAACACAATCGTACAGATAACTTTAATTAATAGGCCTGCCAATCAAACCACACCATCTGATTAAGGTTTTTTCCTTCCATTGATCATCCATTGATACTCCTAAATAGACTCATTGTGAATATGCCTTTAATACTGCAGAGTAGGCAAATAATTGGAATGTAGTCTCAAGGCCAATCTAGAGCTCAATATTGTCTTTCTACACAGCATTGAATGCTCTAAAAATTGATGTAGCTGACCAGCTAGAAAAGTTTATTTTAGCCAAAATATAGATAAGTGACAAATGTACTCATCAGCTCTTTTAGATTTATTAATGAGTTAATTAAAGATACATTTTTCTCAATTTACCCATCTAATCTTTAGATCACTGAACTGATAAAAATTCCTCTCAGATTCCATCATTTGCAGCCCTTTATTACCTCCATCTATCATCTCCCAGCCTGTCACTATTTCTACTCTTCCATCTGTCTCCCTCTTCCAGTGAGTCTCTCTTCACCAGGATCCTTGCCAGTTCTTGCCCCACCCCTCCTCCTCACCTATATACAGTATATTGGCTATCTCCCTTCTACTTTTTCAGTTCACTTGAAGTGTCTCAACACAAAAACATCAACAGACCAATTCCCACCACATATGCTACTTGACCTGCTGAGTTCCTTGGGCAGCTCTTTTTTTTTGTTCCAGGTTCCAGCATCTGCAGTCTCCTGTGTCTCCAAAAGATAAATTCTATTTACTTTATAAAGCACATCACCATAATAATTTAACAGAACGATATGCTACTATAAAATTAAATTGGAATTTATTTGAAAATTAGATCTTGCTCATAAAATTGTCACATAAAATTGGGAAGTCTAGAGGCTCCAAAATAAAGCAAGTTTTGCAATGGAAACTCAAAGTTAAATCAAATGATGATATATTTACCAGAAGCAGATTTAATGCCAGAGAGTTCATATTTGTATCTCTAGAATCTATTGTGCATTGTAAATGGGTCATCTAGCAAACTCTCAACACATGCCCATTTTAAGTAGTCAATTTTAAATGAAGAAAATACATTTTTATTTTCAAAGTAATTATTCTTTGAAAGAGTGCTATATCTCCTTAAATCAGATTGATTTGACAGAAAGATATGTTTTAGCACAATTTGATCTTCCCAGCTTATTTTGGAATCTCAGCAAGTAAGTGACTGCCTTGATGCTCAGCTTCCCACTTCCCCAGTTCTGTCAGGATCTTCCATCCCTACATTCCAATCTGTGGAATTGGAAAAAAATGAGTCTATTTACCTCCAAGGAAGATTTGCAGTTTACAGCTCATTCTCATCAATTTATCAATGCCATCAAGAAAAGTCAGCTCTTTATGCCACATTTAAAGTCAAAGATATTGTAGAATATCTGGATCATACTATATATCTTGGTTGCTTATCTGTGTCTGTAGTAAAAAAAAATGCTGAGACATTCTAAATCATCACCAGGAAATCAGGGACATATACATGTATGCATATTATATACTGACAAATCTTTTGGGAGAATATCACAATGAATAGTGGCATAAAGCTTAAGGTTCTTTTGGTCACCATATTTGCAGGTTCACCACTGTTAACAGGCAGATGGTCTTATAAATTACCTGGATACTTGGGCTGGTTTATGTTTGGTTGAGAGGAAGCTCCTTCTTGACTTTAGGACTTTCCTGCAATCTGACCATACAGATAATGTCTGCCATCCGTTACTTACTGTTCATTTCTCCATTTACAGGTGAAATTTGATTTGACCTGAGCACGAAGAAAATACAAGCAGAGCAATTAATGTAATTGGCGATCTTTAGTGTTAGTCCACTGTTGGAGATTTTACTATGTAGTCATAGAGGGATACAGCACAGAAACAGGCCCTTTGGCCCATTGAGCCCATGCTAATCATCAACCACTAATTGCACTATTCATAAATTAATCCCACGTTTATTCTCCGCATGTTCTTATCAACTCACATTGGTTGTTTATTGGTCTTTGCGTGTAGTTTTTCACTGACTCTATTGTACTTCTTTGTTCTACTGTGAATGCCCATAAGAAAATGTATCTGAGGGCGGTATATGGTGACATGTATGCACTTTGATATTAAATTCATTTTGAACTTTAAACTCTCCTCGAAATTCTACCACTCACTTACACATTCAGGGCGACTTACAATGGCCAATTAACCTAACAACCTGCACATCTTTGGGATGTGGGAGGAAACTGGAGCACCTGGGCAACATCCAGCGGTCAGGGAGAGTGCGCATAAGTCCACACAGACAACATCTGAGGTCAGGATTGAACCTGGGGCTCTAGCATTATGGGGCAGCAGCTCTGTTAACGGTGACATGGAGCTGCCTGCAAGTATATTACACCACTGGATTTGTAAATCCTTTTAAGTTCCTTCAAAAATTCAAGCTGCCTCCTTGTGTCTACACAATTGCTCCTATTCTGGGTTCTATATACTGACACCTCTTAGCAACTAGGTGCATGGTGCCTGCATCAGATAATCTTTACTCTTTGAAAAATTAGACAGGCAATATTGAAATCAGTCTTAAATCTATCTAAGCGGCAAGTTACTGCCTAAACATAAAAGTGTTTCTTGCACCTCTGTGTGTAGCAAGTATTCTGATTAAGGTTGAATAATCATGTGGCTCTTTTAAATATTTATTAACCCACACACACATATACATCCACCAAGGCTTGCCTTTCTGATCAAATGCTGAAGAGACCATGGACTGGATAAAGTTAAAGCAATTGTTTTGGTAACCAGAGTGTAGTTATGACTTCAGTCATTTATTGCTGCATATTCAAAGTGTGAAGGAGGTTGAGAAACCCTGTGTATCACACATACGAATATTTGCCATGTCTCCAGTGGACAAGGCTCCCGGATGAAAGGAGAAATTGGTTGGATAATTATCTAACTAATTGCCCTCATCTAGCACACCAGGATAATGCAGAATTATTATGTGGTCCCTGAGAATAGTTTTAAAACCAAACATTAAGATATAGTCATGAAGGTGGTTTCAGGATATTTTTAAGAAGCTTATGGATAATGAAGGAGGAATTATAAGTATTTCGGATATAACCCTTTATATTAATCAGGCTCTGCTTTATTTTTTATGGATGAAGAATAATCATGAAGCTGATATATCTTTTATCCACATAAATATCAGTTATTGTGGATAAAGGATATATCAGATTCATGATTATTGATCTACCTGAACCATCCAAGTAACAATTGTGCAATCATACACTGTCAGCCTTATTTAATGCCACTTAGCCTACATGGGCCTCTTGCATCAGTCCCTGGAGACTGAGGGAAACACTAAGCATGCTTCAACACGCCAATAACAGGTTTTTCTACCCACAATATTTTGGAAAAACAGAATTTTGCACACACCGCATGAGGCAGAACATTTGCAAGAACATCTAGAACACATTCCAAATGCTGAGAATAATGGGGGCCAATATAGCTCTTGGAAAGTCTACACTGATCATTTCCCAAAAGGAAAATAGAAGCAAATAAAAATAATTCTCAAGGCATTCCACAGTTTTGGAGATGATAACACACTCATAGCCTTGACATAAAATGTTGTGCGTTTTGTGAATCACAATTAGGACAAGATACACATGGCGTGATTTCAAGATATATAAAGTTCAGTAATTTTTGAAAGTGGATACCCATGGAAATTTATCAATGAATCTATTCACTCAGTTGTACCTTATGCTCAATTAAAGTTCCACCAAACAGTAATTTGGGCAATCTGCATTTGCCTCATAAGCTTTTCTGTTGATCATATTAAAGCTGGCAAGAGACCCAGCACAGATGATGTATTTGAAAACACTGGGCTCCCTTATTGCCAAATGTAGCATGAATGGATCAACATTGAAGGATTCTATTTGCAGTGAATTACCTCTGGTACTCAAGCATATGAGCAGGTTGAATGCCAGTCCAAACTATGTATAGACAGGTCAATTATTTCTTTTGCTCACCATTGCTGCACTATATCATTTTGTTTTCAGAAGAAAGCTAAGGTCAAGTTGAAAAGGTTGGAACCAGAATTGAAGACATTGATAGTTCAAATCCCTAGAATCTCACCTGCTAGTCCTTTCAAGTCTTTGTGTTTTATGCCACATAGGAGCAATAAACAATACAATTCATGTATGAACACAAAACTGAAAGTTAAATAGAATTATATTAGAAGGATTCTGAACAAGAGCAAATGGCATCTATTAGTTCATAAATTCATAAAAATAATGCCTTTGGCCACCATGTTTGCACACACTACAACCACTCATTCGCACTCATTCTTGATTAATTCCATTGTTTATTCTCTTATGAATTTCACAACCCCACCCTAACCCCAGATTTTATCAATCACCTGTTACCAGGGGTAAGTTTTAGAAGTCAATTAACTTACCATCCTGCCTATCTTGCAAAGTGGGAGGAAACTAGAGCACCTGGAGGGAGCCCACAAGGCCACAGAAGAAATTCACACAGACCTTTCCTGAGTCAGAATTGAACCTGGGTCTCTGGCACCGTGAAGGAGCGGATCTAGCTATTGTGCCACCCTGCTGCCCAAAAGTTCTTATCGTACTTATACCATATGGTTGATGGAAGAAAAAGATCAACCTTCAGCCCATCTTCAACAACAGCACCAATTCAAAGTTCAGCAAGTTACCAAATTCAAAACATTTCAGTTGTAAGCGATGAGGTTATGATACCTGCATTCAGCCTAAGCAGTAAAGGTGTAAATTCTCTCCCAGGGTAACAGGAAAATGGCCTTATGGGCCAATATGATTTTGATTCTAACTTATTTTGTGTTGCCTTTGTTAACAGACCCAAGAGCCTTAAACATAAAGTAATACAGGAAATGTAATGACTATTCTTACTTTATATGTGTAGTGCCTATGCTAGAATTAATGGAAAGATGGCGCTAGCGAACAATGGTACCTCAGGCGACATCTTTCAGATAGTTCACAAAACTGTTTCTTTCACTTATTTTATCTCTTTTAAATGTGGTTCTGGTCCTATTGAAGCCTGTGATCTACAGTTTGATGGTGTGTTTTCTGGCTGACTGAGCAATCAGGTGCTTTGCTGTCTCTGAGAAGGTTCTGGAAGGCAAGTAGCCTTGAGGCCAAGAAGTTTAGAGACATGAGCCCACGATCAACTCCATTTCTCACCAATCTCACCGATTAAAGTGTTGAGGAAGATCGAAACATAGACGCAAGTGCGGAAGGCAAACAAGTGTTCTGTGCCATCTACCAGCCTCTCACTCACTGCTACTGGATGAAGGTGTCTGCCTGTGACGGTCTCTCTCTCCCATTTGCTCACAGTTCCTGAGGGAAGGTCCCTGAGTTCAAATGGTCTCGCTCTCCCTTGATGCTGTCAGAGGATGGTACCAATGTTCTGGGTATGCATTTTGTGGATTGGACTGTAGTTTGATAGGACTCTTGATTTTTTATTTTCATATTCTTTCCTTTACTTGTTCTTCTTTGTTTCCATTTGTTGATTTTTTTTGCAAGTGATGGTGGTGGGAGGGTGTTGATGCTCTTGTTGCTGTTTACACGATTTTTTTGCATGTGAAGGGTTGATGTTCTTGTTGCCATCTGTGTGATTTTTTTCTTTGCATGTGTTGGGGGGAGCGTTGATGTTTCTATTTCAATGGTTTTGTTTGTTTTGTGCCTGTCTGTGGAGAAGACAAATCTCAGGGATGTATTCTGCATACATACTGTACTCTGAACTTTGAAGAGTTTTTTTTCAAGTTGGATGACAGGTAATATTATTTATTTTTTAAAATGTAAGCAGTAATTACATAGATAAACAGTAATGAACTATTTTGAGTGAAAATAAGTTAATGAAGATCCACAGTGTGACTGAGCTGGTGAACATAGAATGTAAAGGAACAGGTCCTTCATAACACCACATGATGCCACCTAAACTTAGTCTATCTCCCTGAAAATGGCATATATCCCTTTATCTGCTGTCTGTTCATGCATCTATCTAAATGCCTCTTAAAGTACCTACTTCCACCACTTTCACTGACAATGCATCCAGGCAAGTATCATTCTCTGGGCAAAAAAAAACTACCCTCCAGTTTTTGTGAAAAAAAATCCTTCAAGCATTCCGCCCCCCCCCTTGCCCCCTAAATCTATGCCCTCTAGTATTTAACATTTCTATTCTGGGAAAAAAAGACTTTATCTACCTTATATATGCTTCTCACAATTTTATATACTTCTATCAAGTCAAATTCCTGCTTGCAGCACTCCAGAGAAAATAATCAAAGTTTGTCTGAACATTCCTTTCAGCTAATATATTCAAGTGAAGGCAGAAGTTGAATAAAAGCAGAAAATGCTGAAAATGCTCACCAGGACAATGAGCATCTGTGGAAACAGAAACAGAGATAATGTCTCAGGTTGAAGTTAGAACGCATCCTCATAGTAATAAGATCTCGTCATAACTACATCCATTAACTATTCCAATATCAAAGCTACAGATGGACCATGTGTGCACTATCAGCAGTAAATGGACTATGCAATGAAAGACTGTTATAACTGATAACCACATTGTCATAATGCATTGATTTTAGCACTGCTATATTTCAGTTTCCAGAGAACACTGAAGGTTTCATTAACTTTATAGCTTGACATTTTATTCCCACACTATCACTCTGGTTACATTGAAACATCCTGCTCTGCAGGTTCCCTTATTATTGCTGCACAAGTCAGTTGCAGAATTTAAAAGCATCCTATTATCAACTTGCAAGCACAAAATAATCTGCAGATGCTGGGGTCAAAGCAACACTCACAACACGCTGGAGGAACTCAGCAGGTCAGGCAGCATCAGGGGAAAAGATCAGTCAATGTTTCGGGCCGGAACCCTTCGTCAGGACTGTAGGGGGAAGGAGCAGAGACCCTATAAAGAAGGTGGGGGGAGGGTGGGAAGGAGAAGGCTGGTCAGTTCCAGGTGAAAAACCAGCAAAGGGAAAGATAAAGGGGTGGGGGAGGGGAAGCAGGGAGGTGATAGGCAGGAAAGGTGAAGAAAGAATAGGGGAAAACACAATGGGTAGTAGAAGAAGGCGGAACCAAGAGGGAGGTGGTAGGCAGCTGGGGGAGGGGACAGAGTGACATAGGGATAGGGGAAGGGAGGGGGAGGGAATTACCGGAAGTTGGAGAATTCTATGTTCATAGAATTTCCCGTATTTGTTTTCCCGTATTCTTTCTTCACCTTTCCTGCCTATCACCTCCCTGCTGCCCCTCCCCCACCCCTTTATCTTTCCCCTTACTGGTTTTTCACCTGGAACTGACCAGCTTTCTCCTTCCCAGCCTCCCCCAACCTTCTTTATAGGGCCTCTGCCCCTTCCCCCTACAGTCCTGACGAAGGGTTCCGGCCCGAAACGTCGACTCATCGTTTCCACGGATGCTGCCCGACCTGCTGAGTTCCTCCAGTGTGTTGTGAGTGTTGCTATTATCAACTTGGTTTGATTCATCATGCATTACCTTTGACTAAATTAATATTACTATATACATCATGTACACCTCAGATGAGCTACAGTATAGGATAGTGCCCCTTTTCAACATCATCAAAGAATGGTCAACCTCAACATCTTTCTCACATTTCCAGGAATAGATCAATATGATTTTTTCCAAAATCTATAAGGTATCCTTAGATAGAAAATAAACATTGTAAACATCATGTAAATGTTGTAAACATAAGAGATTCTGCAGATGCAGGAAATCTTGGGCAACACATACGAAATGCAATGAACTGTCTTGGCTCAAAACATTGGCTGTCTATTCCCAAGATGCTGCCTGACTTGCAGACTTCCTCCACCATTCTGTGTGGGTTATGTTTTATTTTAAAGCTAAAGGTCCATATGTTTTAAAGTGAGGAAAGAAGATTTAGAAATCCTGTCAGAATTGATGTAGTTCTTTAAATATCTTTTCAGAATTTTCCAATGGACAGAAAATATTTGAGAAATATAACTGAGCTTACAGTGACTAGCATAAACTGTCCTGATTAGTCTTTCCATGAGCCTATCACTGAATAATGAACAGCATGTAAAGAAATTTAAGCACTTCTGTCTGGGTGCCAATCACATTCTGAGGATGATAATTGGTTTTCCATCTCATTATTTTATATGGCCTGTACGCAACTGTGAATAATTCAATGTAATTTGGACTGTAAAAATGCCCAAATGTATTCAGAAACAGTGGAATGACATCCAGTCGGTACTATCATAAATTATGTTCCCAAGCGTGTGATGGAAGATGTCATCAATGTGTTGCATACCCCGTAACTGGGTTGCCAAACCAGCAGAAATGGACCATGTAGTTGGAGTCTGGTTTAACAGAATCTAATAAGGTTTTATTAAAGAAATAAGTAACACAGTACTCTAATCGTAAGGATATAAATGCAACAGGTTAGCAATGATAAAACACACATGTAAACAGAACTAGGGTAATAGGAATCAATCAAGCTCTATCGCAGTCTAGGGGTAAAATGATCAGTCTCAAGTGATGCAGAGTTCAGTTCAGCTTAGTACAGTTCGCAGTAATCGCTGTTGTGCGAGAGAGAGGGAGAGAGAGAGATACAAATCTGATTCAGACAGACCTTTGATGTTCTTCGTAGTTGGCTTCCGGGCAGACCCTTTTTTATGTCTTCTGTGGTCACCAACTGTGACCCCTCCATTCCGGATATGACCGTTCTTCCACTGTGAACCCGGCACCCAGGCAAGGGCGGACACACACACACACTAGGTTCCCGCCGATCGTACCCTTTCACCCTGTGCATCTACGGTCAGTTCCCGCAACCAGACCTCCAAACTCCCACCAACTTATGGGGGCACACCACTCTTCCAGGGTCTCGTTATCTCATGATCTCGTGGTGTGTGTCGTGCCTTAGCGAACCTGTTCTTTTTATCCCCCGGCTGGGGTATCGCCTGTCCATCAAACTTCAAACAGTTCAGGTTCAAAGCAACTGATCTGTCAATATTCTGAAATGTGTTTCTTTCTCGTTAATCTCTCTCTTCTCTCTTATTAGCATTTTGAATGTTTCTCCATTGTCTCCCTTATCTTTCTCATCAGCATCAATCTTCTGATAACTTGGTTTGTCGTCACAAATGCAAAATGACTTTGATATTTTTGCTTGACAATTCACAAGAACAAGGCTTCGACTACTCCACATGTAAGGATAATGCTTTCACAAGCAACATGCAGGACATTACTGTTGAGGCAATAACCAAATATGCTAAAGTAGCAATGAAGCCATCTCACCTTTCTTTGATATTTACTCTGAGGTAAATGATGGCAGCGTGAGTAATGAATCCACCTTCAACTTGAACAAACTATGACCTCTGGAGGTTATTCCCATTCACTACCAAACCCTTGTTCCCACCTCTGAATGACAGTGGTACAGCGAAGAACAGCAGTACATGTTACAGGAGGCACTTTACTTCAATTCTGCAGTCTTGAGATTATGTCTACTAAAAGTCTAAATGTGACTCTTGCAACTGTTAAGATTACAAAACTATAAAACTGTCAACAACATCAGACAAGGTACCTTAGATTTTAGCCTAGTTATATCTTAGACTACCCTAATGCAATTTCTGTGCGGAAAGAAACTGAATCAGTATTTTGGGTCAAAGAGGGGGAGTGTGGGACATACAAACAGAATATCTTATATTGGTTCTGGACATTTGTTGTCAAGTTAACAATTATTTTAAGACAAATTGAAATAGAAAGGTATACTGAATCTGTGGAGCAAGAGAAAAAAGCAGGTGAATACCTGAAATTGTTGAATCACAATGGCTGTGATATATCCAGAGGTGTTCTTCCTCAAGCTTATACTGGGCACCATTAAATGTATGAGATGGAAGTGAGAGACTTAATGAGACAAGAAAATTAAAGTGACAGTGAATGAAAGCCCAGGGTCACCCTGACAGCTTGAACAGAAGTGATCTATAAAGCAGCCACTCATTCTGTGTTTGCTTACTCTTATCATTGTGAGCACAGATTGCATTAGACTAAATTTCAAGAAGTGCCAGTGAATCGCTGGAAGGTCTGTTTGGATCCTTGGATGGTGAGAAAGAATGAGGTAAAAGAGAAGTTGTTGCATCTCCCAAAGGAAAATACTGGGAGAAGGGAAGTGGTTGGTGGAGACAGTTTAGGTAATCTTCACAAACCTGAAAGTATATAGTAATTCAAAAAGAGCCAAATTTTGGAATCCAAGTTCAGTACAGATAGTATATGTGTTCAGAATATTAGAATGTACTACTGAGAACAGATTCTTTATGAGTACTGTAGTGGAATAGTCATAGTCATAGTCATAGTCATACTTTATTGATCCTGGGGGAAATTGGTTTTCGTTACAGTTGCACCATAAATAATAAATAGTAATAGAACCATAAATAGTTAAATAGTAATATGTAAATTATGCCAGTAAATTATGAAATAAGTCCAGGACCAGCCTATTGGCTCAGGATGTCTGACTCTCCAAGGGAGGAGTTGTAAAGTTTGATGGCCACAGGCAGGAATGACTTCCTATGACGCTCCGTGCTGCATCTTGGTGGAATGAGTCTCTGGCTGAATGTACTCCTGTGCCCACCCAGTACATTATGTAGTGGATGGTAGACATTGACCAAGATGGCATGCAACTTAGACAGCATCCTCTTTTCAGACACCACTGTGAGAGAGTCCTGTTCCATCCCGACAACAACACTGGCCTTACGAATGAGTTTGTTGATTCTGTTGGTGTCTGCTACCCTCATCCTGCTACCCCAGCACACTACAGCAATCATGATAGCACTGGCCACCACAGACTCGTAGAACATCCTCAGCATTGTCCGGCAGATGTTAAAGGACCTCAGTCTCCTCAGGAAATAGAGACGGCTCTGACCCTTCTTGTAGACAGCCTCAGTGTTCTTTGACCAGTCCAGTTTATTGTCAATTCGCATCCCCAGGTATTTGTAATCCTCCACCATGTCCACACTGACCCCCTGGATGGAAACAGGGGTCACCGGTACCTTAGCTCTCCTCAGGTCTACCACCAGCTCCTTAGTCTTTTTCACATTAAGCTGCAGATAATTCTGCTCACACCATGTGACAAAGTTTCCTACCGTTGCCCTGTACTCAGCCTCATCTCCCTTGCTGATGTATCCAACTATGCCAGAGTCATCCGAAAACTTCTGAAGATGACAAGACTCTGTGCAGTAGTTGAAGTCCAAGGTGTAAATGGTGAAGAGAAAGGGAGACAAGACAACAGTCCAAACAACTGAACAAAATTACATGTTACAGAGAATATGATACATATTCCTAGCATGAAAAATTGCAAATACAGCAAAATCGATTAATTATGTTTCCTTTCATTTGAATGATATTGATTTGAAGATAACACAAGTATTTAAAGTTATGAAAGGGTGGATCAAGCATAACAAGAGAATGCTTGGAGTAGTTACAGTACATTATTTAGAATTGAATGCAGGTGATGCTTTTCTTAAACATAGGGAAAATATTTCCATTCGGACTTGCTGCTTAAAACAACAATTTTTTCCTCAAAATTCAAAATCAGATGGAATGGGTGAAGGGAAAAATGTTGAAGAGATGTAGGAGCTGCACAAGTTATGTAATTAGAACTTATAGCTTACACGTAAGGAAAAATATAGATTCATTGAGCCAAGCACTCTTGTTTCTTCTCTCTGTCCCCTAAATATAAAACACTAATTAGAAAAGATGAAGGTAGGCATCTTAAATCATTTTGGTTAAATGACAAATTAGCAAAAATATCCCCATTAAATATCCAAAGCTGGTGCATCTCTCAACTAACTTTCTGAAATTCATTTATTGCCCGATATACAAAGTGATGATTTATATCTTAATGTCATTTTTGCAAAGATCGGGTCAGCTTGCCCTCCTCTGTGATGTTATGTTTGTTATGAAGCAGGAATTTTACATGTAAAGGCATACTGTAGTTTCTACTGTTCAAAGCCTGTGATCAAAAGTGAAGCATCACATGAGGTTGATAACTCTCCAAGTAACTTCTAAGCAGCAGGTTTTTTGATTGATATTGTTTTTATAAATGCGCAACAAACTGACTTCAATAAAGGATTACTCCAAAGAACATGTTTTTTTTATTAAGGAGGAAGCTCTTAGAAAAACAATTTTTTGTTTTTTTCTAATTTAGCTCATTATATTGAGCTTCATTCTTGCATTACTTACCAATGAACTTAATTTACATTAGCTTCTAAAATATGGATTAATTTCAAGTTCTATGCCCACTATGCTTCCTTCAGCACATCCACTTTATTTGTGTATGATACAGATTGGACATTTGAGGTAAAATGTTGACATAAATAAAACAATACAGGAGGTAGCAGCACATGTGTGTCAGGAGTATGGGGAGATAAGAAACAGTATGCACATTCATCCTATGACTTCGAAGGTAAAACAATTCTCTCAGCCATTTGGAAATAACATTGCATAAAGTGACAAATGAGCTACAAACGTTTGCAGTTTTATTTTGATTTTTCCTTAAAGACAATGCGAATGTAGTTCAAAACCAAAAGGGTCAACCTGAAATGTTAATTCTGTTTCTCCAGTGTGGCTGCCACATCCATAAAGCATCTCCAACTTGATTCAGTTGTATTTTGTCGGAAGTTGTGAATTCACCATGAGCTCCAACTCCTTCTTCAGTAGATTTAGGTACATAATATAGGACGATTTTTCATTGTGCCACTAAGGAAGGATAGTATTGTTGAAGAAATAATTAGCAAATGCCAAAGTAAGCTACTGCACAGACAAATGTTACATGATCTCATAAATTGATTTTGAAGCAAAATGTAGAATTCATGCTAAAGTTCACAAGTCAACAGCATTAAAAGAGTTATGTTCAATTTTATAAATAATCAGACAGACTGATCCATTCAACTTAACTGCATCTTACTTTGATGAAAAATCAACACAGATTGTCCGATTGTTATGTAGGCTCCAGTCTGAGGTGTGTAGAATTAACTTCTGACAACTAATACCATATTATTGCCACTAGTAGAGCTTTACATGTTTTTTTTATTTCATACCTTTTCTGTCCAATGTTGCTGAATTGATCATGTAAGAAGAATATTTCAGAAGCGTAAGTTTCTCTACCAGTATAAAAATTGACTTAACTTTATTTCTTACATCCTTCACATACATGAGGAGTAAAAATCTTTACATTAAATCTCCATCTAAATGTGCAATGTGCAATCATAGTAATTGATAATCATTTATAATAAATAGAACAGTCAATGTAATATAGAGTACATTCAAGTCAGCATGAATTCATCAGCCTGATGGCCTGGTGGAAGAAGCTCTCCCGGAGCCTGTTGGTCCTGGCTTTTATGCTGCAGTACCACTTCCCGGTTGGTAGCCGCTGGAATAGATTGTTGTTGAGATGGCTTGAGTCTCCAGTGATCCTACGAGCCCTTTTTACATACCTGTCCTTGCAAATGTCCTGAATCATGGGAAGTTCACAACTACAGATGCGCTGGGCTGTCCGCACCACTCTCTGCAGAGTCCTGCGATTAAGGGAGGTACGGTTCCCATACCAGGCAGTAATGCAGCCAGTCAGGATGCTCTCAATTGTGCCCCTGTAGAAAGTTCTTAGGATTTGGGGGCCCATTCCAAACTTCCTCAACCGTCTGAGGTGAAAGAGGCACTGTAGTGCCTTTTTCACCACATAGCTGGTGTGTAAGGAATGATGATTAAACAGATGAAATGCTATATGATTTTTCCCTTTGTGGCTGACAAACTTATCACACCAACACTCAGGCACTAAATCATAGGCAGTATTATTTAAAATATAATCTAATTAGTGCAATGAATCATCTGGTTTATCATTCTGACAAAACATCACTACCAGGTGCAAGGATATCCCAATTCTTATTAGAACAACTGTCCAACCAAAACACAGTTTCTGTTGATGTTTTGCATAACAAAGTACAATTCTTATATTCACAATATAATTTCTCGAGTATTTATTTTATTTATTTTTATTTTATTGAGATACATCGCAAAGTAGGCCTTTCTGGCCTTTTGAGCCATGCCACCCAGCAATCCCTGATTTAACCCTAGCCTAATCACAAGACAATCTACAAATGACCAACTAACCTATCCATTGATAGGTCTTTGGACTGTGGGAGAAAATCCACACAGTCACAGGGAGAACATACAAACTCCTCACAGGCAACAGTGGTAACTGAACCCAGGACACTGGTATTGTAAAGCGTTGTGCCACCCTCGTGTCTTGTGCACTTAAACTACCATCTGACAATCTCCCCTCACATTTTCCAACAAACACATTTGATCGCTATTAGGCCTACAAGCCTCCAGACTGCAGCTTAGCAAAATCTCTTTGTCATTTTTTCATTAGAAGGGAAAAGAAGCAGGGAGGAGGTTTGAAGACAAGAGTTACGGCAAGAATCCAACCTGATTTTTCAGAAACTTAAGTTCTGTGTATTTCCCACAATAAGTTTCCTACCTCTGCAGGCCTCTCTGATCTCTGAGCTAATGACCTTTTGGCTTCAAAAAAGAAACTGTGACAGTAGGAGAGCAACCTGCTATTTGTCGTCATAAAGAATACAGGTTCAGAATTCAATGCAGTTGAAAAGTGTCTGTGCCCTCTATAAATTGATTGTCCTATTTACCTTCAAATAACAGTGACTTCAGTCCAGTGCTGAAGAGATCTCCCTGAATGATGGTAGGGCCTCCTGATGATGCCAAAGCCTCTTTACAAAGTAGGCTTTTCTTTTGCAGTCACTGTCAGCCTTACTTGAGTTTCAGTATTGCAGAAAAGGACAAACAATTATGTGAAAAGCCTAAGTATAAGAAACCTGATTGATCTGCTCCCCTTTAAAGTCTTATGTTTGAAAAACACCCTCTCAAGCATAACTTAACACTACCTTTTGAGGAACTTACATCTGAATGGGAGCATGCATGGATTTTTCATCAGTGAGATGCAGCTACATTTAATCTGTGTTTCTTCATAAAATTGCCGATGAAACTTCCATATTCCAGTTAAGGTGGCGCTACCGAACATGTCCGACAAATTTCCGGTAGTCAAAAAGCTAAGAAATCCAATTTAAAAATCACAAAAAATACCTTTTCTGAGGTAAATAGTGTTAAGTAGTCGCACCAAACAGTGAAAGGGCGAGCAATAGCAAGATGGTGTGTTGCAGAATCGTTGCAGATGGAGTTCTGAACCCATACATCTGGCCAGGGAGCGAGGTGGGATCACTTTGCTGAAAGGAGAAATTGGGGCTCGGGCAGATGAGATTCAGTGCCTGTACAACTGGCTGGAGTGCAAGGTTGGATTGCTCTGGGCACCGAGCTGAGCTGAAGAGCCTGAGAGCAGCTTTGGGCAGGGCAATGAAATCAGAGCTCGGAGCAAACCACTGGGCAGCATGGTGTAGGCCTGGAGCCTTTCACAGCCACGGTTTCCGGGTCTCAGTGTGAGATACGATGCACTGTTTAGACTATTTAAACATAGGTTCAGATCAGAGGTGAGACCTGATTTCACTCACTCTCTGCGACCTTCACTCCTCTGTCCAGGGTGCCAGAGACTTTTGTTGTTCTGTTATTTGGTCAATTTAAACGCTGGCCCAGATAGTCAATAGAAAACAGGGTGTCGGTCAGGACAACAGCTGATTTCGTTCATTCTTCATGATGGTCATCCCCATGGTGCTGAGGCTATGAAAATTGTCCCGGCTGCTGTGCTCCATGCCCACTAATATGATGAATTGATAAGCGAGGCTTTGGGCCTACTCTGGGCTGCTCTGGCATCCAGATCTGAAGACACACTTTTGGTTTGGAATTCACTTCAACTGCTTGCATGATTTGTATTTTTTTCTCTCATGCATCATGCGTTGGTCTTTCAGTTTTTTCTCTTTAATTGGTTCTTTCGGGTTTCTTGCTTTGTGGCTACCTGTGAGCAAGCAGATCTCAAGGTTGTATAACTTATACATTCTTTGATTATAAATGCACTTGATTCTTGAATCTACAAATGTTTCTGTCACAAAAATAAAACATTCAGTGTTTTAGGTCCAATGACACATCCAGATGTATTTCACCGTAGATCAGTGGTTCACAAAGTGGGCAATATCGACACCCAGAGGCAGTGGAGGGGTGGTTGGTAACAAGGGGGGAGGGCAGCTGAGGGATTACAGGTTTAATTTAAGAGATAATTTATTTATCATAAACATTTGACCCTCAGTGCTTCATAATTGATCACAATGATCACATAATCAACTCGTCTCTTGCTAACATACCATTCATTTGGACTTTGCTCAAAGCATGTTATAGTTGTTAAAAAGCAAAGTGACACTTCTGTATCTGGGAAGTCATGAAAAATCTGTACTGAAGAAATTGTGTTAATTCTGGACCCCGCCTGCGCATTATTGCCATTCACTACTGTAGTACAGTGTTAGCTAGTATGATTCCCGTACTCTAATCACACAATGACGCAATTCTTGTGAATTAGGGTATGGTATGCAAGGGGTAAAATTCAGAATCTGCCCTTCCGGCTGGTCTTGACTGCATATCTTTAGCCCATGGCCCAACTGAGATATCACTGCCCCACTTTATGTACCTTCAGGTTTTGCCTGATCATTGATAATTGCAGTGCTTGAGGTTGGACTTAAACAATACGAGATTGACCGTGGTCATTAATCAATAACGTAAATGGCAGAAACAGACCAAACTAAAAAAGAAGTGTAGACATTTTAGTGTGGAGAACCTGAAATATGGATTTATCACCAAGCAACCAATAACAGCCAATGTATCTGTTTGTGAGAACATGTTCTTCAAATGAGGCAATGAAACCATCCCAGCACCTTGAACATTTAAAGAGAATACACTCCGATAAAGCAAACTGCTTTTCAGTCTCTTCGTGAAAACTTTCAGAAACGTAAAGCACTTCAAAACATACTTACCAGCACCTCACAACAAAACAGTCCTGGTCTGCATGCTTCACACAATATTTTGTTGCTCATTGCTAAATTTGGAAAGCCCCATACAATTGGAAAACAATTGATCCTGTCAGCAGTAAAGGGAGTTCTGAGTATGGTTTTGCATAACTCACCAGGGAAATGATTAAAGTGATTCCACTCAAGCTACAACTCTGTTCAAAGATGAATAAATGAAATGTCTGAGAATATGGAAGCTACATTGTGCAACATACTTAGCACAACAGAGTTTTCTCTGCAGTTGGATGAGTCAACTTTTCCAGGTAATGTTTTTGGCAATGTTCACTCCATAAAAGATGAAAGCATGGTTCAAGGGGACTGGAAGCATACATGAAGAGGGAAGCAATTTCTTGGTTTGTTGAGCAACTTCTCAAAGAGAAAGATATTCAGCTCACCAACGTTCTTACTTGTGCAACAAATGGGGCACCATCAATGACATGATGCCACTCTGAGGTTATTACTTCCTTTAAAACAAAGAGGTACCTAACAAATTTACTATTCACTGCGTAACTCACAGACTACACCTTGTCACACAAAAAAACCTAAGTGATTGGCTGCACAAACCCTTAAACACTGTTATCATAGTGGTAAATAAAATCAAGCCCCATGCTCTCGATTCTCGACTATTTTGAGAGTTTTATCTTGAGAATGACGAGCAGTTTGAATACTTGTTATTGCACACAGAAGTCAGATGGCTCTTAAGAGGAAACTGTCTTAAAAAAATTGGGCTTTTTGAAATGACGATAAAATCTTTGAAGTTTCAAATGCTTCATTGAATAATCAACTCAAGAATATTAGGCATGGCATTGTTTATTTGTCAGGATTATTCACAAAGTTTAATGAAATCAATCTTCAATTGCAAGGCAATGATATGAATCTTATCAAAGTAAAATCAGTCTTCCACTTTCTGTTCAAGTTAACCCTATTTAAGTGCAACATTAGCCGTTGTGACCTTTTCCAGTTTCCAAGCCTCTCAACAATGATCTTTGACAATGATCTTCAGGTATACTGTGTCCACCTGGGTGAGCTGCATAAAGACGTGTCAGAGATATTTCAGGATCTTCCTTTGATCCAAATTGCAGATTGGTTAATAAATCCATTCCTGAATACTCGTAATGAGGAATTAACAGGAGTAAGAACTGATCTCGCTACAAAATGACTTTGAGCTGAAGCCAAGGTTCAAAAAAATCATATCAAGACTTTTAGTTGCAGAAAGAAATCTCTGAATGCTATCATGCTCTGTGGAAAAAGGTCAAGATGACCTTTTCAAACATTATATTTAGAGGAGTGCAGTTTCAGTGCAGTCAGACAACTTCCTTCAAAGGAACAAAACAGACTGCACGTGGGGATCTGAGACGCCTTCTGAGTGACATTCAACCTGATGCTGAGAGACCGTTATCATTGCACCAAGCCTATCCATCTCATTGGAAGGTAAAAAAGCAATGAAGTAGTGAATAGTTGGACTACTAATATATCCTCTAAAACTGAAGAAAATAGTTTTAATGCAATTCACTAAAGAAATAATTTTATTTGCAGCTTTAAATAGATTTGAATTTTTTTGCAATTACGTCACTGTTTTGAATTTGCAGTTCCTGTTTTCTTTTCACCCTGCATCGTAAATCAAAATTCTTTATAGCATTTATGTAATGGCAGGAAAGGGAGAGAGGGGCACTGTGGATGTAGTCTGGGAGCCAAGAGGGTAGTTACCCGAAAGATTTGGGAACCACTGCCTTAGATCATAATGTTACATAATCACAGTTATCAAGATGAGGTTTAAAGAATGGTCCAGCTGGGCTGAATGGGCTCCTACTAAGTCGTGAAATGCAATAACAAAAAGGTAGTTGAAGCAATAATATTTCCCATCTGGTAAATAATGCAGGTTTAAGAAAGGCATCATTTGATCTGCCAGAAGTAAATGGTAATATATGCAGACATTGAGCACTTGACACTTTGGTGGATGGTTGCGATAAGCAGATGGGAAGAAGAAACGTTGTTCAGAAAAAAAAAACATTGGTTTTGATGATGGCAAGGAAGAAATTTGAAATCAGTAATTTTGAAGAGTGAGCTTTGACAGAAGGGTGCAATAGTCAATTACAGTACAGTGACACATAAGCCCCACAGTAAATTGAAAGAGTTGTGAGAATACAGTGTAAACATGAATTCATCAATACATGAGGATGTCCAAGACCCATGCTTGAAAAAGTTCAGATCTTTTTAGGATCAATATAAACACTTTATAATATCCCTACTTAATCCTGAGACGCACTAGAAAAATTCTGGGCCAACAGAAATGGCCAGACAAACATCCAGAACTATTAAATCATTTCAGAACACCAAAGGGAAAAGTAATTTCTTACGAAGTGTGCTGAAGCTAAATTAGGTCATGTTACAAGAAAATGTGGGAGAAGGTTGTGAAAAAGAATTGATAAATGGAGCTACAATGGGAAATGTGAAATGGCAGGAAAAGGTATAAGAGCAGACTATTAATTGTATGGATATTAACTACAAAATGCTATTGCACCACAGAGGGTGTTCCCAAGACACAAAATTAGCATGCAGATACAGATAGTTATCAAAATATTTGGAATGATACTCTGAAGTACAAAAATAGCTAACTGAATAGGGTGCTTGCTAGTTCACATGGCTTAAGGAGGCAATGGAGGCAGCTCAGAGAATTTTCCTCAGTTTTGTCAAGCCTGCACATGTAGGCTCTTCCCAGTCTCCATACAGCCTACAGCAGTCACCCGCTGCTCATTTCTAGCACATCACCTGCAGCCTATTTAAATCCAGCTCTCATACACAATTCTTGTTCACTCAAACGAACCAGCCAGGCTCAGCTAGTTGCTCCTGACCTTCACTTGCTTTGTTGCTTTGTCATGTTTAGTATCTGTTCTCTCTTGTTTTGTGGCTTGATATTTTGCAGCTTATTAAGATTTTCCTTCACCGCTAAATCATCTTTGCTGCTCTGTGTTTGGGTCAAGCCTCCTCTACATTTCCTGACAGGTTTGATACCTGGTATTAAGATATGAGGAAAGGTTGATCAGGTTAAGCTATATAGACTGGAATGTAAAAAAAAAATGAGA
Source organism: Mobula birostris (assembly GCF_030028105.1). Lineage (NCBI taxonomy): Eukaryota > Metazoa > Chordata > Chondrichthyes > Myliobatiformes > Myliobatidae > Mobula > Mobula birostris. Next base: position 72,034,762 of record NC_092383.1, read on the forward strand.
GGAGAATATTTGAAATAAAATAAGATAACTTTATACCTTTCTAAAGGAATCTAGAACAAGGGGAAGAATAAGGAGCCATTCACTTAAGACTGAGATGAAGGGATGCAAATGTTTAAAAATTTCTACTCTGTAGATGCTGAAGCGCTGAATAACTTGAGACTGAGGGTAAACAGATTTTTGGTCAACAGATAAGTCAAGGGATATAGGAACTGGGCAGGGAAATCAAGCTGAGGTCAGGGTCAGGCTATGATTGTTGAAAGAGGAGGAGATAAGAGGAGTGGCTTAGCTCACTCCTGAAACCTAATTCTTAATCTCTTACATTATTGGAAAAAGTGATTAAAATTCACAACATGAAAACGGACACCTGCTGCAAACAAAGGTTAACATCTTGTTTGATTTGGATGACTGATCGTTTTTCTTTTCGCTACTAGAATCTCAGGCTTGTATATTGCCACGTTGGAAGCAACCAATTGGATTACTATACTCAACTTGAACTTTGATATTTGAATGCAGTATTGATAAAATGTCTGCAGACGTTTGCACATTAGTTCTCTGATATTCAATTTAAGACTGCATTATCCAATTTTATCATCAATTCCCAGTGTTTAAGGCTTATTGAGTTTTTTTTTAAACAAGGCATCATCGACAGTCATTGAATGTTGATGAACCTTGTGGTGGAACCTTGCACAAACCACTCATACGAAGTTGCAAATTGTATCTTGTGCCCAAGAGTCATGATATGAACTCAGGGAATGAAAGCATATAACTTCAGATTGATTAATGTGAATGCTGGTGCAAGCAGTGCTATTGTCATGGCATGGTCTTGGTAAACCAGACCCAGGTGCAGAGAAACAACAGGCTTTTTCTGTCATGGAGGTCACTGATACTGGACTCAACCCAGGAGCTGCAGACACCAGGCGCACAACTCAACCCAGAAACTGCAGGGTCCACAGGAGGAAATGGAAACAAGAGGTTAGACATGTGAATACTATCAGCGCCTCATAAGAGTGACTGTGAGACAATTCGTGCTGCAGATATTAGAAGAATAGCCAAAATCTGAAACCTGGTGCAGCAGTCAAGGCTGGTCTGCATTTCTTAAGCGGAAAAAGTTTCTAGGAGTTGGACAAGGAATGAAACATGAAAAAAACACAACATAGGTGAAGACGAGCACCGAACATTTTGGTTACTGCACTAGAAATCTAAATGAAAGTAGTATAAAGAAGAAATGACATCTGATGGGGTAAGTTCCATAGGTCTATGCTTCAAGTGGTCTTGCAAATACAAGTGAAAATTGTGGGTCAAACCAGGAGTCTAACTCAGAGGAACCAAACGTGGTGATGCATACATTTGTTAGCTTACACATGTCAGGGACAAAATATCTTTAAATACCACATCCTAGAAACTCTGTCATTTGCCCTAGACAATGCTGAATTCATCCCACTCCTATCACTCACCTATCAGCAATTCCTGCCCTCCGTATAATCTACCATGTCTCACAATTCTATTGCGTTTCATAGCAAAATCGCTTACTAGCATTTATTCTGTTATTATTGGATAAATTCTCAGTGGCATATTACTTCAAATCAAGTCCAATGTTTGAAAAAGGATTTATATCAACTGGAATTTCTTTGCTAAAGCCCTTACCTCTGCAATTCCTCATTTGCCTTTCAGGCAAATCCAACCATTCTGGTAAAAGGTTTTAGTTGTGGGAATTAATCTTCTTTGTTTCTGCCTCTGAACCAACTATTGAATAAAAATAAAAATAAAAGTAGTCCTAGAAAATGAGTATGTCATTTTACCACCTCATGAGATCAAAACAAGCGGGGAAGATAATAACCTGAAGAAGTCATGGCCAATAGAGACTAAATCAATGGGTATACAATACAACTCTCAAGGACTTATCTAGTCAGAAGTTAATGGACACCTTATGGGGATTCTCAGGCAATGGTCGTCATGTTAAGTCACTTAGGAGGATTAAAATGACTCTGCTAGAAGTGTGATCATGGAGGGAGTCAAGAGGTGATGAATACTGGCCAGGATGGTCACTGAAATCTGAAAACAATGGGAAGTGATGAATGATGGTTTAGTGGAGTGGAGATCATGACTTGGTATGTCACAGTAATGATCAGTGGGAGAAGCCAGCAGCACTCAAGATGGTTTCGAAGACATCCAGGATACATAAAACCTCTTATTAAATACTCAAAGTACTGTATCTAAAAGCTATTTCAGACATGGACATACATAATGTCTTTTTGGGGAGAAGGTGGTGAGGAAGAATGGTTTAGCTAACGGGATACTGCAGCCTTATATAATGTATGCCATTCTTATCTGCCACATGGGGCACAGAGGATTATTTAGAATCTTACGAGCACAGATTTTATTCATCTCTGAATATTACTTCCCTTTTAAATCCTGCCATTGTCTATTTTCACTTGAAATTTTCTGAGTTTGTGAGTCACCTTTTCAGTTATTAAAACTGAGACTGAATTGATTTTGATGGATCCAGACACTTTCAATGCATGCCTGTTTCATCCAAGCATGCCATTTCACAAAGATGGGAGATTGGGCTGTGAACCTCAATGGCTCCTCTTTTGAAAGCAGAAAATTTAATAGCAAAAGATACGAACGTCTTCTAAACAGAAAGCAAGTAGCACAGAATCGTCAAGCTGAGGCTGATTAAAGAAGCAAAACATCAATAAGTAGGTCAGGAGCTCTCAAAGACTCGGATTGTCTTAAATAGTGTAAACCATATTTCCTCGGAGAATATTCTCTTTTACATTATTCTCTTTGAATGTACTGCACTTGAACAGTCCACACTATATCCTTAAACCCCATCTTCTGTCAGTTGTATATTTTCTTTGTTTTATGCTCAGGGCTTGCAGTTATTAGGTTTATGGGGGGTAAAGATCAGCTGGAAATATGAATAGATATTCTTAATAATGAACCACTTGTGAAAGGCCAATTGATGTAATTAACAGAAATTCAAGCTATACTATTGGATCTCTATGGGATAAACAAGTCTTACTGTAGATATCATATTTTTTATTTGATTTCTCTGTGCAAGATTTGCTCCATTTTCTATGCCATTTGAGAATACTCTGATGCAAATAAAAGATAAATCCAGCTTCATGCACAGAAAAGCACACCATTACATGAAGCCTAGATGTCTTTATTTGCTACAGTGGATAAAAACAAGTTGAAGATAACTTTAATCTTCATTTGCCATGGTAAGCAAATTGTCAGCCTTCTGAATCTAGAACTTTAGCCATTCAACAAGAATGCATTTTCATTTACTAGGAAAGGAAGACATAAAGGATCCTTGATACTTCTGCCAATATAAATTCCAATTAATAAAAATACCCTACAGAAACAGCCCCTTCGGCCCGTCAATCAGTTGACTGGAGGAATTCGGCAGGTTGAGCATCATCTGTGGCGGGGAGGGAGGGGAAGGAAATGTCAACGTTTTGGGTTGAAATCCTGATTCAGGACTGAGAGTGGAGTGGGGCGGGGGCAATTGGTGAACTGAGGGTAAAGAAGTAACAAAGGATAGAGAAAGGAGAGTTGGCGGATGTTGTTTACTTGAATTTTCAGGACTTTGACACGGTGCTGCACATGAAGTGCAAAGGGACAAGAAGTTCCTGTGCAAGACTCCCGGAAGGTTAATTCACAGGTTGAGTCTGTGGTAAAGAAGGCAAATGCAATGTTGGCAGTTATTTCAAGGGGTATAGAATATAAGAACAAGGAGGAAATGCTGAAGACTTCAGTCAGGCCGCACTTGGAATATTGTCAAAAGTTTTGGGCCCCTTATCTCAAAAAGGATGTCTTGTCATTGGAGTGAGTCCAGAGGAGTTTCATGAGAATGATTCTGGAATGATGGGGTTAACATATGAGAAGTGTTTGGCAGCTGTGGGCCTGTACTCACTGGAATTTAGAAGAATGCATAAGATCTCATTGAAACCTACCAAATGTTGAAAGGACTACATAAACTAGATATGGGGAGGATGTTCCCTCTGCTGGGGGCATCGAGAATTGGATGGCACAGCCTCAAAACTGAGGGGCGACCTCTTAGAACAGAAGTAAGGAGGAATTTTTTTAGCCAAAGTGTGGTGAATCTGGGGAATTCATTTGCACAGATGACTGTAGAGACCAGATCATTGAAAACATTTAAAGTGGACTTTGATATGTTGCTGATTAGTATGAATGCCAAAAGTTAGGGGGAGAAAGCAGGAGAATAGGGCTGAGAAGGTAAAATAGATCAGCCATAATCAAATGGCAGAGCAGCCTTGATGGGCCAAATGGCCTGATTCTGCTTCTATGTCATATGCCTTCTCCTTTGACCTCCTGTTGCCACCTTGAAGGATCTTTGGACTTGTACACCAAGGTTTATCATTAATATCTGGGATACTATATATACCTCAAAGTGCCTGAAATCAGGATTAAATTCTATCTGCCATTACCTTGCCCAAATTACCTTCAGATCAATACCACTCTGTAGCCTTAGACTTCCATTCTCTTCATGAACTGCCCTCCTCACCAGCCACAGTTCAGCATTTTTTTTTTGTAACCATTTCCTATGAAACACGATAATGTGCCTTATGGAAAGGCAATAATTTGAAATGTCATTTGCACATACTGTATGTGTGCTATAGCTCTGTGCTGAAGAAAAGAAGTTCTATTAATTTAAGATTCTGTTCAATATGATACAGTCAACCAGTGTTTTCTTTCAGGATATAGGTGAGTATTGACAGAATTGTCCAGTTTGGTTAATTTCACTTGTCAACCACAAAGGATGTGGCTATTGATACACTGTCACTAATTGTAAAGGAACTTAAAAACATCCTGTAGATTTTTTTTTCTTAATGGTTCCACATAGAGGTTCGGATGTCGTACAATACTGAATAAAAGACACAGATGCTGGAGTTACTAACTATAAACAGAGAATACAGTACAAGTAATGTTGTAGAAAGTCAGGAGCAGATGCAAGGGAAAAAGAACTGAGTTGCTATTTCAGGACTTTGAGCTTTTGTCAGCACTGGAAGGAGATGCAGATCAAAAATTGTGAAGCAGGTATAAAGCCAGATAAAAGGTACACAGAGCAATAGGAAAAGTCTGTCATTTTTAGTACACACATGAAAAAAATACAAAGTTCAATGTCTGTTATTAATAAAGGTTAGCTTTATTTGTTACATGTATACTAAAACATACAGTGAAATGCATTGGTAGCATCAAATCAAATCAATGTGGTTTGTGCTGGGGCAGCCTGCAAATGTCACGATGATTCCAGTGCCAACATAGAATGCCCACAACTTACTAACTCTAACCCTAACCATACATCTTTGAAATGTGGGAAGAAACCATAGTACGCAGAGGAAACCTTGTGGTCGTGGGGAGGATGTATAAACTACTTACAGAGAGCAGTAGGAATCGAATTCCGGTCAGTGATCGCTGGTACTGACCACTACACTACATTGGGAGGATTATTTATACCAGATACTGCAGAAATCATGCTACTTTATTTGATTGTTTTTGTATAAATTTTGCTGCATATTAAGAACAGCCTAGAGGAGAAAGCACACCATGACACAGAGTCGAAATGTCTTTATTTACCACAGTGAATAAATTTGAGTTCAGACTATTTTCATATTTATTTGTTGGGGTGGAAAACCTGGAGCAATTTTTCAGCCTTCCTGAACCTGGAAAGAGTATTAAATTTATCCATTCAACAACATTGAACAAGAACAATGCATGCTCATTGACAAACTAAAAAAGACTTAAAGTACCCTTAAAACTTCTGCCTATCGTACTTTCAGTGATTAGTCTCATACAGCACAGAAGCAGCCTCTTCAGCCCATCGTGTCCATGCTGACCATCAAGGACCTATCTCTACTAACCCTATTTACCAGCACTTGGTCCATAACTTACTATACCTTGGCACTTCAAGCTCATATTCAGATGTTTCTTAAATATTGTGAGAGTACCTTCCTCCAACACTTTCTTAGGTTTGCATTAATGCACTGTATGAGATCTTCAGGTCCCCACTTTTTTTTAATCCTCCCCTCAAACCTCTGTCTTCTGATTTTAAACATCTCTGGCTGAAAATCTGGCTGTGTGGTACCACAACAACAAACTCTTACTCAATGTCAGTAAGACCAAGAAACTGATTATTGACTTCAGGGGGAGGAAACCGGAGGTCCACGAACCAGTCCTCTTTGATGAAACAAAGGAGAGGGTCAGCCATTTTAAATTTCTCATGCTATCATTTCAGAGGACCTGTTCTGGGCTCAGCATGCAAGTACAATTACAAAGAAAGCATGGCAGTTTGTGAAGATTTGACATGACACCAAAGACTTTGACAAACTTCTTTAGATGTGGGGTGTAGAGTTTATTGACTGGCTGTATCACAGCCTGGTATGGAAATACCAATACCCTTGAATGGAAAATGCCCAGTCCTTCATGGGTAAAGTCCTCCCAACACTTGAAAACATCTACATGGAGTGTTGTCACAGGAAAGTAGCATCCACCATCAGGAAAAACACATAAAAGTTGCTGGTGAACGCAGCAGGCCAGGCAGCATCTCTAGGAAGAGGTGCAGTCGACGTTTCGGGCCGAGACCCTTCATCAGGACTAACTGAAGGAAGAGTGAGTAAGGGATTTGAAAGTTGGAGGGGGAGGGGGAGATCCAAAATGATAGGAGAAGATAGGAGGGGGAGGGATGGAGCCAAGAGCTGGACAGGTGATAGGCAAAAGGGATACGAGAGGATCTTGGGACAGGAGGTCCAGGAAGAAAGACAAGGGAGGGGGGACCCAGAGGATGGGCAAGGGGTATATTCAGAGGGACAGAGGGAGAAAAGGGAGAGTAAGAGAAAGAATGTGTGTATGAAAATAAGTAGCAGATGGGGTACGAGGGGGAGGTGGGGCATTAGCGGAAGTTAGAGAAGTCGATGTTCATGCCATCAGGCTGGAGGCTACCCAGACGGAATATAAGGTGTTGTTCCTCCAACCTGCATGTGGCTTCATCTTTACAGTAGAGGAGGCCGTGGATAGACATATCAGAATGGGAATGGGATGTGAAATTAAAATGTGTGGCCACTGGGAGATCCTGCTTTCTCTGGCGGACAGAGCGTAGGTGTTCAGCAAAGCAGTCTCCCAGTCTGCGTCGGGTCTCGCCAATATATAAAAGGCCACATCGGGAGCACTGGATGCAGTATATCACCCCAGCTGACTCACAGGTGAAGTGTTGCCTCACCTGGAAGGACTGTTTGGGGCCCTGAATGGTGGTAAGGGCATGTGAGCACTTGTTCCGCTTACACGGATAAGTGCCAGGAGGGAGATCAGTAGGGAGGGATGGGGGGGACGAATGGACAAGGGAGTTGCGTAGGGAGCGATCCCTGCGGAATGCAGAGGGGGGGGGAGGGAAAGATGTGCTTAGTGGTGGGATCCCGTTGGAGGTGGTAGAAGTTACGGAGAATAATATGTTGGCTCTGCTCTCCACTCCCTCCGCACTAATCCTAACCTTATTATTAAACCCGCCGATAAGTGGGGTGCTGTTGTAGTCTGGTGTACTGACCTCTACCTTACCGAGGCACAGCGACAACTCGCGGATACCTCCTCTTATTTACCCCTTGATCGTGATCCCACTAAGGAGCACCAGGCCATTGTCTCCCACACCATCACCGACTTTATCCGCTCAGGGGATCTCCCATCCACTGCTACCAACCTTATAGTTCCCACACCTCGCACTTCCCGTTTCTACCTCCTACCCAAGATCCACAAACCTGCCTGTCCTGGCCGACCTATTATCTCAGCTTGCTCCTGCCCCACCGAACTCATTTCTGCATACCTCGACACTGTTTTATCACCCCTTGTTCAATCCCTTCCGACCTACGTTCGTGACACTTCTGACGCTCTTAAACTTTTCGATGATTTTAAATTCCCTGGCCCCCACCGCTTTTCACCATGGATGTCCAGTCCTTATATACTTCCATCCCCCATCAGGAAGGTCTCAAAGCTCTACGTTTCTTTTTGGATTCCAGACCTAATTAGTTCCCCTCCACCACCACTCTGCTCCGTCTAGCGGAATTAGTCCTTACTCTTAATAATTTCTCCTTTGGCTCCTCCCACTTCCTCCAAACTAAAGGTGTAGCTATGGGCACCCGTATGGATCCTAGCTATGCCTGCCTTCTTGTTGGCTTTGTGAAACAATCTATTTTCTGTGCCTATTCTGGTATCTGTCCCCCACTTTTCCTTCGCAACATCGACGACTGCATTGGCGCTGCTTCCTACACGCGTGCAGAGCTCGTTGACTTTATTAACTTTGCCTCCAACTTTCACCCTGCCCTCAAGTTTACCTAGTCCATTTCCAACACCTCCCTCCCCTTTCTAGATCTTTCTGTCTCAGTCTCTGGAGACAGCTTATCCACTGATGTCTACTATAAGCCTACTGACTCTCACAGCTATCTGGACAATTCCTCTTCTCACCCTGTCTCTTGCAAAAACACCATCCCCTTCTCGCAATTCCTCCGTCTCTGTCGCATCTGCTCTCAGGATGAGGCTTTTCATTCTAGGACGAGGGAGATGTCTTCCTTTTTTAAAGAAAGGGGCTTCCCTTCCTCCACTATCGACTCTGCTCTTAAACGCATCTCCCCCATTTCACGTACATCTGCTCTCACTCCATCCTCCCGCCACCCCACTAGGAATAGGGTTCTCCTGGTCCTCACCTACCACCCCACCGGCCTCCAGGTCCAACATATTATTCTCCGTAACTTCCGCCACCTCCAACGGGATCCCACCACTGAGCACATCTTTCCCTCCCTGCCTCTCTCTGCATTCCGCAGAGAATGCTCCCTACGCAACTCCCTTGTCCATTCGTCCCCCCCATCCCTCCCCACTGATCTCCCTCCTGGCACTTATCCGTGTAAGCGGAACAAGTGCTACACATGCCCTTACACTTCCTCCCTTACCACCATTCAGGGCCCCAAACAGTCCTTCCAGGTGAGGCAACACTTCACCTGTGAGTCGGCTGGGGTGATATACTGCGTCCGGTGCTCCCGATGTGGCCTTTTATATATTGGCGAGACCCGACGCAGACTGGGAGACTGCTTTACTGAACACCTACGCTCTGTCTGCCAGAGAAAGCAGGATCTCCCAGTGGCCACACATTTCAATTTCACATCCCATTCTGATATGTCTATCCACGGCCTCCTCTACTGTAAAAATGAAGCCACACGCAGGTTGGAGGAACAACACCTTATATTCCGTCTGGGTAGCCTCCAACCTGATGGCATGAACATCGACTTCTCTAATTTCCGCTAATGCCCCACCCCCCCCGTACCCCATCTGTTACTTATTTTTATACACACATTCTTTCTCTTACTCTCCTTTTTCTCCCTCTGTCCCTCTGAATATACCCCTTGCCCATCCTCTGGGTCCCCCCCCACCCCCTTGTCTTTCTTCCTGGACCTCCTGTCCCATGATCCTCTCGTATCCCCTTTTGCCAATCACCTGTCCAGCTCTTGGTTCCATCCCTCCCCCTCCTGTCTTCTCCTATCATTTTGGATCTCCCCCTCCCCCTCCAACTTTCAAATCCCTTACTCACTCTTCCTTCAGTTAGTCCTGACGAAGGGTCGCGGCCTGAAACGTCGACTGCACCTCTTCCTAGAGATGCTGCCTGGCCTGTTGCGTTCACCAGCAACTTTTATGCGTTTTGCTTGAATTTCCAGCATCTGCAGAATTCCTGTTGTCCACCATCAGGAACCTCCATCACCCAGGTCATGCTCTTCTCTCACCGCTGCCATCAGGAAGAAAGTATAGGAGCCTCCAGACTCACACCACCAGGTTCAGGAACAGTAATTGCCCCTCAACCATCAGGCGTTTGAACCAGAGGGGATAACTTCACTCAACTTTACTTGCCCCATCACTGAACTTTTCCCAAAACCTTTGGAGTTACTTTCAAGGACGCTTCATTACTCATGTTCTTGATACTTATTGCTTATTTATTTATTATTTTTTATTTCTTTTTAGTTTACAGAGTTGGTTGTCTTTTGCACATTGTTTGCCTGCCTTGTTGGTGGAATCTTTCATTGATTCAATTAAAAAAGTATTGGGTTTATTGAGTCTGCCGCAAGAAAATTAATCTCAGGGTTGCATATGGTGACATGCATGAGCTTTGATAATAAATTTACTTTAAGTTGTGAAGGCGATGGTACCCTCACAAAACTTTTAGACTTACCCTTGAATCACCAGGTCAGATCAAAGCAGGTTGCTACCACTATTTGTTAGGTGGCTGTTTGGTAAAAGCAGATTTTTCTTTTTCTGGATAAACAAAGTTTGATTTGGTGTTTCCTCTCTTTCCCAATGTGCTGGCATTCCCTTTTCTGGAGAATAGCAGACATAAACATGATTTGTCATATAATGTTATACACAAAGTCACAGCTAATACTTCATTAAGCCACTCTTCATATTTTTTAGCAACACAAATAAAACTTTTATGTGTGTTGCTTGAATTTCCAGCATCTGCAGAATTCCTGTTGTTTGCCTCATATTTTTTAATTTAGTGTCAGAATCCTTTAAGATGTACTCAGTTCCCTTCTCTCCTGATGGATCTTAGTAAAGCTTGACAGACACTGGTCTGGTAGGTGCTGTCATGATTTTACTGATCTTGTTGACCTAAGCCAAAACAGCAGTGGGAAGTTAAAAACTAAAAATCAGTCATCTCACAATTACCTAGCCATATTTCAGCAAGAATAACTATGTGTAGTTGCTGGATGAAAATAGTCTCTAAAAATGATGTGCTTGCCAATCCAGCAACCTGCCAACTGTCTATGAAGAACGACCAGCTGGGAATTATATGAGCAAAAACAATACGTTCTAAGATTCTGCACCTTCAGGAAGAGAGAGGATGGGAATCAAAATATATTTGACAATACAGTATTTGCCTAGCAACTTCTTAGTAGAGTCTCTCAAAATTCTAAATCATTACATAAGTGACAATCAAGACAAGCTATAGAGCTGTAGAAATAGATAGCACAGAAGCAGACCCTTTGGCCCAACATTTCCATGCTGACTACCAAGTAGATTAGATTAGATTCAACTTTATTGTCATTGTACCGAGTCCAGATACAAAGTCAATGAAATGCAGTTAGCATCTAACCAGAAGTGCAAAGAATAGTGTTATTTACAAAATAACTGCGAATAAAAAGTAAGTGCTACAGCACACAAATATAAAAGTACTGAGACAGTACAATATGGGTGCAATAATGTTTAGCGCTGTGATGCGAGGTTCAGCAGGGTCACAGCCTCAGGGAAGAAGCTCTTCCTGTGCCTGCTGGTGGGGGAGCGGAGGCTCCTGTATCGCCTACCGGATGGGAGGAGAGTAAAAAATCCATGGTTAGAGTGAGATGCATCCTTGATAATGCTTTTCACCCTGCCCAGGCAGCGCTTATGGTAGATATTCTCAATGGTGGGCAATTGGGTGCTGATAATCCGCTGGGCAGTTTTCACCACACACTAGAGTGCTTTGCAGTCTGATACAGGACAATTCCCATACCACACTGAGATGCAGTTGGTGAGTATGCTCTCAATGGTACAGCGGTAAAAGTCCATCAGTATCCTGGGACAGAAGTGAGCTTTCTTGATGCTCCACAGGAAATAAAGGCGCTGTTGAGCCTTTTTGATCAGGATGGAGGAGCTCAGGGACCAGGTGAGATCCTCGAAAAAGTGGATACCAAAGAATTTGAAGCTTGATACATGCTCCACTACAGCTCTGTTGATGTAGATGGGGACGTGAGTGTGGCTCCTAGCACGCCTGAAGTCCACAATGATCTCCTTGGTCTTCTGGGTGTTAAGGGCCAGGCTGTTGTCCGCACACCACGCGGCCAGGTGCTGGACCTCGTCCCTGTAGGCCGCCTTGTCATCCCCTCTGATCAGGCCGACCACCATGGTGTTGTCTGCGAACTTGATTATGGAGTTAGAACCAAGTACAGGAACGCAGTCATAGGTGAAAAGGGAGTACAGAAGAGGGCTCAGCACACAGCCTTGAGGCACACCAGTGTTTAGGATGAGAGTGGAGGAGGAGAGGTTGTCTAACTTAACTGATTGGAGTCTGTTAGTCAGAAAGTTCAAGGTCCAGTTGAGGGGGATGAGCTGATACCAAGCTGGCGAAGTTTGGCAATCAGCTTAGAGGCGATCACAGTATTGAATGCTGAACTAAAGTCACAGCAATGAAGTAGCTAACTATACTAATCCTATTTTCCAGCACATGGCCCATTGCCTTCTAAGCTTGGTAATTCAAATGTTTATCAACATACTTAAAGGTTCTGAGAGTCTCTGCCAGTAGGTAGCATGTTGCAGATTCCAATCAGCCTCTAATGAAACCACTGCCCTCTTATTTTAGTTCCCTCTGTCAAAGGGGAAAGTTTTTTTTAAATTATCTACTCTATCTGTGCAGTTCTCATAATTTTTAGAGTTTCACCATGTCAGCCTCAGCCCTTTCAGCTGAAAGGAAAACAATTCAGAATGTATCTAGTCTCTCTTCATAACTGGAGCATCCTATACCAAGCAACAACCAGGTGAATATCCTATGAATACCTCGAGTATAATGATGGCATTCTGTGCCAGAACGTGGGGCAACACTTGCGGACTGCCCCCAGCAACTCCTTGGGTGTGTTGGCTGCTTATACAAATGATGCATTTCACTGTATGTTTCCATATACATGTGAGAAATAAATCTCCATTTGAATCCCATAATGTAGTGCCTAGCATTGTGCATAGTTCTCTAGCTGTGGCCTAACTTTTTACAAAGCTATGTCATGACATCCTTGCTCTTATATTTTATGCACAAACTTATGAGGATGAGAATCTTTGGACTTGTACACTAAGATCCCTCTGTTGCTCAGTACTCCCTAAGATCTTACTATTCATTGTGTACGTGCTTGACTTATTACTTCTCCAGAAATGCATCACCTCACATTCATCATGACTAAATTCCATCTTCCATTGATCTCATCAAACTCATCAGAATCGGCCTACAGAGACCTCCCTGCCAACAACAACACCACCAAAATTGTTATGTCATCTGTTATCTTCATAATCATATTTCCTCTGGTCATAATCCAATTTCTAATGTAGATAATAATCAGCAAAAATTCCAGCAGTGATATCCCTGGTACAGCACCAGTCAGGGGCTTTTAATCATAAAAATAAACTTCCATTGTCATCTGTTGCCCACTTTTACCAAACTAATTTTGGATCCTGTTTGCCAACTTGCATTGGATCCCATAACCCTAACCTTTTGGACCAATCTCCCATATAAAATGTCTGATGTAGACCTTTGACATACCACAAAGGTAGTTTGTCGAGACAAGGCCACCAGTTGCAAAAGGTGGTTGCAGACTGTTTGGAATGCCAGAGGGTGTGTGTATACTTGTTGGGTAGGCAATGGATTAAAAGTAGCGTGGCCTCTGAGAACACTACTGAGATACTGTTCAGGGCACCAGAGGATGCGTATATACAGTATTCATTTGGTTGGTGAATGTTTTATGTGTGTCTGACTGTCTATCGGAAAATTTGAGAATCAGAGCCTAAGATGGTGATCGTGCAGAAATACTTAACTTTCTACATAACATAGACATAGACATAGACATGGACATACTTTATTGATCCCAAGGGAAATTGAGTTTCGTTACAGTTGCACCAACCAAGAATAGAGTATAAATGTAGCAATATAGCAATAGCATATATGCTATAAAAGGCATATAGAAACATCATGGGCATAATTTTGAACAGGGGAGAATTCATTAAGTATAAACTCACTCCATAAACTTCAGAAGGTTGAACAGGAAATAAATAAAGCTGAATAGGTTAAGACCTGGAACCTGGAGAAACATTGGTAGCAGGTGGAAACACCAATCAAAGAGGAAGAGAGATACTGTAAAGCAGCAGCCACATGTGTATTCATGAGAGAGAACAAAGTATCCGGAATCATATAGCGTACAGATAGTAGAGCTACAGAAGGGATGAATACAGGGGACAGCAAGACAGTGTACAAGATTGAAGGAACGGTTAGAACATGAGAGAGAGAGAGAGACAGACGGACTTGGGTGAAAAACAGGCAGAACAATTAGAACCATACTGAAATGTCAGTGACCCGTGCTGAATGAGAAGCAAATGGGATAATTGTACCTGTAGAGACCAGGCAATGGCAAGCTCAAAACCCTAATGATTCCAGCCAGCCTCTCACATTCACCACTATCATCCACAGGCCCTCCTCCCAGGGTAAAAGCATTGCATTCTATCTGAATTGCCCTCATTTAGAGTTGAGAGTGGCAATGCAGAATTTTGGCATACGTTGGAAGAACTGATCACAGTCCACCAGATTCACTCAAAGCCATACACATATTGGTTAAAGCTAACTGCCTGTGAAATACGTGGGATAGAATGACCCCAGTTGTGCCGGATGGAACATGGACAACTAATGGGAATACACGCTGGAGGAACTCAGCAGGCCAGGCAGCAGCTATGGAAAAGAGTAAACAAGTCAACTTTTCAGGCCAAGATCCTTAATCAGGACTGGAGAAAAAAGATGAGAAGTCAGAGTAAAAATCTGGCAGTGGGGAGGAAAAATACAAGGTAGAAGATGATAGGTGAAACAGGGTGAGAGGGAGGAGTAAAGTAAAGAGCTGGGAAGTTGATTGATGAAAGAGATAAAGAGCTGGAGAAGGGGAAATCTGATAGGAGAGGACAGAAGGCCATGGAAGAAAGGGAAGGGGGAGGAGCAACAGAGGGAGGTGATGGGCAGGTAAGGAGACAAGGTGAGAGAGGAAAATGGGAATGGGAAATGGTGAAGATGAATGGTGGAACTAATGGGAATACCAGTAACGTGGAGAGGTGTTAGCATTTTAAGGAAAAAGTGAGGCAGCATCTGAGAGGCGGTGAGAGTAACTGGAGAGTGACAATGTCAGTTACTTAGAAAGTGGATGAACCCACCATTGACTATGCAGAGCAAAAATACCAAGCCAATGAGGAATACTCAGGACTGGGCAATCTGTGGAGGGATTATCCAGTTTTCCTGAAAATGGTCAAGGAAGGACTGAGTTCAGCCCAACAGGAAGTTTTAGACTTGAGGATATCCGAGGGATTCATCAACTTCACAATAGTTTCATGGGTCGTGGAAAAAGATTGAAGGAGAGGGAAGAGGGGTTGTAAGGTGGCTGTAGCAGATGTAAGTGCTGTGAAGACAGAGGGATTTTACTTTGTTTGTCACTGCCCAGGGCACCTGGCAAAGAACTGCCAGAAAAGACATAGAAAGGCAACAACAATGGTTTGATACAGCTGTGGCCTCTCAGGCCATGGTCAGCAGTAACATCCCAAGAAGGAACAAGGTGTGACAGTCACCCAACAAGACATGCAGAAACCACATCAGAACCTTCTCTACCCAAACACATTGACTGCTGACCAGATTATAGAATTAGTAAAGACAGCATCCAAGTCAGACAAGCAGCTATTGACAGCTCCCTTTGCCAGTACTGATCTTCTACAGATGTATACAAGATCTTTAATGGGGGCAAGCAATACAATATGTTACTGGACACAGGAGATTCATTATCTATATCTGACTTACCCTTGCCCGTGAGTGGGGAGGCTATTTATCTTACAGGTGTTGAGGGGAAAACAATGAGGGAAAATAAAGATGAGCTTCAGGTACATGAGATACAGCGAATGTGTTTTCCAGCGGATTTCTGGGTATGCCTAAACAATGAAGGTACTATTATGGGGATTGATGCACTTACTAAGGCAGGTGCTGCATAGATTCAGGATGGAACAGAGTACATGGACAAGTCAGCTCAGTAAACATATGAGATTCACAAAACCGACAACATGGCCACAGCAGCCCTGATGACCAGGGACTGGAGCCGCAATGATGTATGTAGATTATATCAAGAGATCCCAGGGTTATGGGCTGAACACAAGCAAGATTCTGAACCAGTAAGAATGGACCCAATTAAAGCAGGAGAATCACAAAAACCCACATGCAGGAAGTAGAAGCAAAGGTCTGGACTAAAGGTGGTTGTTCTGAAATGGAACATATTATCCAAGCCTGCGAGACAAACAGGTCACATAATCAGAATTCTATAGATCAGAGATCTAAATTTGAGAAATCTCAGAAGACGTTGGAATTTTGGTTGATGTGGGGATAGTTGAATATTTGTTTGTTCATGACCAATAGTTTCCAGAATTCTTAGCTTCAAAGTCTTAGGGTCTAAGATTCTGGAAGGTGGTTGTGAAAGTGTGTTTTAGGATGTCTGGCTGAATGTTTAACCCTTGAGAAAAACTAACTAAAATATGAATGTTGCTAGAGGTGTAGCCACATGTGACTTCACTTAAGAGTGAAAAGGAGATATGCTTGAGTGAGTGTAAAGTCTGTCATGTGTTTGTTAAATCTATATTGGAAAGATGTTTGAATTAATCCAAGAGGAAGATTCTGTAACTTTATGTGAAATGAATTTGCAGGATGTCTTCTTTGGAAGTCTCTACATGAATGTACATGTCCAGAGACTCCATCCACTGATTTTTTCTTTTCCTTTGTTCTTTGCAATGTGTTTATTGTGTATTAAATATTTATTCCAATCACTTTTTTCAATTTATTTGTGAAGCTGCAGAAGGAAGAAAAGTGCAAGCATTGAGTTTTGTTTTGTCTTATCTGTGTTTAAGTTTGTATGCATTTATTCCTTTGCTTTGGAATGGATAGTGGAGAGAAAGAAACCTAGATTCTGCACTGGTCATGTGGAATCAAGGTTAAGGTAATGGAAATGTGAATATCTCTATTCTAGATACAAGATTCCTACATTCTAGAAAAAGTTGGCATTTTGGGAAATTGGTGATTTGTCTATACTCAAATTGTGAATTTGAAATTTATGCTTTTGTTGGGAGATTGGTGGAACACTTGAGGAGTGAACCAAAACATTGCTTTCCTTAACAAGAATACTCCATATGTTTAAAATATATAATTGGTATTGTCAATGCACTGACGATAAACTGAGTTTTAGTTCTTTTGGAATTAACTTTGCAAAGTTGAGACATAGTCAAAGTGTGTGTCTCATAAAATGCAAACAAGTAGCCAGAATTCAGGTTATTCTGGTCTCCTAGAATGTGCTTGAAGTTCAGCATGTGTTTGGTAAAATGCAAAGGTGTTCACCATTGCTGACCCTAGAGAACCAGAGAGAGAATGGAGACCAAGTGTGTCAGCCCACTAACAATCACATTACAGGAAATTACATAATGACAATCAAGTTCCAGATTGAAGTAGGCCTGAGAATGAAAAGGAATGGGAATGCTAATGTAAAAGACAGAGAGAGTGTGAATAACATTTTACAATAGAATGGTGTTGGTACTTTGGAATGAAGGCTGCTACTGGGAGGTAGGTGGTTAGTTATATAGATCAGAATAGAAAGATATTGGTGAAAATAGATGGGAAGCGATCCAAGGTATGGCAGAGACATCAAGTTCTACAAACCAAGAAAGAGAAGCAAATGCACAGAGCATATAAAGGCAGCCACCCCAGCCTGAATGGGAGTGAAATAAATGAGCTAGGTCCTTTCAGTGATCAGGCCAGTGATCAAAAGGACAGACCAGGTGTTCACCACTGGGGTCAGGTTCTTGCAGCCATCAAATAGGGACCAGCACTAACCCTCCTGTAGATCGATCAAAAAGACTGGTTGTCAAGATACAGTATTCTGATAATCTTCTGTCATGGCACAGAATGTAAACTATTGCCTGTGACACTAACTACGTTACTTTGCCGGGGCCCCCTGTCCACACAGTAACTACCGACAGTTATGTCTGCTAGTATTGGTTATCTGACATTGAAACAGTGAAGAGAAGGATGTGGTCAAAGTGCAATCGGCCAGCAGGGAAGGAGGCAAGAAGCATACGATTGACAAAGTTGCACTTTAAAGACTAATTGAAATTGAGAAGACAAATGTGTCCAAGAAAAGATTTAATCAAATTTCTGGAATGGTTTATTGCTACCTGTCCTTAGCTTCGCAGATGGCCAATTAGGGATGATGGATAGAGTAGATGTAGATATATAAGAACATGATAAGTTATTAGTTGGGGAAGGGATCCAAAGGGAAGGATATTTTTGCTGCCTTTTTAATTAGATACTTCCTAATTTTTGGCCTTCCTGGGACATATTTATGTCCAGGGGCCAAGAGGAGGGTATGTTAGGGAGATCTCTGGAGTTATGTAAATATAGCAGATATTAATTCAATCAAGAACCAGTCTTCAGTTCTTATCATAAATGGAAATAAGTTCAGGAAACTTGCAATTAGCCTTTCACTGTTATTGTAAATTGAAAGCAGTAAATTGAAGTTAAAATGGTCTACAGACCAAGAGATTACATATGTATCAGCCAAACATTGAGAAAATGGGGCAGTGTTAAATAGCCTGCATGAATCCAGATAATTATGGGATTTATCTGGCTCTCTGTTGTTAGAAGTTTTTAGAATATCTGTGCCAATTATTTTCTCCCAACAAAGGCATTTGAACCTTCAGAGATGTCTTATCAATTATAATGTGCTTCCACTGTAAATATGTACCTCGAAAGAGCCAGTTCTCAACCTAAAGTATTGTAACCATTTAAACCTTAACTATTTTAATGATTATTATAATGTTATTGTAAATATTTAAATTGTATTGTATCACCCACTGTAAACTATGATCTTAAGGGTATAAAAAATGTGATGTATTATTAGGTTATGAGCCTCGACCGTGAGCAGCTCTAGAATGATGGCTGCTTGTTGTGACAAATAGACTCTATATCACCAGCTTCAGTGTCTCTCCAGTGATTTTGATCATTCACAACACCTGGGTTCCCTGGAATTGAGTTAATTCATTGCCTTGTACAACTGGATAAAAGGCAGAATGATGTGATACAGCAATGAAATTATAAGACCACAAGACATGGGAACAGAATTAGGCCATTTGGCCCATCAAGTCTGCTCCGCCATCCAATCATGGCTGATCCTTTTTATCTCCTCCTCAACCCTATTTCCTGGCCTTCCCCCCTAACCTTTGATACCATGTCCAATCAAGAACTTACCAATCTCTGCCTTAAACACACCCAACGACCTGGCCTCCACAGCTGCATGTGGCAACAAATTCCACAAATTCACCACCCTCTGGCTAAAGAAATTTCTCCATATCTCTGTTTTGAATGGATGCCCCTCTATCCTGAGGCTATGACCTCTGGTCCTAGACTCTCCTACCATGGGAAGCATCCTTTCCACTTCTACCCTGTCTAGTCCTTTCAACATTGGAAAGGTTTCAATGAGATCCACCCCCCCATCCTTCTAAATTCCAGCGAGTACAGACCTAGAGCCATCAAACGTTCCTCATACAATAACCCTTTCATTCCTGGAATCATCCTTGTGAACCTCTTCTGAAACCTCTCCAATACTGGCACATCTCTTCTAAGATGAGGAGCCCATATCTGTTCACAATACTCAAGGTGAGGCCTAACCAGTGCATTATAAAGCCTCAGCATCACATCCCTGCTTTTGTATTCTAGACTTCCTGAAATAAATTCTAACATTGCATTTGCCTTCCTCACCACCGACTCAACCTGCAGGTTAACCTTCAGGGTGTTCTGCACAAGGGCTCCCAAGTCCCTTTGCATATCAGATTTTTGGATTTTCTCCCTGTTCAGAAAATAGTCCGCACATTTATTTCTACTATCAAAATGCATGACCGTGCATTTTCCAACATTATATTTTATTTGCCACTTTTTTGCCCATTCTCCTAATCTGTCTAAATTCTTCTGCATTCTACTTGCTCCTCCACCAACCTTTGTATCATCTGCAAACTTGCCAACAGAGCCATCTATTTCAGCATCTAAATCATTTATATACAGCATAAAAAGAGGTGGTCTCAACACAAATCAGAGGTTAGAACAAATGAAGTGAGATAGTTAGAAGGGATATATTGACTTTCTTTGTTATCTGATCAGTGGAGCAGTTAAAATTCATGGGTTTGTCAACTCTCTGCTGCTCCAGGGCAGGTAACTTCAGTGTGTCTACATGGTGTGTTATAACTTACGCCCAAATTGATCATTCAATCTGATCACTACTAATCTCTAATGGGCCTCAGACCACCATAATCCGGTTGTTACCACTGTAATAACCACAGAAACCAGTGACAGAGGGTCTGAAAAATGCAAAATCCTGCAGGAAGTGATGACACAATTGTGGTACTGGCAACATGTCAAAAGCAAAGATTGTTAATACGTTCAAATTGCCCACTACTTTTAGTCAAATATTTGCTTTCCTGCTTCTGTATTTATTATGCTATGCCAACAACATTCATAACTCATTATCTTTTGAAACATACAGTAAAAGTATGAAGAGTCTTTGAACCACTTTCCTTCCCAACCAGCTAGTTGTCAAATGCTGGTCCAGTGTGCTATCAGAGATTATGGAATCATTGCAGCACAGGCAAAACTATTCATTCAACAAAACTTTCAACTTCGACAGCAGCACAGTTACTTCCATTTCTGAGTCTCTTCCCCATGACCCAGCCAAGATACCGAAGTCAATCTATGACTGTCTCAGAGATAAGAGATATGAATCTGCTCTTTTTGATCTGTGCAGAATTATGTCAGTCTCACTGGTCCTGTTACCATTTGTCCTACTGAAATATAGATTATGTATTTCTAAAAGCAGAATAATATCTGATAAAAAGGACAGAGATCTTCAAATGAGGCAAAATACAACAGGAATGTGAATTACCAAACAGAATATTCATATAAATGGACAATGTCATATTGTGCAGATGGATATTGCCCTCTAGTGTTTTAAAAATAAAATGCAAGAGAATCTTTCAAAGGAAAGATTCACTTTTGCAGCTGAATTGATTTTTTTTATTGCTACTCCTTCATTTTATACTTCCAAGATCTAATTCAATTTTTTATATTTTCTGCTACCATATTACTAACCCTTCACAATCTTGAAGAATTTCATCAGAAATCTTATTAATTATCTCACAAAAGGGGATAACTACACTCATTCTATTTCTGGTGTTCCCACAACTGATGCTCACTTTAAGGACTCTTAACCTTGTTATTTCATACTCGTTACTTATTGCTATTTCTTTATATTCACATTTGCAGTTTGTTCATTAATCCTGTTTACAGTTACTGTTCGATAGATTTTCTAAGAATGCCCACAGAGAAAAGAATCTCAGGGGTGTATGTGGTGACTCTGATAATAAATTTTACTTTGAACTTAGAGGTATCTCACGGTGATGGCTATTTCTTTCCTTTAGTTTACGATAACAATTGAATGCTTCACATGAGGAAATCTGCAGGTGCTGGAATTTCAAGCAACAAACATAAAAGTTGCTGGTGAATAGATGCTGCCTGGCCTGCTGCGTTCACCAGCAACTTTTATGTGTGTTAATTGAATGCTTCAAGTCTTTTTTCATAATGATGGGGCTAATAGTAATTATATACTTTCATTTTCTTGGCTTTGACCTGAAGTTCGATGTCAACAATGAAGATGGATCTTATTTTACAACATTTGCTTGCCAAACTTGGGTAGAATTTGAGCCTAGTTGGGGGTTCAGGACTCGATCTGGTTGAGGAAGCTTATACATAACAAGGGCTTTTTTTATTTGGGAGGAGTGGAATTTGCTACCAGGTAATCACTAAGCCAGATATTGTACTCTTGGGAAGGATCAATATGCTTCCTGGCCAATGCAAATTGCTATCCTCTTGATTCTTTCATCAAAATAATGGTTGGTATTTCAATGACCACAGACATCTGCTATACTATTCAGGGAACATTATATAGACAGCAGAAGGTCTGTTGAGTTCAGTGGCAAATGTATATTATGTATTAAATCCGTTCTTTTCTCTACATGTAACACCTAACATGCCGAATATTTTCAGCTTCTCTCTCTATCCCAACATCTGAAGTATTTGTGTGTTGCAATCCCTCAGCAATGGCTATAAATACAGGCTTAATGAGCTTCTGAACTTAAATATTAAATGTTTAAAAAACAGTAATTCTGGGAAAAATGCTTTCATTATTAATAGTTGCATTTGTTGTGCATGTCAAGAGTCACAAATAAACTCAATTCCATCCTCATCTAAATTCCACAAATAACTTACAGAGCTTGTTGTTAGGTATCAGTCAGAAACAGAAACGCTAGCTGATCTTCCAATCTCCACTCTGGGCATTATCACACTTCCACTAAATAAAAGCTGTCTCAGAGGAGAAAAGAACAAGGACACAGTGAAAAAAGCGATATGCTGTAAATGAAGCAGCTCTTGCATAGTACATCAAGAAACACATCTGAGGCAAAAACTATTCTACCATAAAGTCACATTGGAAAAATTACCCCGGACAATAAACTCCAGCTTAATTCATTTGCATAGTTGCTGCCTGACAATCTGAGTTCCTCCAGCTTTTTGTGGCTGAAAATCCAGCTGTATCAGGGTTTGACTCTCAGTCAATTAAGCAAAGATTAAGGGAAATGTAATGCTGACTTACAAGAGAGTTTTTGAAAAATAAGTAAGTCAACCCTCTTAAGCAGGTAATTGATATGAGGAAGTCAAATGGATATATAGATTTAATGCTTTGGTATTGGCCATTACCCAGTTAATGAGAAAGGGGATGATGTGTTACAAAAAAGAAATGGTACCACATGGGTAAAGTAACTCCTTGATTAAAGCAGATAAAATACCACTTAATGTCCTCATGGGCAGTATTCACAGGTAGAACAGAGAGCATGAAGATTACACCTGTGGAGTAGCAGATGCTCATGCCCTTCTCAGGAACTAGATTTTTGATATTCCTAGCAGGGTTGTGGCTTTGAAACGTTGTACTGGCATTGTAATAGGATCACAAAGAGTGTTTATCTCCATCAACTTAAACTCAACCTTCTTGGCACCAAGATGCTTTGAGATGACAAATGTTGGGTCCTGAAGCAAGAGTTTAGAGAGCTGGGCAGAAAGCTGAGAGCAGAACTTCCAGGGTAATAACTTCTGGATTGCTACCTGTGCCACACTCCAGTGAGGGTAGAATCGGGATGATTTGGCAGATAAGTGCATGGCTGAGAAGCTGGTGCGGTGGGGGGGGGGGGGGGGAGGCTTCAGGTTCTTGGATCAGAATCAGAATCAGAATCAGTTTTTATTATTATCGGCAAGTGTCATGAAATTTGTTAACTTAGCAGCAGCAGCTCAATGCAATACATAATATAGAAGAAAAAACAAAATAATAATAATAATAAGTAAATCAATTACAGTATATGTAAATTGAATAGATTAAAAATCATGCAAAAAACGGAAATAATATGTATCACAAAAGTGAGGTAGTGTCCAAGGGTTCAATGTCTATTTAGGAATCCGATGGCAGAGGGAAAGAAGCTGTTCCTGAATCGCCGAGTATGTGCCTTCGGGTTTCTGTACCTCCTACCTTATGGTAACAGTGAGAAAAAGGCACGCCCTGGGTTCTGGAGGTCCTTAATAATGGACGCTGCCTTTCTGAGACCCCACTCTTTGAAGGTGTCCTGGGTACTTTGTAGGCTAGTATCCAAGATGGAGCCAACTAAATTTCTGCAGCTTTTTTCAGTCCTGTGCAGTAGCCGCTCCATACCAGACAGCGATGCAACCTGTCAGAATACGCTCCACATTACATCTATAGAAGTTTTTGAGTGTATTTGTTGACATACCAAATTTCTTCAAACTCCTAATGAAGTATAGTTGCTGTCTTGCCTTCTTTATAACTGCGTCAATATGTTGGGACCAGGTTAGGTCCTCAGAGATCTTGACACCCAGGAACTTGAAAATGCTCACTCTCTCCACTTCTGATCCCTCTATGAAGATTGGCATGTGTTCCTTCGTCTTACCCTTCATGAAGTCCACAATCAGCTCTTTCATCTTACTGACGTTGAGTGCCAGGTTGTTGCTGCGGCAACAATTTGTTGAATGCCTATGAAATGGCTTTTTAGAATAGTTTGTCATTGAGCCTACTAGTGGATCAGCTATACTAGATTGGGTGTTATGCAATGAACTGGAGGTGTTTAGGATGCTTAAGATAAAGGAACCCTTAGGAAACAGCGAGCACAAGATGATTGAGTTCAACTTGGAATTTGATATGGAGAAAGTAATGTCTGACCTAGCAGCATTTCAGTGGAGTAAAGGAAATTACAGTGGTATGAGATAGGAGTTGGCCAAAGTAAATTGGAAGGAGATGCTAGCAGGGATGACAGTAGAGCAGCAATGGCTTGAGTTACTGGGAAAAATGAGGAAGGTGTAGGATAAATGTATTCCAAAAACAAAAATACAAGGAGAATGGCAAGTGAACTAAATGACTATCTTGCATCAGGCTTCACTGTGGAAGATACTAGCAGTATGCCAGGTGTTGAAGGGCGTGAGGAAAGAGAAGTAGGTGCAGTTACGATTACAATTTCAAAAAGCTGAAAGACCTAAAGATACGCAAGTCACCCAGACCAGGTGAACTGCATCCTAGAGTTCCAAAAGAGGTTGCAGTAGAGATTGTGGAGGCATTAGTAATGATCTTTCAAGAGTCAGTGGGCTCTGGCATGGTTCTGGAGGACTGGCAACTTCCAAATGTCACTCCACTCTTTAAGAAAGTAAATTATAGACCAGTTAGCCTGACCTCAGTGGTTGGGAAGATGTTGGAGTCAATTGTTAAGGATAACATTATGAAGTACTTGGTGACACAGGACAAGATAGGACAAAGTCATCATCGTTTCCTTAACGGAAGATCTTGTCTGACAAAACCATTGGAATTCTTTGAGGAGATTACAAGTAGCATAGATAAAGGGGATGCAGTGGATGTTCCATATTTTTCTTTCAGAAAGCCTTCGACACGGTGCCACACATGAGGCTGCTTACCAAGTTGAGAGCCCATGGTGTTACAGGAAAGTAACATGCATGGTTAGAGCATTGGTTGATTAGTAGGAGGCAGCGAGTGGGAATTAAAACGATCCTTTTCTGGTTGGCTGCCAGTGACTAGTGATGTTCAGTAGGTCCGGTGTTGGGGACACTTCTTTTTAAGCTGTATATCAATTATCTAGGTGATGAAATCGATGACTTTGTTGCCATGTTTGCAGATGATACAAACATTGGTTGAGGGACAGGTAGTGTTGTGGAAACAGGAAAGTTACAGAAGGACTGAGAGAGATTAGGAGAATCGACAAGAAAGTGACAAATGGAACACAATATTGTAAACACTTGGTAGAAGAAATAAATGTGCAGCAGACTATTTTCTAAATGGGGAGAAAATCCAAAAATCTGAGATGCAAAGGTTCCTGGGAGTCCTTTCGCAGGACATCCTGAAGGTTAACTTGCAGGTTGAGCCAATGGTGAGGAAGGCAAATGCAATATTAGCATTTATTCCAAGAGATCTTGAATATGAGAGCAGGGATATGATGCTGAGGCTTTATAAGGCACTGCTGAGGCCTCACCTTGAGTATTGTGAACAGTTTTGGGCTCCTTATCTAAGAAAAGATGTGCTGGCATTGGAGAGGTTTCAGAGGAGGTTCACAAGGATGATTCCGGGAATGAAAGGGTTATCATATGAGGAACGTTTGATGATTTTGGGCCCATATTTGCTGGAATGTAGAAGGATGAGAGGGGATCTTAAGACAGCTTTTGAATGTTAAAAGGCATAGACAGAGTAGATGTGGAAAGGATGTTACCCATGGTGGGGGAGTCTAGGACAAGAGAGCACAGCCTCAGGATAGAGGGCCATCCATTTAAAACAGAAATGCGGAGAAATTGCCGTGGAGGCCAGGTCGTTGGGTGTACTCATGGGGGAGATTGGTAGGTTCTTGATTGGCCACTGCATCAAAGGTTACAGGGAGAAGGCCGGGGAGGGGAGCTAAGGAGGGGGAAAAAAGAGATCAGCCATTGTTGAATGACGGAGCAGACTTGATGGGCCAAATGGCCCACTTCTGCTCTATGTCTTGTGCTCTTATGGTAACAAAAAGGAACCGGCTACAGTCTAGCAATCTCATCCAGAACATGATCAAGGGTAGCAGAGTAGCTTGCCACTGCCTGAGATGTGTGGAAGCTTTATTTCCCCATCAATGTGGCTATTCAAGTGACAGATCTCAGGTAGAGATCTAAAACTACTTGGGAGAGCATATCCTTAGACTTAGCATAAAGCTGGCTGTTAAATGATTAATTGTCGGGCCCAGAAAGGTGAACTTGTTGCAACAAGCAAGATGCTGGAGAAATTTCAACAGGTCAGGCAGCACCTGTGGAGGGAAATGGACAGTTGATATTTCAAGGTCAAGACCCTTCATCTGCACTCCATTTAACAAACTGAATTGAAGCTCCCCCTTACTACATTCCACCTCTGTAGCCTCTTAACAGGATAACATCTAATGCTACATTATTAAATCTGTGGTCTAGATCAGGGGTTCCCAACCTGGGGTTCACAGATCCCTTAGTTAATGGCAGTTCATGGCTTAAAAAAGGTTGGGATCTCCTGGTCTAGATGAAGGGTCTTGACCTGAAACATGGACTGCCCACTTCCCTCAACTACCTGACCTTCTGGGCTCCTTCAGCATGTTGTTTGTTCCTCTAGATTCCAGCATCTGCAATCTGTTATGTCTCCAAGGTGAGCTTATTCTTGAGTGAAATGACATTGACTGATGTTAACTCCACAGACCAGATCTAAATAGGCAATAAGAGTCAAGAAGGATATCAAAATATCTTAGTGGATATTTGCATCTCTGAGAAGGGTGTAGTTATTGACACAACATAGTTATAATGGAGAAACAGAGACACAAGTTGCTGGAGCAACTGAACGGCATCTATAGAGACAAATGGACAGTTGATGTTTTGGGTCAAGCCCTTTCATTAGACTGAAAGAAAGAGGGAAGTTGGCAAGTATAAAAAGGTGGAGGGAAGAGATGGAGCAAGAGCTGGCAGGTGATAGGTGGATTCAGCCTCAGGTGAATCCAGACAAGGGAGCCGAAAAGCAGATGAGGGAGAGAGGAAAGTGAAAATGATATCTGAAGCTGGGAAGTGATATGTGGAAGAGACAGGGAATTGAAGATAATGAAATCCGATGGGAGAGGCAGCTGGAGCATGGATTAAGGCAAAGGAGGTAGGGAGGGGGATATAATGGAGTAACGATACTCTCATTTAGCAAAAACTGTTAAGTAGAAAGATATTTGTGAATTCCCCGATTATACACACATGGTTGCAAGGAGTCAGTTGTAGCACAGCTTGCTGAATAACATACACAGCTCTAGTTAATCCAACAACTGCATCCAAAGCAGGGGTATCACAAATGCTGCTGCCTGGGATTGTGCTTGAGGACAGCAATGTTGCAGTTGTGACTAGCAGCTGGAGCATGGGGATTGACAGAGGGCAGTGTGTGGGGAAGACCAGGGTAGGAGAAAAGTGATATGCTGAGGGGATGCGATAAAGGGAGCCAAGATTTCACATTAAAGAAATTCATACACACACAGCTCCCACTCTGAACTGGAGCAGAAGATATCCTCAACACAAAAGAGTGATGACTAAGAAGAAAATATAACAAAAGGCAAAACTCATTTTGGAAGTGCAATACGTCATATTCCATCTGAGTAGCCTCCAACCTAATGGCATAAACTTTAAGTGCTCAAACTTACGGTAACTATTCCCCCTCCCACTTCTTGCTTACTCCACTTCTGATTACCTTCTCACTCCTCCTTCTCCTCACCCGCCCATCACCTCCCTTTGGTTCCCCTCCTCCTTCCCTTTCTTCCATGGTCCACTGTCCTCTCCCATTTTTCTTCTTCAGCTCCTTACCTGTCCCACTTAACCCTTCCCTGCTTCTTACTTTCTCCCCCCTCCCACCAACCCACCTTCCCATTCACCTGGTCTCACCTATCACCTGACACCTTGTACTCCTTACCCTCCTCCCAACTTCTTATTCTGGCTTCTTCCCCTTCCAAGTGCTCTTGAAGAATCTTGACCTGAAATGTCAACAGTTTATTCCCCTCTATAGGTGCTGGCTGACTTGCTGAATTCCTCCAGGATTTTGTGTGTGTTGTAGAAAAAGAATTTGCCATGTTGATAAATTGGCTCCTCAGTAAGGTCCAGAATAGAATTCATATACTCCATGCTAAAAGAAATTTAACCCAAAGGAAGACTTCATAACCCTCAAACCTGTCCTTAGTGACTCTTTGAGAAAAGGTATTAAACACCTCCCTACTTCCCAAATTCAGTTACCAACTGCCTTCCACAGCAGGAGACTAAAGAAATCCTCTTCATTTACATGCATAAACACAATTCCAAACCTGGCAGAGTTTGAAATAATCCAAGATGAATTAGCTTGTTGAATTAAGATCCAAGCATGCATACCACCTGCAGATAAGCTAGCAGCTTTCTATGGTTCTTTTAACACAAACCAAATCTGCAACCTTAGCTGCAGAGGACAAGAATAGAAGTTGCTTGCAACACCTTCACCTTTAAGTTCCCCTACAATCAATGCATCATTCTAACTGTGCATACTATACGACATTCTTTCATGATTGCTGGTTAAAATCCCATAATTTGATCTCATTGTGTAAACTCAGTGGTTCAGCAAAGCTGCTCAACAAAAACAAAATTCAAACTTTTTCCTGGCACAGGTGGTGTAGCAGTTAGAGCAGCACTATTTCAGCGACATTAACTTGGTTTGTTTCCTGCCACTATCTGTAAGGAGTTTAAATGTTGTCCCCATGACTGCATGGGTTTCTACCAAATGCTCCAGATTTGTCCCATATTCCAAAGGTGTATAGGTTAGAGGTTGGCTGGTCACGTGGGTGGAATTGGCCCAGGTGGGCTCGTTGGGCTGGAAGGGCCTGAAACTGTGCTGTATCTCTAAAAAATACATTTAAAAATTGAGAATTTACATTAAATATTGTTACTAACAATATCTATGTCCCATAAATAAAAACAATTTTCCATAGATGCTGCCTGACCTGCTGAGTTCCTCCAGCATTGTGTGTGTGTTGCTAAAAACAATGCCGTTTGTTTCTGAATGGAAAGGGAGTTAAACATTCGTTACAGATCAACATTGCTTCTCTTCTGTTCTAGTTCCCCATGTTGTGAATGGTATTTGTCATTTCAATGATATTCTGTTCTTTTCGAATGTGGATCCCTATTCAGTGGTAGAAACTCCTGTAAAGGGAAGATACAGGAATGGCTCTGTAGTAGGAAATTAAAGGACTCTATAGGGCTGGTTGGAACCAGCTCTTCACAGAGTACTTTACCAGCTCTTAAACAACAAATAGATTTGGTTGATGGAAATTACACTACACAGTGCAGATAAGCTTTGGGGAAGGTGCATATAATTTGTACATTATGTCAGATGCATTATTACAACTACCTCAGACTAATCTTCAGGGGTGAAGAACACAATTCCTTGCATATGAATTTTGATATATAAGGATTAAAAAGGTTAATCACATTTTCGATTTCACAAGGATGATGGACTGCCTAGGCCAATGAAGTAGAAAGGAGTTTATATCTATGGAAATAAAACCATTTCTATTTAACAATGATGGATAACCATGTGAAGAAAATGGGAAGTCTTTAGTAAAAGTTGGGAATCTGTCATGAAGGAGAATCGACTTAGAACTTTTACAATGGGAGGGCAAAACCAATCAAGAACATTTGCCTTTAGGTGGGTCCTTGGAATCTGATATGCCTGACCAGACAGTGTTCAACATCTGGATGGAAAATTAGAAAGACAGTTAAAGCAGAACGAAGTGGAAGGCTAGGGTATAGCAAGCCAGTAGGATTCAGCTTCCACTACACAGGCAACACAGTTGTCATGGAGTAATACAGCAATATATATACAGGCTCTTTGGCCCAACTCATCAACACCAGCCATTGTCGTTCCACTTGCACATTCTTGGCCTGAGCCCTATAAACCCCTCCTAGCCGTGTACTTATCAAAACATCTTTTGAATGCTGTTAATGTACTGTACCTGTCTCAATCCACTCTCTTTGGCAGCTCATTCTAGATTCACATTCGTAATAGGCAGGTGATCAAAATGGCATGCAGTAGTGTAACCATAGTTTAACTGGTGCTTTATTCAGTTCGACCAATGATGTACCTACTTCTATATTCTGTGCCTCTGTAATGAAAGTAAAGAATCCAGTATGCCTTCTTAACTACCTCATCTTCCCGTTCCGGTAGCTTTTGGCACCCTCACTTAAACAATCATTGAAAACCAAGCTGTCATCAATAGCTTCTATCCTACTGTTAAAGTCCATTGAATATTTCCCAAGTACAATCAGATGGACTCTTGACCTCAATCTACCTCGCTACGAGCTTGCGCCTTATTGTCCACCTGGAATCTACCTTCTCTGTAACTGTAAATCTATTCTGTTATTGTTTTACTCTGTACTACCTCAGTGCACTGTTGTAATGAATTGATCTGTATGAACAGCATGCAAAACAGATTTTTCGCTGTACCTTTGTACATGCGACAATACAATAATAAACCAATTAAAACCCTCTGCACTTCTATGAATCCTATTTTTTATTAAGTATTTCCTTTGCCATCTCCAAATGCATTTCCTTACACTTTGCTAAGACCTAATTCCAATTGCCACTTCAGGAGTCATGTATCTATTTTCTGTCTGCATTGTATTTTGGGTTGTATGTTTATTGTGGGTTTCAGTAATTTGTCACGAGTTGGGACGTTGTACAAGCAAATGAGTATAGTTACATATTCATGCTTTGTCTGAGCTAGATTAGTTTAGTTAGAGGCAACCAGAGACAGGGATGATGTATTTTTTTGTTGACCACTTAATTACGCTAATTTGAACACTTATTACTCTTATTTCGCACTATCGCTAATTTAGTTTTGTTAGTTTTTTTTATTGCTATAAGATCATACATCTTTGCAGATTTCTGAATAAAGAATCGAACATACTTTTTTTGATTTGGAACTCAGTTATCTGGAAGCATATCCTATACTCATACTATAGTGTCAATCCCTATACTCAGTCTCTCAGCCGTTTTGGCTTGTTTTCAAGTAACTGCTACACTGCCCATTTGAATTGCTCATTGCTATCTTTCAGCAATTTAATCTACAGCTTTCTTTCACTCTATTAACTGTGGGAGCAATTTTATGTTGTCTATAACCTTCTTAATCATACTTTTTACAACTATATGTAAATTATTGATCGAGGTATAAAAGAAGCAAGTGGCCCAGCAATTAACCTATAGAATCATACTACAACTAAAACAGTTCCACTCACTAAATCATCCGTTGACCACTCAGCCAATCTTGGATCAATTTGGGTGGCATCATGGATCTTCAATCAGCCTGCTGCCTCACGGCTCCAGGAACCTAGCTGCATTCCAACCTCGGATGTTGTCAGTGACGTTTCCATGTCCTCTCCACATCCATAAGACCAAACGTGGGTTTCCTCCTACATGTGCTGGTTGATTAATTGGTTACTATAAATTAACCCTTAATCTGGGCTCATGGAACAAGATGAGATGGGAAATAGATGTGAGGGAATATGCTTCAGGGGTTTAGGGTAAGGAATGGGATGCCCCGGAGCCCACAGTACCAGATGAGCTGAATGACCTGTTGTGAATATTTTAAATATAAGAACATGGGCTTCATTCCGTCATTCCCATGGGCTTTTATTTTTCTGATCAGACCCCTATGTGGGATTTGTCAGAAGTGTTTTTACAAAATCCACAATGATCCTATAAAATATATTTTCTCCATTGATCCTTACAAAAAATTAATTAAGTTCATCGACTACATCCTTTTCTTAACAACTTCAGTAGTAAGACAGAAAATGCTGCTGTGGAATTCTCTGACCCACCTGTATTTTTGTCTTTTTTTAACCATAACTAAAACGCATAACATATTATACTAATGATATAATAAAACTTCTATTAGTTGTAATCATTTTAAACAAATGAGCTGTAGATACACATGCAGCTCAAATATTAATATTAAATAAATTGGAGATGCTACTGATGACAAAGGTGTTAAACAAAGTGACTGTATGCTGCTGCTCTGCTTTTTGAATGATACCACAAATACAAATGTACCACATTTGTATACAGGAAGGTCATTAAAAACACATGGCCATGAACTCTAATTTATTACAAGAAAACATAATTCCTGGGTTATGGCCTTAACTCAGCTCGCTTACACTAGCTTTCAGAATTATAACATCATCCACTGGTCGGTCTTCACGATTTGTCTCCACGAATTCAATACGTTTAGCTACTGACAATCCACGGCAGATGCGACCAAAGATTGTGTGTTTGCCATCCAGCAGTGGTGTAGGTCCCAAGGTTAAAAAGAACTGGCTGCCATTTGTATCTGGACCTGCATTTGCCATGGCGAGGATCCCTGCACCTTTGAAAAAGGGAGGCATGGTAAAATTAGTTATAGAGTCACAGAGTAATACAGCACCAAAACAGACCCTTTGGCCCAGAGGCCCATTCCAACCACAGCATCGGCTATGCTCAATCCATTTGCCTGTTTTTGGCCCATAACCCTTCAAGCCCTTCCACTCCATGTACCTGTCCATATGCAATTGTACCTGCCTCAATCATTTCCTCTGGCAGCTCACTCCAGGTACTCACTACCGTCTGTGTAAAGATGATGATTGATGTTATTGCACACAAGGTTGAGATTTAATCGATGCGTATGCAAGATAATACCTATTAACTGAAAGTACTTGACTTTCATTACTTGTTAATCTTTAGCCTTTGCAAGTAACAGCTACTCCACTTGAAAGTTAAATTAATTTAGCACAGTTCTCTCAGAAATAAAAATAGACCAAGCTTAATCATTGCACATAAAATTCACAATGATCACAACAAATACCATTCACTCATTATCTTAACTATATTACTTATTAAACTTAGGTCCAACATGAAATGTAGAAACTGCAGCCGCAAGTCACCTAACCAGAAGGCATTAATATTTAGCATTTTAAAAACATAGCATTATAAACTGCAGATTTTAATTTTTTTAACCTGCAGGAAAACATCACCAATTTGTGGTTTTCACACAGATATTTTGTTCCTGAGATTAAACTATGGGCAAATTCCAACAATGTGTTTGCTGTCAAATATACTAAACATTGTTCTAGTTGGTAACAATGATAATTTTTTTCTTTCTTTTCACCACAAGCTCAAATAATATATCCAAATGCTTCTTAAACTGACTTTATTTCAATTACTTTTTCACAATTCATAATATTCATTCATCCACTGAATGATATGGCAACTGTCATTGGACAACTGCATAGTTATACCAATCGGGGTCAGAGACATAACGCACTGCAGCACACAAACAGGCCAAATGGACCATCTAGTGTGTGCCAAACTGTTATTCTGCCGAGTTCCATCGACCTGTGCCTGGACCATAGCCATCCATAAGCCTTCCATCATGTACTTACCAATATTTCTCTTATATATTGCAATTGAACCCACATTCACCACTTCCACTGGCAGCTTGATCCTCCTGCACCACCCTCTGAGTAAAGACATTCCCCCTCAGCTTCCCATTTAATAAATCACTTTTCACCCTTAACCCATGACCTCTAGTTCTAGTCTCACCCAACCTGAGTAGAAAAAGCCTGCTTGCACTTTCCCTATCTATACCCCTCATGACTTAACCTCACAACAATTTGTAGACATAAAGTCATAATACATTAGTTATTATGACATAGATATAATCCTGGGATAATTATATACACACACAATTAACCATTAATAATTGGTACATGGAGCATAGTAGAGGTTAAATAATTATAAATTACTAAACAACGAAATTATTGCAAGTAAGATGCATACGTATTCTCCCATCTAAATATTCATTCCACATTTTTTCAGCTTTTACAAAGAACGTTAAATTCAAAGATAGATTTTGGAGAAAATGTAATACAAGTAAACAAATTTCTAAGCATCCATGATATTTAAGATGACAGAGAGAAATCCTAAAACCACCATCAATATTTTTCCATCTGAAGCTTACAGCCAACAATTCACAAATATGTAATATACAGAAATGTTATTTTTTTCCAACAAAACTGGCACTGTTGGGTTAAATCTTAGCTGATCAGGCAAAATCTATGAAGAGAGGAACAGAACCAACGTTGTCAATGACTTTGCGTATGAATGTCAAATTTACACTGAATACTTCTTCAACAGTTAGACAAAAACATAGCAATTTTCTCCTAAGCCCTCAAGATTTGATAAGCAAAGGTTACCTTTGAAAGTTCAGAATAGACACAGAATTTACCTGTGAATTTTAGATCTTTATGCAACTCATCCTCAAAGTGCTTTCCATATATAGATGACCCTCCTCTACCTGGGTACACAAGCAATGAGTTTGTATTAAGTTATGATAGATGCAATTCTGTTCCTTAAAATGCTGCCACATAAAATCAAAAACAAATAATAATATAACTTTCACATCTTAAATTGTATATATCGGGTAAATGAAGGGGAAACATTTGCAGAAGGATGGAGAAAGAGTAAGCAGTGGGACTGGATGGCTACTTGAAAGAGCACAGAGGCAAAAATGCAGTAATTGGCCCTTCACTGTTTTGATTCATTCCATGATCCTGTCATAGGAGCACTTAATAATATGCTTTCGATGAGTTTGCAATATCAAAATAGAAAAAAGTATATGGAACTAATAGAAATATATTTCTCAGATGAATGCATTAATAGAACTTAGAACTGGAAAAGTTTATAAACAGTGCTTAAAATTTACAGATATTTCAAGAACTCAAAATGTTTTACTGATGGCTTTAAGTGCAGTGCAAAATTGTGTAACAGCCCCCTTCAATAGGTTGCAGTTGAAACCTGCACAATGTATTACATTACAAGCATCACTTGTTCCATAAACTCACATTGATTTGTATGCCAATCATACTCATTATTTATCAGCTATTCATGTTTGAAACACAAAATGTGGCTAGTCCACTACCAGCAGCATTAATTAAGGATTTGTCCACTTAACAAGCTTGAACAAATATTTGTTCGAGGTTGCTTTGGCAAGTGAGGTGAAAATAAATCCAAAGGGTTTCTACAGTTATACTAATAGCAAAAGGATAGTGAGGGATAAAATTGCTCCCTTAGAGAAACAGAGTGGACAGCTATGCGTGGAGTGATGAGATGGGGGAGATCTTGAACACTTTCTTTTCTTCGGTATTCACTAAGAAGAAGGATATTGAATTGTGTAAGGTAAGGGAAACAAGTAGGGAAATTATGGAAACTATAGTGATTAAAGAAGAGGAAGTAGTATTGGTGCTTTTAAGGAATATAAAAGTGGATAAGTCTCCGGGTCCTGACAGGATGTTCCCTAGGACCTTGACGGAAGTTAGTGTAGAAATAGCAGGGGCTCTGACAGAAATATTCCAAATGTCATTAGAAACGGGGATGGTGCTGGAGGATTGGCGTATTGCTCATGTGGTTCCATTGTTTAAAAAGGGTTCTAAGAGTAAACCTAAAAATTATCGGCCTGTAAGTTTGACGTCAGTGGTGGGTAAATTAATGGAAAGCATTCTTAGGGATGGTATATATAATTGTCTGGATAGACAGGGTCTGACTAGGAACAGTCAACATGGATTTGTGCGTGGAAGATCATGTTTGACAAATCTTACTGAATTTTTTGAAGCAGTTACTAGAAAAGTTGACAAGGGTAAAGCGGTAGATGCTGTCTATATAGACATCAGTAAGGCCTTTGACAAGGTTCCACACCGCAGGTTAGTTAGGAAGGTTCAATCGTTAGGTATTAATATTGAAATAGTAAAATGGATTCAACAGTGGCTGGCTGGGAGACGCCAGAGCGTAGTGGTGGATAACTGTTTGTCAGGTTGGAGGCCGGTGACTAGTGGTGTGCCTCAGGGATCTGTACTGGGTCCAATGTTGTTTGTCATATACATTAATCATCTGGATGATGGGATGGTAAATTGGATTAGTAAGTATGCAGATGATACTAAGATAGGTGGCGTTGTGGATAATGTAGTAGGCTTTCAAAGCTTGCAGAGAGATTTAGGCCAGTTAGAAGAGTGGGCTGAAAGATGGCAAATGGAGTTTAATGCTGATAAGTGTGAGGTGCTACATTTTGGTAGGACTAATCAAAATAGGACATACATGGTAAATGCATTGAAGAATGCAGTAGAACAGAGGGATCTAGGAATATTGGTGCATAGTTCCCTGAAGGTGAAATCTCATGTGGATAGGGTGGTGAAGAAAGCTTTCGGTATGCTGGCCTTTATAAATCAGAGCATTGAGTATAGGAGTTGGGATGTAATGTTGAAATTGCACAAGGCATTGGTAAGGCCAAATTTGGAGTATTGTGTACTGTTCTGGTCACCGAATTATAGGAAAGATGTCAACAAAATAGAGAGAGTACAAAGATTTACAAGAATGTTACCTGGGTTTCAGCACCTAAGTTACAGAGAAAGGTTGAACAAGTTGAGTCTTTATTCTTTGGAGTGTAGGAGGTTGAGTGGGGATTTGACAGAGGTATTTAAAATTATGAGGAGGATAGATAGAGTTGACGTGGATAGGCTTTTTCCATTGAGAATGGGGGAGATTCAAACAAGAGGACATGAGTTGAGAGCTGGGGGGCAAAAGTTTAGAGGTAACATGAGGGGGAGCTTCTTTACTCAGAGAGTGGTAGCTGTGTGGAACGAGCTTCTAGTAGAAGTGGTAGAGGCAGGATCGATATTGTCATTTAAAGTAAAATTGGATAGCTATATGGGCAGGAAAGGAATGGAGGGTTATGGACTGAGTGCAGGTCGGTGAGACTAGGTGAGAGTAAGCATTCGGCACAGACTAGAAGGGCCGAGATGGCCTGTTTCTGTGCTGTAATTGTTATACGGTTATATTTCTCCCTCATGTGTATTTGATATGAGGCCAGGAGATATCATAGCAAGTTAGCTCACAACTAACGTTGAAGTAATTAAACACAAAATAAAACACATCCCTGGAGCTTGTAAAGTATATTAGCTCATTTGTTCAATAATATACGCACAGTGAATTTCAAATTCTTTTGTTTTGATTTAATGTGGCACAATCTAAACTGTTACCATAAGTTTTAAATGTCATTTTAGTAGGAAAATCTTTTAACATCGAGTACTACATGCAGCAATGCTGTAGTGCACTAAAGTGGTGCAAACCAACCTACAGTTTTATTCCTATTAAAATGACAAATTTAATGTATTCATTTTGATTAATTATAATGTTTATTTATATAACTCCTTTCATACATTAAGATACAGGCTCCAAGTGCTTTACATAGACTGTAAAGATAAATCAATATAACAAAAATATGAAACAAAA
Source organism: Mobula birostris (assembly GCF_030028105.1). Classification (NCBI taxonomy): domain Eukaryota; kingdom Metazoa; phylum Chordata; class Chondrichthyes; order Myliobatiformes; family Myliobatidae; genus Mobula; species Mobula birostris. The sequence continues at coordinate 72,072,117 of NC_092383.1, forward strand.
TTAAAAATCTTAAGTAAAGGCAAACATTATATAGAATAAATGTAATCGAATATACCAAATTGCATAAATGTAATCAACATCAACAGGCATTAAGTAATCCTATAAGTAGGCCAAATTAAATAGTAGGTTTTTAAAAATGTTTTCAAATGTTCCACAGTACTAGCTTGTATTATCTCTGTCAGTCGAGTATTCCAGATTTTTGGTGCATTAGAGCAAAAGGCTGCATCATCAGTTTTTATATGCTTGGCTCCAGGAACACTAAGCAAGCAAGTATTCATAGACCTAAGATTATGATTAGGGATGTAAGAGGATAGGCACTCCAAAACATACAGAGGAGATATATTATTCAGAGCCTTATAAAAAATTAAGAATATTATAAAATTGATCCTAAAGGACTCAGACAGCTAGTATAATGATGCCAAAACCAATGAAATGTGCTTAGATTTTCTTCTTTTTTTTTTTAGCTAAGATACTTTTTGCTGCATATTGAAAAAGCTGCAGCTGATTTATATCTTTCTTAGGCAGTCTAATTGAATAAAAAAATCTTTGCTTTATTTATTGCTTAACAGCAATAAATTTGACTAATTTAGCCTTTCAGCAAGGGCTGTGAATGCAAGTTTTTGGATTCAAAAAATACCATGATAAAATGGCTCAAGTTATACTTACAGCTTGTCGGCTAACTAGGGAACGGAGAGAAAGAAGCAACACACACAAAATGCTGGAGGAACTCAGCATGCCAGGCAGCATCTACGGAAAAGAATTTCCTCCAGCATTTTGTGTGTGTTGCTCGGATTTCCAGCATCTGCAGATTTTCTCATTTGTGAATGGGGAGAAAGGAGATGCTTCTTGAACCACTTTCAGGGAACAGAATATTATGCGTTTACTGAACTGCAATACTAGAGACTAAACTGGCTGCATTTGTTTTTCCTGAAGCAAAGAAGGCTGAGGGAGGTTTATAAAATTGTAAATGTCATAGGTAGGGTAGATAGCCATGAATTTTTTCTCATTGTAGGGGTATCAAAAACAAGTGGGCAGCGATTTAAGCTGAGATGAAGGAGAAAGGAGTTTTAAAAGAAATTTGAAGGGATTTTTTTTTTTTTAAATGCAGATATCTGGAACTTGCTGCCAGAGATGGTGACGTAGACTCAAGATTCAGGAATGTTTAGTCATTTTTTCAGTGCTCAAGTGTAAGGAGAACAAAATGATCTTTACTCTGGATCTGATGCAGCATAAAAAAAAACACAATAAACACAAATATAACAGTAATCCAGAAAACACAATGTATAAGTAACTGTTGAGTGTGGCTGTATTAGCTTATAAATATAGACTGGTTATGTACATAGAGTGACGCTGGGTGCAGGAGTATCTTAACATAAGGTGACTGACAGGAAATGATAAAGTGAGAAAGTGACTCTTAGCAAGAGGAATTTTTCTATGAAAACACAGGACAGTGACTGTATCAGTGAAGGTATGAGGTGTGGTGTGCTTAAAGTGGCAGTGCTTGGGGGTGGAAGAAGGGTGCTAAGGAGCTATATCTATCAATACATTTAAGAGATGGTCAGACATTTAAATTTAAATAGGCAATGTGTGTAAGTATACAGACATATATAGGCAAAAGGAGTTAGTGCAGATGGTCACAAAGGCTGATAAGGACTAGGCGAGCCAAAGAGCCCTTTCCTGAACTATATAGTTTGATCACTCGCCTGCAGCAATTAAAATAATTACTCAAAATAGCAAGTTCCAGCAAAATCTTTATGGGCAACAAAATGCATCATTGTAAAATATAACCACAAGAGTTGCTAGCATGAAAATGAATCAGAATCATTTTCAGAATGAGGTTTATTGTACCCGGCATGTGCCATGAAATTTGTTTCACGACAAGCTTCTGAATTATATTCTGAAGCTTTAGAATTATATAAAATGCTCATTTCTGTTATTTCACAGCAGCTCATGAATTATATTCTGAATGACTCTCGCTCTGCTGATGATGAAATTTCTGCACTCTTACCTGTTCCCGTTGGGTCTCCTCCTTGGATCACAAAGCCACTTATCACTCTGTGGAACTTGGTACCATTGTAATAACCCCTTCGAGCCAACTCAGCAAAGTTTCTGCAGGTTTTTGGTGCGTGCTTCCAATACAGCTCTAGTGAAATGTTTCCCATGCTGTTTCAAAATTGAAAAGTATAACAAGTTAGAAATAAGAGATAAAATGACAGACAGTGCCTGGAGATACTTGACAGGTTAGACAACATTCTGTGCAAGGAGAATTGAGTAAATGTTTCAAGCCATTGCCTGATCTGATGAAGAGTCATCAACCTGAAATGTTAACTTGATTTCTCTCTCCTCAGAATGTTGAGTAGTTCCCTCACTTTATTTTTATTTCAAATATCCAACACCTCCTGTTTTTTCTTATTCTGAAGTTAAATTAGTCCTAAACAATTTTAAGCAGAAACAATGGTTTTGCATAAATATCAAAAAGTAGAACAGATTATGTAAAATCACAGCCAATTCATTTGTAATAAGAAATTCACAAACTTAATGGTAAGTATGTCTTAAACAAATAATTTAATTCACAGAATTAAAGATCTCTGTTTGAGCTAAAACGTATGGGTCAAACAGCATCTGAGTATCACTGGCGAGATCTACAGTATCACTTGTATGGTGTTGGCCCTTCTCATTATCACAAAATGGCTGTATTGATTCTCATCAGTAAATTTACATTGAATCAACAGCAGAAAGCTCTCTCAATATGGTCTCTGACCTGGATGAACTCCAAACTCAGGAGTGTTTAAGAGACAGATAGATACATGGATATTTCAAGAGGGGATAAATGTGGTTAAGATGCAGGGAAGCGGGATTAATAGGACCAGTTTAATTAGTTTAACACAACATTGTGGGCCAAAGGGCCTGTGCTGTGCTATTCCATGTTCTGTTCTATAAGTTCTGTGTGCATAGGTGGCCAAGGGATGCTTTGAGAGCTACCATTAGTCTCCCCGTGTTGTAAGGAAATATGAAAAAGAATGGTAAACAAATTTCAGTACTGACACTGGAATCTGAAACAAAATTAAAAATGCTGAGAGAGCTCAGCCAGTCATCAACCAGCATCTGTGGAAAAGAAACGGGTTAACATTTCAAATCAACCACGCTCCCTCAGAACCTCAGCTGCAGGAATTTTGTCAGGTTATTAAACTAGTCCTAAATTCAGCTGACTGGCTAAGTTCTTCCAGCGTCTCTGGTTTTGTAGATAGAAGAGTGGTAATGGGATCAAGAAAGAAACAAACTAGCGACACAAGCTACTGCAGGTGCTGGAATCTAGAGTAACAACCTGCTGGTGGAACTCAGATGGTCGAGCATCTGTGGAGGAAAGCAACTGCTGATCTTGTTGGTTGAAACCCTGGCATCAGGGCTGGATTCATCAGAAACAAAAGAAAGCACAAACAAGAATAGCAAAATCGTTCCCGTTACTAAACGAAATATCTAAAACAAAATTGGTACCGGAATAAGACTGTCCAGTTCTAAGGCAGAAACTTTAAAAACTATTTTTCAGTCAACTAAAATTGTGGCTCATCTACAATCACATTACAGTGTGAAGCCGCGCGGGGCTACTGGGGGAAGAGGAAGCGAGCACACGCTGCTCCTTTCCTCGGTTATAACTAAGGATTGCCAGAACAATTGCGAGTTCCGAGCCAAGCGAACTGCTCAAACCACCCGTACCCCCACCTACGTCGTTTCCAGTGTGACATTTGGGGGTTGCCATGAGTCCGGAGAGATCCCCGACATGCTGACTTTGACTCCGCCGCTCAGTACTTAATACAAAGAGCACCCTCCTTTCAGTGTCACCACAAATACGCCTCGGCCAGCCGGTATACCCGTACCAGAGGTCTGAACAGACAGGGTAGACACAAACTTTCAAACTCCCCCAGGATCTTAGTGATTCCAAATGTCCTCCCTTTACAACAGGACATGCTATTGAAATAATGTCTGGAAATATCTATTTATTCTCTAAACAATATGTAGGGACGTTTAATTGATAGGAGACGAGAAATCGTTATCTTTTCCAGACAAGAAAATGTGCCAACGCACAAGCATTTCTTAAATACAGTCCTGTCTTTAAGGTGAATAGTTTAACAGTATTATTTATCTTCTTCAGTCCATTGCATCAAGAAGAAGAAAAAACGTTGATTTTAATTTGTTTAATATATTAAATGCTTAATATGAGTGTGCTTGAGAGAGAAAACTCAAATATTTTATAGCTAATCAGATTACCTCAATACAGCTGAGGTGACGATATCAACCTGATTTTCCCTCCAAGGATTTGTCTCAACGGCTGTTTATTTCTAGGAAGTGTTTTATTTATTATTTTGTATTTCCAGCATATGCGCTTTTTTGCTTCTAAGTAAAACTCGGTCTTCAGAAGAAAAAAAATACCTAACCCAGAATTTGTTAATTTTAAGAAGTCCCTCATGCAGATTACCGGGATTCTGGAACAAACGCTAGTTCCCTGCAGGAGGAAAAGTCAGTTGGCCAGGTCAACATGTCCGTGGTCAACGTGGTGACTATTTGGAGTTTGCAATAAACACCTTATTGCAAATTTCCCCAGGTTTTGCTGATTGGTTAGAGACTTTTAAGAAGGGGTAGAGGCAGAGAAGTTGCTTCCTTTTGTGGGGATGACCAAATTTGGGAATGTAGCTGTAGAACAGCCTCTAATAAAAACAAAAGTAGATTCAGGATAAAATTTCGTATGCTATGCTGCTTAGAGTATATCTGCTTATACTGTGACTGGATTAATTGCATTAATTATAATCAGGTAAACACATTAAGAAGTTTCTATTAGTAAGGTTGAATGAAATGGATTGTAAGAGGCCCATATGTAGTCTAAGCATATGTATAGGACAAAAGGCCAGTTTCCATTATGAAAACAGAAAATAATGGAAATAATCAACAGATCAACATGTGGTAAAAAAAATTGTTCAAATTCAATGACTTTTTAATTTCTGCTGTATGTTCTGTGTAACTATGTAAACGTATAAGAGATAATATATCTGCAAACTACACTTTACAATTATTTAAATGCCTAAGAGTCTTCCTACACACTTTGGTTTGGTACTAAAATTGGCTCTGGTATGCTGCAGTTCGTTAATGTGCTCTGAGAGAAGCTAATGATTAAGAGGGTGTTAGAAATTTTATCTGACTAAGAAGCACTTCAAGTCCTGATGGAAGGATTTGACTAAAAATGTCACCATATTTTTCCAGTACAGATGCAGCCTGACCCAGTGAGTTCTTCTAGCAGTTTGTTTTTGTGATCTAAAATAATCCGACCATTCTCCAGTTTTATGTTGGCGACCCCCACAGCATGAAACCTGGGTAAATCCTATCGAATATACGAGATTGCGGTGCAAGTTGATATGGTGGTTAAGAAGCTGTCTAGTGTATTGGCCTTCATTAGTCGGGAAATTGAGTTCAAAAGCTGTGAGGTAATGTTGTAGCTCTATAAAACTCTGTTTATATGACACTTCTGGTCACTTCAATATAAAAAGGATGTGGAAGTTTTAGAGAAAGTGCAGAGGATATTTACCAGGATGCTGCCTAGACTAGAGAGCATGTCTTATAAGAATAGGTTGTGTAAGCGAGGGCATATCTCTTTGGAGCAAAGGAAGATGAGAGGTGACGTGATAGGGATGTAGAAGATGAAAAGAGGCATAGATAGAATGGACAGCCAGGGACTTTTTACCTAGGGTGGAAATAGCTAATAAAAAGAGGCATAACTTAAAGATATTTGGAGGAAAGTATGGGGAGGGAGAATGACAGAGGTAGGTTTCTTTTTACATAGAGAATGGTAGCTGTGTGGAACACACTGCCAGGGGTGGTGGTAGAGGCAGATGCATTACAGACGTTTAAGAGACTCAGATAGGCACATAGATGAAAGAAATATGGAGGGCTATCTGGGAGGGAAGGGTTAGATTTATCTTATAGTAGCTTAAAGAATCAGCACAGCTTCCTGGGCTGAACGGTCTGTACTGTTCTATGTTCAATGTTTTGGAAAATTGTAAGTTAAAAATTTCATAACATTCTACTGAAAGTTTTGTGATAGATTCTTACTTAATATGTTCTAAATTTTCAATTATTGTCACATATCATCATCAACTATACCTCACATTTCAAGTCATCAGTGTACAATAGTTGATGTCTATTTGGCTCTGTGAATAATCCAGGAAATTATAGGCTGTTGAACCTGACATCAGTAGTGGGAAAGTTATTGGAAGATATTCTAAGGGACCCGATGTATAATTATTTGGATAGACAGGGACTGATTAGGGAAAGTCAATGTGGCTTTGTGCGTGGTAGGTCATATCTAACAAATCTTACAAGATTTTTTGAGGAAGTTGATGAAGGCAAGGCAATGGATATTCTCTCCATGGACTTCAGCAAGGCATTTGATGGGACCCACACAGCAGGTTAGTCGAAAAGGTTCAGTAACTTGCAATTCAAGATGAAGTGGAAAATGGTATTAGACGCAAACACTAGGAAATCTGCAGATGCTGGAACTTCAAGCAACACGCATAAAAGTTGCTGGTGAACGCAGCAGGCCAGGCAGCATCTCTAGGAAGAGGTACAGTCGACGTTTTGGGCTGAGACCCTTCGTCAGCAACTTTTATGTGTGTTGAATGGTATTAGGCATTGGCTTTGCAGGAGAAGCTCGAGGCTGGTTGTAGATAGTTGTCTCTCTGACCGGAGGCCTGTGACTAGAGGTGTCGCACAGGGATTGGTGCTGGTCCATCGCTGTTCGTCATCTATATCAACGACCTGGATGATAATATGGTAAACTGGATCAGCAAATTTGCAAATGACACCAAAACTGGGGGTGTAGTGGACAGTGAAGAGGACTATCAAAGCTTGCAGCAGGATCTGGACAAACTAGAAAAATGGGCTAAAAAACGGCAGATGGAATTTAACGCAGACAAGTGTGAGGTGTTGCACTTTGAGAGGACCAGTCCGTGTAGGTCTAACACAATGAGCAGTAGACCACTGAGGAGAGTGGTAGAACTGAGGGACCAGGGAATACAGATCCATAGTTCCTTGAAAGTGGCACCACAGGTAACTAGGGTGGGAAAGAAAGCTTTCGGCACATTGGCCTTCATAAATCAAAGTATTGAGTGCAGGAGTTGGGATATTATATGAGGTTGTTTAAGACATTGGTGAGACCTATTTTGGAGTACTATGTGCAGTTTTGGTCACATACCTACAGGAAAGATGTAAGTAAGTTTGAAAGAACGCAGAGAAAATTTACAAGGATGTTGCTGAAACTTGAGGACCTGAGGAAAGGTTGCATAAGTTAGAAGTTTATTCCCAGGAGCTTAGAATATTGAAGGGAGATTTGATCGAGGTATACAAAAGTATGAGGGGTATAGATAGGGTAAATGCAAGCAGACTTTTCCCGCTGATGTTGGGTGAGACTACAATCAAAGGCCGTGGGTCGAGGGTGAAAGTTGAAATGTATAAACTTGAGCAGGAACTTCTTCCTCAGAGGATGGTGAGAGTGTAGAATGAGCTGCAAGTGCAATAACGATGCGGGTTTGATTTCAACATTTAAGAGGTACATGGATGGGAAGGGTATGGAGAGCTATGGTCCAGGTGCAGGTTGATGGGACTAGGCAAATTAATGGTTTGGCATGGACTAGATGGGCTGAAAGGCCTGTTTCTGTGCTATAGTGGTCTATAATCTCAGGTTCAAGTGCACAGTTACTTGTAAGTCTCAACATAAGTAGACAGGGTTGTGATGAAGGCATATTGGTATTAAAAGTATTGGTGTATTATAGATATTGGTTTATTACTGTCACATGTACCAAGATAAAGTGAAAAGCTTGTCTTGCCTACTCTTTATACAGATCAAATTATCACACAGTGCATTGAGCTGGATGTTGGAAATCACTGCATTTTTAAATACTTTTTATAAGTATTTTTACAAGTCGAAAAGTAAACAGTATAATCAATTAATGTAAGACTGACGTTGTAGTTTAATTATTTTTACTTTTTAACAAACTCATATATCTTTCATTTTTATATATGTTAGTCAAGTCACTCCTCAGCCTCCTTGGTTTTGTAGTATATGGTGCAAACACAATAATCTGCAGATGCTGGAATTTCAAGCAACACACACAAAATGCTGGTGAATGCAGCAGGCCAGGCAGCATCTATAGGAAGAGGTACAGTCGATGTTTCGGGCCGAGACCCTTCGTCAGGACTAACTGAAAGAAGAGATGGTAAGACATTTGAAAAGTAGGAGGGGAAGGGGGAGATCCAAAATGATAGGAGAAGACAGGAGGGGGAGGGATGGAGCTAAGAGCTGGAAAGTTGATTGGGAAAAGGGATACAAGGCTGGAGAAGGGAGAGGATCATGGGATGGGAGGCCTAGGGCAAAAGAAAGGGGGAGGGGAGCATCAGAGGAAGATATAGTGAGAGGGACATAGGGAGAAAAAAGAGAGATAAAGAAAGAGGGAGGGGGATAATAAATAAATAAACAAGTGATGGGGTAAGAAGGGGAGGAGGTGCATTAACGGAGGTTAGAGAAGTCAGTGGTCATGCCATCAGGTTGGAGGCTACCCAGATGGAATATAAGGTATTGTTCCTCCAACCTGAGTGTGGCTTCATCTTGACAGTAGCGGAGGCCATGGATGGACATATCAGAATGGGAAAGGGACCACTGGGAGATCCTGCTTTCTCTGGCGGACAGAGCGTAGTACTAACAGTTTATCACCTTCTTCTTCTTCTATTTCCAGCTGCTTAGACGCATCTAGGCGTATTACAGCCTCCGCAGGATGTATAATTAATTACAGAACTTCAAGGAACTCAAATTCTCAAATACAACCTAGTCTCACATATAAACTGAATGATAGACTCTTCAATCAGATGTTGATTCTCTTGATGGCCAAAGATTTAATAGAAAACCAAAATAAATTTAAGCCAGACAGCCTCTTGAACAACATGCTTCTTTCAATTTTGTATCGATTACAGCTCAGCAAAACATGCTGGACTGTCTCTGGACTATCACAGTCACATAATCCAGTAGAACGTTTTCCTATTATCTTTAAATAATAGTTTAGCCCACAATGCCCCAACCTAAGTCTTGTAAATTTCACCATATCTCTACGACTTAAAAGGTAACAGTCTGAGACCTTTTAAACGAGTGGGTGACTAGAAAAATAATGCCTGCCCCTTAATTCATTTTTCCAATCCTCCTGCCACTTCTTTATCCCTTTTTTAATCCTACTTCTCAATTGTGCTCTGCCTCGGGGAACTCTAATTTCTACTTGCCTGTGTTTATCACCTTCCTCATTTTGTTTGGTTAAGTATTAGCACATTACCCATGTGATGTAATTGTGTGGCCATTGATTGGTTTAGCTTATCTAAGGAATTTTCTGTTATCTCGAGTATAAAAGCGAAGGATTTTGCAGAGGCATTATTTTATTCTCTTTAATCTTTGTGCATTCATTTTAGCTTTGTTTTTCAGCTCTTTAGTATTTGTATGGCTGTTTGCATTTTAAAATAAACTATCATTAAGAAGACTACTTGCTATTCTTGACTCCTGGAAGAACCCCAAGGATTAGAAAATAACAGAGATCCAACATAAAAAAAGGTAAAGCAATTAAATGCAGAATAAAGTGTAAAAGCTACACTTGCAGTGCAGGTAATGATAATGTGCAAAATCATAACAAGTTAGATTGTGAGGCTAAAAGTCCATTTTTGGTGCTCACCTTCATTGTTTGGGACATAGAAAATAAAAATTAGGTTGTTACATTGGAACTTTATAAATCACTAGTTAGACTACACTTGGAGAACTGTATGCAGTTCTGATCACCCCATCGTAGGAAGGATATGGTGCAGGGGAGATTCACCAGTATGTGCATGAATTGGAGAACTTTGGAAGAGATTAAGTATTTTCCCTAAGCCAAGGAGGCTGAGGAGTGACCTGACTAACATGTATAACAATTATAAAAGACATGGAAAGAGTAGATGTCCTGAATCATTTTCCTATGGTATGCGTATCAAAAATAAGAGGACAAAGGTTTGTGAGAGAATACGTTTTTAAAAGGACTTGAGGGGAGAATTTTCTACTCAGAAAAAATTGGTACATGGAACTCCTTGTCAGAGGAGGTGATGTAGTCAGATACAATCACAGCCTTTTAAGTAATTTAGACATGCTCTTGTGTGAGCAAGTGGGATTAGTGTGGATGAACAAAAAGATCGTCATGAGCATGGAGGCCCAAAGGATCCATTTTGTACTATACAACTCTGTAAGAGTCTCACTGTTCAATCACATTGAATAGATTCTTTATTCAAATTTAAGACAGCATCTATTAACCGAACAGATGATCATATTTATAATGTTATGTGCTGTCACTGGGGCACACACTTATTTCATAAGACAGATGGTTATTACTTTTATGATGGAAAATATTATGGCATTGATTAAAAATGGAAAAACTGGCAATGCTGGAAATTAGCTGGAAACAGCAGGTCAGACAGCACTTGTGGAACGAGAAACCAGTTGAATGTTTCAGGTCAGTGACACTTCATCAAGTCAAAGTAAGACACGTTAGTTTTAACTGCAAAGATGGTGGGGAAGTAATTGAGACCAAGTTTGGTGAGGTGATTCCATTGTTTGCAGAGCTGGATTGTTGATAGATTAATGAGAGATGTCATCCTTGTTATTTAACTTTGTTGCCCCTTTACCATAGTTGGAAACTCTCATCTGGGCCCCGTCTATTGCTCCTAGTGTGTGGGTGAATGGTAGAATTAGTGGGGTCATGATGGGATGTGGAGAGTATAAAATGGAATTAGAGTAGGATTAATGTGCATGGGCACATGATGGTTAGTGTTGACTCCAGGAGCTGAGGGGTCTGTGACTAATGAGAGTTGATGTTTCAAATCAAAGGCACTCAGCAGAACTGGAAAAGCGAGTAAGCAAGTTAACCTTATGGCAGAAAGGCTGGGAGAAGGGCACTTTACAGTCGCCATCTAACCTGCCTCCACCCGTCTCAGGGAAGTGAGGGGAAGGACAACTTTTTCACGCAGAGGATAGTGAGTGTGTGGAATGAGCTGCTGGAGGAGGTGGGTGAACCGGGCGCAATAGGATAAGACACAGTTGGATAGGTGCATAAGGGGTCGCGTTATACTGTTTACTTTTTGACTTGTGTCCTAAATTCATTTTGGGCTCAATGCCATTCTTTTGGAATACATTTTATTATCTGTTAATTTATTTGAGGTAATATCTCTTTATATGTTGTGTGTGTTATGCACCTTGATCCGGAGGAACGTTGTTTTGCTTGGATTTATTCATGTACCCTTCAACTTGATGAAAGGGATGGGCCTCGAGGGATATGGGCCGAATACAAGGAATTGGTATTAGCTGGGTGCACACCGTGGTTGGGCTGAAGGGTCTGTATCTGTGCTGTATTCCTCTGACTTGGACAAAACTTACGCTGCTTTCCTTGATGCTGTTTGAACTGCTGAGTTTACAATATGCTACAGCTTTTATAACATTGCTGTTTGTTGGAGTTTGCTGTGCAAATACTAGATGCAGCTTTTACTATGACGTATTATTAACTACATTTTTAAGGTGTATTTTTTTTGTACAGAATTTGCTCGATTTTCTTTCAACACCTCTATTATTGCCTTTAACTATATGCCACACAAATCTTCGCAGTCGACTGCCTCCGGAAACATTTCAAATCCTCGCCGAACGGATTGACGTGAGCCTTGTCCAATCACCACTCGCTTTTCTGGCTAGTAACCCAATCAAAAGTTAGCTGATTACGCACACTTTCTTTTTCCATAAAGCCCATAAGCAAACAGCTTCGACGTGCCGATTTGGATTTACTGGGGATGTTCGTTTCTGTGTACTTTGACAGAGGGCGAGTCGTGTGCTTGTTTGTTTCCATGAGGAAAAGGAAAGAAAGGAAGATTGCGGTTGGCTTCTGACCCAATCAGAAGAAAGACTAGACGCCACGTGACGTAGATTTGAATATGGTCCCGCCCCTTGGCCATGGTCATGTGCGGTGGTATTTGGAAAGTAAACAGGAGGAAGGGGTTTGGCTGGTGTGGCACAGGGAGCTCAGCACCGTTTTCAAAGGGTCGGAATTTACACTACGTTATGTGAGTTTATTTTGACTTTAATGCAGGATGTAGAACTGTTTGTTAAGGGAAGAGCGGTGGGACGGGAGCAACAGAACTTGCTGTAATGAAGCAACTTCAACATAACCAAATGCCTAGGAATCCCCCACACCGTCCATTCAATATGTTAAAAATTATCCTTGAGATGCTGTATTTAACTCTTACTTGGAAGCATGTTATGTGGCATTGACTATGATCTGCTTGTAATCTGGAGTCAAATCACGTTCCCAATGCTTTTAGGCAGTTCGTCGGATCTTCTTGCTAATGTTGAAAGTGCCATGTAGTTGCAAGTTTCACTTGCACTCCTGCTAGTTCGTTAGAGCATTTGTGCTAATCACGGACTCGTGACTGTCTACCGCTGTATACCGTGCGTTGAAATGCAGCAAGAAACAAATTAAATGCTTTTAAGTATTCTGTGGGGAGAGCAACAGGGCAAGGTCATCGATGCACAATATTAACCTCTTGTTTCTGTCTTCACTAAGTGTTCACAGGGTTTTAATAATGTGAAATGGGCTAGTTAGAAAACGAATACTTGCAAATCTACACTTCTGATGCAATCTTGCCAGATGTGCTGCTGGAAGCATGTTATGCGAGAAAGAACTATGTTCCTCATTAGTGGGTGCAAATTTGAAAACACTTATTTTCTTTTTGAAAAGGAAAGCTGTAATGAAAGAGTTAAATAGTTGAGGATCGTGTCTGACATCTGATGAATCTGAATTTGTGATCTTTATGTCAACCTTAGTTTCTTCAAGCAGGCTTTAATTATACTGTTGGCTAAGAAAAATTTTCAAAGTAAAATTTATTGTCGGAATACATACGTGTCGCCACGTACAACCCTGAGATTCCTTTTTCCTGCAGACATACTCAGCTACAATGGAATACTATAGAGCAGTAACTGTAAACAGGATCCATGAACTATGAACTATCCATATGCAAATATAAATAAATAGCAATATATATTAACGAAGCATGAAATAACCAGATGAAGAGTCCTTAAAGTGAGATGAATGGTTGTGGGAACACCAGAAATAGAATGAGTGTAGTTGCAAACAAGTGAAGATCTGCAGATGCTGGAAATCCAAGCAATGCGCACAAAATGCTGGAGGAACTCAGCAGTGCAGGCAACATCTATGAAAAAGGGAATAGTTGATGTTTTGAGTCGCGCCCCTTCATCAGTCATGTGGATGTGGTCATTGGTTTGGAGGGCTTCACGTGTGTTGTACTGGGGTGAATCCACTACCTTTGTAGGATCTTAGGCTCAAAGGCATTGGTGTTCCCATACCCGGGTGTAATGCAGCCAGTCAATACACTTTCCACCACATATCTATAGGATTGTCGAGGTTTTTGATGATATGCTGGAACTCTGCAGACTCCTGAGGAAGTAGAGTTGCTGTTGTGCCTTCTTTACAATTACATTTATATGATGGGTCCAGGACAGGTTCTCTAAGACGGTGACAGCCAGGAATTTAAAGTTACTGAGCCTCTCCATCTCCAATCCTTCGATGAGTACTGGCTCATGGACCTCTGGTTTCCCTCTCTTTAATTCTACAATTAGTTCCTTGGTCTTGCTGACATTGAGAACGACATTGCTCCCAGGGGCCACCCATTTTAATTCCACTTCACATTCCCATTCTGACATTTCAGTCCATGGCCTCCTCTGTCACTGTGAGGCCACACACAGGTTGGAGGAGCAAAATCTTATATTCTGTGTGGGTATCCTCCAACGTGATGGCATGAACATCGTTTTCTCCGAATTCCAGTAATGCACTCACCCTTTCCTTCACCTTTCCCCATTCCCATTTCCCTCTCACCTTATCTCCTTACCTGCCCATCACCTCCCACTGGTGCTCCTCCCCCTTTTACTTCCTTCCATGGACTTCTGTCCTCTATCACATTCCCCTTTCTCCAGCCCTGTATCTTTTTCACCAATCAACTACCCAGCTCTTTACCTCATCCCCCCCTCCCCCCCACCGATTTCACCTCTTACCTTGTGTTTCTTCCTCCCCTCCCCCACCTTCTTAATCTGACTCCATTTTTTTTCTCCAGTGAAGGGTCTCGGCCCAAAACTTCGACTATACTCTTTTCCATCGATGCTGGCTGGCCTGTTGAGTTCCTCCAGCATTTTGTGTGTGTTGCTTGAGTAAGAGGTTATTGTTATGACACCGCTCAGCCAAATTCTCAATTTCCCTCCTGTATGCTGATTCATCACCACCTTTTGATATGGCCAGCTGCAGTGGTGTCATTAGCAAACTTGAATATGGTGTTGGAGCTGTGCTTGACCACACAGTCATAGGTGTAAAGCGAGTAGAGCAGGGGGCTTAGCATACAGCACTGCAGTGCCCCTGTGCTGATGGAGATGGTGAAAGATATTTTTACCAAACGGACCTGACTGAGGTCTGCAAGTGAGGAAATCCAGGATCCAACTACACCAGGGAGTTTTGAAGCCCCGGTCTTGGAGTTTACTGATTAGTTTTGAGGGCTTGATGGTATTAAATGCTGAGCTGTAATTGATAAAGAGTACCCTGATGTAATGCATCTTTGCTGTCCAGATGTTCCAAGGTTGTGTGAGGAGTCAATGAGATGGCATCTGCTGTGACCTGTTGCTTCAGTAGACAAATTGGAGCAACTCAGGAGCTGATGTGTTTCAACACCAGCCTCTCAAAGTGCTTCACCACTGGATGTAAGTGCCACTGGGCAATAGTCATTGAGGCAGGTTACCATGCTCTTTTTGGGCACCCATATGATTGAAGCCTTCTTGAAGCACACTGTTGAGGTGAGAGGTTGATCATATCTGTGAACACACCAGCCAGTTGGTCAGTACAGGTCTTCAGTACTCAACCAGGTACTCTGTCCGGACCAGATGCTTTCCTTGGATTCACTCTTGAATGCAGCCCCGCATGTCATCTTCAGATATTGAGACAAAAGGGTCATTGGAAGACGCGGGGGCGTGTGATGGTTGCTCCTGTTCTGGTGATCAAAAAAAGCACAGAAGGCATTGAGCTCATCTGGAAGCGAAGCTCTGCTGTCACCCATGTTGCTAGATTTAACTTTTTATACTGTTTTGGCATTCAAATCCTGTCACAGCTGTTGAGCATCCCTCATTGATTCCAGTCTAGTCCAGAATCTCCGCTTTCCCCAGGAGATGGCTTTCCAGAGATAATACCTACACCTCTTGTAGCATTCTTGTACGGGCAAATGGTCCGACTTGCCAGAGTGGCTTCTCGGAAAGGAATGACAGGCATTCCTTATCACGGTGTAGTAGTGGTCTACTGTGTTGGGATCTCTGGTGCAACAGTTTGCATGCTGGTGATAATTGACCAGAGTTTTCTTCAGAAAGGCCTGGTTGAAGTCATCGACTATAATTTGAACTGCGTTGTGATGGGCTGTTTCTTGCCTGTAGATGACATTGTGCAGTTTCATGCGTGCTTGCTTATATTTGGCTGCTAGTGGTATATAAACTAAGGTCAGGATCACACAAGAACTTCCAAGGCAAATAGAATGGTCTATATTTGAATGTTAGGTGTTCTTAGGAGAACAAGAGGTTGACTTAACCCCCATGTCCAAACACCAAAGAGAATTGACTAAAAAGTACACACCACCACCTATTTCCTTACCAGTTCTGCGGTTCAATCCATTCTGAAAATGGTAAAACCTTCCAGTCTGACTGCTACGTCCAGCGTGTCCGCAGATAACCAAGTCTCAATGCAACATACAGTTGAGATCTGTCTTTGATGCAGCAGCCTTGCCCTGAGATCGTCAATCTTATTTTCCAGCGACTGCAAGTTTGTTAACAGGATGCTGCGTAAAAGAAGTCTCATTCCTCAGTGCGTCAGCTTGGCTTGGATTATTCCACGCCTTCTGCTATGTTTCCAGCCATGGTGTTGACCCTTAAAGGTGCCGTGCTTAACTGCTCCACCGGGGCTCATGGCTTCGGCCCTGCGTTCAATTGTCGACTGTACGACCTGAAGATCATTGATGTAATTTCACAGTCTTGTTAAGAGGGAATTTGCATGCTGCAGGTTGCAGCAAAAGTAATTCAAAGAAGGGTATTTAAAGGGAAAACTGGAACAATTTTCTGCAGCCTGCATCGAGTCAACAATGTATGCTGGTGCCATCTTCTCTCTCACTGTGGTGCCTCAATGACCATTGTCAGTAGTACATGCATCCATTGTGATGAGGTGCTTTGAGAGGTTGGTGATGAAACTCCTGCCTGAGAAGTGACTTGGATCTGTACAATTTGCCTACCGGAGTAATAGTTTTACAGCAGGTGCCATTTCATCAGCTCTTCACTCAACCCTGGGACATCTGATGAGCGATGGTGCATATATCAGGATGCTCTTCATTGCGCACAGTTTGGTATTCAATGCTGTCATCCCATCAAAACTAATCAATAAGTTTCAAGTCCTGGGCCTCAATACCTCCTTGTGCAAATGGATCCTCTATTCCTCACATGCAGACCCCAGTCACTTCGGATTGGCAAAAACATCTCCACAATCTCCACACCTCAAGGATGTGTGCTTAAACCCTGCTCTGCTTGCTTTATATTTATGACCGTGAGGCTAAGCACAGGTCCAATGGCATTTTGAAGTTTGCTGCTGTTGGCTGAATCAAAGCTGGTGATGAATCAGCATATAGGAGGGAGATTGTAAATCTGGCTGAGTGGTGTCACAACAATCTCTCACTCAATGTCAGCTGAACCAAGCGGCTTATTATTGTCCTTAGGAGGACAAAACCTGAGGTCCATGAGCCGATCGTCATCAGGGGATCAGAGGTGGAGAGGATCAGCAACTTGGTGTTATCATTTCAAAGAATCTGTCCTGGCTCCAGCATGTAATTTCCACTATGAAGAAAGTATGTCAGTACCTCAAAGATTTGTCATGACGTCTGAAACTTTGACAAACTTCTGTATATATGTAGTGGAGAGTGTATTGACTGGCTGATATGGAAACACCGATGTCTTTGAATGGAAAATCGTACAAAAAGTAGTTGATACAGCCCAGACCTTCCAACCACTGAGCGCATCTATGTGGAGTGCTTCTGCAGGAAAGCAGCATCCATTATCAAGAAACCCCAACTTCCAGGTCATGCTCTCTTCTTGCTGCTGCCATCAGGAAGAAGGTACAGGAGCCTCAGGACCACACCACCATTTTCAGGAACAATTATTACCCCTCAGCCGTCAGGCTCTTGCACCAGAGGGGATGACTTCACTCGCCCCATTACTGAACTGTTCCAACATCCTCTGGGTTCACTTTCAGGGACTCTTTAGCTCATGTTTTTTAACATTTATTACTTGTTTATTTTTTTTGTTTTGAATTTGCGTAGTTTATTCTTTGTGTACTTCAAACAATGGCGACTGAAACTGAGCGCATCATGTTGGAGTTGGAGCTAATAGATATTGAACAAGAGTTACTTTTATTGAAATTACTGCAATGCAGAAAAGAGAGAAGACATCGGAGGAGATGGTGTGTACGACCATTGAACGGATTGAGGCAGAAGAAGGATGAACTTTCTGTGCTTGTCCGGCCACTGAGAGACATGGATGAGGAAATGCATTTCAAATATTTTCGGATGTCGGCAGGTAGATTTGACGATTTGACAAGAAGCAGCAACCGGAAATGCATAGGAGGAAATGCGATGCAACCAAACGGACCAATCACAGTTGTTGCGGTCTGCGTCGCCGCGACACGTAGTTACATTTTTGGGGAGGTGCACATCAGGCTACAGCGTAGGGTACGCGACAATGCTGTACCTATGGCGTAGATTTGATGCAGAAGTATAAATTGACCTTTAGGATGGATATAGAATGGTGCATAAATTTAAACAATAATTCAAGGAATAATTTAAATAAGAGAAATGCATTGACATAGTGTCACTAAAAAAGGATTGTTTAATATCATTATTACTCCATTCTATACTCTTGCTTTTTGCAAGGGGTCAGTGATCACAAATTCTGATATTACAGTACTTCAAAAATTGTTCATTGGGTCCAAGCGCTTGAAGATGTCCAAGTAGCAAGAATGATTGTGGGTTGTTTTCCTCTGATTCCACAGGAATTTCTAGTGCAAAAACAGTTTGTTTTTGAGTATGTAGGTATAGCCTTGACCTGGCCAATATTGCCTCAACTTTAAATTTTTTTCAGCAATTCTGAAATAGATGTCTTTTTGCAGTGATGACAAATAAACTGAAAATCTGTTAAGCCACAGTTGATATCCTTAAGATATTTATTTGTTGAAATACATAAAGTAACAAATTGCAGGTTATGGCCCGAATACAGTAGAATCAATCTAACTTCAAATAGAGGTATTCAATTGCAACACTGAACTCTTGGTAAATTCAATGGATTTGGTGAGCATACTGCACATGGCCTTTTACATCTGAATTTAAATCTGAATCTAGAGCTGAATATAAAGAAAAACAAATGCTAGTAAATTTCATATAGAGCTATATTTTTCAAATGCAGATGTGTTTTGTGGGACCTTTTGGGGGTGGGGAAGCATATGACTCCCCAGATTATGGACGACCTTGGGGTAATATGACTTTATTGAAGTTCGCCCATACATTTTTAAAGACTTGTTCAACATAAATGCTTTGTGGTATTCATTAAAAATGGGTGCAGTATAAATTCCATTAGTTTAATTATAGGCAGTGTTAGGGTGAATGCGTGATGAAATTAATTACAGGATGTGTATGCAGATTAATATGATATAGGTTTACTATAGAAAATCAGCTTATTGACATTGTTGGGGATTGACCCCTTTTGTGAGCAGGAGACCCTGCACTGTCATTTATGAATTTATACGATCAGGAATAAGGTACAGATGTCCCCTGCTTTACGAACGTTCGCTTTACGCCACTTTGCTTTTATGAAAGACCTGCATTAGTACCTGTTTTCACTAACTGAAAGAGGATTTTTGCTTTTACGAAAAAAGACGCCCGCTTTAAACTTGTGTTTACCCCGAGAAAGACTACCATGACCATGAAGCCTTGCGTGGGCAGATGTGTGTACATGCCATTTTTTTCCTACTAATCGGTTTTGGCTAAATCTTCCCGATTCTGTTAAGTGAAACTGCACTGTACATACATTATTTCTACTTTATATAGGCTGTGTATTTATCATATCATTCCTGCTTTTACTATATGTTAGTGTTATTTTAGATTTATGTGCAATTTGGTATGATTTGGTAGGTCTTTTTTGGGTCTGGGAATGCTCAAAAATTTTTCCCATATAAATTAATGGTAATTGCTTCTTCGCTTTACGCCATTTCGGCCTACGAACGGTTTCATGGGAATGCTCTACCTTCGGATAGCGGGAGAAACCTGTACAGAAGACTGAAGGTGATTCAGGAATAACTTCTCCTCTGCTAAACGATATTCCTAAATGGACATTGAACTCATTTACACTACCTCACTTTTTTAATATATTACTTCTGTTTTTGCACTATTTTAATCTATTTAATAGACACCTACAGTATATGCTAACTGTAATTGATTTTTTTTTCTTGATTATGTACTATTGCCGCTCAGTTAATAAATTTCATGACACGCTGGTGATAATGAACCTGATTCTGATATTACAGATTTATTAAATAAGCTGTTGATTGAGATTTTGGAATAAGCATTGTAAGCTCTATAACTGCTGAAAAATGATGCTGGAGGGGTAATAATGGGGAACAAAGAAATGGCGGGTGAACTGAATATGTATTTTGTATCAATCTTCATTATGGAACACACCACAGCATGCCATAAATTTGAGTGTGTCAGAGCAAGCTATTACTAAGGAGCAGCTGCTTCAGAAACTGAGAAGTCTGAAGGTAGATAAGACACCTGGATTAGATGAACAACACCCCCAAAATGTTGTGAGCGATAGCTGATGAGACTGTGGAGGCATTTGTGGTGATCTTTCAAGAATCAATAGGATGGTTCCAGAGGACTGGAAAATCACAGATGTCACTCCATTCTTTAAGAAAGGAGTGGGGCAAAAGATGGGAAATTATGGGCTGGTTAAACTGACTTCAGTGGTTGGCAAGATGTTAGAGTCCATTATTCAGGATGAGGTTTTGGGGTGCTTGGAGTCCAAAATCAACTTGCTTTCCTTAGGAGGAAATCTTCCCTGACAAATCTGTTGAAATTATTTGAGGAAATAACAGCCATTATAGACAATCATTATGGAGAGTCAGTGGATGTTGTTTGCTTACATTTTCAGAAGGTCTTTTACAAGTTGCGTGCCTGAAGCTGCTAAACAGATAAGAACCTCTGTCTTACAAGAAAGATACTAGCACAGGCAAAAGATTGGTTAACTGGCAGAAGGAAAAGTGGGAATAAAGGAGGTTAATGTACGAAGAGTGTTTGATGTTTCTGGGCTTGTACTTGCCGGAGTTTAGAAGAATTAGGGGGATCTCCTTGAAATCTACCAAATGTTGAAAGGTCTAGATAGTGGACATGGAGAGAATGCTCCCAATAGTGGGAGAAGCTAAGACCAAATGGCACAATCTCAGAATACATGGATGTCACTTTAAAACTGAGATGAGGCATTTCTTTAGACATATGGTGATGAATCTGTAGAATACATTGCTACAGCCTGCTGTGAAGGCCAAGTCATTGGGTATATTTAAAGTGGAGCTTGATAGGTTTCTGATCAGTAATTGTGTCAAGGTTTAAGGGGTTAAGAAGTATGGAATTGAGAGGGAAAATGAATTAACCTTGATTGAATATCTGAGCAGACTCAATGGGTCAAATGAGCTAATTCAACTTGTGTGCTGTGTTTTAAAGGTTTTTTTTTGCAGGTCTTGTTTGTATTTCGATTAACTAACTAGATTTCTTTCTTTATCAGAGCTTTTTATTGAACTAACTGGAAACTCGCTGACAAGAAGAATGAATCTGCCAACTGATGGTAACCACATTTGTTTCCTCTCTCATGTTGAACCACATGACTTGCAGTCACAACATCAGTTTCAATTCCCAACTGCGGTTTCTGATTCCAATATAAAAACCCTTCATTTCCATGTCTGTTACGTGAAATCCTCAATGTCTGTACATTAACTGCTATTTAAAAATTGCCTGTCTCCTGTCCTATGCCTCTGTTCTGCTAATCAATTGGTTTTCCATTGCTTCATATTTATAATTTTTATTCATGTGTTTAAATTCTTTATTCGTCTTGGTCTTCTGCTTAAACCCTGCTCCTTTGATCTAAGTTTTGATATATTGCTTAAAATGTCCCCTTTCTTCTTTGTTCATTTATTTCACACCATTGCACTTAGAACTTTTTTGCTCTTGAAAGTGCAATCTGAGTTGTTACTTTATGTAACTTGGGGAAATGTGATGATGTAGACTTGGTCAAGTGTTTTATTTTGTACTTAAATTGTAAAAATGACATCATAGTTTTCTCATTTAGTTTATTGAACAGTTTCGCACTGAGCCACCTGGCGTAGAAGTTATAAACTCCTGCATAGCATCCTTAATGTGTTATTATACTGAATGATGTCCTGGGTTATGTCTGTGCGTTCTGTTTGGACTCTCCAAGTATAGAGGCAAGCAGTACTGAGTTAATTGGAGATCCAGCCAATTAATACATTTCAATTATTCTTCTTTTGTGTGGGATGACAGAGGTGATATTACTGTTGTAAATACAGACTTGCAAACAATAAAGTATTTGATTATTTATGTGTCTAATGCCGTTTATTATTTAAAAGTTTGGTGTGCTCTTGATACTAATGAATATATGCCAGTCTTAGTTACTCGATTAATCTGCTTGCATTCTTTGTTTTCATAAAACACCTATGCATGCATTGGGAAACAAAATTACACAGTTCAGGCCTAGAGTTTCTCTAACCTTGGGCGTCTATAAGCAGTTTAAACTGTGATACTCAAATACTGTATGAATGTGCAGGAAACTGCACATTTCAAACAGGTAACTTCCGTGTTACGAAGAAAAGTGACTAGCACAGATTTCATAATGCAAAATTCTATTTTCTTCTGAATCCCATATTATAAGTGGAGATGTGTTCTCTCACCACTAATGATGGTGGCACTGTGGCTGCTAGTTCACGGCAGGGAACCACTTCAGAGATTGCCTGATCAGTTTCCAAAGCAAATCACTGTATCAAACACCAGCGACTGCAAATGCTGTAAATATGGAGCAAAAAAAAAGGTGATAGAAATTCATAGATCTTGAGTTCTACTTAACACCTTTCGTACTATCATCTGCAGCTCTTTGTGTCTCCCATTTGTCACCTTTCAGCCTTTCAGTTTAAGTTTACAACTTGCTGCCACACACAGAGTTGGAGAAACTCATTGGGTCAGGCAGCATCTATGGAGCGGGAGGGAAATGGACAGTCAATGTAAATTGCAGACCCTGTTTTGGATATCCTGACTTGTGGTGGAGGGAGGGTGAGACAGTTTAATAGCACATTGAATTTATTGCGTTATTTTTAAAACTGCCATCTTATCTGCATGTGTCAAAAAATACAAGTTGAAGAAAAACTACAAAATTTTTGTTTTGCACTTTGTTCAAAGTTTTCTTGCACAAAAATTCTGTAACTGTGGATTTTATTCTATATCTTGGATTTTTGGGTAATGAATTGTAAATTCCATAAGGGATATTTCTGTAAGCTCAACAGTCACAATGTAGAGGCTCACCTGTACCAGTAAATTAGAACTGATCTTGCTAGGGATATCCATATACTGACAAATGAGGGGAGAGGGTTGGTAATAATGTTAGTTTTCTACTATGGATATTGTGTGCAAGTTTGTCACTTTACATTTGCCTCTGGGGCAGGAGGTTGTTAATTGGAGTCCCACTACTGATTTAATAACGTAACATATGTTACCACATTAGGAAATACAGGGAATTTTCTGTGTCATGATTCAGATCACTAATAATTTGCTTAATTTCTTTTATTTGATCTTTGTGGATAATTGTTATGAACAGTTTTGGTATATAGTTGTATTAACTTTTAAGTATAAATTAGAGTACTACAACACTGACCCTTCAGCCCATCTTGCCCAACCTGATCTTCTACCTAGTCCCATCATCCTGCACCCGAATCATATTCCTCCAGGCCCCTCCCATCCATGTACCAATGCAAACTTCTAAATGTTACAATCGGACCCAGTTCTATCACTTCCACTGGCTGCTTGTTCCACACTCTCACCACCCTCTGCGTGAAGTTCAAAGTAAATTTTATTATCAAGGTACGTATGTCACCATTTACAACCCTGAGATTAATTTCCTTGTTGGGAATACTCAACAAATCTATAGAATATTAATTATAACAGATCAATTTAAGACCGCCCAACTAGGGCATTCAACCGGAATGCGCAAGACAGCAAACTCTGTAAATGCAAAAAAAGAAACAATTTAAATAAATAAGCAATAAATATTGAAAATGAGATGAAGAGTTCTTGAAAGTGAGTCCATTGGTTGTGGGAATATTTCAGTGATGGGGCAAGTGAAGTTGTCCCCTTCTGTTCAAGAGCCTGATGGTTGAGGGGTAGTAATTGTTCCAACCTGGTCATACAAGTCCTGAGGCTCTTGTCAAGTCAAATTTATTTATAAAGCACATTTAAAAACAACCCATGTTGACCTAAGTGCTGTACAAACCATAACAGGTAGAAAAAAAAATCACAAATACAAGAAACACAGATATAAACAACAAGGCACACAGCTTATAGGCACAAAATAAACAACACGAGCCTAGGCTCAAGCCAAAAATCAGCCACATCAGGAAGATTCAAATGCTAGTGAATAAAGGTAAGTTTTGAGCCTGGACTTAAAAGAATCAATGGAGGGGGCTGATCTGATAGGGAGGGGAATGCTGTTCCACAGTCTAGGGGCTACATCAGCAAAGGCGCGGTCACCCCTGAACTTAAATTTAGATTGTGGGACAGCCAGGAGCCCCGTCAGTGGACCTGGAAATAGAATAAGGGGTTAGAAGGTCTGCGATATAGGAGGGGACCAGCCCATTTAGGGCTTTATAAACAAACAGGAGAACCTTAAAATCAATTCTAATCCGTACTGGTAGCGGAGAGAGGCCAGGATAGAAGTAGTATGGTCCTCTTCTGGGCACCTGTCAGGAGCCTGGCTCCGGCGTTCTGGACCAGTTGCAGGCAGGACAGGGACGACTGACTAATCCCAGTATACAGGGAGTTGGAGTAGTCCAAGTGGGAGGATATAAGGGCATGGAAGACTTTCTCGAGATCTTTGAAAGAGAGAAACGACTTGATTTTGGCAATAGTACGAAGCTGGAAAAAACTGGCTTTTACTACTGCATTAACTTGCTTGTCAAACTTAAAGGCGGAATCAAGTATCACACCAAGGTTTTTGACATGGGGTTTGACAAGGGTGGACAGGTTACCAAGTCTGTTGGTAGTCACTTTGATGGAGTCAGGGTGGCCAAATAGGACAACTTCAGACTTGCCTTCATTCAGCTGTAGGAAGTTTTGTGCCATCCAACACTTTGTCCTCAAGGCAATTCATGAGCCTGACTAGATTTGACTGGTTGTTTGGTTTCAAGGGGAGATAAAGCTGTGTGTCGTCAGCATAACAATGGAAGGAAATGTCGTGTTTTTGAATCCTGATGGCAACAGTGAGAAGAGAGCATGACCTAGGTGGTGGTGGGTCCTCTGGATACTGCTTTCCTGTCCCTGTGACAATGGTTTATGTAGATGTGCTCAATAGTTGGGTGGGCTTTACCTGTGATGGACTGGGCCATATCCACTACTTTTTGTAGGATTTTCCATTCAATGACATTGGTGTTTCCGTATCAGGCTGCGGTGCAACCTGTCAATAAGAAGTTTCCTCTTTTATTTTCCTCTTAAATATTTCACCTTTCAACCTTAACCTATGACCTGTACCTCTAGTCTCACCAAATCTGAGGGGAAAATACCTGCATACGTTCAACCTATCTATACCTTTCAAATATTGTACTACTTTATCAAATCTCCCTTCATTCTCCTACACTACAGGGAATTAAGTCCTAATCTATTCAGTCATTCCCTATAATTTCAGTCCTCAAATCCTGGCAACATCCTTGTAAATTTTCTCTGGACTCTTTCAATCTTATTGATATTCTTTACCATAAGTAGATGACTAGAACTGCACACAGTACTCTAAACTCAGCTGCAACAATGTTTTGTGTAAATTCAGCATAGCATCCCAACTCCTGTACTTAATGAACTGATTCTTGAAGGCCATTGTACCAAAAGCTCTCTTTATGACCCCATCTACCTGTGATGCCACTTTCAGGAATTGTAACTCTATATTCTTGGATCCCTTTGTTCTATGGCACCCCTTGTGCCCTACCATTTATTGTGCAAGTCTTACCTGGGTTTGTCCTCCCAAAGTGCAATACCTCACACTTGCCTACATTAAATTCCATCTGCTACTTTTGAGTACTTTTCCCAGCTGATCCAGATCATGCTGCATGCTTTGATCACCTTCCTTAATGTCATCTGCAGATTCGCTGATCCAGTTTACATTTTCTTCCAAATAATTAATATAGATGACAAACAACAATGGACATATCACTAATTCCTGCAGTACACCAATAGTCACTGGCCTCTAGTCTGAAAGAGAACCATCTACTACCACCCTCTGATCTCTCATGCTGAGCCAGCATTGGATCCAGTTGGCTATTTCTTCCTGATTGCTGAGCAACTTGACCTTCTGGACCAGCTGCCCATGTAGGACTTTGTCTGTGTGGACTTTAACAAAGCCTTGAACAATGTCCACCACCTTTCCTTTGTCAAAAAAAACCTGTTGGTTAGACATGACCCACCGTGCACAAAGTTGTGTTGACTCTCCCTCATTAGGCCCTGTATATGCAAATACATATATCCTGTCTATCTGCATATCTTACAATAACTTACCGGTGACTGACGTCGAGCTCACAGGTCTACATTTTCCTGTCATGTTCTTAGAGCCCTTCTTGAACAGCATTGGTCATCCTCACCTCACCCCACCCATGGACAAGGATATTTAATCATTTCTGCCAGAGTCGCTGCAATTTTTTACTGTTAGGTTTTTTTAAACAAATAATTTACAATATGTGGGTTGTACTGGCAAAACCAGCTTTTATAACCCATCTCTAATTGCTCTTAAGAAGAGGTGCTGAGCTGCTACCTTGAGATGTTGCATTTTTCTGGTGATGGTAGTCGCAAACTGGGGCGGGGGGGGGTAGGATTTGTCAGGATTAGATCTTGGGATGCTGAAGCAACATCAATATACTTCCAAATCAGAATAATGTGTTAATTGGGAAACCTACAGATGGGGGTGTTTGTGTACGGATTCCTTAAATTTGAGTGTTTTTTCCTTCAAGTCTAATGTTATCACATTGGCACTGATTTCTGTGCAAATTTTGAATCTCCTGTGGTATTATTTCAATTGGTTATTTTCTTTTACTGTTAGGTGTTACCTTCATAACTGAAGAAACATTTGATTTTGGAATTAGTTTTCCAGCAGAAAGGTAAGGTGGCTTTGACAAGTAGATGTACATAGGCAATTAATTATTAAATGCCAAGTATATTGTTGGTGCACTTTGTTTTGGGAGTAAATTTTTGCCTGAAGATAGATCACTTTGTATTTGAATCAAACTAGATTTGCTGTGAAAATGATTCCTGCCTTAGCTACCATAGAAATTGGTCTCCTCCACTCTTCTGTGCAGTGCATGTCTTTTTGTTTCAGTGGGCAGCTACGCATTTACTCATAATTAGACAACTTTTATTTCTAATTTACAAATTGGAAGAGCACACATGCTTGTGAAAATGCACATTCAGTTATTACTTTATTATGAAGATAGAAGTCTTTTCTATCATAGTGCAGTTTCTGCAGGTCAAACTTTTTTCCTGGGCATTGTGTGCTTTCCTTGAAATATTTTTGAATGGTGCTATGGAAGGTCTACTTGCGTCACTGTCTTCATCCTCCTGTGTCTCTTTTCATTGAGAATGCAACTGTGATATAAAAGAAAAATTACATTCTCTGGACAAATGGATTGCAAGTGCCAGAATAGTAGAACCACGGGTATATTACTCGTCTGCACCTCTTTGATCTAGAGATAACATTCACTTTCTAACACGGGTCACTGCTACTAATCAAGGATGGGGGCAATGGGTAAGTCTTTGCTGCCTAAGACACATTAATTATAAACTACCTTAATGTTTGTTTGATCATAAATAGAATAAGTATGCAAGAAACTACAATAGGTAGATCTGCAAATATAAAAAGGGAAATAGTGATGCTAATTAATACATAGCCGGCTGGTGGTGTAGTGTCGTCTATGCCAGACTTGGGAGGTGAGTGGTCCTGGATTTTAATCCAACCGGCTCCTTGCACACTTCCCATCCATGCTGGGTTGAGTGTTGAGTTAACAACTCAGCCTTGTAAAACAGACAAAGTACTCAAAAGAAACAGCAAGGTCGCTGCCTGAGGTGTGCGAGGATATTATTATAATTGTTACATATCTGTAGATTTACTTTCAGATTTTGCTCAACTGTTTTTCCTCTTTTTTTGTTTGATATTTTTTTTCATTTCCTGGCTTTGTTTTATTCTATTGGTGGTCATTCTTTTGTACATGTATGGACATCTCTTTTGATGTATTTTTTTAATTTCACTAAGGAATTGTTTGGGTATTTGAATTTTGTTTTTGTGTTGGAATGAAGGATGTTTTCATTTCCTGTTGAGGTGAATTGCTCAGGCTGTTATGATTTGACCTGTCATCAGTTAATTTTTTTTTCTTTTTCTACAGCCAAGAATCATTACTTGAAAATGATACTGAAGAAGCCTTTGTTGGTCCAGTCAGGCGGCCTGAACGGTGTCTTGCTGTGGGGATTGATGTGAACAGTAATAATGGAAACCATCAGAAAATGAATGAAGGCGTACTAAAGTGGAGTCCTCTAAGTGCAGAGAAGCTGGCAGAAATAGTGAAAGAAGCAAACCGGCTGGCAAATCAATTTGAAAAATGTGCTTTGAAGGAAAAGGAAAATGCCAGAAGGCAGGGGAAAGAGGTCAGAAGCTGTGGTGACCGATCAAAATTGGAAAAAGACTCCAAAGCCAAAATCAAGCTTTTGCAAGATGAAAGAATGTGGAAAAAAAGCCCTCGAAGTCCAAGGAGAGATACTTACTTTGTGTTAGATAGTCCAAATAAAGCTCTTCTTCCTTCGGTGGATATTCAGGATACAAATGAAAACTGTCCGGTCAGTAAGAGCACACAAGCACATCCTGATGATGGACTACAAACCACTATCTGCAGACTTGAGTCACCCAGTGAGTCTGAAAAAATAACCTCTGACAAACCCGTGAGAACGAAGGAAGGTAACCTATCTACAAACAGCAAGCAAGCTGCTGTTAAGAAGGTGCTATATTTCACTTAGTTTTGAACAATATTTTTGATTGGACAGACTTGAGAATGCAATATTCTTATCAGTAGAACTGCTAAAATAATACGCCCTGTCAGATTTTTCACCTGTTCTTGCAATGAGAAATGTAGTTTGCACATAATTTACTTAACCGTAAGAGCAGATTGGCCTTTTCCTCACTAAATGCTTGTATTAATGTAACACTGTGCTTTGCTATACTGCTACACTGATTGTAAGGAGCATAGCTTATTCCTTTGCTGTCTTCATTAATGAGAACACATTAATCTTTTTTGCAGCAGCAGCAGCGGTCAGAACTTTCCAGGCCATCAGGCTTAAAGCTTCCTTCTGCTTTTAATAGAAAAGGAAATGTGCATTCATTATCTTCATCAAAGCCCTACGAGTTTCCTAAAAAGGATTTGCCTTTGCTTTCAACAGGAAACTTAAAACAATCTAGAGGTAAAGCCACTTTACTACTTCTTGCATTTCATCTTATGATGCTTAAGAAGTAGTTGAACTTTGATTAGCAAAGTAAATTTCATTATCAAAATATATATATGCGTGTATATCAATATATATATATCTGTATGTATGTCACCATATACAACCTTTGGGCATTCTCAGCAAACTTATAGACTAAAACTATAAAAAGGATCAATGAAAGATTAACCAGAGTGCAGAAGATGACAAACTGTGTGAACGCAAATATAAATAAATCTTAATAAATATTGAGAACATGAGATAACAAGTTAAAGAGTTCTTAAAGTGAGATCACTGGTCGTGGAAGCATTTCAATGATGGGTAAGTGAGTGTAGTTATTATTTTGTTGTGGGTTAGTAACTGTTATTGAACCTGCTGGTGAGAGTCCTGAGGCTGTGTACTTTTTACCTGATGGCAGCAGTGAAAAAAGAGCATGGACTGGGTGGTGGGGATCCCCCATGCTTTCCTACTACATTGTTTCATGCAGATGTGCTCAGTGGCTAGAGGGACTTTACCCATTATATATACAGGCCGAATGCACTACCTTTCGTAGGATTTCCCATTGAAAAGCTGCTGCTACATCCTTAGGATCATATCAGCATCTTGGTTTTTAAGTTCACCATGAAGCATTCTGTGTTTTTTCAATCATATTGGTGCATCTTCATTCATTATTTCTATTGAATTGTATTTTCCTGACTCTTGCACACATATACTTAGTGCTGTGAAAATAAATAAAATTGTTGTTAATGCAGGTTGTCTGGCTAGGAGAATAGGGAGGAAAAATGCCTTTTTTTTGTTTTAAACAGGTGTGTCACTGAACAACCCAGTAGACCTCTCTAGAGATTCTGGGAGAAGTACTATCTTACACAACAAACAAAATAAAGGAAAACCACCAATAACGTTTGAGAGGAAGATGTTGTCAACTCCTTTTAAACCCACCACTGCCACAAATATTAAACAGCTTCCAAGTACCAATCGAGCTGCCAGCACGGAGGGCGGTAGTCGGAAACAAGTGTCAAGCAGACCAATTCCTCCTGTTGCTTCCAATCGTTTACGGCCTGGATCAACCTTATCTGCTCGTGCTGGGATCAAAATCGAAAGAGGCACTTCAGAGGTTCTCAAAGTGAAAGGATCAGAAAAACAATTCCAAGCTACAGGTAAGGACGTGGAATTAGGTTTGCACTTGGGAATACAAATGTTTGAGACCTTTGATTAGTCGTGTATAGCGGCTACAGGGAAATACAGTTTCACAATTTCTGTATGAATCTGGTAAAATATAAAACTCTAAAATGGTATACATCATCTTGGATAATCGTTTTCCATGATTCAGTGTAGTAAAGAGAAAAACCTGGAATTTTTCTGTTTTAGATAATTCAATTCTGGTTTGCTTTTCTGTTTCTTTCAGTTACTTCCAAGCACCTGAATTTGAGCACAACAGATAAAACAGTCCAAAATAGGTCTCAGCCCAAGAAAGTGACTTCAAGTCATGTAAAAAGGTAATGGTTCCAAGACTGGATGAAGCATGTAATCTAGCAGTTTAATTATGGGTAGTGTTATGGTGATTATTCAATGAAATTAAAGAATTGTGGCAGAAAATATGAAGAGAGAAAATATAGGTTATTAAAGGACACACACACAAAATGCTGGAGGAACTCAGCAGGCTGGGCAGCATCTAGGAAGAGAGTATAGTCAATGTTTTGGGCTGAAATCCTTTGGCAAGACTGGAGAAAAAGAGCTGAGTAGTAGATATAAAAGGTGCCCCTACTACCATTCTGGAAGGACTGTTTTAGGGCCCTGGTGAGGCGCCACTTTACCTGTGAGTCTTTTGGAGCCATGTACTGGGTTCAGTACTTCCAGTGTGGCCTGTATATCAGTGAGACCCAAAGTAAATTGGAAGAGTACTTCACTGAGCACCTACGCTCCATCCGCCTGAAAAAGTGGGATCTCCCAGAGGCCACCTATTTTAATTCCACTTCCTATTCCCATTCCAATATGTCTATCCATGGCCTCCTCCACTGCCGAGATAAGGCTATGCTTTGGTTGGAGGATCAATGCCTTTTGGGTAGCCTCCAACCTGATGGCATGAACATCGATTTCTCGAACTTCCGGTAATACCCCCAACCGCCCTTCTCGTTCACCATCTCCCATCCCCTTTTCCCTCTTCCTCCGCTCACCTTATCTCCTTGCTTGCCCATAGCCTCCCTCTGATGCTCTTCCTGCCCTCTCTTCCATGGCCTTCTGTCTCTTTTCCCATTTTACTTCCCAGCCCTTTACTTCATCTCCTCCCCCTTCAGGTTTCACCTATCACCTTGTGTTTTTCTCTCTCCCCTCCCTTCACTTTTTAAATCTACTCCTCAGTTTTTTTTCCTCCAGTCCTGCTGAAGGGTTTCGGCCTGAAACATCAACTGTACTCTTTTTTTCTCCTAGGTGCTGCCTGGCCTGCTGAGTTCCTCCAGCATTTTGTGTAGGTTGCTCAGATTTCCAGCATCTGCAGATTTTCTCTTGTTTACTATAGGAAACAATTGTTTCTTGCAGAGAAATCGGCTTACAGATGATTCTGAAAAACTGAAGCCTTACATAACCTGAGGATTTCCTGTGCTAAACACATTCTCCAGAATTGCTCTAAGAAATTTACCTTTTTATTAGTTCATAATTTCAGTCAGTACCATAGGGTGTTTTTCCTTTCAACTGAGATAGGAAGAAATAATATAAACACTGAACACGTGCCCAGCCAATAAAATTCACTTGAGCATGGGCCTAGAAATTGGACTGAGTTGCAATGATTTGGGAGTTGTAACATTTTATCTACTGTTTGGGACTGTGCTTGCAGATTGACTAAGCACATCTAGTGATTAATCCTTGTACAGATCTTTTGATATCTTTTTCCATGTAACATTCTTTATGGACAAGAAATTGTTCTAAAAGGGACACAATTCAATCATTGAAAAACACTTTTTATCAGTGCTATGATTTGAGGTACTTTTGTCTTGTGTCCAGGCTAGCCTCAGACCAATTTCCACTCCCAAAAAATTTAAGCTCTACCCCCCATCTTGGACAGTTCCCACCACTTTACTATTGCTGCTCTTCACGCTGATACTACTGGACTCCAGCTCCAAAACTATGCAGTACTTTCTGAGTTATGCCTCAGTCCTGAGATCTTTGGTGCTATCCACTATTACAGTGATGGTCTCATGACCTAATGATTATAGGATCATTGTTTCTCAGCCTGTTCCCATTATAATTATTCTATGTCTAGTTCACAAGGTAAAACATTCCTCTACCTCTGTGGCGAATGAGAGCCGCACCTTGAACACAAAATTTGTTGGGACAGATAAATATTGCAGAATGATTCAAAATATTGCATAGTTTTGTCAGTGCAATATTTCATAATAAATCAACAACATACTGTTGTGAAAATTTTAATTATTTGACTGCACCCTTTTTAGCAATGTTTTTTCTAGTATTCCTGCATTTGAAAGCTTTAAAAGAAATGTAAGCTATTGGCCTAAGGAATACTGTATATTGGAATATTAAAGATCGTGCCAAAACTGATTTAAATCCAATCATTTGCCTGTTGAAGAAAGGGTGGATTATAAATGTTTAATATTTTTAAAATAACAGTAAAGGGGTTGGTTGAGTTTTGTCCTATGTAAATTGCCTGTACTTTCCTCTACTGTATAAATTGATGCTAATAAAAATGGGTTGATGGATAAGGATACGATTGGGATAATAGTTGAACTAAAAACATGAATAGACTCTTTACTCACTGAATCTTAACAATCCCAAGACATTTTATGCATATTAGGAACAAGAGTATAGGCAAGGAAAGGATAGGTCCACTCAAGGTCAGAGGAGGAAGTGGTGTCTTGAAGAACGTTAAGTTGGATAACTTCCAAGGGCCTGATGAAATCTATCCCATGATATTAAGGGTGGAGATGTTTAAGGTCTTTACAGTGATCCTCTTTAGCCACAACTATTTTCAACTGTTTCTTACTGTAAGGTTTTATCATGTATAAAGCTATTAGTTTTTATGTGATTAATTAAAATAATCAATTCTGCCTAAATCTGGTTTATCGTGCAGTTCAGAAAATGTTCACAAACCTGTTTAAATGTATAAAATTACTGCAACAATACTACCTTCATATTAAGCAAAATATGACTCCTTTTCAATATAAATGGAATATCTTGTCAAGTAGAATGTCTAAGTACATATTTTCTTTTGCAGATGAATCCTTTTGAGGTTCATTTACTACAAAAGCAGTTGAGAAAATTTTGCTTGGAAGGTGCAGAGACATGTTTTCTCCCTCTGAAGGAAAAAACCATAGAAGGGAAATAGAAGATGCATGTTTATCATCGGCTTGAAATGGAAACAATCCAGTCATTATTCTGTTTAAAAGTAAATGATGACAACATGCCCATTCAGTCTGCTTCCCAGTTTGAAAGGCAATTCAATTGGTTTTTCTCCCTGTTATTTCTACGGATGCAACAAATTTGACTCCCCAGTTGTGTTGCTATGGTGAAATGACATGGTTTGTATCAGGATGTCATTGAATTCCATTACATTTTGAAAGGGAAAAAATAACAAATATTTTCACAAAGAGCTTGTGAACATTTTAAGCTAAATACTGTTGCATAATTGTTTTTTTTTGTATCTGATTTGCCTATTTTGTAAGCTAGTGTTAAATCAGTATGTAGTAGCTGTTCTAAATCCTATGAACTCATGGAAAGAATTTTCTTATATTCTTTAGAGAGTCATATATTTCAAATAATTTGATAGCCAGAGGTGAAAAGTTGTAATCAATTCAGCTAAACCCCATTTCTAGCATCTCTTAGTATCTTCTGCTGCAGCGAGAGCATCCCTAGATTCTCCAGTCTATCAATCCTTGGTGATATCATAAAGCATAGGAACAGAATTAGGCCATTTGGTGCAGAGAGGCTGCTTTGCTATTTCAACATGGCTGATCCATTTCCCTGTCAATCCCATTCTCCTGCCTTCTCACTATAACCTTTCACACCCTGACTAATAAAGAACTGATCAACCTCTGCCTTAAATCCACCCAGTGACCTGGCCTCCACAGCTGCCTGTACACAAATTCCACAGATTCACCACTCCAGCTAAAGAAATTCCTCATCTCCATTCTAAATGGATGTACCCCTATTCTGACGCTGTGCCCTCTGGTCCTAAACTCCCCCACAATAGGAACCATTTTCTCCACATTCACTCGGTCTAGGCCTTTTGACACCCAATAGTTTTCAGTGATATTACTCCCCATCCCCATTTTTCCAAAGTCCAGTGAGTAAAGGCCCAAAGTCATCAATTGCTCCTTATATTCTAGTAAATCTGAACTCTCCCAAAGGCTTAACATCTTTCATTGAATCTTATGCTCAAAATCAGTCTAAAACGGATACCCTGAGGGTTCTGTACTTTAAATAAAGCTGGAAGAACTGATTCATTTGGATATTATAATTCCCTGAGATATGTATTATCTTTTAAGAAATGTATTGCCTCTGAAAACATATACATTTTCAGCCTCTTAGACTTCTCTAAACAAATCATACTTTATTTTTAGTGTACACTGATGTGATTTAAAAATATTGAACATCTTAAATTTCACACTAAAATATAATTTTTGGGAATGCTTTTAATTTATGCATCTTGCCCTTCCTGTTTATGCAGTGTTCTATATGATCGAACAGTTAAGGTTCTGGATTAACACATTCCATTGTAAGAAGTTGAAGAACTAAATCCATTGTTTTGAAGTTTGTGAACTTGTCAGAAGATCCTGACCATGGCACCTTAATCTCAATTGCTTCACTAGAATTCTTCAGGGAGGCAAACTTATTCCTTCCTTCTGTTGCCTCGGTGACTCAATTTCACTGTCTAAGCTCATATGGCAATTATTTCATTAACTTGTCTTTTTTTAAATGGGGAATGTTATGTATTTTAAGGAGAAAAAAATTAAGAAACTCTTTTGAACAATCTGTTAGTGGTTCTTGTAAATTCAGGATATGATTCTGTTAAAGCATGTATTTTTAAACACTGCATTTACTTTTATGTATGTCTTAGATCAATAAAAGCATTTTGTAGCAAGTAGTTGTCATTTTATAAATATGGAAAGTCAAATTGACATGCGATTTCAATAACACTTAGCTACTTAGAACCAAAGTCCCCTTGCTAAATTTCCACTCTCCTTGAGTAACCTCCAATGTGAACTTAACCTGGAGCTAATGTTGACTTGAAGGAAGCGGAGGCTTTGAAAACTACAAGCCATTGTCTGTCACACTGCTATCAACCAAGTTGAATGTTTACACATCTTAACATTGACATTTAGGACCTATTAAACATTTTATGGAAAACATGAAATATGAATTATCTGAAACAAACTTCCTTACAGTGGTTCTTCTCTCAAATGAAGCACGGGTTTTGCTGATAAGTATCTAGGTTCAGTGAAGAGAACGGAAAGAAATTCACATTCCATTTCTAACTTCCAGCATTAAAGGCAAATCATGGACAGGTTAATTAAATTCAGAACTTTTGTTCATGCATAATTACACCAGTGTCCCTAATTTTCTCTCAGTCACAGAATTAAATGTTGATCATTGCATGAGAAAACATTGGCTTTTGTGGTTTAAAGAGCATCTTCTGATTGGCTAAATTGTGATCAGGGTAACTGTTATGTTACAATTGGTGATAAGAAAAAAGTCTTCTATTCCAGATCATTATTTATAATTGCAGGTGGAAACTAACATGAGACAAATTTTACCATGTACAATTCTGGTTAATTGCACCATCAGCTAATCAGGCCAGTTGTTTATTTGGGACACCTCTTAAAGAACAAAAACTAATCGAAAAAATAGCTGGGATTCCCTTTGTTTATGGGGCAGGAGACTTGCCGAATGGTTTCTAACTAGTGTCAGATCTGTGCACTTGTGTGACCGTTAAGACGCTACACCGTGCTCAGAATGAACAGTTTTTAAGTAACATTATTTGTGTGTGCTTGTGTTCATAAAGTAGTGATTTTTTTTTTTGAGCAAGAAGCAAGCAGTAAGATAATCCTGAATTGTTTCAATTCACTGCAGTTTCAAGCATTCAGGTCTGGAAGTGCCAGAAATGTTCAGGATTGAAAAGGAAACTATTTCACTTCTTCAGGTTAGGAACTACAAAGAATTTGAAGGTATCAACAATCATCTTGAATGTTAGAATAAAAATGAAGATTTGGAAGGTGCAAGTGTCAATATTATTATATGAAAGAAGTCCCATTATCTACAGTGTCTGCTGATTTTCTTCATTTACAGTCAATCAGAAGAATATGTTGGCATACTGGATGAATTCCTCCATTGATAACTATCAGAAACTACACAGTTTTACAGTACTGTAGTAGTATTGTAGTTCTAATTTGTTCTGAAATTCATTTAAATACACAATTTGATACTCAGTTAAACAGTAGTTTATCTCTTCTATACCTTTTTAACTTTCCATGAAACTAGCTAATTGAGGCAGCCACTTAACTGGGTCAAAATATACTGGTCCCAATTAACTGAAATCCACCATATCTGTTTTTAAAAACATACCCAATCTGTGCTGTAGAACTGCCAAGGGAGGGAGTGGTTGGGGTGAAATGCATCCATAAGGCATCATTCACAGCTTCAGGGATGAGATTCACAGAGACAAGTATTTTAAGAGCAGTAATTGCAGTGTTTAGGAGCAATATTCCACAGGACTAAAAAAAAAATGTATAATGGGAGTCATTTAGTTCCATAAGAATTTCTATGACATTACAGCTATTCACATCATATCCCATAGTATTTTTAATAATCAGGGTCTTCTCAATCTTAGTTTCAAAATCTCAATTGCTGTTTGCAAAAAGTAATTCTAAATTTCTACTATCCTTTGTAAAATGATGAAACATATCAGCTCCTGCCTGAGAAGCAATAGATCTACTCAAATTTGTCTGCCGAAGCAACAGGTCCATGGCAGATGCCATCTTGTTGGCTCTTCAATCAAACCTGGAACATCAGGACAGCTATGATACATTCATCAGGATGCTCTTTATCAACTGCATCTCGGTGTTCAATACCATCATCCCCTCAGGGCTAAGTCAATGGGCTCCGGGACCTTGGCCTCAATGCCTCCTTGTGCAATTGGATCCTTTATTTCCTCACTTGCAGACCTCAATCAGTTCAGGTTGGCAACATCTCCACAAACTCCATCAGCACAGGTGCACCAAAAAGCTATGTGCTTAGTCATCTGTTATACTCCCTTTACACTTGTGGTTGTGCGGCTAGGCAAGGCGCCAATGCCACAATTCAAGTTTATTGACACCACTGTTGTAGGTTGAATCAAGGGTGGTGATCAACATATAGGTGGGAGTTCGAAAAATCTGGTTGAATGGTGTCATAATAACAACTTCTTACTCAATGTCAGCAACCCCAAGGAGGTAATTGTAGACTTCAGGAGAGGGGTCTGTGAGCCAGAACTCATCGGAGGATCAGAGGTGAAGAGGGTTAGTAACTTTAAAATCCTGGGCGTCACTGTCTCAGAGGACCTGTCCTGGACCCATCATATAAATGTAATTGCAAAGAAAGCACGACAGTGCCTCTACTTCCTTCGGAGTCTGCAGCCATTCACAGTCTGTAAATATAACAACACCAGGTGGGATTAGACCATTTTATGAATTCCACTGACAAAATGGTCAAAACATATGGGTTTGGAGCTTTCCTGAGAAAGGCAGGCTGTGAACTAACTTCCTGACAGGTGTAGGTTTTGTCAATATTTTCTGTTGCAGGATTCTTCATGAAGTTGATGGAAATCACTTCTTGCAGTTCACCAGCCTGTTGAGCATTGGTACCAGCGATATGGGTGGGAAGCATTTTCCTGACTTCATGCCTTCCATGTCCCTATGAGTACTGCACAGGTTGCATTTTCCCCATTTTATTTCTCATGAGGTTCACTGTGCCATTAAACCAAACAAAAGTGGTCACATTTAACATTCTCAGAAGACAACAGCAAACTCATCACCTAAAATCACAAATGTATAACAAGCAGTGTTTTTTTAAAGTATGATAATATGACCACCTTGGAAAATACACTAAAATGTACAAAATAACAACTTTAATAGATCCAGAAATTATACTAGTCTTAACAGGTTTCTAGTCAAGAAATAAAAAAATCTGGGCAAAATAATCTGCCAAAACTTTCAGGTAGCAACACCCGTTTAACTACATTTATTTAAAAACCTACAATATGTACATTAAAGAATTCACTGTACAATTCACTGTGAGAAAGCATTTCATTTTTGAACTATTTGGTGAAGACATCAGTGGAAAAATCATCACCAAATTCTCGTAAGATAAAATAGTGGAAGCTTTGCTTTCAATCAAAATATTCAAACTATACAATATGGACAAACATCATATTAACAGAAAAAAAATGAGCAGCATTATTTAAATAAAACATCCTGGATTTCCTACTCATTTTCTTTAGAACTATGTTAAGCAACTTTAAAAGGAAAAACATGTACAGCACACATTTTCTCTCAAGACAAATTAAAATGATATCAAAATATCTACAAACAAATGTCTTGCAAAAAAAATGTTCAAAATAGGCATTGGTCTGAGGACTACTCCACTATAACCTGGAGCATGAAGGCCATGTGGCTAAAGGCAATTGTTTCCTCCACATATGCTGAATGTGGTTACAGTTTATCGGTTTGTATTTGTACATCATCAGTTCAGTTCATTGTTTGAGCTTCTTAAAGGGACCTGCCAGATGCTCAACAGTAATATTGCTCCCAAAGGCAAACTCAGATTCTTATTTTTTAGTAAAATATTCATTTGGGTAAAACAAAAGTATCTGGTTCAACGTTTGGAATGTAGAAAAAGT
The DNA here is from genome assembly GCF_030028105.1 of Mobula birostris. Taxonomy (NCBI): domain Eukaryota; kingdom Metazoa; phylum Chordata; class Chondrichthyes; order Myliobatiformes; family Myliobatidae; genus Mobula; species Mobula birostris. Next base: position 72,110,998 of record NC_092383.1, read on the forward strand.
TTGTTGTTGCCACATAAAACAGGATGACTAACATTTCTATTTTTCTGTACATCAGCTTCTAAAAGTAATTATTGTTTCTGTAAGAAAAATACACACTTTCTGATCCCGTATATCTGATTGATAAATTAAAAATGCCATGCTCCTAAGCAGCTAAATGTTCACATAATTTCAAGATAATGAAATATTTTACTTGCAATTCAAAACTTGTAGTCTTCAACAGAAAATAGTCACAGCTACATACTCCAGTGGTTGGTTTTGTTCTCTTTTTGTATGTCTCATTACCAGCAAAGCAATTATGATCGAGCTTGTCTTGGGGAGGCTTCAACACAGACCTTATTATTATAAACTGTAGTTACAACATATTCCCTGAAGCTTCAATTCTTCCATTCTTTTACACATTATATGAGAATGTGAAATTCTGAAGCTTTTGCTTCATAGAATTTTAATTGTCCTGAGTGCTCGTAAGTATGTTTGGGTGCTTTTTGGTATTTTTAAACCTGTTCTGACACCCACTTTGTCCACAGCACTATGCATAAACAGAACAATGTCTCGGCATAATTTGGCACTGATAATAACCAGCAGTCACAACTTCAAGGACACACACTCCACATGACAGCAGTTCTTTTCACATTTAAGTGTTCAGTTACGTGCAGGTCTGTACCTCAGACAAGGTACAACAAGTCTTCTGTGCTGTCTGAAGTAAGCAAAGTGACATTCTGGCAGCTTTAGCAGTTCCTCGTGTCCTGTGCTGACATGAGAAGTCATATGGAGGTCTCATCACTGCTACTATGTGTGAAAAGGACAAAAGGAAAAAAAAATGCATGATCATGATTACATGTTTGAGAATCATGTGATGGAAAGCAATTATGCATTTCATCACTGGAAGTGTATGGTCGACAGTGAGAAACAGCCTCAAATTAATTATGCACATGTTTCAATGGAGAAAATTAAAAAACAGAAATCTACAGGTTTGATGAGGAGAGAAAAGGCATAGAAATTAGATTATTTCATAAATAGAGATGTATAAATATTCATTTTAATTTATGACAAATCGATCTGGTTTTGTTAAATTCAAAAGGTGAAAATTATTATTTAACCTAATAAATATCAAGCTCCCATCTGCTCCTTCACAGACGATCCATTATGCAGAATGTTTCCCTTGCATACAAACCATGCAAATTTGCAAAATCTTACCAAGTCTTGCATCTTGTTCATTATTTCAAATATAATTGTGTTCAGTTCCATAGAATAACATTTGCACATTTCCAGGAGCAAAGAAGCCAGCATGTATCAAACAGTATTGATTTCACTGTCCCTACTAAGCTTTCAAATCTCGATTCAATGTCTGACATTATTTTTTAAATTTGTTTCTTAATTGTCAAAAGTAATCTTAACTTGTACTAGACATTGCTTTCATTTGAACCATGTGTTTGCTGATGGAGTAAACCTAGAATGGTATTACACAACCACAGGCATAACCCTCCCCACATTTAAAGACATTTTCAGGAGGCAGCATTCATCTTTAACGACCTCACCATCCGGGACATGCCATCTTCCCATCAGGGAGGAGGCACAGGAGCCTGAAGACCCACACTCACCTTCTTAGGAACAGCTCTCCCTCCTTCTTTCTTCAGATTTATGAAGAGTCCATGAGCAATACCTCTCTATACTTCTCTTGCACTATTTATTTATTTATTCTTGTAACTCATAGTAATTTTTATGTCTAATTATCCGCAGTTTCTTACACAACTGAATATTAGTACTGCAACTGGGGAAGTGGGTCAATTAGAAAGCAAGAGATGATTGGGAAATGGGTGATACTATTCAACTGGTATCAACCGTTAAGACATTAATGACTCTGTGTAGGGCCTACATTGTTTCTTGGCCATCATAATTTACCCTAACTGGAAATTGCCCACTATGTTATCTACAAAAGATTTCTTGATGTTGGCTTATGCCACAGCATATAAAGCCCATTATTGCTGCCTACAGCATTGAGTATTTAAGAATGAGAGTGGTGAGGAAATTAAAGGCCAAGTTAGCAGAGATGCTGTAACATCACATGTAACTTCATAGAAGAATTGGTTACGTGGGAAGGAACAAAGGTTTGTGTCCTATTTGGTTAAATGTGAGGTAACAAGTTCTGTATTGCCTTCTACTGAAAATACAGACCCCTTTAAATCAGGGGTCTCTTTCATATATCCATGATAGGATTTGTTAAATCTGGCTTTTAAAGGAATCTTTTAATGATAATTATTCTACTAATAAGTTTTAGAAATGCTATTCCTCTGTATTTTCCCTTTTTCTAGTGAAATACTACGATTTTGCTCCTTTCTGACTGTTTTTAACATGTGTCTAACCAGGAATCACTCATAAGCCATCCAAATTTGGAGAATTACATGCAAGAAAAACTCATTACTAAAATACACAAATTAATGTAAGAACTGTAACAACAACATAATCCTTTGAGAACCCAATTACATGTTAATTGCATTGCAGGAGGACACTGTGTAACTATGAATAGCATGTAACATTTATAAGGTGCGGTTCAATTTATTGACCACAAGATGGCAGAACTGACTGTTCACTTCTGTAACATACAAACTACAACAATCCATCAATATATCTTAATACCAAATACTGTAACCGGATGAATTTTCATTCCCACTTAATGGTTCTCTCCCGCCACTCACAATGATGTGCAAATAAATGCAAACTCAAACTTTCACAGCAATAATCATCTATTACAAGATTTCGCTGAAATGTTGGGATAACTTTTAACTGACCAAATCTCATACATTTACAACCTTCCTACAGTAAACCTGTACCTTACAACACGAAACAGTTGATTAAACACAAGAAGAAAAATTCAAATCAAAAATAACTTCCAAGTAAGCCACGAATTTATATCATGAAATTAAGTGTTTAGGATTGTTTAATACCTTAGGCTGAAACTCCTAATTTTCCTATTTTAACAGAGGTTTTTAACAATTATTTTAAATGAAGTTTAGCTAAAGGAACACCATATCTCATAAGTAATTTTATGGCCAGTAACTATTTAAAGATTATGCTGCTGAGTTAAGTGCCCTTAGTTTAATAATTTTATTTATTATGTGCCTTTGCATGAGAAATATTGATTTGAAAAACACCTGCAATGGACTGAGCTGCAATTAACAATGCCTTTTTCTGCATTACACTCATGTCTTGTAATATCTTTCCACTTTGCTGGTCAGGTCCTTCTGTAATACCCTTGGGTTGGCACAAGCTAAGTACAGAAAAGACATACTCACTCAGAGCCTGACGAATCTTCATCTACCGTGCCTGTTTTGATGCTCATAGGTATGGGCATCATCCCATTCATATGCTCCCCTGTTGTTTGCCTCAGCTTTGTTAAACCTCCAGATCGACTCCCTTCACTTGATCCCACTGAAGATGCACGTGAGGAGACAGTGGCTGATTTATGATTTGAAAGTTCATTGTGTATTCGGTTGATGCTATTCTTCTCTGAGAACAGTGGTAACCCCCTATTTTTCAGAATTCCTGTGTGTTTCAATGGAAGACAAAAACATTCAGTAATTGGTTGCAAATATTGACTTATTTTCCAAATGTCTAAATATCAATATTCTTGTAATAGAGGTGACTGCAATAAGCCAGATTAATGATGGAACAGTACTTGATTACAAAGCACTTAACACCACTTTAAGTAATTAGAAGTATTAGAGGAGAGAGGGGAAAAAATTTCATAACACCCATCTCACCCAAACCAGCATTAAAAGCTCCAGGCGATGAACATTGTGGAACAGTATCAGAGGCTCAAGAAACATGATTAGTTCTTTCTCTTGCAATTAAAAGCATCAGGAAATCTGATCGAGGCATGTCAGAATTCACATTCGGCCTCTCAGAAACCTTGCAAAGTTCTACAATATACACCATTGATGTTATAGATTGGAGTGGGGACAGGCTCACTTGGTCCACAGTGGGATTCTTTTTACTTTGAAGGCTCTGTATAAAAATTATCTATTTGAGACTCGTTTAGATCTTGGCTGCCCAATTCCTGACATCTCCCAGATCAGCAGAGGAAAGTCTACGAATGCTGAACACCTTTGTCTTCTCACTCACTGCTATTCTTCAGGCAGTGCCTTGGGCTTTAGGGCTCCTGGCTACTCTTTCCCTGGCAGCACCTGCAGGCAGTACATGACGGTGAAGTCTCTGAATGTGCTCAGCTTGTATTAGAGGGCAGCCCACACTAATGCAGGCAGCACAAGGAGACCAGTGGTATTATCCATTACTAGGGTGGTACTTTCACAGCTGTCTTTGTATCTGTGCTTATCTCCAGAGAGTTCACTAGTGTGAAGAGTCAGCAAAACAGATAACCACTATCCCCCAGAATACATTCTCTAGGCAATTGTAAAAAAGGCCAGCAGTGCTGTCTTCCCTAGAATGAAGATGTTAGAGAGTATTCTGGAACTATGGGAATATAGCAGATATTAATAAACAAGAATCAGTCTTCAATTCTTAATATAAATTATAAAATACAAGCAGTAGATGGAAGCTAAAAGTACACCTTTGCAAGTACAGTCGGCCCTCATTATCTGCGAGGGATTGGTTCCGGGACCCCTCGCGGATACCAAAAAACGTGGATGCTCAAGTCCCTTATTCCACCTGTCTCAATGCAGTGGACTTTAGGACTCAGCGGAACCCTGGACCTTATTTAACCTGTCTCAGTGAGGTGGACATTAGGACCCGGCGGTGGAGCTCTGAATCCGCAGTGTTTCTGTTCACAAAAATAATCACGATCGAAAATAAAGTGGAAATAATAAAGCAATCAGAAAGAGGTGAAACGCCATCGGTCATTGGAAAAGTGTTAGGCTACAGTCGGTCAACGATTGGAATAATTTTAAAGGATAAAGTGAGAAAGGCCCTGCCCCGATGAAAGCTACAATTATTACTAAGCAACACAGTGGTTTAATTATTGGGTTTTGGGGCTTTGAGTTTTTGATCCTCCACATCAACCTGACAGGGATGGAGAGCGCTCGGGAGCGCTCTGTCATTGGATCGAACTCGGGAACTGTTCCCGAGCCCGGCACTGAAACATACGTTTCTTAAGTGTTTTACATGCATAGAAAAGTAAAATAGATACTACATACTAAGACAAACGTTTGACTAACTGACGCTAAATGATATCGGATGTACCTGTTCCAATTTACTTAGTAAGAGAACTTCCGTTTTGTTTTCAATCCCGATCCATGATAACCTATGCACATCCTCCCGTATACTTTAAAACATCTCTAGATTATTTATAATACCTAATGCAATGTAAATGCTATGTAAATAGTTGTTATATCGCATTGTTTAGGGAATAATGACAAGAAAAAAAAGTCTGTACATGCTTCAGCAACAAGTGCTGGAAGAGCACTTCCGGGTTTTCTCGATTCGCGGTTGGTTGAATTCGTGCATGCGGAACTCAAGGATAAGGAGGGCCGACTGTTAACAGTACTGCCTCTGGAGCACAGACTAAGAGATATGGTTTGCAAAACAATAACCATGAGACCATCGCATGTGCATCAGCCAAGCGTTAAGACAATGGGTTATGTTAATTGGCCTGCTTCAGTCCAGGCATCTATGGGTTTAAGTAATTTGCACCATTGTAAACAAGTTCAAGGAGGCTTGCAGACCAGACTAACTATTGAAATTCTACTGAATCACGTGCTGTTACCATTGATCTTAAGGGTATAAAAATATGATGTACTTTTAAATATGTGAGACTCTAGCGAGAGAGTCTCCAGAAGAGTGCCTGTTTGTTGTGATGAATAAAGACTTCTATATCACCAGTTCAGTGTCTCGAATATACCTCCTAGAAACTGGAAGGTCTGCATTATTATGCAGAGCTATTAAGGGATCAATTATAACAAACGGCTGTTTGTATTCTTGTGCGTGAGGTTTCATCTTCACCAAACTCAAAATTAATTAAATTATTTCCTTGCAGACACAGCACTCTGACACAATGATGTGCAAGCTGATTGGGAGACATGGCAGAGATCTGCTGTGGCTGTTTAGAACGATCCCACAGTGAGGAAGTTCTGGGTCAATTAGACTTAAAACCTCCATGGATAGAGTAATTGAGCCAGGAAATTAAGGCCAAATGACTTCTAACAGAATCTCTCAATGACAGCCTTGGGAAGCATGAGCTGCATCAATATTATTGATCGGAGGGGTTTCTGTGTGGCTACAGTAATGCTTCATAATGAGGTGCTGACAGCAGTTGCACCACCGAGGTGCAGACTAAAGAAAGGCCTCGTTGGCTAAAGGCTGGGAAGAACACTCTGTGTGAGTTGTAGCAATTCTGTGAATCTTGGAAAAGGCTTGAGCAGCCTGTAGTGAGTTTTAAAGCAGACCAGACAGGTCTGCCAGTGTCAGCAGCATTCACTCAAATTACAAAATAAAGCAACAGTCTGGGTTGGAATTTTTCACTCCATTTATGTCAGCAAGTGTAGAATAAGCAGTACATGAATAATATTAGTTAGGAAGTGCATGAGACAGGAAAAACATCACACATACTGACATGAATACCTCCTAGGCACCTAGTCCAGTTTTGCAGTTCATTTCACCAGAAGGCGATTTCCCCCTGCCCCTATTTTCTAATCCTCACCTGAGTTTTTACTTCTTCTCACCTGCCTATTACTTCCCCCCGGGTCCCATCCCCCATCCTTTTCTCCTATGGTGAAATCTCCTCTCCTATCTAATTCCTTCTTCTCCAGCCCTTGACCTTTCCCACCCACCTGGCTTTACCTGTCACCTTCCAGCTAGCCTCTTTCCCCTCCCCCCCACCTTTTTATTCAGTCCTTAAGAAAGAAGGGCCCTGGCCCAAAACATCGACTATCTATACGTTTCCATGAATGCTGCCTGAGTTTTGCCAGCATTTTGTGTGTGCTGCTTTGGATTTCCAGTATCTGCAGACTTTCACTTGTTTATGACCCCTTCTAACAATCTATACTGGATCAAGCTGAAATTAGAGCATGACAATCCCAAATAACTGGCCTTTCTCAACGCAACATCTAGGCTTGTAAGTTTAAGTGATGATTCCTTGATTTAATTACTCCTTCTGGTCAAACACAGCATACACTCCCAGTAGAATATACTACATTGAATCAGACAAGTCTTTTCTCAAAAGCTGAATGGACAGCTTTCAGTGTAACGACTGCAGAGTATTATGCCTTTATGCAAACTCAAAAACCTGTGTCAATTTCTCTGAGTAATGGCACCTCTGTGAATTACACAATGAATTCTATACAACCTCATTATACAAAGAACATACGCATAGGTGAAATGACTTTGATCAACAATTACCTTTCTGAGGCTGTGCATTAGGGTTTGGCAATGACGTCAATACATTTTCTTTGTACAGATTGTCTCCATTCTCCTTTGGCCTTTCATCTACATGGTTGAACTTCTCTCGGTGAGGCTCGATGTTTGCAACTGTTTCAACTTTCAGGTTCCCTGATCCACCATGATCCTCACTTTCACTGGCTGTTGTCATAAACTCCCCAGGCCAATAAGGTGTAACATGTGAAGATATGTTTTCCACTAGAAAAATAGATTGAAGTTTGTTTGAAAACTGAAAATGATAATAACTGAATCTCCTTGATATGAAGGTAAATACATAATAGATATTAACCCTGAAAGTGCTAAATATAGGAAGGTTTTCCAAATATTTAAATTTATTGAAGTGTTTTAATGTTGGGGTAGTTGAAGTTTTCAACTAAGGTGCTAATTTCAAAATATTTATAATCAATTTTGGGTGCCATGTGAGTGTTTATATCAACAAATTACAACCTAGTTATGTTTTTTTTTCAAGATCAGAAGTAGTCTGTTGGAAGACTAATGCACTTTTGCATGGCCAGTATTATCAGGTAGCTATTGATATGGGTGGTGGGGTGGAGGTTCGTCTCTATCAAAAGAGGAGTAAAGCGCTGCTTCCCTCCACTAGCCTGCAGGTCACCTTTGGGCAAGGTGTAGCACCTGCTTAGCCCCCTGATCAGGGTCACGCAGACAATCTCTGAAGAGTATTGATAATGGCTGGGGTCACCCATCTTGTAAAGACACTACCCAGAAGGTGGCAATGGCAAACCACTTCTGCAGAAAAATTTGCCAAAAGTAATTATGGGCATGGAAAGACCATGATCACCCACATCATATGACATGGCACGTAACGAACGAACAATATATTGATAGATTAGAGCATTGTTGATACCATTAACATGACTAAGTAATTCATGGATAGACTAGTGCATTATTGAAATTAGTTATTAAAAGTTTGCAAACATTGTGAATAAAAAGTCTCCAAACAATCACTGTTGACACACACACCCCTCTGAAAATGTAGCTCTCTCGTCAATAAAGATATTAAAAACAGAACACATCACTGATATTAATATGAGAAACCAGGTAAGTTCAGAAATTAGGTTTCATAAATTCAAATATGAATTTATGACAAGCAAGGAGGGTGTTGTAGTTGACATGGACTAGATGGGCTGAAGGTCCTGTTTCTATGCTCTATTACTTTGTGACAATCAATGTTTACATTATTTATTCCTTTAGTTATAAAAAGCACAGCACTAAAAGGATTTTATTTGTTGATATCTGACTCCGCTTAAGTTCATTGGAATGAAGTAGAAACTGGGATTACCGTTAACGTTCTCAACAATACAATGTAAAAAGGCAATCTGTATGACTTCATAGTCACCTTTTGGAGTGCTGTGATTAGGATGTTTTTCATTATTTTGCGATATAATATTCTCCCAGCCTGGCTCGCCCTGATACTCTTCATCTTCTTCACTATCAGAAGAATGAGTGGAAGCATAAGATCCACTTTGATCATCTTCCAGAGAAAGGTCACTGTCCGAGTCTGAATCATGTTCTGTTATGAAGAAATAAACAACAGCCTCATCATCTATCATACAGTAAATCCAAAAGCCATTTTCAATGGAAGGCTACATTATAATAGGATAGTTCAACGGAATGTCTCTATCAGTTCATATAAATTATTAGACAGTTCCAAAACTGAGATTATGTTTCTACTAGTATGAAATTCCACTTCACTGATAACATGCATGAAGCATATATTAAACTCTCCACCAATTTTTGTGCATTAATTTTTTTGCTATATGAGAAATTAGAATCAAGTAAGACAAGTTCTGAATCTCATGTAAGTGAAGTTGAAAAATAATGGGGATTATCCCCTTGTTTGAAAAGAAAAATAAATGTAATTCCTCCCATTGAGGATGTATCCATTCACTCTTCAGATATGGACTGAGTAAATATATAATGTCCTGAATAGCCTATCTATTTATCTTTCCCTTAATTTTCCTTCAAGCATTTGTTATTCAGAACGTAGAAATATCCACTGCTACTAATAGTGAAAAGCAAGCCAATATTCCATTCCCAGTCAATAAAGACCACTTAAGTAATTACTTGCCTGGTTGACCAAAGAGAAATAGGAAGGGTGCTGATCTTTTCTTCCCTCTCAGAAAATACTATTCATATGCAGAGCAAATAATGATCAGAATCTATAGTCCTATCAGCACTTCAAGTTTCATGAAGCTAAACAATATAAATTATTTCTATTTAATCTTTTCCCTAAAAATATTTGAAATTTTCAAAATATGATCTCATTTCCAATTATATTCCAGTTCAAAACAGACTTTCTTAAAGAAACAGCTTGCAATCATTAACCAGCTTGTTATTAATGATCCTTGTGGTTTAATGTTTAAATTCAATTCTCTTTTTAATAAGCTCTGAAATAATTAGTAGATTACTAAATTACCTCAGAGAATTTGCAGATTTTTTGAGGTAAAGTTCTGAAACTGGTGAAGGATACACAGTAGCAAAAAATATTGATCTCTTACCATCTGGGTTTGCCTTAATCTCATGGAATAATGAAGTGGGATGGTCAGTGAGAGCAAGTTGAGCTTGACTTGAACTACTATTATTCAAGGTAGCTTCTTCCCTAAAGGAAACACAATGAGTTGTCAGCAACACAAGAGATTCTGCAGATGTTGGAAATCCAGAGCAACACACACAATATGCTGGAGGAACTCAGCAGGTCAGGCAGCATCTATGGAAATGAATAAACAGTCGATGTTTTGGGCCAAGATCTATCTTCAAGACTGGAAAGGAAGGGGGAAGATGCCAGAATAAAAAGATAGAGAGAGGAGGAGGAGGAGGATAGCTGGAAGGTGATAGGTGAAACCAAGTGGGTAGGAAAGGTAAAGGGCTGGAGCGAAAAAAAATCTGATAGGAGAGGAAGGTGGACCATAGGAGAAAGGGAAGGAGGAGGGGACCCAGGAGGTGGTGATAGGCAAGTGAGGACAGAGTGGAGAATAGAACAAGAGAGGAGGGCGAGGGATTTTTTTTTACTAGAAGAAGAAAGTGATATTCATGCCATTAGGTTGGAGGCTATCCAGGGAGAATATAAGATGTTGTTCCTCCATCTTCAGGGTGGTCTCATCATGGTGCAAGAGGAAGCCATGGGCTGACATGCTACAAGAATGGGAATTGGAATTAAAATGTTTGGTCACCGGGAAGTTCTGTTTTTGGCACATGGAATGAAGGTGCTCGATGAAGCGGTCCCCCAATTTACAATGGGTCTCACCAATGTAGAGGAGGCTGCATTGGGAAGATGGCAGACTAAAAGGGTTGGGGAGGGAGGGTAAGGAAGATTGCTAGAAGGTGATAGGTGAAACCAGTTGGGCTGGTAGGAGAGGAGGATGGGAAGATAGGAGAAAGGGAAGAAGGAAGTGTACCAAGGTGAGGTGATAGGCAGGTGAGGAGAAGAGGCAAGAGGCCAGAGCAGGGAATAGAAGCAGAAGGGAAAGGAAAATTTTTACCGGAAGGAGAAAACAGTGTTCATGCCATCAGGTTGAAGGCAATCCAGAAGGAATATGAGGTGTTCCTCCTCCACCCTGAGAGTGGCCTCATCATGGCAAAAGAGGCGGCCGTGGACCAACATATCAGAATAGGAATAGGGATAGGAATTAAAATGGTTGGCCACCAGGAAATTCTGTTCTTGGCAGATGGAATGGAGGTTCTCGACCAAGCTGTCCCCCAATTAATGTTGGGTTTCACCCGTGAGGAGGAGGCCGCATCGGGAGCATTGGATGCAATAGACAACCTCAACAGATTCACAGAAGAAGTGTTGCCTCACCTGGAAGGACCTTTTAAGGCCCTGAACAGAGTAAGGAAGGAAGTAAATGGGTAGGTACAGCATATTGGTCATCTGCAGGTGTATGTGCCAGGAGGGAGATTATTGGGGAGGGACGATTGGACAAGGGAATCATGGAGGGAACAATCCCTGCGGAAAGCAGAGAGTGGGGAGGGGGGAATAATGATATGTTTGATGGTAGGATCCCATTGAAGATATAGTGGAAGTCATAGAGAATGATGTATTGAATGCAGAGGCTCATGGGTGCTAGGTGAGGACAAGAGGAACTCTCTCTCTGTTAAGGCGGCCGGAAGATAGGGTGAGCTTGGATGTCTGGGAAATGGAGGAGATGCAGGTGAGGACAGCATCAATAGTGGAGGAAGAGAAACCTCATTCTTTGAAGAAAGAGAACATATTTGTTGTTCTGGAAAGGAAAGCTGCGTCCTGGGAACAGATGCGGCAGAGATGAAGGAACTGAGAAAAGGGAATAGCATTTTTACAGGAGACAGGGTGGAAAGAGATATAGTCAAGGTAGCCATGAGAATCGGTAGGTTTATAAAAGGTGTCAGTAGACAGTTGTCTCCAAAGATGGAAACAGAGAAATTGAGAAAGGGGAGGAAGGTGGCAGATATGGCCCAAGTGAATTTAACAGCAGGGTGGAAGATGGAGGCAAAATTGATGATTTTTCACCAATACAGCAACCAGGGACAGCACTAATGTGACATATTAGCATCACATAAAATGGGAAAAACTGAAGAACTAAACTTAGCATCTCACCCAGACTTTCCCACAAGATTTCCCTGAAACCACGTTATGTCAAAACAACAAATTTTACTTTAATGTCTGTTGGATATAAGGAGGGAAAGCGAAATAGTAGTTTGTTTCAGATGAGCAATATAGGCTCGGCTGCTGTTACATCTTTCTCTATTAATTTATGAATAAATAACACCCCTTCCAAAGAGAATGCAGTGAATATGTAAATCTAACCAGAACAAAAACAATGCACTAATCTTGCCTCTGCATTATTGCCCTGATTCTGACACCTTGTTTCAGGTGATGCTTTCTTTGCAATTTGTCTTCGCAGAGAAGTTGCATGTGGGGCAAGGAAATTCAAGACTAGATTTCTATTTGAACGGTCAATGTTCAGTATGTCCACTGGCAATTGAAAGTCAAAGCCCTTGATTGGAAAAGCCTAGATAATTGGGCTCTGTTTCAGGGAAGGTGGGATCTGTTCCGACGGGACGGTTTACACCTGAACTGGAGGGGTACTAACATTCTTGCAGGAAAGTTTGCTAGTGCTGCTTGGGGGGGGGTTAAACTAAATTTGCAGGGGGCAGGGATCCAGAATGTGAGAGAGGATATCGAGATGAAGTATAAAGGACAGGTGGGGACTACACGGTTCCGGAATATTAAGTGTGAAGTAGAAAAAGATGAGGCGGAACGAGTGATAAGGAGGATACATGTGCAGAGGGATGGTCTGATGGAGCATGGAGTTAAATGTGCAGAAAGAGTAAGTGAATTTAAGAAAGACAACAAAATTCAAGGGGAGCTGGGTTATGCACAATAGGTAGCGATTTAAACAGAGAGAGGAGAAATGGGTTAAGAATTCTATATCTGAATGCGCCAAGTGTCAGAAATAAGGCGGATGAGCTTGAAGCTCAGGTGCGAATGGGTAACTATGATGTTGTTGGGATAATGGAGACATGGCTGCAGGGGGATCAGACCTGGGAATTGAATGTACAGGGGTATACGTGCTATCGAAGGGACAGAAAGGTGGGCAGAGGGGGTGGGGTGGCCCTGTTGGTGAGGAATGAGATTCAGTCCCTTGCAAGGGGGGACATAGAATCAGGAGAAGTAGAGTCAGTGTGGATAGAACTGAGGAACAGTAAGGGCAAAAAGACCCTAATAGGTGTTATCTACAGGCCCCCAAACAGTAGCATGGATATTGGGTGCAAGTTGAATAGGGAGCTAACAATGGCATGTGGCAAAGGCAATGTCGCAGTAGTTATGGGGGATTTCAACATGCAGGTGAACTGGGAAAATCAGGTTGGTACTGGACCCCAGGATAGGGAGTTTGTAGAGTGCCTACGGGATGCATTTTTGGAGCAGCTTGTACGAGAGTCGACCAGGGATAAGGCTATTCTGGATTTAGTGTTGTGCAATGAACAGGATTTGATAAGTGATCTTGAAGTAAAGGAGCCATTAGGAGATAGAGACCATAATATGATAAGTTTTTATCTGCGAGTTGAGAGGGATAAGAGCAGATCAGAAGTGTCAGTATTCCTGTTGAACAAAAGAGACTATGGAGCCATGAGGGAGGAGTTGGCCAAAGTTGACTGGTTGGATATCCTAGCAGAAAAGACAGTGGAACAGCAATTATTCTTGGGAATAATGCACAAGGTGCAAAATCAGTTCATCCCCCAGAGAAGGAAGGATTCAAAGGGGGGAAAGTGGCCACAGTGGTTGACAAAGGAGGTCAGAGATAGCATAGCATTAAAAAAGAAGTATAACAGAGCTAAGGTGAGTGGGAAGATGGATGATTGGGAAATTTTTAAGGAGCAACAGAACTTAAATAAAAAGGCTATACGGGGAGAAAAAATGAGGTATGAACGCAAGCTAGCTAGGAATATAAAGGAGGATAGCAAAAGTTTTTTTTAGTTATGTGAAGAGAAGGAAGATAGTTAAGAACAATGTTGGGCCCTTGAAGAATGAATTGGGAGAAATTGTTATGGGAAACAGAGAAATGGCAGATGAATTTAATAAGTACTTTGAATGTGTCTTCACTAGGAAAGACACAAGCAATCTCCCAGATGTATGGATGGGCCAAGAACATAGGGTAACAGAGGAACTGGATCAGACTGACATTAGGAAGGAAACGGTGATGAGTAGACTGATGGGACTGAAGGTTAACAAATCCCCAGGTCCAGATGGTCTGCATCCTAGGGTACTAAAGGAGGTGGCTCTGGAAATTGCAGGTGCATTGGTGATCATTTTCCAATGTTCCTTAGATTCAGGATCAGTTCCTGAGGATTGGCGAATGGCTAATGTTATCCCACTTTTTAAGAAAGGAGGAAGGGAGAAAACAGAGAACTATCGCCCTGTTAGCCTAACATCAGTAGTGGAGAAGATGCTAGAGTCCATTATTAAAGATGAAATAGCGGCATATCTTGATAGCAGTGATAGGACTGGGCCGAGCCAGCATGGATTTACCAAGGGCAAATCATGCTTGACTAATCTATTGGAGTTTTTCGAGGATGTAACCAGGAAGATAGACGCGGGAGATCCAGTGGATGTGGTGTACCTTGACTTTCAGAAGGCATTTGATAAGGTACCACATAGGAGATTGGTGGGTAAAATCAGAGCTCATGGCATTGGGGGGAAGGATATTGACATGGATAGAAAACTGATTGGCAGATAGAAAGCAAAAGGTAGCAGTGAATGGGTGTTTCTCGGAATGGCAGGTGGTGACTAGTGGGGTGCCACAGGGCTCGGTATTGGGACCACAGCTGTTTACGATTTACGTCAATGATTTAGAGGAAGGCATTGTGAATAACATCAGCAAGTTACAAACAAGAGAAAATCTCCAGATGCTGGAAATCCAAGCAACACACACAAAATGCTGGAGGAACTCAGCAGGCCAAGCAGCAGCTATGGAAAAGAGTTTGATGAAGTCTTGGCCTGAAACATCAACTTCACTCTTTTCCATAGATGCTGCCTGACATGCTCTCTTCTTCTTGCAGCTTGCATTACGCTGGACCCATTCCAACGGGTACAGGAACAGTTATTACCCCTCAACCATCATCTCATGTTCGCAATATTTATTTATTTATTATTGTGGTTTTTTTTTTCCCTTTGGTGTTGCACAGTTTGTTGTCTTTTGAACATTGGTTGTCAGTCTTGTTGTCTGTGGTTTTTCATTGATTCCATTGTGTTGCTTTGTATTTACAGTGAATGCCCACAGGAAAATGAATTTCAGGACATATACGTACCTTGATAATAAATCTGAATCTGAATATGAAACAAACTAAGTTGGAAAATTAGGAAGGTATATTTAGAACTTTCTTAGATGTTTGGGCTAAGTGGAATGTCCTGCCACTAATGTAGGTTGTTGATGTATCCGATTGATATTTTATTTAATATGCATGAAATATGAAATAAGTGTGTAACAAAAAGATGGCTGATGGTCTGGGTCGAGAACCTGGATCAGGGAATATAGATGATTGGCAACTCATTTTCGAAATGAAAGCAGCATAGTGCTTTAAATCATGATAGCAAAATTACAATAGTTACAGTGCAGCACCAACCCCTCCCCCTGTATATTACCTGAGAACAAATGCAATGTAGCTGTTGTGACTTTTTCCTGATCTTGAAGCACTGCTCACCGACCCAGATGAATCACCAAAGGCTGAACGATACGTACGACCATCAATGTATGTGTTATTACACAATGACTGAAATCAAATGCAAAGAATTTATTAAGTTGATCATATGATTTAATAAAAAATCATTTCAAATCAACTCTTTTCAATAAAAATAACATTTTACTCTTTACACATTTACTGGCTGTTCTTGATTTCCCATTGCAAGTAAATGGTGGGCCACTGAAGTCCATGTGATTTGAAAAGTTGAGGAGGTGACAGAAGCTGCAGCTGTGGTGGAACATGCAAGTGTTGAAGGTGAAAGATGGGTTGTGGGTCTACTTTGACATGGATACTGCTGAGCTTCTTGACTGTTATTGGTATTAAAAGGTCAGAAGAGTAAGCAAGAGCATGCAATTACCAAAACAATACTACATTGCTACTATCATTGGGCAGGAGGTACAGGAGCCTTAGGTTCCATAAGGAACAGTTATTACCCTACAACGATTAGGCTCCTGAATTTCACTCACTAAAACTCTGAACTGATTGCACAACCTACAGACTCACTTTCAAGTGATCTACAACTCATGCTCTCAGTATCCTTTATTTTATACAATGCATCTTGTTTTGCACCTGGGTTGTTTGTCAGTCTTTGGTCTACATTTTTCTTGTAAATTCTATTGTATTTCTTTATTTTCCTGAAAATGCCTGCAAGAAAGTCATTTCAAGGTAGGATTTGGTAATATATATGTATTTTGATAATAAATTAATTTTGACTTCTATAGATCGATTAGATGAATGGACATGTTGTACACCATGATGATAATCACTACTAATTTTACATCAGCTTAAGTGTTATTGATGCTTCAATTAACCAGACAAGTGGAAAGTATTCCATCAGGTTCCTGACTTATGTTGGTTATGGAATTTACTGTATGAGGGAGTCAGGACTCATTCAAATACTACAACCACTGGCCTGGCTTTTTTGGCCACAGTACTTAAGTGACTAATTAAGGTTCTGAACAAGGATGATAACCATCACCCGCCCCCCATCTCCCATGTTATTCCTAATGGTGATGTAGGTGAATACCAAAGAGAGACTCACTCTCTTTGAGGATTGTCAGTGTCATATGTGGCACAAATATTATCCCAGTTTTCATTCTGACTTTAAAAATTGTTCAGATCTTGATGCGTGCCTGCTTACTATCAGAGAAGTTGCCATGGGAATTGGAATTTAACACATGCAACCCTCAGTGAACATCGCTAGATCTGATCTGTTGAGGAAGAGATGATTATTGACAAAATCAAAAAGTGGTTGTATCTAGGGCAGGGACCTGAGGAACATCTGCAGCGAAGCCTTGGGGCTGGGATTACCAGCCTCTAACAATCACAACATTAAGCACGAACACGCAGTGGAGATTTCTCCCTAGTTCCAGTTGACATCTGTTTAACTATGGCCTGTTTGTTTGTTTACTTTTGATTGATTTATATACAGTGCGGAATTGGCTTTTCCAGCCTTGTCGCCCAGCAATCCCCGAATTTAATCCTAGCCGATTTACAATGATCAATTAACCTATCGACCGGCACATCTTTGGAGGAAACCGGAGCACCCGGAGGAAACCCACACGGTCACGGGGAGAACGTACAAACTTCTTACAGGCGACACCAGGAACTGAACCCGTGTCCCAGCATCTCAGAAGAGTCTAACTTAGAAGAAATACAAGAGCTCTTATATATTCTTTTCCAATATATTATCTTTTTGATACTAAGCGGCAATGGAAGGGAAATTGCTTAATTGTAAATTTGGAAAGAAATCTCAAAAGGGAAAATAAAAACGTCAGATACTTCCTACAGGTGACTCCTGTCTTCCTCGCAAACAGTCTGCATTGTGATTGTTCTGCAACGTGAAGCCACATCATCAGCTCATGTTAAGAATCATGATTTTAAAAAATAGTATTCATTCATTTCCTTACATAAATCCTGTGAGAGCGAAGCTTATTCTTCATCTTACATTCTTGAGCAGTGATTTGTAAATTCTATAAGGGTGAATTTTTGTTACCTGAACAGCAGTACCACAGAGGTTGCCTGTATTATACTTAAAAAAAAAGTGATAAAAATCTGGTCATGTCACCAGCAAACCTCTTAATATACCAATGATTATATAAATTTTTCAGACTTCTAGAATCTGGAGTTACCAGAATAAAACTTCTGCTGCAAGAGAACAATTCTGTGAATACAATACTGTTTACAAGTGAAAGTAAAGTTATTATTTCAGAGTTGTATTGGAGTAATATTGCAGCCAACAGTAGAAGTACAAATATAAAGGATAAATCAAAAAGAAAGTGCTACTAACAGACGCCAGTGTTGATTTTGTTGTGACCACAGTTTCATCTGAATTCTTTTTACTGAAGACACACTTGAAGGCTTTCCTTACTTCCTTGTTGAGAATACAGCGGAAGATGAAGATGAATGGACCCTACGAGCAAGAAATCTGTTAGTACAATGTATCAGTATAATGGATAAAAGTAAGCTTCATCTACTCTATCAGATCACTTCATTAAGGTTTCCTCAAAGAAAGATATATACAGTCCCAATCTGTCACCCAGAAGTAATCCCATCAGTCCTATTTCACCAACCATATCATAATTGCTTAAGTTCCTTGATATCACAATCTTTATCATACATCCCAGCATTATCTTACTAATCATGTCAGTAGTTGCTTGTTCCTCTCTCCCTCTTTCTTAAATCTTGTTACCCTCCAAATCTTCAGGAACCATTCCATAATTAACTGAATTTTGAAAGGTGATAAACAGAAAATCTATCAATATACCCATCTCTTACACATAGATAATTGAGCTCTTGGACTTATCAGTTTTCTAGTCCTTTGGCAACTCCTTGTTAAGTTATTTTCCCTCACTAATACTATAATTTTTATTTTCACATTTCCCTTCTTCACAGATGCTACTTGACCGGCAGAGTATTTCCAGAATTTTCTGTTTTTACTTCTTAATTTTACAGATGTTTTAAGTAATTATCCTAAAAAATACATCAAATCAAAACCAGAAGTGCTTCATTTGAAAACTGCATAAAATATTTTAAAAACATTTTCCTGTTTTCCGGATTTTTTGCCTGTTTGGAAATTCCCAGGTGCCAATCTGTATGGCTCAGTAGTGTCCCATGTGAATTGTAAATGGAACTCAAAATTACAAAAAGATCTGTGTCGGCCCTGACTGGAATGATAATTGACACCCAATTCAGAAATGAAGATTGGCTAAGTGATTTCTTAATCCCTAGTTTAGTTGAATCCAGCTTCACTCCCAATCACTCTTATCACGCTAACTTGCCAATATACAGTATATAATTTGTTAAACATAATGGCAAAACAGCCAAAGTAAGTTAAAAGGCAACATGGTGAAGGAAACAGAAGGAAAATAAACCATAAAGTGGGCTTCAAAGCTGATACTACGGACCTGCATTAAAGGTGAATGATGGAGAACTTTACCTGAAGACAGTTAAACCCAGCAAAGAGGTAGTGGAAAATAATGGTGTCACTGTTGACTGAAAGCAAGGCCAAGAGCCAAGTGCAGCTGACAAGCAGCAGCACCACAAATGCTGTACGCAGTCCAGATCTATCAAAACATTCAACAAAAACGAGTTACGGCTACTCTGTTGACTAGAAAGTCCAAACTCACATTTGCTTTATAATGTTATTATAACACAATAATCACTTTAATATTGAATGCCGCTATACACATACACTGGTAAAGGAGGTAGAGGTGGATAGTGGTGACTGGGTTTTTATCTTCATAGTGACTTTTGTCAGGACATTTCAGGTCAGGGGACTCAGGCCTTTGTTTACTGATTAAAGTACCCTCCGAAAAACAAGGCCCAGATGATGTAAAACTCAATTTTAGCAGAGGCACAAAATGGCCAACTGAGGATTGGGTTTTCAATGCATCCCTATTCAATTTTTGATTTGCATTGATTAAAATATAATGGAAAACCTTCTGCTTCCATCCAATTTGAGTCACAATAATGTCAAATTTCAACTCCAGGGTTTAATAGGTCAGTGCTGCCAAATGAAGTGGTACCCAATAGTCCAACATTATTAAATAATTGCACATTGTTCTGGATTGCTTCTTCCTTTTTCTGAAAATCAAACTGCTGATTTTTGAGATTTCATATGAATAAACAATTTGGGAGATGGAAATAAAGAAATATATCCTGGTATTGTATTACCAGTTACTTCCTTTCCATGCGCAAATTTAGTACCAGTTCCTTATTTGAATAATTACTTTTATTTTCAGCACTTTGTGTTATGTGTTTCTATTTTGATTACTGTTTTAAATAGAACTGCAGCTTTGTCAAAGATTTAATCTGAAAATACCTACACATTCCCCTTCTTCTCAAAACCTTGGTGCCTCGGCCTGCAGGAAGCCTTGGCGGACAGAATATACAGGAAAACATTCATCTGCAAGACAGAAAATATAATATGCGCAATGAGCAGGCAACACTTGAGCTACAGCGCATTACTCTTTGTCACTTCCTAACTTCTTACACATATATATCTAAAACAATGTAATTATCAAGTTTTAAGTGAAGACAAAATTTAATGAAGGCTGACTACCATACACTGCATAAGTTTGTATTATACAGATTAGCTTTATTTGTCGCATGCACATCGAAACATCACAATATGTAGCGAAGTTCATTGTTTCCATCAACATTCAACACAGTCCGAGAAGGACTCGTGTCACCACACTTCCAGCACCAACATAACATGCTCACAACTTACTAACTCCAGCCGGTACAACTTTGGACTGTGGGGGGAACCCGACCACCCAGAGGAAACCCATGAGGTCACGGGGGAGAACTGACAAACTCCTCATGGACAACAGCAGGAAATGAACCCTGATCTTAGAGCTGCTAAAGCATTACGCTAACCGCTACACTACCATGCTGCCCCAAAGGTTCAGTTGTAATAAAAGCTCTGTTCATTAGTTTAACATGATCTTGTATATGGGAGCAACTACTTTATCACTGTATGGTGCTTAACCATACATTATCAAACTGCCACAGTGTAAGAGAGGAATTAAGGAAAGTGAGGAAAGGTGCCACACAAGAGGCTACTTAACAAGATAAGAGCCCATGGAATTACGGGAAAGTTACATACGTGGATAGAGCGTTGGCTGATTGGCAGGAAACAGAGAGTGGGCATAAAGGGATCCTATTCTGGTTGGCTGCCGGTTACCAGTGGTGTTCCATAGGGGTCTGTGTTGGGGCCACTTCTTTTTACATTGTACATCAATGATTTGGATTATGGAATAGGTGGCTTTGTGGCTAAGTTTGCTGATGATACAAAGATAGGTGGAGGGGCCGGTAGTGCTGAGGAAACGGAGAATCTGCAGAGAGACTTGGATAGATTGGAAGAATGGACAAAGAAGTGGCAAATGAAATACAATGTTGGAAAGTGTATGGTTATGCACTTTAGCAGAAGAAATAAACGGGCAGACTATTATTTAAATGGGGAAAGAATTCAAAGTTCTGAGATGCAACAGGACTTGGGAGTCCTCGTACAGGATACCCTTAAGGTTAACCTCCAGGTTGAGTTGGTAGTGAAGAAGGCGAATGCAAGGTTGACATTCATTTCTAGAGGAATAGAGTATAGGAGCAGGGATGTGATGTTGAGGCTCTATAAGGCGCTGGTGAGACCTCACTTGGAGTACTGTGGGCAGTTTTGGTCTCCTTATTCAAGAAAGGATGTGCTGACATTGGAGAGGGTACAGAGAAGATTCACTAAAATGATTCCGGAATGAGAGGGTAAACATATGAGGGACGCTTGTCCGCTCTTGGACTGTGTTCCTTGGAGTTTAGAAGAATGAGGGGGGACCTCATAGAAACATTTCTAAAGTTGAAAGGCATGGACAGAGTGGATGTGGCAAAGTTGTTTCCCATGATGGGGAAGTCTAGTACGAGAGGGCATGACTGAAGGATTGAAGGGTGCCCATTCAGAACAGAAATGTGAAGACATTTTTTTAGTTAGAGGGTGGTGAATCTATGGAATTTGTTGCCACGGGCGGCGGTGGGGGCCAAGTCACTGGGTGTATTTAAGGCAGAGATCGATAGGTATCTGAGTAGCCAGGGCATCAAAGGTTATGGTGAGAAGGCGGGGAGTGGGATTAAATGGGAGAATGGATCAGCTCATGATAAAATGGCGGAGCAGACTCAATGGGCCGAATGGCCGGCTTCTGCTCCTTTGTCTTATGATCTTATGGAAATGTCGCAGAATGTGAAACCTAAAACGGAAATAAGCCTAACTAGGAATGGAACAGTAAGAGAGCACTTGGGCAAGGAGTAAATAGTGCTTTGTTGGCCTTGTAAAGCATGGAGACTTGGTAAAATAAAATTTTCTGTGCTTGCACTTACGTGATAAAGGGAGCTGACGGGATTTAAATGTGGAAACAATTAGCTATACATTCTATCTACATGCAATACTCTATGATGCGTCAAATTCTAATAGGGGGAAGTGAGGAGTTTTAAAAGGTCGGAGGGTTCAGCAAGTCTGAATTAGCAGCAAATCATGACTATATCACTACTACCATCTGGCAAGAAACACAGGAGCTTTAGGTCTCACACTACTGGTTATTACCCTACAACCATCAGGCTCCTGAACTTCACTCATCACAACTTGGAACTGATTCCACAACCTACAGGCTCACTTTCAACAACTTTACAACGCACGTTCTCAGTATTAATTACTTTATTTGCACAATGTGTTCTGTTACACACATTGGTTGTTTGTCAGTATTTATGCATATATTTTTTTTTTAAAAATTCTATTGTATTTCTATATTTTCCTGTAAAAGCCCCCAAGAACAATTATCTCAAGGTAGTATATAGTAACATATATATAAATAATAAATTTGCTTTGATTTTTATAGAACCATAGGATTAGTGGCCTGTTTCCGCATTGACATTATATGTGGTAGACCATTATAATAATAGCTACTAACTTCAAATCAGCTACAAAATCTATTTCAAAATCCCATGGAGAATCTGTTTCAATATCTACTAAGGTGACCATCCCTCAATAGCAAAAAGTCTGACGGTGCCATATATCAGATCGGTTCTTGTAGGATAGATTTGATGATGCAAGAACAAATTTTAAGACTTACAGAGACTGCTGCAGATATGGGGCCTGCAAAGCTCCATATCAAAGTGTCATAGATGGAAAGCCAGCAGAAATCAGGATTACCGTAACCCTCGGGATCAAGGCCAACAGCCAAGCCTGCAAGAGGAGTCAGAATCAAAAGAAGCAATGTTTAGACTACAACAGAGGATGTTACTTTTCCATTCAGACCCTGTAGTATATGACCCCGCACTCTGAGGAGACAACGCCCTCATGTGCACACTGATGATGGCTTCTCAACTGCAACTGAAACGGCTGCAAACATTTTGCCAAGCTCGGTGATCAACCAAACTTCCAAATAATCAACCCGAGACACCGATAGTTTGCATTAGAGGAGGTTAGTGTTGAAGTTAAGAGTGCAGGCCAATGTGGCACAGGCAGTAAGGAGCAAAGTGAGAGGGACACCATTTTTACCATGTTCTTGTGCTTTCCTAAGAAATTCCAGTAATAGAAGCAGGCTCTCTTTTCCCTGAATTTCTTCTCCTGCCATGCCAGCTTTGGAACCAGAACCTGCTACTTCACCCATCAAACACCTGAGAATATGATAGGCTTGCTGGAAGTTCCAACCTGATTAATAATGGTGATTTTTGTGGGAAAAGATGCAACAACCACAATGAAATTCAACTATCTTCAGTATAGTTCTTGGGTAACAAAGATCAGCAATACGAAATGTCAGTAAATTTTCCCAGAACATCAATTGTCAGTACCAGAGGACATCATTTTAAGTAAAGTCTAGGGGAGATACCCAACGTAGTTTTTTTCACAATGGGAGTGCTGAATGCTGGGAATGCACTACCAAGGGTAGCGGTAGAGGCTGACACAAGAATGGTATTTAAGAGACTCTTCAGCAGGCACTTGGATGTAAAGAAACAAAATGGAGTATTATGGGCTGTGTAGGAGGGAAATGTATACTGTTCGTGGAGTAGGTTTACAAAAGTCATTACAACATCATGGGATGAAGGCTCATTCAGTGCTATACTGTTCTAAATACCCAATCACGGAAAATTCGTGAGACAACTTCAGAACGTGAGTGGGTTGGTGACATTGTGGAATATCATGAGGGGTTCTGATATGCAATATTATCATGAAATCCAAGGAAAGGACCAGACAACTACATGCAATTTTGGCAGTTTCATCCTTAAACTTCATTGAATAGCACAAACATTGTTGAATGCTTTTGAAATCATCCTGGCTACGGTCATGGATTTTGCAGATCATGCAGAGAAATTCATTTCAGCTGCTCATTTTAAATCCATGCTAAACTATCAGCAGCCAACTGTATTCATCTCCATTGGTTTGATTTCAACAATAAGGTATGGAAGTGAGTACAACTTCCTTTGAGAAGTAATTTTCCTTTGGGATCAATAAAATATCTATCTATGCAACTTACATACTTTTGAAACTAACAACTAAAGACAAGCTTCATCTACATAATTCTATACAGTGATCTCTCCATCTCCTTTAGCAGAACCAACATTTAACGACAAACCACTCTCATGTCACAGTGACCACAGGGCCCCATCTCTCACAAGATGGTTAATGGAGTGTGGCTGGTTCAAACTACATTTTAATTAATTGAAATGGATAAAGAACAGGACCAAGCTAACTGCATGCTATTTTTGCTTGCGAATTGATTTGATTATTACAAAGAGGTAGAGTATTGCGACCAATCATCAAGCAGGAGTACATGAAGAGCCAGGTCAGTGCTCAAGATTAAAAAGGCAGGACTTTGTGGTAAACAACAGGAATTCTGCAGATGCTGGAAATTCAAGCAACACACATCAAAGTTGCTGGTGAACGCAGCAGGCCAGGCAGCATCTGTAGGAAGAGGTGCAGTCGACGTTTCAGGCCGAGACCCTTCGTCAGGACTAACTGAAGGAAGAGTGAGTAAGGGATTTGAAAGTTGGAGGGGGAGGGGGAGATCCAAAATGATAGGAGAAGACAGGAGGGGGAGGGATAGAGCCAAGAGCTGGACAGGTGATAGGCAAAAGGGGATACGAGAGGATCATGGGACAGGAGGTCCGGGAAGAAAGACGGGGGGGGGGGACCCAGAGGATGGGCAAGAGGTATATTCAGAGGGACAGAGGGAGAAAAAGGAGAGTGAGAGAAAGAATGTGTGCATAAAAATAAGTAACAGATGGGGTACGAGGGGGAGGTGGGGCCTTAGCGGAAGTTAGAGAAGTCGATGTTCTTTGTGGTAGTTGCTCAGAGTTAGACTGTGACCAATCACCGAGCAGGATTCATTTGAAAGGGTGAATAAAAATAACACAAGTGCAAGTGGAGCAGCCATTGCTGTAAGTGGACCAGTGTTTGGAGTGGCTTTGGCTCATCAGGTTTGGGTGAGATCAGGATCGGGCGAGGTAAAGTATCTAGCAAGTTTCTCTTTTTATTCTTTATTCTTCCTTCCTCATCCGTTAGGGCACAGCAGTGTAGTAAGAATGGCTCCAGGGCAGAGTTTTGTACTACGTGTGAGATGTGGGAACTCTGGGAGACCTCCAGTCTCCCGGATAAACACATTTACACCAGGTGCACTGAGCTGCAGCTCCTGAGAGAACCTATTGAGGAAGCAGAGCTGCAGCTTGATGACCTTTGGCTCATACGGGAGAATGAAGAGGTGACAGATGGGAGCTACAGGAGGTAGTCACAGTTAGATTGCAGGAGACAGGTAACTGCAGGAGACAGGAGGAGAGGAAGTGCACAACCAGTGCAGGGTACACCTGCGGCCATTCCCCTCAGTAATACGTATCCAACTTTAGATACCATTGAGAGAGATGACCTACTGGCAGGGCCGGGGGGCGGGCGGCGTGCAAAACTACAGTGACTGGGTCTCTGGCACTGAGTCTGGTGTTGTGGCTCAGAAGAGCAGAGAGGACTGCAGTGTTGATAGGAGATTCCCTATCAGAGGAACAGAGATGAGGTTCTGTGAGGACAATGGAGACACCCAATGGCATGTTGCCTCCCTGGTGCCAGGATGAAGGATGTCTTGGATCTGGTCCATGCTGTTCTCAAGGGCAAGGTTGTACAGCCAGAAGTCTTGGTACATATTGATACAAATGACATTAGGAGACAAGGTGAGCAGGTCTTGAAGAGAGATTACAGGGAGCTAGGTAGAAAGCTCCAGGACCTCCAGGTTAGTCATCTCTGGATTGCTGCCTGCGCCATGTGCCAATGAGGGTAAGAACAGGATGATGTGGCAGGTGAATGCAGGCCTGGGGAACTGGTGTAGGGGGCAGGGGTTCAGAATTATGGATCACTGGAATCTCTTCTGGGGAATGTATAACCTGTACAAAAGAGATGGGCTACACCTGAACCTAAAGGGAACCAATATCCTTGAGGGCAGGTTTGCTGGAGGTGTTCGGGGATGGGGGTGGGGGTTGTGTTTAAACTAATTTGGCAGCAGGATGGGAACCAGAGTGATAGTGCTGAGGATGAGGTAGCTGGTTTACAAACAGGTAGTGTGTAGTGAGACTGCTAGCAAGGAGAGACTGAAGATAGGGCAAAATTGCAGTCAACACAATAAGTTGTATGTAAAAGCTGGACAAAATCAAAAACGGTGAATACAGGATTGAAGGTGTTATATTTGAACACATGCAGTATAAGTAATAGGGTATCTTGTTGGTGCTGGGTCCCAAGTAGGGGCATTTCTAAAATGACTATGAGAAGGTTTTTCAGAGCAGTTCATGGTTGAGCCCACTAGGGGATCAGCTATTCTGGATTGAGTGTTGTGCCATGAACCAGAATTGATTAGAGTGCTTTAGGTAAAGGAACCCATAAGGCCCAGGGATCATAATATGATAGAATTCACCCTGCAATTTGAGAAGGAGAAGCTAAAGTCTGATGTATTGTTAATACAGTCAAGTCAAGGGATTTACAGAGGAATGAGAGTGGAGCTGGCCAAAATTGATTGGTAAAGAACACTGGAAGGGATGATGGCAGAGCAGCAATGACTGAAGTTTCTTGAATCAATTTGGAAAGTGCAGGATATATTAATCCCAAAGAGGAAGAAGTACTCTAAAGGAACGATAACACAACCATAGCTAACAAGAGAAGTGAAAGCCAACATAAAAGTAAAAGAGAGGGCATATAATAGAGCAAAAAATAGTGGGAAGTTAGAGGATTGGGAAGCTTTTAAAGACCAACAGAAGGTAACTAAAAAGGCATTAAGAAGGAAAAGATGGAGTACGAAAGTAAGCTGGTTAATAATATTAAAGAGGATACCAAAAGTTCCTTCAGATACACGAAATGTGAAAGAGAGACAAGAATGGATATTGGAAAAAGATGCTGGAGGGGTAGTAATGCAGGACAAGGAAATGGGCAATTTTGGGCCTTTCATCTAAGAAAGGATGTGCTGTCCTTGGAGAGAATTCAAAGGAGGTTCATGAAAATGTTTCTGGGATTGAAAGGCTTGTCATATGAGGAGCGTCTGATGGCTCTAGGCCCGTACCCACTGGAATCCAGAAGAAGGACGGGTGACCTCATTGAAACCTGAAAACTTAGAAAGCCCTCGATACAGTGGATGTGGAGACAGTGCTTTACACAGTATGGGAGTAGAAGATCAGAGGACACAGTCTCAGAATAGAGGGGTGTCCTTTTGGAATGAAGATGAGGAAGAATTTCTTTAGTCAGAGAGTGGTGTATCTGTGGAATTCATTGCCAGGTGTGGCTGTGGAGGCCAAGTCATTAAGTATATCTAAGGCAAAGGTTGATAAATTCTTGATTAACAAGGGCATGAAGGGATACAGGGAAAAGGCAGGAGACTGGGGCTGAGAGGGAAAATGGATCAGCCATCATGAAATGACAGAGCAGACGTGAAGGCCTAATGGCCTAGTTCTGCTCCTATCTATTAGGGTCTTATGGTCCTATTACATATGTCAATTAGTTCATTAATGAAAAGATAAAGTCCATTTAAAGCAACCGCTTCATTATTCCAGTAGCTCGGGGAAGCACTAAATCAAACAAATGTACTGAAGTTGTGACACCTGTACAAATGGAAATGGTCTAAAGATCACTGCATGCTTTTTTCTAAAGATTTCTTTGGGATAGCAGATCAAAGAGTTGAAAGATAATACACAACATCAGAAAACAAATGGTAAATGGATTGTGGAAATACAATAATAAAATCAATTTGATTACATTTTAGTTTTACAGTGCTGTGCAAAAGTCTTAGGGTGCCTAAGAATTTTGCTCAGTAATGTAGTAATTTTGTGTGTTGCACTATACTGCTGCCACAAAGAAAAAACAAATTTTCATGACGTATACGAGTGATGATAAATGCGATTCTGATGTGGGTCTCTATCGTGGACTGAGTGGGGTGGGGCAAGGAGAGGGGAATCATGGTTGAGAAAAGGGGAAGGGAGAGGGAGGGAGAAGGAAGCACCAAAAACATTCTGTAATGATCAATTAACCAATTGTTTGGAACCAAATTACCTTGCCTGGTGTCTCGAAGCTGGCTGAGACTGCATCCTCACCCCCTGGCACTCCTTCTCTGCCATCTGTCTCACACCCCTCCTGTGGCGCTTCATCCTCATCATTCCCAACATCCTTTGCTCCCACCAGATTTACAAACTTGTTGTCCGCTCCACTTTGACAAGTACAGTACTGTGCTAAAGCCTTAAGCACCCTAGCTATATATGTATGTGGCCAAGACTTTTTGGCCAGCACTGTTATTGTTCAGGATTTCACGTTCATTTTCGGTATAAATTGAATTTGGAAAGTAGGTGCTTCGTTGGAAGTATGGCTTATTTCACTGAAGGCAGAAAATTGGTTCTCTAGTCCAAAAATACCATAAAGTGCAAATACCTGTGATGAAGGCAGGAACACCCCAACCAATCATATAGTAGAATCTCATAGGGCCATAGTTGATATCACGAACTTCATTCAGCATGCGGTAAATGTGCAGCCCCTCCAAGAACATCCAGGCAAAGGTGCACATATAGAAGAAATGGAGCAGAATAGCAATCACAGTGCAGACAAACTGTGCAAGACAAAGGAGAAGAGGAGTACATCAGTTGCATGTCACCTGTTGTATTTAAGTGCATATGAGTGCTCTGGGAGTCATTTAGAATTTACAGCATAGAAGCGGGTTCCAAACAAGACTCCTTCCTTACTAGTTCTTCAGATCTAACCAGCACAACCATTTGTTCGTACCTCTCTCAAAAAGCATTTCTTTCAATCCATTTGTGCTAATGGCCTCAGCTGCTCCAGATGATAGCAAGTTCCATATTCTGTGTAAAGGTGTGAGGTATGAAGTCTAGATCAACAAAACTACACTCAAGGCTCTGAGGTTAAGAATTGAATGTGTTGTCAATTGTATTAGCTCGAGTGTTCTAAGTTACATTTCATAGAGCTTTGCTATTCATGTATCCCAGTTTTCTGTTGAATGGATGGACCATATGACATTTTCTTATCTTTCTTTGAATATTGTAATATTTAAAGCAATTAATCTAGTTTAATATGTTCCCCTCATGTATAGGAAAACTGACTGAAAAATATCTTCACATTCTACACATTAGAGAACATTTTAGTTGAATTGAAAATGGTATCCGTTTCTGTAAATAATTATTCCTGTTGTTTGTAAATCATACCACCAGAGGGCCACATTGCTTAGGTTTAAAGCACAAATACAGATCAACACATTTCCACTCTTTCTGTTGCAGAAGGCTGGATTTCCCTGTGTGCACCTACTTCAAATTGACTTCCCATTCCCATTGTGACATGTCAGTCCATGGCCTCCTCTTCTGCCACAATGAAGGCCAACACAGTTTAGAGGAGCAACACCTCATATTCCGTCCAGGTAGCCTCTAACCTGATGGCATGGGTCTTGATTTCTTTAACTTCCGGCAATTTCTGTACCCTCTCTCCCTCCGTTCCTCAGTCTACTTACTCACACTCTCTCTCTCTCTCTCACCCTTTCCCTATTCCATTGTCATGTCCTATTAGAATCCTTCTTCAGCCTATACTTCTTCTACCTACTTACTCCCCTCTCCACTCACCAGGTCTCTCCTGCCTGCCTGCACTCCTCCCACTTCTTATTCTGGCTTCTGGCTCCTTCCTTTCCAGTCCTGGTGAAAGGTCCTGGCCCAAAACATTGACTGTTTATTTCTCTCTATAGATACTACCCGACTTGCAGAGTTTCTCGAGTATTTTGTGTGTGTTGCTCAGGATGTCTCGTGTTCACAGATACTGGTGTCTTTCTTTATACTAAACATGAATCCGCAACTTCTTTCCTTAATTAACATAGTATTTTACCCAGACATAGTCTTATATTGCACTTAAATCTACAGTTCAATAGTGGGAATTTAATCGCTCACCGTAAAACATAGAGGGAACTTCATTCTCTAGCAGTAGGAGGGATGGAAAACGATGTTATTCACACATGCAGAACAAATTGGGAAAAAAAGTTCACAATTCATCTACAGCCTGATGTTATCATTTCTCATACGTAAGGCGTATCACCATTAGATCACATCTGAAAAAACATCACTATGGTTGAATGAAAATTCGTTTTCCGCTGGCAGCCTCTATGTATGGCAGTAACAGTGCCTTGTACTTGGCTTTTGGAATTCACACCATTGAAGCCTGAGGAATTTGGAAGGCACAATAAAACAATATCTATCGAATGAAGAAAATTTTCAGAGAAATTGAATCATGATGAGCAAAAAAGGAATGATGGAAGAACTCAAGTCAGTCACGCAATGTTTGTGTAAGGAAGATTTATGTCAAACACCTTTTGCCTCCACAGACGCAGCTTGACCCATTGAGTTTTTCCCAGGGTTTTTTTGATCTGGATTCGAGAATCTATTGTCTCTTTTGTCATGTGACAATTAGGTTTGAACTCATTATGCTTTGAGGACCCTGTTATGATAAAATTAATTTATCTACTGGCCTAGGCACTGTATGTTGTATAGTGCAATGAAGTGTAAGATTTGAAGGCACATTAACGTACTCTACTGACTGCACACAAAGCCATTTACTGATGTAAGGACTCCAATGTTGTTCACAGTCCCACCACAGACACCAAACTGTTCATCATTGGATAACACTTACCGGATTATCTGCTTGGTTGATGCCAAAGAGAAAGATGAGCTCAGAGAAGAAGAGTGCCACAACCATGTTCTTGCTAATGCTGTGCTGGTTTGAGCGAAGGGACCTCAGTAGCAGGAGTATCAGAAAGGACAACAGCAGGGCACCGAGTGTGACACCCACAGTGGAGTAGGTGATCAGCTTCAGAGGCAGAATTTCACCATTCTGAGTGGAAAACAGGAATTTAATGCAGAAACAATAGTTATATAACCAAGTGTATATCGTACATAGCTCCCTTTAGATAGGTATTCTGTAAACCCTGCCCTAGGAGGGATAGTACAGGTCAGCTCACATGCTAGAATGTAAGAAGCTGCAGTCAGTAGTGGTCTCTGCCCAGTACATCTCAGACACGTCCCTCCCCAACATTGCTGGGATCTGCAGGCAGTGTTGCCTCAAGACAGCAACACCTATCACCAAAGGTTCCTACTATTTGGACCATGCTATCTTTTGCAGAAGCCATCAGGCAGGAGGTACAGAAGCCTGCTGTCACCCCCTGCCAGTTTCAACATCAGCTACTTACCTTCAACCATGCGGTTCTTGAACCAACCAGTACAGACCCAATCACTTTTAGATTAGGTTTTAGCATTGCTTAAAGGGGTTTAGCAATGCTATGATCATTTTGGTCATTCTGCACTAAAATGGAATTTGTTTTATTTTGATCCAATTTTGTTTTCTTGAAAAAAAAGTGAATAATTTGTCTTTCTGTGAATGCTGCTTATACGATGCCATGTGTCTGTAATGATGTGCATAGATGTACTTATAAATATGACAATAAAATTTATTTATTGAAATTTAAATTTATAATTCATTATTATGCATTGCACCAGTACACGTGATGACTCAAGCAATACACTGCTAGCATAAATTAGAGCAAAACTGTTGCAAGAATTGATCTTCACCAGACCTTCTGACAAAGGAATTCTTCCATGGAATACTTTTATTGGATTATCATATTTGTAATATGATGCAGGAAAAGCAACAACCAAGTTTTGCACACGTGGTAATAGTGACCAAGTAGTTTGCTTTTTGGTAATGTTGATTGAGAAATAAATATTGGCCAGGATACCCTGTTCCTTTCCAAAGATGCATTTTGGGATACTTTATGCTTATCAGTCAGTACCTTAGCTTAAAACGTCATCTAAAAACCCACAGTTATATGACTCCTTCCACACTCTCTCAGAATGCACTTTTCTTATTTATTCACAGGATTCAGATGTCACTAGGAAGACCAACATATTCTGCTCATTCCCTTTATTGCCCCTGTCCTAAATGACTCTATACAGTACAAGTATACACTTAGATTCTGGTACTCATGTCTCTGGAGTGGGACTTAAACCGGCAACCTTCTGATTTAGAAACAAAAAGAAAAACAAGTGAAAAAATAAATTATCTGACAAGAAAACTCCCACAGTGGAGCAATCCAATAGTTATTTAGCTCTGTAAACTTTCAAATCATGCTGACAACCCCTTTGCGTGGCATTGATTAGTAAGGGCGTTAAAGGTTAGAGGAGAAGGTGGGTGAATGTAGTTGAGAGGGAAAATAAGTCAGCCATGATCAAATGGCAGAGCAGATTCGATAGACTGATCAGTGTAGTTCTGCTCCTATGTCTTATGGTCTTGACTATCCCTTTAAAAAGGAGATGAGGAGAAACTTCTGCAGCCAGGGGGTGGTCAATCTGTGGAATTCATTGCCACAGATGGCTGTGGCGGGAGCTTATTTGGTATATTTAAAGCAGAGGTTGATAGGTTCTTGATTAGTAAGGGCATTAAAAAGTATTGGGGAGAAGGCAGTAGAATGGGCTTGAGAAGGAATATAAAATCAGACATGATCAAATGGTGGAGCAGATTCGATGGGCCAAATGGTCTAATTCTGCTCCCATGTCTTATGATCATATTGCCACTGAAGGCTGTAGCATTTTTTAAGAGGATGCTGCTTATCAAGAAATCTTCAACTTCAGCATGAAACTCAAGTGATCTTTAGTACAATTTGGAGTAAAGAAGTTCCCTTGGTGGCCTATATCATGCAAGTTTGCCAATCAGTTTAATGTCGCTGTTTGTGGGAACTGGAAATCTGGCAGCTGTATTTACCTTTAATACAACAATGACCCGTACTTCAAAGTGTTTCATCAGGTGTGAGGTTATGAAAGGCTCTGTATAAAATATAGATTCATTCTTTCCCTGACCTTTCCTTCTACTTAATAATGGTTCAGGTTTTTAAAACTCTAGTCTAATGCAGCTTAATTGCTTCCTATTTAATCCTGTCTCGATTTACCTATTTTAGGTTCGGGTTTGCCTTGTGCTTCAGGGCTTCAGTGGAGTTTCTCAGGAAAACAAAATACTACCATTCCAGAGCTCCCACTTTAAATCACAAAGCGACATAAACAAAACATACCAGAAGAGCTCAATCAACTTTAATTTAAATGTTAATGTTATGCAAATATGCATTCAATCTTCTTATGAGAACCAGAATGCTATGTCAAGAATAATATAATGGATCTCATCACAATCCAAATAAGCCACATACTTCAGACTACCTTGTTATTAAAACATACTTATACATAAAAGGCCTGCCCCACGGTCAGAGAGCGTGGTGTGATTTACCTCACGTCTGGAAATGTCCATGAGAACGGCAAAGCTGGTCATGTGACTACACTGGCAACTGATGTGGCTCTCGTTCCTGAAGACTAATTCACACCCTTTGGATGACCAGCCTCCTGTTCCACCAATACTGCATGGAAGACAGACCAGAAAATGACAAAGATAAATTGCATCTAGTAACAATAAGCCTAATTGAAAAGATTAGATAGAACGGATGCGGAGAGAACGTTTCCAATAGTGGGAGAGTCTAGGATCCACAGGGCACAGCCTCAGAATACAAGGACAGCTCCTTAGAACAGAGCTGAGGAGGATTTTCTTTAGATAGAGGGTGGTGAATCTGTGGAATACATTGAATTGAATTTACTTTATTTCTTATATCCTTCACATACATGAGGAGTAAAAATCTTTATGTTACATCTCTATCTAAATGTGCAATGTGTAGTCATAGTAATTTATAATAATTTATAATAAATAGAACAGTCCGTGTAATATTGAGTACACTCAAATCAGAGTGAGTTCATCAGTTCTTCTCCTGGTGTAAGAAGCTGTCCCGAAGCCTGTTGGTCCTGGCTTTTATGCTGCAGTACCGCCTCCTGGATGGTAGCAGCTGGAATAGATTGTGGTTGGGACAACTTGGGTGTCCAATGATCCTACGGGCCCTTTTTACACACCTGTCCTTGTAAATGTCCTGAATCATGGGAAGTTCACAACTATAGATGCGCTGGGTTGTCCGCACCACTCTCTGCAGAGTCCTGCGATTACGGGAGGTACAGTTCCCATACCAGGCAGTGATGCAGCCAATCAGGATGCTCGCAAATGTGCTCCTGGAGAAAGTTCTTAGTATTTGGGGGCCCATACCAAACTTCATCAACTGTCTGAGGTGAAAGAGGCATTGTTACGCCTTTCTCACCACACAGCTGGTCGTACAGACCACGAGGTCCTCGGTGATGTGGATGCTGAAGAATTTAAAGCTGTTTACCCTCTCAACCCCAGATCCATTGATGTCAATAGGGGTTAGCCCATCTCCATTCCTCCTGTAATCCACAACCAGCTCCTTTGTTTTTGCAACATTGAGGGAGAAGTTGTTTTCTTGACACCACTGTGTCAGAGAGATGACTTCTTCCCTGTAGGACACCTCGTTATTTTTTGAGAAAAAGCCAATCAATATAGTGTTGTCGGCAAATTTAATTAGCAGATTGGAGCTGTGGGTAGCGATACAGTCATGGGTATATGGGGAGTAAGGGAGGGGCTCCTGTATTGAGAGTCAGAGGGTTGGAGGTAAGGGAGCCCACTCTTACAACCTGCTGGTGATCTGACAGGAAGTCCAGGATCCAGCTGCATAAGGCAGGGTCAAGATCGAGGTCTCTGAGCTTCTTGTCGAGCCTGGATGGAACTATGGTGTTGAATGCTGAACTGTAGTCCAAGAACAGCATTCTCAGATAAGCATCCTTCTTCTCCAGATGTGTAAAGACGGTATTAGAGCAGTGGCTATTGTGTCACCTGTCGAACAGTTGTGTCAGTAGGCAAATTGTAGGGGGTTCAGTTTGGGTGGTAGCAAGCTGCAGATGTAATCATTGACCAGCCTCTCAAAGCATTTGTTTATTATTGAGGTGAGAGTGATAGGACACCAGTTGTTCAGGCATATTACCTCGGTCTTTTTTGGTATAGGGACAATGGGGGATAATTTGAAGCAGGAGGGCACTCTACACTGGGAGAGGGAGAGATTAAAAATGTCTGTAAACACACCTGCCAGTTGTGCTGCGCACATCCTGAGTACTCGCCCTGGGATGCCATCTGGTCCCGCAGCCTTGCGACTGTCCACTCATTGGAAACATCTGAGTAACTCAGCCTCAGAGTTGACCAGGTTGCAGGTTGTAGCAGTGGCTTTCCTCAGAGGCTCAGAGTTAGTGACATCGAACCGAGCATAAAATCGATTGAGCTCATGTGGGAGAGAGGCCGTGATGTTGGTGGCACCACAACGTTTGGCTTTGAAGTCTGCGATGGTATGCAGCCCTCGCCACAAGTCACCTGATTGCCACAGAAGGCCATGGCAACAATGTCATTGAGTATATTTAGGCACAGGTTTATAGGTTTCTGATTAGTAAGGGCATCAAAGCACAGGGGGAGCTGCCAGGATAATGCATTTGAGAGGGATAATAAATCAGCCATGATGGAATATGGAGCAGACTCAATGGACTAAATGTCCAAATTCTGCTCCTCTACCTTAAAATACTGAAAGCCTATCGAAGCAAAAAAAATCTCTGACTTTGACCATCCTTCCACTCAGCACCTGATTTCTGAGATACAGCACAGCAGAAATTCAGCAGGCTATTAACTTCCGAGGTGCTGCATTTTAACACAAAATTAGAAGGATATTGGAAGAAAGAATAAAATTATCTTCACATGATGGAACTTGCCTGGGTCCAGCACATAAGTGCCTTTACAAAGAAAGCATGGTATCGCCTCTACTTTCTTTAAATTTGCAAAGATTGGGCGCGTTATCTAAACTTTGACAAACTTCTGGAATAGATGCGTGGGAGACTATATTGATTGGTTGTATCACAGCCTGGTATGGAAGCTACAAATAGTAGTGGACATGGTCCTGTCCATCACGGTTCAAACCCTCCTCACCATTGAGCTCATCTACTTGTAGCACTATCACAGGAAAGCAGCATCTACCATCAAGGACCCCCACCATAAAGGCCATGCTCTCTTTGTGCTGATGCCATCAGGAGAAAGGTATAGGAGTCACAGGACCCATGCCACCAGGTTCAGGAACAGTTATTCCCCTCAACCATTGGGCTCAAGAACCAGAGAGGATAACGTCACTCAACTTCTGTCCCCTTCACTGAACTGTTCCCATTGAACTGAACCTGCTTTCAAGGGCTTGTCATTTCATGTTCTCAATATTTATTCTTTACTTTTATTATTATTATATTTTTCCTCTTTGTTTTTGTATTTACACAGTTCGTTGGTTTGTTTTTGCACATTGGCTGTTGTCCATCCTGTGGGACACAGTCTTTGATTGATTCTACTGTGTTTCTTGTATTTACTGTGATTCCGCACGAGAAAGTGGATTTCAGAATTGTATATGGTGATGTATACGTACTTTGATAATAAATTTACTTTGAACTTTGAAACCCTCCATTTATTTTTCTAATGCCGTATTTTGCACATTAATAAATAACACAACATGTACATTCACACTAGGAAATATTAAAATATCATACAATCACTCAGAGAAATTCGTTTAGCCAATTGAATTCACACCACCTTGCAGCAGAGTAATTTCATCAGTCCATCCCTTCTTTTACCTTCCTATGACCCATTCTCTCTCATTTTGACATCAGTTCCCACCTGATATCTACTTCGTCTCACTTTTATTCACCACTACTCTGAACTGATTCTATAATCTACAGGTTCACTTTTAAGGACTTGGTACAACTCATGATCTCAGCTTTATTTTTCTTTTGTCTTCTTTTGCACATTGCTTGTTTGTCAGTCTTTGCTTATACATAATTTTTCATAAAATTCTAAGTTGTATTTCTTTTTTCCCTGTAAATGCCTGCAAGAAAGTAAACCTCAAAGTAGCATATGGTAACATATACTTACTTTGATAATAAATTTACTTTGATCTACCTACAACCACAGATAATTTGCAGGAATCCATTAACTTACCGGCACATCTTTTGCCGTGTGAAAGGAATCAAGGGGGGCTGGGGGGGGGGGGGAGGATGTACAAATTCCACAGACAATCCAAATCCAAAGTTTAGGATCAAATTGGTTACTGGTGCAGTGAATTTGCAGCACTAACTCCACACCAGTAATAGAAATAAGGTTTTAGGGCATATCCTGGAGTTAAGGGTATATAGAAATATTAATTGCACCAGCAACCAATCTTCAGATTTAAATATGGATTGCAGATTGAATTTAATATGCAGCTCATAACAATTAGACCTCAGATGCCTGCATATGCATGAATGCAGCCCAGAGTTAGTGGAGATTAACATTGATGTTGGGTGTCTGGAGTGTGGATGTGAAGAAGGAGGTGTTTAAAAAGTATATGCAACTCAAAGGAAGCATTCTGGGTACATTGTAACTATAGAATTGTCCTGTAGTTACCTTTGATCTTTAGCATATAAAGAATGTCATATAATATTGGGTCAAGCAGACCTCTTCTTCCAAGGGAGTCTCAATATGATGCCTGTGGCTTATTTTTGTTGAATAAGCACTTTTATACCCACTAGCTTCAGTGTCTCTCTCCAGTGACTTTGTTCACATCACAATACAAGGAATACTTCACCTAAGCAAATCTGGACATCCTTTGACTCAGTCCTTTATTTGTGCCAAGTTATTTGAGTTCAGCTGTACACACAATAAGTCCAACATGCCATAAGTTGTGACAGAGCAAGGCAGTCATTGTTAGGATTCTCCATATACACTGAGCCATTTCAGCTTCATATATTCACATTTGTGCCTTCTGTAGGGTACCAAAGAGTTGTCAGAACCAACAGAACATGCTGGCTTTAGGAGAAGAGCCAATAGTTAAAGATTTCTTCTTAAAAATGTATTAATTCATAAGATGAGCATTACTAAATATTCCTGAACTAATGAGGCAGATCGAAGAGAAGCAGATTAATGGGTCTGGAGTTATATTTGGAGCAGGCGAGACATGGACAGTAGATTTGCTACTGTTGTTGAATTAAGTGTGCTTTTATAACAATATGAGAACTTGATGATACTGACTTTCTAATTCCTGATTTTTTAACAACTTTAATTTAAATTTCCGAATGTTTGGAAGGGATTTGAACTCATGCCTTAAGTACACAATCCACTCCAGTAACTCATAGGCTCAGGCTGGTGAAAGCCTGGCACTTTTCCACAAAAAATAATTAGATATAATCAGCTAATAGCCAATGGCATTAGACAGGATGGCCCCTTTCCTTCTTGTCGCTTCAGTTACTAGGTCACTAGGTCTGTAGAAGAATTCATCATTCTAGGGGCTTACAATAGAAAATCCCATTTTTGATTTTGACTTCTGAGAGATTATGCTTTAGTAAAACCAAACCAAGGCAGCTAAGATTTATTTTACTAGACTGAAAACTGTTGTTGTTTTTCTTTAAATTTAGGATAACAGGACGTTCCAGCCCAGAAAGCCACACTGCCCAGCAACCCATCTATTTAACATCAGCCTAACCAGAGGAAAATTTACAATGACCAATTAACTTACTAACCACTTTGGACTTTGAGAGGAAACCAGAGCACCCAGAGGAAACCCAAGCGGTCACAGGGAGAACATACAAACTCCTTACAGATGGTGGTGGAATTGAAATCTCAATGCCTTGAGCTGTAATAGTGTCATGCTAACCACTACATTAATGTGTTGCCCTCGACTGTCAGACAAAAATAGAGTTTGGAAACTCAAGGGTTACTGTGACATAAGATTTGAAGGAAAATCAATCTGTATGCAGTGATAAGAAGCATCCATCACCCTTACACGAGGCTAGGCTGACCAATAGTTTGTTGCTATATATCATATCCTTTATAAAATGACCAAATCACCCATTAATGCTCTATTGCATATTTTTTTAGACGGTATGCAACTGTTTCCCCAAGACATTCAGCACTAGAAATAATAAGGGGTCTTACGGGATGGAGTGGTTCCAGAAGACACAAATTGGCTTGGTTCTCTCCTCAGTTTGGAAAAGCTTGTACTGTACCCTAATTGGCTTCGCCAGCTGATGCTGCAGTAATTCATCATTGTCATGTACAGCAATGCTAACGATGGGGCTGTTAATGACAGGTCGCTTAGGAACCCTAGGACACAAATAGATCACTTCATCAGTGCACAGAAGTTTAATTAACAAATAATTTCTATTTCTACTTTTGTGCATTGAGTGTTGTGCAAATGTACCAATTCATATTTACCTTAGACTTCTTTTGTCAGGATCATACTGTTCAGGTAAAAGTTCTCCTAGTGACCAGTAGATGATAATACTGGCAATGGCATCATTCTCATTTGGATCAGGGTGTCGCTTCTTTCTGTTCAAAGGTGTACTTTCCTTTTCAGGTGAGGAGGTCGGGAGTTTGGAGTTTTCTGGAAAAGAATATGCATTAAACCAGTGTTATGCAATGTTAAAACTTGCTAATAACAACTAGCAAGAAATACTGATTGAACCATAGTCAGGGCTTTGAACTGCCAAGTCTCCTAATTTGTACAATATATAGTTGCCAGAGTTTAAAACTGGCACCTGATCAAAAC
The DNA here is from genome assembly GCF_030028105.1 of Mobula birostris. NCBI lineage: Eukaryota > Metazoa > Chordata > Chondrichthyes > Myliobatiformes > Myliobatidae > Mobula > Mobula birostris. Next base: position 72,150,687 of record NC_092383.1, read on the forward strand.
GATTACATTGTAGTCAATCCTCAGAAAAGGAGCATGTCCATTCCACTTTATGTATATTGAACAGAATCTGTCTGAGAATAAGCTACATCAACTCAAATTTATCCATATTCACTCACTTGCTTAGCATTACAGGAGGTTCCCAGATTACAGCAGAGTTCCTTCCCTGCGAACTGTTCGCAAGCCAAGTAGTTCACAAGTCGGAAAGAAGCTGTGAACTGAGTTCCTAGGCAGCAGAAATTGTCTATGGCCCTGCAGTGACTGGCAAATCCAAACCGCCAATCTCCCAGTCACTTGTTTCTTGTAAGGGCTCTACACAAGCCATGCATTTGTAAAGATGGGGAAGATCTGTAATTGACTAGAACAAAATTCTTCTTTGGGTTATTCTTTTGAACTTTTATTCTTCATTGAGCTACAATTACTTTACTAAAACATTTCCACGTATATAGGAATTGGTATATGGGTAATGTCAGATTGGTAACAGATGAATCAATGGGCACAAATTCATCATCTTCATCAGGTGCTGTACCCAATTTGAGCTTTGACTGCCATGGCCCACACACTCCTGTTTCGGGTCAAATGGATCAATTCATTGGTATTCATTTCCAGTTCTCTGGCTGCTGTCTCCATCATCATTTGTCTTTGTCTTCCTCTTGCTTTCTTCTCTTCAATCTTTCCCATAATTACCATGCATTCTAACTCCTCTTTCCTAATCATATGTCCAGTGAAGTTACATTGCCTTTTCATGATCTCATACATTATTTCTTTTTTTGTGCTTGCTCTGTTCATGACATCCTCATTAGATACCTGTTTCGTCCATGATATTCTTTGCATCCTCCTCAAAAACCACATTTCTGCTGCTTCAATTCGTTTCCTCATGTTACTAGATATTGTCCAACATTCTGATCCATATAACATAACTGGATAAACGTAACATTTCAGTACTCTGAGGCGGGTTGTTATGCCTCCTTTAGTATTGGTCAGTATACTCTTCATTCTCGTAAAGGTGTCTTTCGCCATCCCTATTCTTCTGTTGATGTCCAAGTCGCACCTGCCATCTGATGTCACCCAGATTCCTAAGTAGCAAAAGTTCTGTAATCATTTTATGTCTTCCCCGTTTATTCTCAGCCTGCAGATAGGATTCTCCTTCTTTTTGGATATCACCATACATTCTGTCTTTTTGTAATTGATAGATAGACCCATTTTTGCTCTTTCTTCAACAGCTATATCAATTAAATTTTGTAGTTCTTCCTCCGTACTTGCAATTAACAGTGTCATCCGCATATCTGAAATTATTGATGTTTTCACCACCAACTTTGATTCCCAAGATCTCCTTTTTTTTGTAATATTTTTTCACTGTACACATTAAATAAATCAGGGGAGAAAACACACCCTTGTCTAACACCTCTCTTGATTTTTGTAAACTGACTCACTTCTCCATGTATTTATACAGCGGCAGTTTGTTCCCAGTACAGATTTCTGATTAGGCGGAGGTCTTTCGAATCTAGATCTAGAGTTTTCTGTAATATTTCAAATAACTTATTGTGCTTCACTTTATCAAATACTTTTGTGTAGTTGATAAAACAAACAAATCTTTTTGCACTTGAACAGCTCATTCTGATAGTATCCTTAACATGAATATTGTGTTTCTTGTACCTTTGTCTTTCACAAAACCACATTGTTCTTTACCTATTTCAGCTTGTATCTTACTTTTAGCTCTTGTCATCAAAATTCTTATAAGTATCTTGGTGATATGACTCATTAAACTTATGCTCTTATTCACATTCTATTGCTCCAGGTTTCTTAGGAAGAGTGATAAATTCTGATTTTTTCATTATTCCAGTCTCATAAATGTCATTGATTAAATCAGTAAGTTTTTCGATTCCATAATCTTCAAGGGCGATAATTTGTTCTGTTACTAATTCATCAAGACCTGCTGCCTCTCCTTTCTTCATCTTATTTATTGCATTACGAACTTCAGATTTTAAAATACTTGGACCTTCAATGTTTTCCTTAATTTCTGATTTTTCACCTTGAATCGCCTTCAAACAATTCCTGAATATACTCAGTCCATCTGTTCATAATCTCATCTTTTTCCATGATAATGGTACTGTCCTTTCCATTCAAACGTCCACCTGAAGAACAGAGGAGCTTTTTACCAGTGATCTTCTTGATTTTTTGATGTAACCTTTTTGGATCAGTAATAGGGATCCTTTCTACTTGCTCACATTCCTGGTTTAACCATTCTTCTTTGGCTTTTTGACATAAGCTTTTAACTTTTTTTATCTAAGGACTTATACTCTATAGGATTTGCTTTCTCCCGTCTCCTTTCTTGTGTTAGATTTTTGATTTCATCTCTCATCTATTTATTCCTTATGCTTTTTTCTGATTCTACCAAGGCATCCTTTGGAGAGCTAAACTTCATTTCTACATGATTGCTATCATCTTCAACAGATTCTATTTCTAGACTTTGAAATCTATTCCTTACTTCAATTGTAAATTTTTGTCTTAAGTTTTCTTCTTTAATTAATTGCAAGTAGTCAAGGGATTGTTCAGGTTTTTGTTTCTTTAGTTTTTTAAGTTTTACTTTTACATGACATACTACTGGCTTATGGTCACTATTACAATCTGCACCTGGATATGTTTTGCATTGAGTCACTGAGTTTCTAAATCTTTGGTTTATAGTAATAAAGTCAATTTGATTTCTGGTGTTATCACCTGGACTTTTCCAGGTCCACAAGCGTCTTGGATGGTTTTTAACGTAGGTCTTCATAGTGACCTGATTATTCACCTTGCACCATTCTACCCATTTCTCACCTCTTTCATTTCTTTCCCCAGTCCAAATTTTCCTATGGTATTTCCATCAGCACCTTGTCCTACTTTAGCATTTAGATCTCCCATGACAATAACAATATCTTGAGATTTGCATCCATTCTTTGCTTGTTCAAGTTCTTCATAGAGTTTATCTATATCCTCATTTGTTCCATCTGTTGTTGGTGCATATACCTGTATAATTGCTAAATCAAATGGTTGTCCTCTGAATCTAACAAGCAGCACTCTTTCTGATATTGCCCAATGTCCTAAAACAATTTTTGCCATGTTTTCATCCATAAGAATTCCTACTCCATTAGCATGGGATGTTCCACAAGCATAAATTACTGATTTATTTCTATTCTGACATGTTCCAGCACCTATCCAACGATCTTCACTAATTCCCATGCTGTTAATCTTTAGTCGTTCCATTTCATTTATCACATTGTCCAATCTTCCTGCTTGATATAGGGTTCTTACATTCCAAGTGGCAATAATTTTCTTTTGCGTTATTTGAATTTTATAAGCAGTAGCTTGATGACGGTCGGGGATCCCCTGCTGCCCAGAATCAACCCTACTGAGCGAAGCATCTTCAGAATTGTCTTGAAGATCCTCTTGATGTTGTTGTTGTGTGATATATTTTGTGAGTTTGGCCATAGTTTTCTTAGCAAATAGATTCTAGGAAACCTAGTATCTCGCAACGGTGGTTTGCTGTTGCCTACCATTGGGCGAACTAAAGAAATCACCATTTCTCTTCCCAAATGTTCGTCCGCCTGTACTATAGCCGTTGACATTTGAGGTCCTAGCTCATCCGCCTTCTCCATCATAGGTTCAGTTACTGAACCTGCCGGATCTGCCGTTGGCCTTCGCTCATATCCTGAGCAGGAACCCTTGCAGGTGCTACCATTCCGGGTCAGAGTGGCCCTGGGAGCAATGAATGACTAAGGGGTAACTCTACTTTCTCCAAAGCTCTGAAAGTTCCCAGTCAGAGCCTCATCACCGGTTGCAGTTCATGAGTCATATCCAGGACTAGGGCACAAATTACTCTTCCCATATATCTATGCTTTAATGTTTTTGAGCCTATCGTGGAAAACTCTAAAATAAAATTTTGTTTTATGAATATTTTGCTTCATGGCTTATTGCTTTTTGATTATCAACTTACAACATGAACGAAAATACTTGGCTTCAGTAGTAAGAAGTTACCATCAACATTGGATGGTGAAAGAATCATTATGGTTGGTGTAACCAATCAGAAAAACTGCTGTAGACCAATAAAAAAACAGCCAGGACATGAACATGAAGGCAAACGCTGATCAAATTATGATTACAGGGAAGACCACTAAGTTTCTTGAAGAAATTACATTTGAATATACAAATTTACATTTACCTTTATGGCACTGATATATTGCACTCTTGTATTCACCTTGGTAATGCTAAAATACCTGCCAGTGCCTTTAAGAAAAAAACTGTGATGTTATTTTTCATGGGTGGAGTAGAACAAAGAGTTGTCATGTTAAAGGACGATGTTCGAATGCTTTTCCCAGGTTTAGTGAGGAAAGATTTTCACGAGTAAAATTGGTGGACACTGGCATAGCGTGATTGCGTAGTTCCTTAATCGGCCTACTAACGTAAGCAAGGAAAACTCATTTCAAGGTCTAGCCTATGTGTGTTTGAAAGTTAAGCACGTGTGTGCCAAATGTGAGTATATTTCTTTTAAGATGAGATGTATTTATTAATATTTTCAATGTTGTGTATAATGTATAGGGTTGGTGGGATTCTAATATTGTTTGTATTGTTTTTTTTAGAATTGCTGCTACCATATTAGTTTCGTATATTTTGTTTTAGTTATTTTCACACTGCATACGTAACAAGTCTGTGGTTCAAAATTAATCTGCGATTGTAAAAGCAGGAACTGTTTTTTAAAACTTATTTTGTCCTTTTTATTTCCTCTTTCTGCAATACAACATTTAATACAGAATTTAAGACCCGAAAAAGTATTTGCTGTCCTGTGGGAGTGTTTTCCCCCAGGCTATAAAACCCGTTTACAGTTCAGATTTCCAGAATCTGCATTTTTGCTCGTTTTTAATTGGATTATGACGGGTGCATGATTGGGTGAATGAGTGGGGAGGAACGATCTGGCGAGGAGACCAGGGTGGAAAAGCAACTGTAGTCAGTTGGATAGATGATCATCGGACATGGGAGTGGAGCATTAGGTTGAAAGGTTCTAGGACATTGATGGTAGATTGGAGAAGTGATAAGAAATTTAGGATCAAGGGGATAGAAAAATGGGGATAAGTTATCATGAAGATGCCCAGTCAACTTGTACTTTGTTGTGATACACAAGTTCATGAGTGTTTGAGAAGCAAAATGTTAGAAAAGTGAACATTAAAAGAAACGACAAAGTTTATCCTACTAAAGAGGTAATGGGCATACTCAATACCACGGAAGTGTACCAGATAACACTAAACTCCATTAACTAATACCAAAACGGCCCATAACTCTCCCACTTCAGTGTACAATGCCTCTGCTATTCAGTGATCCTCAATATGCTCAACCTAGGTCAAAACGTGGCTTCATGCCGTTTGACATCACAGCAAGTGTAGATCTGCTTTAAAAGGTATTCTCACCTTTAACATCTGCTGGTGTAAAGATTGATTCTGGAAGGATGGCAATAGTTTCCAAGTCTCTGGGCTTCTGTCCTCGAATAAAGTCATACCGTGGAAGTTTCACTCCAGAGAAATTAATTTTGTGAAGGCGATCGACTGAAATAACTGGACAAAATTACTTCTATTAGTTATAAAACCAGCAGAATACTCTAGAAAACAATATGCATTACAGTCTGAAGGGTGCCCACCGTCTGGTTATTGTAATACTCACCAATATTAGGGGTGACAATTGTGAAAGGGTTGAGGTAGGTTTTTCTCATATTTTTTGCCAGTGCACTTGCATAATCTTCGTAGTGCCTCAGCAGGAGTGCCGTCCCTCCATCTGTCTGCTGGATCATATCCCAGTGCTTTTTGTTACTTATATCAAGTATTGCACTTCCAACCTTAATAAGGTTCTGAAAACAGAAGTAAAAGCAATGGCCAATATATTGCATTATTGGTGGAATAATCAAGCCCATCCAAAGAACTCCTTCTATTTTTAGCTGTTTCCATCGAATGAAGTTCCTGTCAAAAGTTATGCATCAATTTCTTGATTGCTAATAGTAAGCACAGAATTTAATTAATTACCCATTAATACTAAAGGGCTTCTTCTCCTTAGCGAATTTGAATTGATCTACAGTTTTTCTAAGGCCCTGGATATTATAAATAAGTTGGTGTTGAAGCAGTTTACTTTGTTTATATGACACAATACAACACAGTAATACACTTCAATTTGGAAATTCCTCTCATCTCCCCTCCCCCTGTTCTTAACTTTGCCAGAAAATATGAGGAACTCCATTTGTAACATACATTTAACAGTCTTGAGATAACCCCTAGAGTGAGATTCCTGTCACACTTACCAATACCAGCACGGCAGGTCAGTCTTACTGCCAAGAAACAAGTTTTCCCTTAAGGGCAGGGAATTATATAAAGCCTGTGAAAGTCACCTTATTATAAATGCTTTAAAGTGAATTGCGTGCAATGATTGATCAACACAATAATGTTCCAGACATATTAACATTCAGTATTGAACCATTCAGTTAGAATTCAATATTGAAGTACTTAAGTCCAGCTGAATGATTTCTTTGGACTGTAGATTTTTGCTTTCTCAACTTATTTTTAAAGCAATAATTCCATTACTGATCAGCAAAACTCCAACAGCCAGGAAAGTAAATTTCACTCAACACACACAAAAAATGCTGGTGAACGCAGCAGGCCAGGCAGCATCTATAGGAAGAGATACATGTTAACTGTACCTCTTTCTATAGTTGCTGCCTGGCCTACTGCGTTCACCAGCATTGCTTGTGTGTGTTGCTTGGATTTCCAGCGTCTGCAGATTTCCTCGTGTTTGCGTAACTAAATTTCACTTTTCACTGCAAATGTTAACAACATTTCTCAAGATATTAATATATCTAAATTAGTGCAGCATTACATTTGCTAAAGAATACATCTGTCGAATGAAATGTCCCCTTTACAGATTGTCTTGAAGTGCAGAAATGAAAACTGATAATTCTGAAATTGAAAGATTTACTGTATTAGCAACTCTCCATTAGTATTGATCCCACTCATTAGCAGGATCAACTAATTGAAATATTTGCTCAGAAAATACTTAGATATACAGTTTCAATCCCATCAGTGGTAAATACCTGACTGAAGGTGGAACTTGCAAGTGACAAGCTGATCATCTTGTCAATCAATCCTTTGATAAATGTCCTTAAACAAATGGCTGATGTCTTCATTTAAGTGGCCTTAAGCATTCAACAAGTGTTAGAAGCCAGGAAGAAGAAGTACTAACAAACTATTGGGAAGGAGTCAACCCCCAAATAATCTATGTATTATCCAGTGCCAAAGAAGAGCAGGGTAAACTGCCTCAAATATCTCCCAGTTACACTCACATCCACTGTGATGAACTGCTTTGAGAGGTTAGTTATGGCCAGAACCAACTCCTGCCTAAGCAAGGACCTGGACCCGCTACAATTTGTCTACCATCACTATAGGTCTCTACCTACGTCAAGCTGCTGTTTACTGATTGAATCTCAGCGTTCAAAACAATCATACACTCAGTCTTAATCAACAAGCATCAAATCCTGAGCCTCTGTACATCCCTCTGCAACTGCATCTTTGATTTTCTCAAGACATTGCAGTCAGTGCAGCTTGGAAATAACATTTCCTCCACGTTGACAATCAACACCGGCCCACCTCAAGGATGCCTGCTTAGTCCACTGCTTAAGTCACTCAACACCCACGACTACATAGCTAGGCACAGCTCAAACGACATCTACAAATTTTCTAATGACACAACAGTTGTTGGCAGATGGCGATGATGAGGCGTACAGGAGTGAGATAGAACAGTTGGTGGAGGGATGCCACAACAACAACTTTGAACTCAGTGTTAGTAAGACCAAGGAAATGACTATGAACTTGGGAATGGGGAAGGCGTGTGAACACACATCGGTCCTCATCGAGGGATCAGCATTGGAAAGGGTGAGCAGTTTCAAGTTCCTGGGTGTCAGTATCTCTGAAGATCTATCCTGGGCCCAATATATTGACGTAATTACAGAGAAGGAACATATGTGGCTATATTTCATAAGGAGTTTGAGGAGATGCGTCTGCTGATGCACCATGGACAGCATTCTACTGCACAGGATCAGAAACAGTTGCAGAGGCTTGCAAACTCAGCCAGCACCATGGGCACCAGCCTCCCAGCATCAGGGACATCTTCAAAAGGTGGCATCCGTCATTAAGGACTTCCATCACCCAGGACACGCTCTCTTCTCATTACTACCATTGGGGAGGATGTATAGGACACTCAAAGTATTAGGAACAGCTTCTACCATCAGATTTCCCTTGCTAATATTTTGGCTCTCTTTTTGCACTAATTTAATTTAGGTTTTTTTAATGTACTGTACTGCTGCTGAAAAACAACAAATTCCAGAACATATGCCAGCGATATTAAACCTGATTCTGATTCTGTAATCATTGAACTGTCTTCCAATTCCTAAATCTGATATATTTACATAAATCTTCTGTTCTTTGGTTTGACTGGATTTTGACCGCCAGGTGTCTCTGTACCAAAGACGAAGTCAAAACTTGACATTGAGAAGTGACTGCACACAAATTATTGAGTAGTTCAGTTGTCTTGAAAGGTGTTCTGAGCTCTTACCTCTGTGAACTGGACATCCTGCGTTGCAGCCAAGTTAAATCCCCTCTGGGAGTTCTCAAATTCCAAGATTTTTGAGGTCACATGATATGCTATCTTCACATCACTGCCAAAATATTCAGTTGTGTGCTGAGTAGCGTTCCATAATAACAGGGCAATTTCCTTGGACTTCCCCACATCCAGCAACGTTTCATTCTTTTTCAGTTTTCCAGCCTGCACAGAAAGCAATCCACAAGAACATGAGAAATCCATTTGGCAAGATCACAATTGCATTGCCCAGAAAATGGATCACATGAACATGAGAAAATCTGCAGATGCTGGAAATCCAAAACAACACACACAAAATGCTAGAGGAACTCAGCAGGCCAGGCAGCATCTAAGGAAAAGAATAAAGAGTTGACATTTTGGGCTGAGACCCTTCATCACATGAAACTATCTTTTGTGTGTTAGGTTGTTCAATTTCAATGAAAAATATAAGACAATGAAAAAAGATCAGGTAATTATCACCTGGATAAAAGTCAGCAATTTCCCTTCGGGATCCAACACTAATCTGACACAAGGAAAGGCTATGTATATTGACTGCCATCCCACTGTATATCTCTCCATGATGTTCACCACTTATCGACATGTGCATCCTTACTTCTACAAACTCCATTGCCATCACAACCAGACCTTCACATCCTGTACTTAAATGGGACCTACAAGAGTGAGTGCCAATCCAGTGCTGGAAACTCACAGCAGGTGGGTGCTTCTAAAGTTTTGGTAACTGCTACTTATCCATTTCAATGGTAGCTTACGTTCAAAGCTCAAAGTTGGGTTGAGCCCCACCTGCACATTATCCAATGATCTGCCCTTTCCAAATGACCCCACACTGCAAACCAATTGGCCAACTTCCCTGACTGCTGACCCCCTGGTAATCTACAGCTCTCCACTTCCCTCCCCCCACTCCAGCTACCAACCACACTGGTTGCCTCAAGAAACTGCAACTTCCATCTCCACAATTCCTCAGAGGAGTATGCCATACTACTCACCCTGATCTCATTACCAACTCTTACCCCATTATAAAATTCAGCATTCAGATGCAATCTTTTCTCCCCTTAACATTCCTTCCCCCTCTACCCTCACTCATCACCCAAGCCTCTCTACTGTCCTATAACCTGGAATCTGGAATCTAACCACATTTTGTTTATGGAGTATGCAAAGAAAGGGCTTTGATGCCCATGACTTGGTCAGTGACACACAATACCTTTAGTTGTTCCAGAGGGAAGCTCTTCGACAACTTGTTCATTGACCACCATAAAGCAACTGTGAACATGTCTCAACAAGCATCATTTAATTTCTGGGCACGAGTATTTTCAAGTTCAAGTTTATGGTCATTCAACCATATACATATATACAGCTGAACAAAACACTTGGTCTGTGGTCAGGGTGCAAAACACACTCCACATAGTTGCCAACCAGCACATACAGTCACAAAATAATATTAGCACTGTGGTATGACCTGAAGATTAACAGGTTGACATAAAGTGCAAGGAGTATGTTTATGTAAGACAGTATAATGTTACCGGCACTATTATAATAAAGCAAGCAGATGTATAAATATGTGAAAGAGCAGCAATAAAAGATGAAAAGTGACCGGTGCACGATGAGAGTGCGTCTGTGAGTTGGGGTGTGGTGGGGGTGAGTGGGTATCAACAGTGCATTTAGACAGGGTGTACATGTGTGCTGGGTGGCAGCACGGCGTTAGGAAGTCTAATAGTCTGGGGGAAGAAACTGCTACCCATCCTTACAGTTCTGGTTCTTTGCGGCGACCAACAGTCAGGGACAGAGCATCTTCATTTAAGCTAAGCAGAATTTCAAGGTGAAACCTTCCTTGTCATTATTGAAAGAGATTGTCATAGGAGCCTCATCTCTGACTGACTGAAAAAAGGAAGGGGAAAAAAGGAGGAAAGGACAAGAAAACCACAAGTACACACTGCTGCAGTTTAATATTACTTCATGCACTAGAATGAAATTTAATGGAAAGAATGAAAATATACTTTTGAACACACTGTGCATGGGAAGCTTTTTAAATCTTTCTCCCTTTTCTCTCCTTTTCACAGGGTCACATTAGAGACACACTGAATGTGCTGAAGGTGTAAGTAGCCCAGATTAGTTATAATCTGAGAAATATTCTCCGATTTCAGAGAAAATCCACTGGTCATCAATGGCTTCAGGCAACACTCACAACACGCTGGAGGAACTTAGCAGGTCGGGCAGCATCCATGGAAACGATGAGTCGACGTTTCGGGCCGGAACCTTTGACCCCAGCATCTGCAGATTATTTTGTGTTTACGAATGGCTTTAGGCATACAGCCAATTTTTGAAGTCCAGAGAACAAAATGCGAGTTTAGAACAAGGCTGCTACTTAACACTTCTTGAGGTGATACGGCTCTAATTTTAGAAGCTGATCCTTTGCTTCACAAAAAGGAAAAAGTTCTGCAGAGCAGTACTACACAGAACATGTCACATAAGCGTAAACATAAACATTATTGTCCATTAAAAAGAAAAACGAAACTGCAGTTTCTTGACATTGCCAATCTTTCAAATCAATTTCTCTAAGATGAAACTTACAAAGGTTTTCAGCTCTGCAAAGGTGCTGGTGGTACAGTTGAAAAGATCAGGAGGGAGCCAGCCTCTGTGTTCATCGCAGTGTCGTATTCCTGTTCCTATGGAGAAAATGATGCAGGATCTCAGTGTCTGCCCAAAACAAACTTTGGCACAGAGGTACATGGCTATCATCATAATTATTGCACTAAGTAGTCCTACCACATAACTTAGAAAAACTGCTTTATTTCAGTGACATTTCACCTCTTCAAAATATTAAGTAGACATCTGCCTTTTTCCATTAAATTAAACTTAATTATTAGTGTTTATGATTTTAAATTTATGATTATAATCTGAAACTAAAATACTGCAGATGCTAGAAGTATGAAATAAAAACAGAAAATGCTAGGAATACTCAGTCAATCAGGCAGCATCTTCAGAAAGAGAAACAGAGTTCATACTTCAGGTCAATGACCTTTCATGAGAAGTTCCCATATTCACTTTAGTGAAAGAAAGAAACACTATCAATATATCTAAAATATGATTGTTACTAAATTCAGTCACAATTGATCCAGTGACACACACATAAAATCCTATATTTTTAACACAAAATGTGATTTTGCTGGTGTCTAGATCTAATACTGGCACTCCAGAAATTTGACCAACACATCCTGTTACCAATCGTACTAGCGCAGATCAGTCTTTCTTCCCACATCTTATCCTTAAGATTTCCTCACCAAACCCCACCAGCCTACCAATCCCTCAGCCTTTTTTACCCCTCTGCCAATCTCCCAAACTCTGGGCTTTGGCCATCGTGCTTTATCCTCAGATCTCAATCACCTGGTCAAACCCTTAACATTCGTATCTCCTCCACCCTTCCCAAACCCTCATCATGTGAACCCACCCCAATCCATTGCTCATGCACTGATCACCTGATTCCTTCTCCTGGGCTCAAACACATGTCTCAACCTCCACACTCACTCACTGACCATTCTGCAGTGTCAACCCTCAGGCCAATAACTCCCCATTCTCATGCTTCACCACCAACTGAAATCCCTCGCAATACAGGACTGGCTCCCTGCCTCCAAGTCACTGTCTGTCCCTAGTGCAGCCACCCCTCTCTCCCTTTCTCCCTGATCCTGGACCCTAGGTTTAGAATCATAGAGAGATTCAGCAAGGAAACAAGCCCCTCAGCCCATTCAAGTCCATGCCAACAATGAACCACATACATGAATCCAAACTTTCATTCTCCCCACATTCTCACCAGCTCCACTGATGCTACTATTTGCCCACATACTTGGAGCAGTTCACGGACCAATTACTCTACTAAACTGCACGTCTTTGAGTTGTGGGAGGAAACCCATGCGGTCACAGAGAGGACATTTGAACTCCACAAGTCTAAAGTCAGCATTTTACTTTGGTCTTTGGCACAGTGAGTTTGTGGATCTACCAGCCACATCACTGTGCTACTCTGTCCAAGCACACAAGGGAATGGCTTTTCTTTGTGCGATGCTAATTCAGTCACGATTAGACCCTTGGGACTGGAGTAACAGATCTATGACCAAAACTGTTAGTAAGCACCTAGTGAAAAAGGGGACAAAGCCACTTCTCTGTACGATTAGTTGCAAGGTTGTGTTGCTCAGGGGCCTGTCTGAGTGGTATAATTCTGCACAATGGACAACACGATGAACACTGCACACCATCTGATGTCACTCAATGATTCAGTATGTCTGCACATCTTTTTGACTAATATTGGGAAATACGCTGTTGATATGCAAAGCACCCAATCACACTTAGCACAACAAATAAAAATATGCCACACAATGGAATTTTCAAGTCACTGTGTTTCTTCTTTAAGGACTCGATGGGCTGAAAGCATCTTTCTCTGCTGGAAAGATACTTTGTCGATTGAGAAAATATCTCAGTTTAAAAACGAAAACCATTGGTCACCCCATGATATATTAGACTACATCATTAAACTGTGTCAACGGTGGAAATACATTAAATCATTCTCAGTGATGACCAAGTAATTACTTTGAAAACACATGAAAATGTAATGACAACATTACCCATTGATCCTTTGGGGCAAGGCACAGCAGCAGGCAAACCAAACTTGGTTCTGGGCCACCAAATCCCAGACTCCATGGCTCGTGGGCAACTGTCATAAATCACTGAAAGGCAAATAAACAGATGAAATATTCAGAACATGATAAACCAATACATTTTTCCCTATTACATCAATTATCCCTCTACAAATGTGTATAACCTGAATCAGTATTTTAGTCATAGAGTTATGCACTGAAATGAGTCCTTCTGCCCACCACTTCAATGTTAATCTTTCCGTCAATCTAAACTAAGCTCAATTGCTTTGCATGTGCCTTATTGTGTTAGTCATAGAGTCAGGGAAAAGTACACTGTGACTCTTCCACATTTCAAACAAATATGGATCAAGATTTTGAGTTCATTCTTAACACACATAAGCTTTTCAATACAGTTTTCACAAAAATGTTCTAATAAGCATATTCAGTGAAAATTGTTGAGCATATCTGTTAAACGTGCACTTAAATTGCATGAATATGCTTTATCTCATAACATATTTGAAAAGACAATGCTTTGAAAATTCAGTATGAAATGTTTTTTTTTTTCCCTTTTCAGTACTTTGTACCAGAAGTTGTTCATTACCAGGTTGGACTGCATCAGTGATTTTCCGGTGATGCCTACACTGAAGAAGTTTAAATCTTCTCTTCGACGGGAGTTCAGTGAAACCATCTCTCACTGTTCCCCATCTGTAATTTCTTCGGCTCTTCAACTTTTCGACCACATTTTGACTCAGACTCGCTATCTCTTGGCTCCATTCCCTCCCCCTCCTGTCTTCTCCTATCATTTTGGATCTCCCCCTCCCCCTTTCAAATCTCTTACTAGCTCTTCCTTCAGTTAGTCCTGATGAAGGGTCTCGGCCCGAAACGTCGACTGTACCTCTTCCTAGAGATGCTGCCTGGCCTGCTGCGTTCACCAGCAACTTTGATGTGTGTTGTTTACATTTAAAGTAGATGGCAAAGATACCAGCAATGCCAAGTATAAAAGTCTGTTTATACAGTGAAATTGATGGCATAGTGGATAGTGAAGAAATTTGCCTAAGGTTATGAAAGGATCTAGATCAACTGGAAAAGTAGGGAAGGGAACAGCAGATGGAATTTAATGTAGATAAGTGCCACGTGGTGCATTTTGAGAAGTTAAACTAAGGCAGGACAAACACTATGAATGATAGGGAGATGGGGAATGCTGTTGAACAGAGAGACCTTGTACATGTTGTTGTTCAGTTGTTAAGTTGACTCCGCCTCTTCGTGACCTCATGGACCATCGGGTCCATAGGCTTTTCATGGCAAAGTTACGGAAATAGATTGCCAGGCCTTTCTTCTGCGCAGATACTGCTGCTGCCCAGGTTTGAACTCAGGACCATCTGCTTTGAGGTCCAGTGCTGATGCCACTACACCACCAGCTGGCCTGACTTTGTACATGCTTTCCTCAAAATGGGAGATGGGTGGATAGAGTGGTGAAGGTGGTGTCCGATTCCCTTGATTTCATTGGCCCAGGCATTGAGTATACTGCAAGAGCCGAGACATTATGTTGCACTTGTACAAATCACACTTGGGAGTTTTGTTTCAAAACTCTGTTCATCACGTGCAGGAAGGGTGGGATTAAACTGTAGAGGGTGCAGAAGAGATTCACAAGAATGTTGCCTGGATTGGAGGGATTGGTTTATTAGGAGAGATTAGATAATCTGGGATAGTAAGGGAAGCTGAGGGGTGATATAATACAGGTAATAAAATTATAATAAGATAGACAGTATCTGTTTCTCATGTTTAAAGCTAGAGGGTATAGATTTAAGGTGAAATAGGGGAGGTTTAGAAGGAAATTGAGTGATAAATTCTTCACACAGCAAGTAGTTGATATCTGGAGGGAGCTCCAAACAAGGTGACAGAGCCAGGAAAAGAAACATTTAAAGGCACTTGAATGAGTAGGGCATAAAGGGGTATTGAATGCAGCCAAGTGGGATTATCATAGACAGGCATGATGGTTGGCATAGATGAGACAGGCTGAAGGGCCTGTTTCTCTATGGAGCAACTCTATGACTACGACATTAGTCAATGCTGAAAAACTGGTGAAACAAATCCAAGAACTGCTTTCAAAGTGATGCTGAATAGAAACTTAAGAGGGAAAAATTACAGGATTACAGGATCTAAGCCAGGGAATGATAGGAAATAATCGCCTTCTTCTGTGCTGCAATGACATGAGGATTGATTGTCAATGCTGTAATGTAGGAAGCACTGTTAAATTAAATCTTCACACTTATATGACCTGGCTCAGCCTCTGTGCTACTTAGTAATGATACTACATTTTGTCTGGTTTAGAAAATATGCTCCTTGCTTTGGCATGGAGAGTTGGACCAAAGTGGCTTTCCAATCACAATAAACAGCTGATGTAATTGTTTGCAGGTGATTACAAAATCCAGACAGGTTCATATTGAATTTGGTCCTCTAAAAAGAAAACACTCATCTGTTTCTGTTCCATAAAACTGATAGCAAGTATCATCTTTTTTTTCATATGGGATTAAGCATGCAAGCTGAGAAAGTGAGAGAGATTTCTGGTCAGACTTACACCAAATACGTATTTTTTAGCCCGTGATTATAACTCAGCAAGTCAGTGCAAGTTTCCATATGCAACATTCACCACTAATTTCAAAATCAAATTTCATCATCTAGACACCCATAAACGCACCTTCGCAACCGTTGGTGAAAACCTCTGCAAAAGGATTGTCGCAGCGGTCACACTGTCGTCCAATCACACCAGGTTTACACTGGCACTGTCCTGTCTCCATATCACATGAGCGAGACAGTGAACCAACGGAGTAGCAGTCACAAGGGAGGCAAGCATTGGTTCCAGGAGGCCAGTAATAGTTATCCTAAATAAAAAAAGATATATTATTACTTCATAGGAGG
This sequence comes from Mobula birostris, assembly GCF_030028105.1. Lineage (NCBI taxonomy): Eukaryota > Metazoa > Chordata > Chondrichthyes > Myliobatiformes > Myliobatidae > Mobula > Mobula birostris. Next base: position 72,166,886 of record NC_092383.1, read on the forward strand.
CCAAAGAACACACCAACATAGAAAATAGATTTGTTTTCTGTATCACCCCAACCCTCATCTTCATTTTCGATATTTTAAAGCTGACCATTCACGGTGAGTGGTAACAGTCGCCAATTTCAATGGATTAGTACATAAAGCTACTCAGATGGTCTCTGCAAAACACTATTGTTAAGTAATCTGCTGATTTAGCCATCTTGGATTTAGAAAAGCTTCCAAGATTTCCCTCTTTATGATGGGGATATTCCACCTGGTAACTGAACCTGATGATCAGGTGAGGAAACAGTGTTCTAATTCCCCACGTAAGGAAAATGGATTAAGAAAGTTGGCTACATTGATAACATAAAAACATATGCAACCCTCTCACCAGGGCTTGTATGCAAACGTGGCTCGTTAGCTAACTAACTCATGAGACTCAGTGGTGAGAAGACCACCTTCCATAAGCAATATATGTCTAGGGTTGGTATGATTTGGGGCTCCACCAAACAGGGAAGTTATGATGTTCCAATTGAGGAACATTAATTGTAGCGAATGCTGTGTAAATACTACTCACACACATTTATCGGTCACCAAGAAACAACATATTGCACACCAGCAGAAAATTATAAAAAGAGTATATTTACCAATTTTCAACAGGAAAAGAAAAGAAAGAGAAAATAAAAGGGCCCTTTACAGTTAAGCAAGTCCAATGTGCACATAAACATTGGAGCTCATTTCTGAAGTGTCAGGTGCATCGCTTTACTCGTGCTGAACCCACGTTCTGTGTGAAAGACACCAGTCACAGTTTCAACTTCCCTCAAGGACCATCTCGAACGAACTGACCAATTCAGAAGTATTGGCACTTCCTCTTTGGAGCCATTCCTCTGTACAAAGCAATTCTTACAATGGGGTCTCTCTGTCATATGGCATTCAGTGGACATCCTCCCTTGTGCCCCGCTCTGTAGCTCCCGCCAAAAAACTCCAAACCAGACTACTGTCCTTCAGAAATCTCATCCTGCCCAGCTCTCTAGAATCTTCTCCAGCATCCCACTGGGCAGAAAGTTATAACGCATAACCAGACAATCCTGATTGACTGACACAACATTCCTAATTTGGGTAACAGGGCTCCATATCTTTAGCCAAAGCCAAAATACTCTTACCAGCGCAGCAGAACACACTGCTTTTGCAGAAAACCACTAAAATAAAAATACCTCACAGCATAGCAGTGGAAACCTTACCCAGGTCATTATACCTACATATCCTCCCTTTATTGGAATTAGCCATACTAAATTACTACACTAATACTGGAAGTTTTTGCTTCTTGGAAATGGCATGTTTAATATTTCAGAGAGAGTACACTGTAAATCAGTGAGTGTTTTTTTTGTCTCCCCTCTTACTATGTGTCACCTTTACTATGTCGAATTGTCAGATGAATGATTTCTTTTGTTCTACTGCAGATGGTGGTCTTTCTTGGGGGCTTTGCTATTGCTTGCTTGGTGGGTGGAGGGAACTGATGTTTTTTTGCTGAAGTAAGGGGGGAGGGATAAGGTCGATGCTTTGTTGCTGCTTATGCATGGGAGGGAGGAAGTAAGGGAGCTTTGTTGTTCTAACATTTTTGCTGTCACTCATTCTTTGTGGCACCTTTCTGTTTTTGTGGATGTCTGTGAAGAACAAGAATTTTGGGATCTATATTGTATACATTCTCTGTCAAATAAATGGAACTACTGAATTATTGAAATGCATTGAGGGGCAGGCAGAGAACAAAATGTTTGCTCTTGGATCTGGATCACTTATTGTTAAAGACAGAGACTTGTGTAGGGAAGTTACATAGAGCATCAAATAGGTATTGATGAAACTTTAAACGTTGGTGCATGAGTAGTAGGGCTGCCTATTCAAGATGAGGTCATAATGAGGTTTTGAGTTCTTAAATAAGTTCTGGGGTGGGGGGGGGGCGCTGTAGCTGTGTGTGGCCCAAAAGCATGCCAGAACATTGGATAAGACTACACACTAACCTGCCGCAGGCTCTGTCTGGCACCATATTCCACAAGCTTGCTCAGGAAGCTCTACCTCCTGCACCCCTGCAAGTTATACTGAAGAGGACCTCATCAAAGGTTTGCTCCTGCAGAGAGGCCGGTGTGAGCGTGTTTCACAGAGCAGACCTCATGTGTATCGCGCAAGGATAGTCAGCACTTCATAGATTTGCATTACGCAAAAACAGGCAGCTAATTGCAAACACTTAGCTTAATGTGGGGGACAGCATTTGGTCTGGAGGAGAATATGTAACTTAACTTTAACCTGGAACAGCTCAAGTTACTGAAGTCTTCAGCTGCGATGACCTTGAAACTGATGACCGTAGACAGCCCTGGATTACTCAGTCCTCACCTTACATCTGCATTCCCCAGAGGTTTTGTTACAGTCAGCGTCGAACCCATTCCTTACATCACAGCTGCAAGGTCCGCACATAGGATGCCCCCACCATCCTCGAGGGCAGGGCTGATCAATCCTACAAGTAAAACATTGAAATCTCTGAGTTGCCCAATAATCTGACTGCTGATATTTGCAATAGAATCAAAAGTGATCTTCCATTAAGAATGTCTGCGTGAAGAACACCCCAGCTATGAGACTGGATATTCTTAATTTTTTTTTATAACTACAGAAGTACAGACTCAGATAGGTGGAGCAAAGTCAAGATGGTGCTAAATGGTGACTCCTCTGCTTGTATTTTTGGAAATAGCTCTATTTCTATCTTTGCTATCTTTTTTTTTTCCTTTTCAACGTTCTTTAGAAGACCTTGACCTGGATTTATACTCTGACATTAGTTCTTTGTAGGAATGGGACCCGTTCTCAAGGACTCATGACCGCTTTTTGATATCCTAAGGATGCGGCCTGGAAGACTAGCACACCTTCAGGGTTCTGGATTGTCGTGAGTCTGGAGGTGTGCTGATTCTAGGCCAGTGCCCCCGACTGAGGCTTTGCGGGAGAACACGGAACATTGGGAGCAGTGGGTTGTGTGTCCAGAGATCTGCACCTTTCTGGGGCCGACCCTCTGGGCGCAGAGCTCGGAAAAAGCAAAGCAACAGACTTGTAACACCATAAGTCAGCAAGTTGTTTGTTATGTCTCCTCTCTCGCTGTGAAATGGGGATGCCTCTTTTTCCCTTATCGGGGGAGAGAGAGAGAGCGAGCCTGTGGTATGTTGAATTACGGGGTGAACGAATAGTCTTTGGGGTACTGCAAGTCAGCATCTTTATTGATGTTTGGTGCATGCTTGAGCGCTTGGTAGAGGGCGCTGATGCATTTTGCTGGTGGGGGGTGGGCATCGTTGCCTTGCTGCTGCTTGCGCGTGCAACGGGAAGCTGGCGGGGGGGCTTTGGCGTTCTAACGTTTAACTGTCATTCATTTTTGGGGTACTCCTGTGTTTTCGTGGATGTTTACAAAGAAAAAGAATTTCAGGCTGTATATTGTATACATTTCTCTGACATTAAATGTACCTATTGAAACCTATTGAAATTAGGTCCAGTATATTCCATTCAGTTATATGCTCTGTGATACAAGATTATCAGAAGTGTTTAATTCCAATAGGATTGGGCCTCAGAGTCAAAACCAGTACTTAATATCCATTTCTAAATGCCCAGCGTAAACCAGTCTATATGATAAAGGTACAAATGAGTGGATTGTTACTGACAGCACAAAGTTCAACAAAGACCGGGAGTGGTAAGGAAAGCAGATTAAAAGGCATTTGTAACTCAGACAGGTTTCCAATATCGCTGTCCTCAACATTACTGATACTGGCTTTTATAAATAATGCCAGACATACTTAGTTACTAAATTTAACAGTCGCTGTGAATTCATGTTTTTGGATCTTCAGTCCCGAAATTAAACTACTAAGCCATCACACCAAGTAATGGTAGGAGGTGGGAGCCTTAGACAGGCTTCGCCTTCTGAAATTGGTATTCATGTCTTCTTTCTCTCTTCCCTGTGTTAACCTGGGAAATCATTCACCGCCCAGCCTTCAAGGAAAGATGGGTCTCTGCAGTAATTGTTCACCCAGCAGCCCAGTTGAGAGCACCACAAGCAAAGAGCTAGAGAAAGCTGTTCTGCTGCCCCCTCATTGCCTGAGTGGGTGGATATCGATTTATGGATCGTAAATAGAAAATTGGATTGCATCTTAGCTAAACAGGTTGATAGAAAATACTTTAAGATCTTTAGTCTGTTTTTCTGGAATTTCTGATGATACAGGAGACTTTAGAAGCATCATAAGCTTACTTCGGAAATGTATCTATCATAAAGGTCCACCCACCAGTCACCACTAAAATGTAAAGCCTTTAAAACAAAAATATTTGATAATGTAATTAATTACATTCAAAACAAGACGCCGATGTTAAATAGACACCTGGAGTTTAAGAGTCCAGCTAAGACAACAATGTAACTTAGACACTGCTTACTTGGTTTCGCAGTACTGCCCAAAGTAATTTGCCGTGCAGTCACAAGTGTAGCCATGTGAAGAACTGGGCTTACGGCTACAAACGGAGAGATGTTCGCAAGGGTTGAGGGAACAGACATCTTTACATTCCTCTCCATAATAACCTGGAAATTATTGGAGATTTTACATGTTTGCTTTCATAGTTAGAAAAAACAAGCTCATTCTACATAGAATTACGTGGAATACACACATCAGGGAATTACGATAATTGAGTCAAGCATTTATATTACCCCATGCAAGCCTCCTCCTTCTTCCAATCACTTCCATCAGTACAACCGTCAATTCCCTTCTTCATCATATGCTAATCCATGCTCCACCTAAATGTATTCATGCTATTCAGTCCGAATAACAATAAATTCCATTTTCTCAGTGCTCTTCTGAATTCCCTGCTTGATTCCTAGATGATTGATATCTTCCAGCTGTGCTCTTTCTGACAACCTCTCAATGTCAACCCCAGTAAAGCCTTCTATAATTATGAAAATAATTTCTGAGTCATACTGAGGAATGGAGGACTGTGGGGAACTGACACAGAAGAGGAGCTGGGACCAGGCAGAATGGCAGGGCAGACTCGAGGGCTGAGTGGCTTACTCCAACTCCTATCTTCTTGTGTTCTCAGCAATCATTTTTTAAGAGCCAGTTCCATCATGGGCATAATCCTCATCCCAACAAAGAGGGACATATTCAAGAGGCGGTGCCTCACAAAGCTGGGATCCATCACTAAGGATGCTCATCATCCAGGACATGAATGCTTCGTGTTATTACCATCAAGGTGGTGGTACAGGACTCTGAAGACTCACACTCAGTGATTCTCGGAACAGCTTATTTTCCCTCCGCTATCAAATTTCTGAAAGGTCCTATGAACACTACCTCATTAATCCTATGTTGGTGCTAGTTAGTTTAGTAATTCATATGTGTTTATGTGCCTGCACTGTTCTGCTGCCACAAAGGAACAAATATCACACCATATATCAGTGATAATAACACTGGTTCTGATTCTGATCTCATCCATTCACCCTTTCCTGAAAATATATACCACTGGTTTCATTTCTACAAATGTACTTCAGCGGAAGATTACAATATAAAAAGATATTCCAGCAGTGCATAAAGTATTACTGCTTAACTGGTAATAAAAGCATAAGGTTTGAGGTGACTTTGAATGGAATCAGTTTCTACTTGGGTACTAGAGAAAGTTACTGTTACGGTCATTTTGTAATGTATTTCTATATACTTAAGAGTACTGCGTGTATTTTGCCTCAAAACTGCCTATAGTTCTGTAGATTTGCACTGGATTGTAACTCATTAAAGGTGCGACATGGTAACTGTAATCTGTGGCGCTACATCAAATACAAGCGCTGAATCATCAGTTTACAGCAATGTAACTAGTGATTCACAATTTTATCCTTAGAAACAACTTCATTCTGAGGTTCCCATAAATGGACGATCAAAAGAAACATTAAACGACTTTACATGAATTTGCATTACGCTGTAAAAGATTTAAGTGCATTATTAAAAAGTTCTGATGAATCTGTTCCAAAATAGATCAACTACAAGATAAGAAAGAGTTGTTTTTTTAAATCTCTTATTTGCCTTTTATTCTGGTAATATGATTAAATGTTAGATTAGGAAGATATATAGAACTATCAGTGTGGATAGGCAATTCTTGAATTTATCATTAATAAGCAGCAATGGATTAGGAATGAAAACAGAACTTTCAAGTTCCAGATTTTATATTCATCAGTTAGAAGTACAAAGTTAGATTTGTTTCTATTAATCAATCTCTTTACTGCACTGCTAGAGAAATTCCTCCCCATTACAATTGTAAATGGGTGACCCTTTTTCCCCAAGGCAATTCCTGCACTTCTGTAGCCCCATGTTAAAAGAAAGCAGTCAATGAGAATTCACTGTTGTCCATTTCGGTGAGCTGCGTCTCATTCTACTAAACTCCAGTTAATCAGCTGAAGCTTTCCACATTATGCAATTATTTCATATCTGGAATTAATCTAATGAAAATTCTCTACACTGCCTCCAATCTGTGAACAACAGGAACCAAAACAAGCAAAAGAAGGCACTCAGATCAATTTCATTGAGCAAATAAAGCATTAATCATACATGATTGCTTTCCAACCAATGATGGAAAGATAAATGTATGTGCTTAACATTTACATTATTCAGTACAAAAACATCTTTCCTTTTCAAGTATTTAAGCTAACATAATGCAATATTATTCTTTGGAATTAAGGCATCTCACCAGTCAAGGGGAGCCGTAACCAATTAGATTGGACACTTGGGAGTTTATAGAACATTCTTCAACAGAATGGGATTATTGTAAATTGGTGGCTGATGGTTGGTGTGGACTAGGTTGGCTGAAGGACCTGTTTCCTTGCTGTATAATTCCATAATTCTTCAAGTCAGTCATTTATTGAAATTCAATACCAGAGAATTTTAGTGAACATGTGCCACACTTTAACCATTATTCCAAACAGAAATGTAACAACATAATGATACCCATATGTTCAACAGTTCTTATGGAAACATTTCTAAAGACCTCAGGTGGATGGTCTTTCAGATGTGAAATGTGAAGTATCCTTTGATTGCTAAGACCTACGGAGCTTCTGATAACCATTACTGGATCATTTTCCTTACCTGGGTCACAGCTACAGGAATAGCTATCCCAATCGTCACTGCAGTAGCTGTTTGTAGGACATGGACTGGAGTCACAGGGATCGGGAATGTTACAACCTCTCTCCACGTTTACCTTCTCGGCGTGGTTTATATTCAGGGCCACAGCTGTGAGTGGCGTCTCACCAATTCGAACCCCCTGAGGAAGAAACACCTAATTTTACAGCAGTTCACTGAGGCAATCAACTTAGGTGCGTCTGCATTGGTTTAACATCACTTTCTGCTCAGAAGCATTACAACTATATTTTGCTTTCTGAATTTCCACACTTGGAACCACAATAAAATACTGGTTGCATTTAATTTTAGCAGCAGTTGGAACGATAATTTTGATAAATAAAACCAGCTACTTAAGGAAACTTAAGACCATTGCAGCCTCCTCTAATTGGTGAGACCCACTGTAAATTGGAAGACTGCTTCGTTGAGCACCTTCATTCCATGTGCCAAAAGCAGAACTTCCCGGTAGCCAAACATTTTAATTCCAATTCCCATTCTCATTCTGGCATGTTGGTCCATAGTTTCCTCTTGTACCATGATGAGGCCACCCTCAGCGTGGAGGAGCAACATCTTATATTCTGTCTGGATAGCCTCCAACTTAATGGCATGAATATCCATTTCACCTTCCAGTAAAAAAAAAATCACTCCCCCTCCCCTTTTCTTCTATTCTCCACTCTGTCCTCCTACCTCTTCACCTGCCTATAACCTCGTTCTGGGTCCCCTCCTCCTTCCCTTTTTCCTCTGGTCCACCCTCCTCTCCTATCAGATTTCTTCCTCTCCAGCCGTTTACCTTTCCTACCCACCCAGCTTCACCTATTACCTTTCTAGCTATTCTCCTTCCCCTCCTCACACCGTTTTATTCTGGCACAGTTCCCCTTCCATTCCAGTCCTAAAGAGGGGATTCAGCCTGAAGCATCAATAGTTTATTCATTTCCATAGAACCTGCCTGACCTGCTGAGTTCCTCCAGCATTCTATATGTGTTAAAGAAACTAACTTACATAGCCATATAATTCTATTCGAATCAAGCGATTTAGTGTAGCAGTATTAGGAGTGCAACACATATCTCCCAAATAGACACAATCTGGTTTTATTTAACAGGAACACATGCACTTCTAACAAGGCCAACTCCTTTTAGATCTGACAGGTTATCAAATAACAGTATTCCAACATACAAGCAAGAACTGGGCAAAAACACATACTGTATGTGCACTTAACACTAATTTTGATACCTAGGGAAATGTGAGCAGGGACATAAGCTCCTTTCACATTTACACCTATTTGAAGCATCCACTAATAGTGAATAAGAGTTTAGTGTTCCACTATAATAACTATTTTGAAAGGTCTAGATAGAGTGGACATGGAGACGATATTTCCTATAGTGGGGATGTCTACAACCAAAGGGTACAGCCTCAGGATACAAGGGTGCCCCGTTGGAACAGAGATGAGGAGGAATTTCCTTAGCTAGAGGGTGGTGAATCTGTGGAGTTCATCGCAACAGCTGTGAAGGCCAAGTCGCTGGGTACATTTAAAGCAGAGGTTGCTAGGCCTTGATTAGGATGAGCATCAATGTTACATGGAGAAAGCAAGATCAAGAGGGATAAAAAATCAGCCATGATGGAATTGGTGGATCAGACTCAAAAGGATGAATGGTCTAATTCTGCACCTATGTCTTATAGTCTTAAACACAATTGACTGACTTTCTAAACATTGCATTTGAACTTCCATCTGGGGCTTTCAGGTGTACAGGAAGGCAAAGAATTTTTTACCTTTTGAACCTGAGCAAGGTTGACCCTTTGCCAATTTAGGACTCATTGTCATCAAGAGGGTAAATCTGAAATCTTCTTGGTTTCCAGTCTATATGGTCCAGTTACCTACCAAGTTGTCATGGGGAGCTTTCCATTTGGTATGATAATACTGAATGTTTCATAATATATTTATCCATGAAGAAATTAAAAAAATGCCTGAAGCTGACTCCATGGTATACCAGAGGTAGCAATCATTCTGTTCTTTGCTATACCTGCATACATCCTCGAAAGCCATGAAGTATACTGCCATCATTGCCTGGGACTCCACCAATGCTGATCATTTTTAGCTTCAGCCCGTGCAGTTCGTTACCAATTTCCATCGTGGTCTGTGAAATAGATGACATCAGCATTCAGTGCACAAGTCGTTACAAGAGCTGGGTTTTTAAAAAAAAAATCTGTGTGATTATCAGTTTTTGTTACTCTTCAGCTTCTATTTCCAGTTGACCGTGCTCAGATGTTAGCTACACATTGTTTGATACCAAAAGGGCATTCATAAAACCTGCCGCATGGCGCCATTCCAGTTGACTGTGTTTGCATTGGGATACATGCCATACGATGTGCCAGAGGTTTGTTTGTTTTGATGACTTTCAGGGTGCGACATAACAAGAAATAGGGCAATTAGAGATTGAACGAGACAGGTTACATGGAGGTGTTCCAGGTATTAAAAAATCTGAAAAGTTTTCAAACACTCAATTGTTCTGTTATTAACACTGACATAGGGGAACATTATATTCTACTCTCACTTCATTCAGTGCCAAATGTTTATTTATCTGCAAGGCTAAGCTCCTACTTGTCCGATCCAATGTGCATAAACACAGGCTCTCCCCAGGGCTGTGTTCTTTCACCCCTCCTGTTCTCACTTTGTACAAATGACTATACCTCCACAGACAAAAGCTTTAAAGTCCTCAAGTTCGTGGATGACAGAACTGTAGTTGGTCTCATCTCTAATAATGATGTGACTCGCTATCAAGGAGAGGTAGACTATCTTGCAGCATGGTATGCTCATAGTAACTTGGAGCTTAATGCTATTAATAATAGACAATAGGTGCAGGAGTAGGCCATTCAGCCCTTCGAGCCAGCACCGCCATTCACTGTGATCATGGCTGATCATCCACAATCAGCACCCTGTTCCTGCCTTCTCTCCATATCCCTTGACTCCGCTATCTTTAAGAGCGCTATCTAACTCTTTCTTGAAAGAATCCAGAGAATTGGCCTCCACTGCCTTCTGAGGCAGAGCATTCCACAGATCCACAACCCTGTGTGAAAAAGATTTTCCTCAACTCCGTTCTAAATGGTCTATCCTTTATTCTTAAACTGTGGCCTCTGATTCTGGACTCCCCCAACATCAGGAATGTTTCCCGCCTCTAGCGTGTCCAGTCCCTTAATAATCTTATATGTTTCAATCAGATCCCCTGTCATCCTTCTAAATTCCAGTGTATACAAGCCCAGTCGCTCCAATCTTTCAACATATGACATTCCCGCCATCCCTGGAATTATCCCAGTGAACCTATGCTGCACTCCCTCCATATCAAGAATGTCCTTCCTTGGAAATGTCCTGAAATGTTCCCTGCGTTGGAAATTAATGGTCAGGCTGTTTCTGTGGTCGAGTCGTTCAAATTCCTAGGGGCTACCATTACCAATGCATTGAAGTGGAGCAAGCATGTTACACTCATCACGAGGAAAGCTCAGCAGAGATTGTCCTTCCTACTCCAGTTTAGGAAACTTAACATCTTGGGAAGTATACCAATGAGTTTTTACTCAACTATAATTGAGAGTTGGCTGGTGGTGTAGTGGCATCTGTACCAGACTTCAAGGCAAGTGGTCTCGGGTTCGAATCGGCTCCTTACATAATTTCCATCCTTGCTCAGTTGAGCGCTGAGCTAGCAACTGGGCTCATTTTTTAAAAACACAGACAAACGCCAAGGAAATGGCAAAGGTTTCTGGCTGATGCGCCACAAGGCGTGGAGAGGAACAACAGTAATTGAGAATGTTGTGACCTCCTCTATCACTGTTTGGTTTCCCGCTGCCTCCTCCCTCTCCAAGTACAAGCTGTAGCGGGTGGTCCACTCAGTGAAGAATGTCATTGAACAACCTGTTCGTCATCAGAACAGAAAAAAAATACTGCTGACTCCACCAAACTAGCAGTCACCTATTAAAATAATTGCCATCAGGGAGACTCTACAAGTCCATCACCACCAGGACCACACATCATCTCCGAAGCTTCTTTCCTGTAGCTATCCAGCTTCTCAACAAAACTCACTCAGGCATAATATCCTAACTGTCCCTGCACAACATCCTGCTCTCCTTGTTCTGTTTACAATTATTTAGTCTGTTCATATGTTCACATTTATTTAAGTTTGATTATTGACATTGGCACTTGTGATCGTTCTGCTAGCTAGTGATTGCTTATGACTGCACCATTGCCTTGTAGGTTGTTGGTTGCTATTGTGTTGTCTGTTACGGTATTGTCCTGTGTTTTATGCTTGGCACCAAACCACAATCAATTTTGGTATGTTTCACATACTGGTGATTCTGATTCTGATCTTTTAACGAGCACAAACATTAACTTAACATTTGTAAAATTCTCCAATGTGGTTGACTAATATTTTCTGATTCCTTTCTGGATATTGATGAATGGAGAAAGATTTGGCAAATATTTCTGCCCTCTTTCTAGGAATAGAAAGCATTTACACACAATGGTCACTTTAGGAGGTACACCTGCTCGTTAATGCTAGTATCTAATTACCAATCATATGGCAGCAACTCATTGCATAAAAGCATGCAGACATGGTCAAGCGGTTCAGTTATTGTTCAGACCAAACATCAGAGTGGGGAAGCAATGTGACCTAAAGTGACTTTGACTGTGTAATGATTGCTGCTGCACTATGTGATGGCTTGAGTATCTAAGAAACTGCTGATCTCCTGAAATTTTCACACACAGCGGACTCCAGAGTATACACAGAATGGTGACAAACAAAACATTCAGTGCGGGGCAGTTCTGTGGGTAAAATGCCTTATTAATGAGAGAGGTCAGAGGAGAAAGGCCAGACTGGTTCAAGCCGACAAGAAGGTGACAGTAACTCATATAACCACGCATTACAACAGCAGTGTGCAGAAGAGCATTCTGAACGCACAACACATCGACCCTTGAAGATGATGGGTGACAGCAGGAGAACACCACAAACATACACACAGTGGCCACTTTATTTGGTACAGGAGGTATCTTATAAAGTGGCCATTGAGTGTACGGTCAAGACTGAAGCATTACCATAGAGAGATGAGAAATCAGATCGGGAACACTCTCTTACCTCCAAAAGAAGGCAGGGAGCATGTAATAGTCAGAACAGAAAATGGATGAGCATTGTGGAGGAGGGAACCTGAGCATAGGATGAAGGGAAAAAGCATAAACGGGGAGATCAATTGTAGCTCCTTTTGCATGGGTGATTGAAGGTTTTTTTTGTGTGCAGGGACACACAATTCAAAAATATGCGTTCAAAATGCACACTGATCCCAGATGATAAGGGTTTGGTTCCCGAAGACATTTCACCAAATGCCAAAAAGAAAGAAAATTACGGAATTTTAAATTGACAATATGACCTAATTTCTTTCCAATTTTTTGTCTGTGTCTGCTCCCGGTTGAAGGCCGTGTGGATAATGATCTATCAGTGATGGCATTTTTACCATTACATCACCCCACTGATCATTTCTCATACGTAGTCCGGAGACTACAGTGCTACTTGATAGTTAATAGGGTGAGAGCTAAGCATCTCCTTCCTCAGGGCATGTGCCTGCATGCAAAACCCCTGTTTTGATTGGCTAATGATACTAGTTTCAGAGATCCTCCTAGGAATCCCCATATCGGGATCACTCAGGCTAACTTCAATTGTATATTATCTCCTCAGAGAATTCTGGCAAACTCATTGTGGGCCAGGAGTTTAATACTGAGCTGGCATGACCTATACTGTGGGTGGCAGAGTGGTTAGTGTAACACTTCACAGTGTCAGCAACCTGGGGTCAATCCTGCTGCTGTCTGTAAGGAGGTTGTATGTTCTCCTCATGTCTGTGTGAGTTTCTTCTGGGTGATCTGGTCTTCTCCCACATTACAAAGATCTGTGGTTAGGGTTAGCGGGTTGTGGGCATGCTATATTGGTGCAAGAACATGCCGATGTTTGCAGGCTGCTCCCAGCACATCACATCCTCGGACTGTGTTGTTTGTTGGCACAAGTGATACATATCACTGTATGTTTCGATGTGACAGATAAAGCTAATCATAAAAATCTTAATTCGTAGCCCAGTTCCAGAAAGCAGGTGTATATTTCTTGTTGAGACATTAGAGATGTCCTTGGGAGTGGCGCAGTAACATACTGGTTAATATAAATCTCTACAGTACTAGCGATCCAGGTTCAATTCCTGCCACTGTCTGTAAGGAGTTTGTATGTTCTCCCCATGACATGGGTTTCCTCTGGGGGCTCTGGTTTCTTCCCACAGACCAAAGACGTTCTAATTGGTAGGTTAATTGGTCATTGTAAATTGTCCCATGATTAATGTAATAGGCATTCATTAGTCTCGTGAGACCATGGATTTGCGCCTTGGAAGGTTTCCAGGGCGCAGGCCTGGGCAAGATTGTATGGAAGACCAGCAGTTGCCCATGCTGCAAGTCTCCCCTCTCCACGCCACTGATGTTGTCCAAGGAAAGGGCATTAGGACCCATACAGTTTGGCACCGGTGTCGTCGCAGAGCAATGTGTGGTTAAGTGCCTTGCTCAAGGACACAACACGCTGCCTCAGCTGAGGCTCGAACTAGCGACCTACAGATCACTAGACCGATGCCTCAGCCACTTGGCCACATGCCAACGCGTCCCATGATTAGGCTAAGGTTAAGTCAGGGGTTCTTGGCAGCGCAACTCTAAGGGCCAGAAGGGCCTATTGCGTGCTGTATCTATCTATCTAAATAAATAGATAAATCAGCAAGCAAGCATATAGATGGTAAGATTTATTTATTTGTAAATTACAGGAAGTTATTTATAGACATGATTCGAACCCAATTCAGTTTATTTCTTCACTAACTTAATATCTTATGCTTGCAGTCATTACCTGATGATGCCCATAGTCTATTGACATGAGAACTGTGTATTTGGTCTCTTTTCCATTTTTGGAACTTCGAAGCTCTAGCTGCAAATGGTGCCAATCACCATCATTCACTTTTAATTGTTCCATTGTCAGAGCTGTGACTTGGCTGCTCGAGCGATACACATTTAGCATCACGTTGCCCTCACTCAGCTGAAAAAAAGATAAAGATATTGCTGTTAAAAGTAGTGGATAAAAACAAGATAACATTTATCCTCCTCCAATAATAGCCTATTAAAAAAAAGGGCTGTGAAATGGTCATCATGTATGTGTAGGCAGGCGGATGCCCAAGAACATGAAGGATGTCCAACTTTGCACCTTGCTCCAAATGCTGGAAAATTTGCTCAAACCCCTCAGCTTCTATGGCGATCTGGGAAAGTGAATGACATTGCACTTTCCTAGGCATTGCATACAATCTAAGAGAAGTGGTTCAGATTCCTCCAGACGAAGCAAGAGGAACTAAACTGAGAAAGGATTTACAAAGGGTATTTTATACAAAGAATGCCATTGCCATTGGTCAGTTTCCTAGACGATGGAGTTTACTTTTTTTCTGGTGTGCATGTAAAGCTAATGGGCCAACAATTCATGAAGTTGGATGAAAATATTTTAGTGTTGTGATATTTAGCACACACTTGCGCACTGCGCAGTTCCCACATTTCCCAATATCACCTCTAGTCGAGTCTGCAGCTGCTATTGCATTGCTATGCTGACGGCTAGGAAATGAATCATTGCTTAATGAACTCTCTGTTCAGTAGTCACTGTATAGCGGCGAAACAGATGGCCTTTCAGGTGTGAGGTAACAACGGGGAGGGAGAGAGTGCATTCTCTAGTGTGACTGTAATGGACTGGACAGCTGCAAGGAGCCACAGGTCCTGGTGAGGTGGAGACTCCGTGAGGGACTGCAGATCACAGCATCAGTAAAGCTTGATGCCCTCTTGTGGAAGAATGCAGTATCTTTGACACTCTAGACTGGAAAGAAAGCCAATGGATAAAGAACAGAGTCTATAAGAATGGGTAACATCGAGAGGGACCTATCGGGAAGGCTATAAGGAATCACAGTAAGGGTGATTGCAAATCACTGTTAGAGTGAGTTTTATTTTGGATAGATGATTTAATTACACTTAAATGACTTCGGCCACCAGACTTCTATTTGACAAAGTACTGTGGATTGAATCCACAACAACGTGCTTCCTAAAAAGGTGTGAATACCAGATGCTTCTGGCGCCATGGTTTGACCAGATGCTGTAGTTTCGAAGGCATTATTATCTATACTCTATCAATATTAATTGTCTTCTATGTTAGCACATAAAATGCCAAATAAGTGTATTGTGGATTTAACTTGCATTCCTAAAGGCTGTGAATATCAACCCAGACATGTTGGCGTTGAAAGGAAAGGATGAATTCAGAAGGTGTGATGTTTGTATGTAGCTTCAAAAGGAAGCATTGTCTATAACTTTTTAAGTAGCGATTGCCTTTGTATTTAGCATATAAATATCGAGCCCACATTGGGCTAGCAGACCTTTCTACCAAATGTGTCTCCGTCTGTATGATGCCTGCTGTACCTTGTGTCGAATAAAGAAGCTGCTTTGTATCTACCAGTAACTCTGTCTCTCCAGTGATTTCATCCACGCTACAACAATCACAATAATTATTGTTCACCAAATTCTCTAAGAAAAGATTTCACTTGGAATAACATTTGAGAACCCCTTTCAGGTTGTAAGACCTCACATAGAACACAAATCTGAAGAATAAATGTTGTATGCCATTTTGCACTGGGAACATAATTACTGTGGCTCCAGACTGTAAAAGGATTTAGCTAATAAATTATCAGCAGTTCAATTTATGGCTAAGAAAATGAGTTGTTATTAAGTTATATACAGTGATAGTACCCAAAATTCCTTGGAGACACAAGACACTACAAATGCTGGCATCTGGAGCAAAAAAAAGGCTGCTGGAGAAACTCACACAAAATGCTGGAGGAACTCAGCAGGCCAGGCAGCATCTGTGGAAAAGAGTAAACAGTTGATGTTTCGGACTAAGACCCTACATCAGGACTCAGCTGGCTGTTTACCAGTCCCAGTGAAGGGTCTAAGCCCAAAATGTCGACTGTTTACTCTTTTCCATAGATGCTGCCTGGCCTGCTGAGTTCCTCCAGCACTTTGTGTGTGTTGCTTTGGAATTCCAGCATCTGCAGATTTTCTCATGTTTGTGACACTGGAGAACTCAATGGGTCAGGCAGTATCTGTAGAGGAAAATGACAGTTGACACTTCAGATCAAGATCCATCATCTGGATCGGTCAAAGGTAATGAAAGATCCAGATGAAACGTCAAGTGTCCATTTCCATTCCCAGATGGCCCCTAACACATTAAGCAGCTCATTTTTCATTTGAGGATTAAAGTATCTGTAACTCTTCCAGGAGTGATTACAGTAAATCTGTCTTTCCAGCCCAAAGCAAATTCCAAAGTGGCAGGAAGTGCACAAAATGTCTAAGGTAAAATCAGAGCCGTTTCAAACATGATCGTTCCAGATCCTGTGCATTGTCTTGTTGGCTTTAGTTTCGTAACACCACACGATCTGAGTTGTTAAGAAAGATACATTTTGAAGCAATGTATTTTCATTCTTCGATAAAGCTAGCCTTTAAGAGTGCTTCACAGATAGTGATATTGCATTTGAAACTTCCTTTACAATCTACCTTTTCTGACCTCAGAATATCAATTTTGAGTTTTATTTTCTGAAAGCGTACTCTCTGTTGTAATGTAGTAAATTTCAGCAGCCAATGGTTACATACAAAGCTCCTAGTAATAACCAGTGAGATGAAGGTCAGTTGAAGAGTTTCGGTGATGATGACTGAGAGGTAACCAATGGTTAAGCCGTAGGGGTTTGAGACTTGATGGGCCAGGCAGCTGTGTGTGAATGTAGGGGTCAGTGGTTACTGATTTCCCTGCCCAATGACAAATCATAAGAATGAAAGGAGAGCAGGACTGATCCATCCAGCATTTGTGCCTGCTGATTTTCCACCTCAGCACATCTTCCCCATTTTTCATGATTCTTCTAACTCCAGAAATCCTTGCATTTTCAATGAGAAAACCAATTCAGCTTCCATAGCGCTGCAGAGTTAACCACACACAGAGGAAAGAAATCTCTCTTTCAAATAACCACGTGTACAACAGTGGCATGTAGAAGAGCAGCTCTGAACGTTAAACCTTGAAGTGGAAAACCATGAACATACACTCTGTGGCCACTTTATTAGTTACAGGAGGTTCCCAATAAAGTAGCCACTGAGTGTAGTCTAACAATCCACTTTTACTAATGTTCTCATGATGATAGTGCCAGAATACATTTTTTCAATGTATGCTAAATTATTTAACTATATATATAGTACTCAATTAGGACAGGATGCTCTTAATGGGAAAATTGGAAAAGGTAACAGGCTGGTGTAGACATGATGTTTGTTTTCATCCAACTAGCTGTAAAAACAAGTCTACCTGTTAGGGATAAAATCTTATGTCAACACATCAAAAGTAAGAAGAAATTTAACCTTGAGAGTGAGCAGAATTCTTGACTAGTTCTTTCAGGCTCTGAAGAGTGATGAAAAGAATTATTATATCCTCTTTCATGGCAACAATAATTTAATATAAAACTAATGAACAATTTGAGGAATATTCCTTCCTTGGATTTACAGTTCATTTGGTAGATTATTTTTCTCCAGTCAAATCACATTTTTGAAAGTTCCTTAAATTTCCTAGTGGAGGAAAGTTAACCAAAAGAACTATAGTTAGACATAAAATAAGGGATAGTGGCACCTTGGCAGTCATGAACACTTCTAATGGTACTTAAGGGCTTTTCTAATGGCTGGTTATTTGACACTACCCCCACACCAATTCATGACGCAGCCTTCACAGTTCATCCCACTGCATTACTGAGCTCCACACTGGGGCAGGCCAAAAATGCTTTTTGACCATCGTGTCAGTGGATGGATCCAGTTCTAGCAATTCATTTGATGCATCAGGTTTACAAAATGGCATCAGACAAAAGCACGTGAAGTTGTACCCTCCTCTGCTCTCTCCTTCTCTAGAATACCCAGCTGGATCTGATCTCCAGCCACTGTTCTTCAACCTTCTTGTCTCTGGCCCTCCAGCCCTCTCAAATGTTTATCCATGTTATAAAGCTGCTGTAAGGCTTCATAAACAGCAAAGCAAAAATATCCAGTTTACCACTTTCAGTAGTGCCCAGGCAGCAGAAACATCGAAGTGTTGACACAACAATTCGATCCTTTTCTTCCACAAATAGTTATCAAGGATTATTTAATAGTCAATCAAACAGACATTTCTGTTTAACATCTCATTCAAAGGTTGACACTTTTAACAATACAGCACTCTGATGGCAATGCATACACGTCACTCTTGATTAGGTATTTAAATGGCTCAGTGAATGCTTTCAGCACACAACTTTGACTCAGATGTAGAAGTGATACTGATCCAAACTGATTACCAATAGGTAAACAATTTATGAAAAAAGTACAGGATTTAACAGTTAGCAGGATATACAAATAAATATTTTCTTAAAAATACATATTCTGTTGTATGTGTTAGAGTTTAATATTAAATGAAAAATTACTGATATTAAATAATATATGAATACTTGTTTCAATGAAATACTGCCATCGTGAAACTTGTTGAAGAAGTTCTCTAATGCCTATTGGGGAATGTCCAATATCTTTTGGGGAAGGAGCAATTGTATGGGGGGAATTGGGTTGGAACAGGGTCAGCAGTCAAGAACATCATATCTGATGAGTTTTCCTTACTTCCATAACTGATTAATAGGGCACAGCCTCAGAATAGAGGGAACAGAGATGAGGAGTAATTTCTTTAGCAAGATAGTGGTGAATCTGTGGAACTTGTTGCCATTGCTGGCTATAGAGGCCAAGTCACTGGGTATATTTAACATAGAGGTTGATAGCTCTTGATTCGTCAGGGCATGAAGGGACAGGGGGAGAAGGCAGGAGACTGGGCTGAGAAGGAAAATGGAACAGCCATGATGAAATGGTTGAACAGACTCGATGGGCCAAATGGCCCAATTCTACTCCTATTTCTTATGGTTTTATGGTCCAATAACCTTTAATCTTGAGTATAATTCTAATACATTAGCACACTTTCCAATAGTTAATTTCAAAACTTAAAGATAAATTAAAATATCTGAAAAAAACCCTGAAATATTGCCCTATTCTCCCTAACCACCTGGTACTTCCATTTATTCATGTGGCAGAGTCGCCACCAGCAAAGCCATCATTTATTGCCTCTCCCTGATGTCCTTTGCAACAATTGGCTCCAATGTTTCTTCAAAGGCCAGTTAAAAATCCATTGTTGTGAGCTTACAGTCAACTGTAGCCACAGTTGCAAGGGTAAGATAGGCTGAGTGAGCTGGTGCTTTTCTCCCTGGAGTGAAGGAGAATGAGGGGTGACTTGATAGAGATGTACAAGATGATAAGAGGCATGGATTGAGTGGATAGTCAGAGACTTTTTCTTCCTCAGGGCAGAAATGGCTAATACAAGGGGGCATAATTTTACAGTGATTGGAGGAAAGTATGGGTGGGGGGGAATATGAGAGGCAAGTTCTTTACACAGAGAGTGGTGGGTGTATGAAGTCCCCTGGAGGTGGTGGTAGAGGCAGATACATTATGGGCATTTAAGAAACTCTTAGAACGGCATATAGCTGATAGAAAAATGGAGGCCTATGTAGGAGGAAAGGGTTAGATTAATCTTGGATTAGGCTAAAATGTCAGCACAATATCATGGGCCAAAGGGTCTGTACTGTGCTGTTCTGTTCTATGCTCCGTAACAACACATTTCCTTCTGTACAGAGCAGTTGTGAACCAGATTATGTCTTATTCATCTGATGGTGAGCATCATTGAAGCTAACATTTCAATTCCTGATCTATTTAATTAACCAAATTTAAACACACCACCCACCACAGTCAGTCTCGAATCATCCGCTTTGGCTTTTGGGTATTCGTTGAGCAATTTAGCCGCCAGATCATCGCACCCCCTCATCCCCTTTTCATTGATATTGGCATCCAGGATATATACTTAACCACACAAATAATTGGTAAAGTATTTTATGAAATGGATCAATTTACCAACCTGGATGCTGATGGTAGAGAACTGGCCAGCATCTGCTTGAATAAAGAGCCCATTTGCCTGTCGTGTACGGAACATCAATCCAATGTACCAGGGCAAAGTGATTGTGCTGACGAGATTACTCCATGAAACAAGGCTGTTACCCAGGAACCTCTGGGGATTTGCCATTACTAGAACAGGAGAAAGATCAGTTCATTACTGTATTCTTTTGGGAGACAGACATCAAATATTAACCAAACCAGAAAGTTATATTTCAATTTACAGTGCTATCAATTAATAATTAGCCACCTAAATAAATCATCAGATTTTTTCATGTATAGAATACGATATCTTGCAATTCTTCCCAGCTTTTCATAAAATGTAGCTTGAAACAGGGGAATAAAATTGTACGATACTCAATAATCAACAGAGTGTCATTCATCTTCACTTTACTTTAGCCTAAGTCTGTCAACATAAACTGGTGCACACCTCGTCTGTTCAAATAGAAGTATTGGGTAACTCCACTTCTTTAATTGACAAACTCATGTGAAGGGCCAAATTCACTGTACCAGGCACCAGACTTGAATAAATAAAAGAAGGGGTGAATCAGGTAGTAATTAGGTGCAATGTTATGTTTAGCTCCAACAGAGGTTTGCCAGCAATATTCTCCAGAATAATTTGTTTTGGAGTCCTCACAGATTTCTATACACTTCTTTTAAATTGGGACCTCTCCTCAATTTTCCTTCCAAAATTGCACTTACTTCTTCATGCTTTTAGACTTAAAATTGTTTTCATTTGTTCATATTTGTCTCATTTACTTTTGATGCAGGATCCTTCAGTATAAAATAAAAACATATAAGCATAAAAAGACACACATTCACATAGTGCACAAGTTACCAAGACCTGATACTAACCTAACCTGCAAACAACAACACACATAAAAGTTGTTGGTGAACGCAGCAGGCCAGGCAGCATCTGTAGGAAGAGGTGCAGTCGACGTTTCAGGCCGAGACCCTTCGTCAGGACTAACTGAAGGAAGAGTGAGTAAGGGATTTGAAAGTTGGAGGGGGAGGGGGAGATCCAAAATGATAGGAGAAGACAGGAGGGGGAAGGATGGAGCCAAGAGCTGGACAGGTGATAGGCAAAAGGGATACGAGAGGATCATGGGACAGGAGGTCCAGGAAGAAAGACAAGGGGGGGGGGGAGACCCAGAGGATGGGCAAGGAGTATATTCAGAGGGACAGAGGGAGAAAAAGGAGAGTGAGAGAAAGAATGTGTGTATAAAAATAAGTAACAGATGGGATACGAGGGGAAGGTGGGGCATTAGCAGAAGTTAGAGAAGTTGATGTTCATGCCATCAGGTTGGAGGCTACCCAGATGGAATATAAGGTGTTGTTCCTCCAACCTGAGTGTGGCTTCATCTTTACAGTAGAGGAGGCCGTGGATAGACATATCAGAATGGGAATGGGATGTGGAATTAAAATGTGTGGCCACTGGGAGATCCTGCTTTCTCTGGTGGACAGAGCATAGGTGTTCAGCAAAGCGGTCTCCCAGTCTGCATCGGGTCTCGCCAATATATAAAAGGCCACATCAGGAGCACCGGACGCAGTATATCACCCCAGCCGACTCACAGGTGAAGTGTTGCCTCACCTGGAAGGACTGTTTGGGGCCCTGAATGGTGGTAAGGGAGGAAGTGTAAGGGCATGTGTAGCACTTGTTCCGCTTACGCGGATAAGTGCCAGGAGGGAGTTCAGTGGGGAGGGATGGGGGGGGGGACGAATGGACAAGGGAGTCGCGTAGGGAGCGATCCCTGCGGAATGCAGAGAGAGTGGGGGAGGGAAAGATGTGCTTAGTGGTGGGATCCCGTTGGAGGTGGCGGAAGTTACGGAGAATAATATGTTGACCCGGAGGCTGGTGGGGTGGTAGGTGAGGACCAGGGGAACCCTATTCCTAGTGGGGTGGCGGGAGGATGGAATGAGAGCAGATGTACGTGAAATGGGGGAGATGCGTTTAAGAGCAGAGTTGATAGTGGAGGAAGGGAAGCCCCTTTCTTTAAAAAATGAAGACATCTCCCTCGTCCTAGAATGAAAAGCCTCATCCTGAGAGCAGATGCGGCAGAGACGCAGGAATTGCGAGAAGGGGATGGCGTTTTTGCAAGAGACAGGGTGAGAAGAGGAATAGTCCAGATAGCTGTGAGAGTCAGTAGGCTTATAGTAGACATCAGTGGATAAGCTGTCTCCAGAGACAGAGACAGAAA
This sequence comes from Mobula birostris, assembly GCF_030028105.1. Classification (NCBI taxonomy): domain Eukaryota; kingdom Metazoa; phylum Chordata; class Chondrichthyes; order Myliobatiformes; family Myliobatidae; genus Mobula; species Mobula birostris. The sequence goes on from NC_092383.1 coordinate 72,189,322, forward strand.
GATCTAGAAAGGGGAGAGAGGTGTCGGAAATGGACCAGGTAAACTTGAGGGCAGGGTGAAAGTTGGAGGCAAAGTTAATAAAGTCAACGAGCTCTGCATGCGTGCAGGAAGCAGCGCCAATGCAGTCGTCGATGTAGCGAAGGAAAGTGGGGGACAGATACCAGAATAAGCACGGAACATAGATTGTTCCACAAAGCCAACAAAAAGGCAGGCATAGCTAGGACCCATACGGGTGCCCATAGTTACACCTTTAGTTTGGAGGAAGTGGGAGGAACCAAAGGAGAAATTATTAAGAGTAAGGACTAATTCCGCTAGACGGAGCAGAGTGGTGGTAGAGGGGAACTGATTGGGTCTGGAATCCAAAAAGAAGCATGGAGCTTTGAGATATTTCCTGATGGGGGATGGAAGTATATAGGGACTGGACATTCATGGTGAAAATAAAGCGGTGGGGGCCAGGGAACTTAAAATCATCGAAAAGTTTAAGAGCGTGAGACATAGGTAGGAAGGGATTGAACAAGGGGGGATAAAACCGTGTCGAGGTATGCAGAAACGAGTTCGGTGGGGCAGGAGCAAGCTGAGACAATTGGTCGGCCAGGACAGGCAGGTTTGTGGATCTTGGGTAGGAGGTAGAAACAGGAAGTGTGAGGTGTGGGAACTATAAGGTTGGTAGCAGTGGATGGGAGATCCCCTGAGCGGATAAAGTCGGTGATGGTGTGGGAAACAATGGCCTGGTGCTCCTTAGTGGGGTCATGATCGAGGGGTAAATAAGAGGAGGTATCCGCGAGTTGTCGCTGTGCCTCGGCAAGGTAGAGTTCAGTACGCCAGACTACAACAGCACCCCCCTTATCGGCGGGTTTAATAATAAGGTTAGGATTAGTGCGGAGGGAGTGGAGAGCAGAGCGTTCCGAAGGAGTGAGGTTGGAATGGGGACAAGGTGCGGTGAAGTCGAGACGGTTGATGTCCCGTCAGCAGTTAGCGATAAAGAGATCCAGAGCAGGCAGAAGACCAGAGCGGGGTGTCCATGAAGAAGAGGAGAGTTGAAGACGGGAGAAGGGGTCATCAGTGGGGGTGGAAGAGTCCTTGCCGAAGAAATAGGCTCGGAGTCGGAGACGGCGGAAGAAGAGTTCCACATCATGGCGAATGCGGAACTCGCTGAGGTGTGGGCGAAGGGGGACAAAGGTGAGACCCTTACTGAGGACAGAGCGCTCTGCCTCAGACAGTTGAAGGTCGGAGGGGATGGCACGGATGAGAGCTGGGATCAGAGGGGGGAGGGGGGAGGCTGGGGGTGTCAATGGAGAGGGGAGGGTTGGGGTGAGAGGAAGATGGAGCCTCTGAGGACCCAGGAGCTGACGATGGGATCTGAAGGAGATGGAATTGCAGAGTATTGGTGGGGGAAGGGGAGGCGGGAGTCACAAAGCAGCACGTGAAGACCCGGCCTGGAGTTCAAGGCTGGAGTCGCAGTTGGTGGTTGCGCAATCACTTTGCACGTGTCCATGGTCGTTGCTGGAGTCCGGGTTTTGAATCTGCCCTGAGGTGTTGGAGCCGGCGAGATCAATGGCAGAGGCAATCTGAAGTTCATGCCTGCTAGTTTCATGGTCAGCAGGCTCTGGAGTCCGTAGATGTAGGATTTCATGGCCAGCAGGCTCTGGAGTCACCTAAACTGAATCAGCTCTGTCATCAGCACTGGCGCCCGTAGTTTGCAGGGCATCTTCAAAGAGTGATGCCTCAAAATGGTTGTGTCCATCATTAAGGACCTCCCTCCCCCCCATCATCACCCAGGACATACCCTTTCTCATTGTTACCATCAGGAAGGAGGTGCAGAACCCTAAAGACACATATTCAACAATTCAGGAACCATTTCATCCCGTCTACCATCCAATTTCTGAATGGACATTGATCGTATGAACTCTGCTTCATTACATTTTTTATTTTTATTTTTGCATTATTTATTCAACTATTTAATATGTATACTACTGTAATGAACAGTTATTATCTTTTCTATTACTGTGTATTGCATTGTACTACTGCTGCAAAGTTAAAAAACATCATGACATATGCCAGTGATATTAAGCCAGATTCTGATTATTTCTGATAGTAATTATTGACAGGAATGACCTTTCTCGTTTCAGCATTCCCTGGGTGATTTTCCTTTGATATCCTTTGTATGATGAGGAAGAGAGAAGATAATTTCAGGAAAAAAATTAATTCCACACTGCAAAGGAGATTATCTACATAAATACTTATAATTTAGAGCAGGTAATGGTGGCATGTATACATGCAGCGGCTTCTCAGGAGCCAACCAAAGGTGCTTTTTCCTTTGTTAAGTCTGTTTTTAATACATAGTAAGACTATCCTTGACTCCAATAATTCTGTGTACAGCAGACCCACCGGATCAGTGAGGTGCACATTATTTGGAATAGATAGCAGGGGTATCATAAGAGCCGGCCAGCTGTTCAGAGAAAGTGAGTTGGCCCATTTTTAGATTATGAAGACACGCAGTCCTCTTTTGTTGTCATTTAGTAATACATGCATTAAGAGATGATACAATATTTCCTCCGGTGTTGTATCACAAAACACAGGACAGACCAAGACTGAAAAAAACTAACAAAACCACATAATTATAACACATAGATACAAGAGCGCAACAACACTATAACTTGATGAAGAAGTCCATGAGCACAGTAAAAGTTCAAAGTCTCTCAAATGTCCCACATCTCACGCAAAGCCGGGGATTTTGAGGCCTTCCCTCCGGAAGATTCCCGACCGCGCAGTAACGACAGCAGCGAATGAGCGTTTCAGAAATTTTTCCAGATGTTCCTCTGTGCTTTCACGTCCGTCTCCATCAAATCAGAATTGCCCACGGCTCCTATTTAACGGATCCGATATAACTTTTCACCGGAGGGCTGCGCACGCGCAGTGCACTGCTCTCTCTCCTCCCACTGTTTGTTTGAGGGAATCGAGATGGGCTGTCAGGCCGAAGGATTCGCGTCGGACCATTGTGCTGTGGGATTCAAGTTGGGCCGTCAGGCTGAGGGATTCGAGTCAGGCTGCGGGGCCGGAGGAGGAGCTGGATTGGGTTTGGAAAAGCTGACCTGGGTGGAGATTGTACTGCCTCCTGCTACTCGGAGGTACCAGAGTTGGTACGTACGTGGCGTGTAGGGAAATCATAACTGATTGTCCTGGATGTTTCTTTTGCAATCACAAGACCCTGTTGGACATTGATTGCCCCAGGCCTGCTTCCCTTGTTTCCTGGGCAGACGGGCGGCGAGGCAGCAGTGTTGCATCGGTTGTAGAGAGGACTAGTTCTCAAGCCACAGGCTTGCGTTGTGGCAAAGCGTCCTGGCTTGCTTGGTGGTGGCCTCTCCCATCGGGTGCTGCCCTCCAGTGTCGGATCAGTGAAACTGCAGGCTGGAATGCTAGGAACCATCAATTTGAGGGACTTGTTGCTCAGGGTCTTGGACTAAAAACGTGTTTCCTTATATGACTATGTTCTTTTTTTTGACTTTCCCGCTATTTTGAATGCGTACATATGTTTTTTGCATTTTGGTCCTAGAGGAACGCTGTCTCATTTGGCTGTAACAATGTATGGTTTAAATGACAACTAAACTTCATTTCACTTGATTTGGTTTCTATAGAGCAACGTATATTGCCACAGTCCGACAATCTGACAGGAGATGACATTGTTGCCGCTGAGGTTGTAGAAGTAGTTCCTTGACAAACTGCGTCCTTTTGATTTAAAGTTTACAAATGTAGAAATGCGGAGCTGCAAGTCTGAAACCATCGGAATAATTCAAACACCCCAAAGACCAACTAACCTTTACCCCTGCTACAAGGAGCTCTCCCATGCAGAACTGCGCCATGCAAAGATTAACCGAGCTTTGAGCTTTCATGTGAGTGTAAGCCTGAAACTGGATTGGCCAATGAATGTCACTTTGCATTAATACATATAGGAAAACCTTTTGTCACTATAGTAACCCTTTACTGAATTAATTCACATTTGGAACATCATCACTGGGAAATTATAGAGCCATAGAACTGCTTGACCTTATCCTTTCAGATTTGATTCGAATTTATTACTGGAAGGACAGCAGTGCTTCACGACAATGGGTCACCATTACCTTCCCATTGGGAACAATACAAAAATCGTGGCCTAAGCAGTGATATCATTTACTGGAAAATGCATAAAGCCAGAAATTCCCTTGATAGAGGTCCTTTCACACATAAATTGTGGTTGCCAAATAGAGTGACTGGAGACTAGGGCTCCCATTCCACAGATGACTTTACACACTGCTGTCTCAAGCCTATTGTTACTTTGTTGATAAGAAATAATCAACAACTTCTAGCTGTTGAATCATGCAACAGTCAGGTAGAAGAACAAATGGATGGATGGATGGATGGGGAGAAAAGAGGCTACAGATACTGGAATCTAGAGCAACAATCAATCTGATTGAGGAAATCTCTCATTTCTACCCTTCCTTTATGGCTATTCATTGCCCCAATTCAGCCCACTGAGTCTGCTCTGCCATTTCATCATGGCTGATTTATTATCCCTCTCAACCCCACTCTTCTGCCTCCTCCCCATAACCTTTGATGCCCTTATGAATTAAGAACCTATTAGCATTCAATTTTAATATACCCAATGCCTCCACAGCCACCTAAGGAAATGAATTTCAGATTCACTGCCCTTTGGCTAAAAAAATTCCTCCTCATCTCTGTTCTAAAGGGAGATCCTTTTATTCTGAAGCTGTGGCCTCTGGTCCTAGACTTCCCCACTATAAGAAACTTCCTCTTCAAATCCACACCATCTATTCCTTTCAATATTCCAAAGTTTTCAATGATATTCCCTTTCAGTCTTCTAAACTCCTGGTGAGTACAGGCCCAGAGCCATCAAACACACCTCAGATATTAATCCTCTCATTCCCGGAATCACTCTTGTGAACCTCTTCTGGACCATCCCCAATGCCAGCACATCCTTTCTTAGACAAAGGGGCCCAAAACTGCTCACAATACTCAAGGAGTGCCTTTAGCTCCCCTTACACCTTGTCACTAGCATATATAACTCCTTCTATCTCTGAGTAATGTTTCAGGTTGAGAAGCCTTTGCCTGTTCTGATGAAAGGTCTTCAACCAGATATATTCATTCTGTCTCCCTTTCTGAAAGTGCTACCTGACCTGTTATATGTTTCCAACATTATGTTTTGCTTCAAATTTACAGCCAGCAGATATATTGCTTTTGAAAGTCAAAAAAGTCAAAGTAGTATTCATTATCAGAGCACATACAGTGCCTATAAAAAGTATTCATTCACACCCCCCCCCCACACCCCTGGAAGTTGACATTTTTTATTGTTTTACAATATTGAATCACAGTGGATTTAATTTGACACTGATCAACAGAAAAAGTCTCTTTTGTGTTAAAGTGAAAACAGATCTCTACAAAGTGATCTAAATTAATTACAAACTAGACAACAGGGTGACCCATTGGGGAACCCTTTGAGAGAAGGGTAGTGCAGTCTGATATTACCAGAATGAACATTAAACTTTCCTGAATGCTATTGGTATCGCTTTGCTTTGGAAACTGAAGTAGAAAACCTCAGTTTATTAAAGAAAAACAACACGTAGCAAAGCAAATATAGCTGCTCCTCATTTAATGAAGGACACTTTTGATGGCATCATTTCTGGATTATCTGCCACTCTTGTGCCTCTCGTTGTCATTCTGGAGACGTGCAGCCCTTTCATCCCCCGTCACTTTATCTCTTCTGCTGTTTGTCTCTGATCCTGGAGACATACATGCCTCTCCTCCTCTGTCTCTTCTTCTCTCATCTTTTTTTGTCCTGACTCTTTGATCCTGGAGTCATGCGGCCCTGGCCTCATTCGATTTTTGTTCTCTCCCCTTCCTTGCCACTTCCCGATGATGTTTGGCATCATCTCTTGGCCATAATGTCCCCCTTCCCTTTCCATGCAGCATAATTAGGCTGACCATTTTTTTTTACCCTAATACTGGATAGAAGATACGAAGCAGTAACATCAAAGGATGCTGATCATTTTTGATTATGTGGTTGCCGCTCTCCTAAGTGGACGTGATATAGTCACCGCTGTCCTTCGACTGCAGCAAAGGGTTTTATGGTTGCCTCAAAGTACGTCATTACAGTAAGATTTAATTATCTCTTATTGATGGGTGGCAGTTAGATCTGTCCCAACCCTGCACATGCTGATGGTGATTAGCAGAATGTGACCCTGTGAAATAGAGCTGCCCTGCCCTTTTGCTCCGGTAGGTGTTACTGCTGAAGCTGGCCGTGCGCATGCGTCAGGTTGTCGCGTCCCGACTTCCATGATGGCCGATTGGGTTTCGGGTGGAAGCGAGCCTGTTGATTTTTGGTGAACGAGCAATTTTATGCGAATATATAACCCTGAACTTTACCTGCATTCTGTAAGTTAGCGCATTTTAATTGGATTGAGCTGAGAAAAGTGCCGCTGTAATGCGCCACTTGCGCTAATTGGAGGTCACAAACAGAGCATGAGAGTTTTAGTAGTATATAGATATAAAACACAAACTAATTGCATAAGTATTCACCCCCTTCAAGTCAGTATTTAGTAGATGCAATTACAGCCTTGAGTCTGTCTCTATCCGCTTTGCACATCTGGACACTGCAATTTTTCCCCAATCTTCTTTACAAAACTGCTCAAGCCCTGTCAGATCACATGGGGATCCTGAGTGGACAGACCTTTTCAAGTGCAGCCACAAATTCTCAACTGGATTGAGATCTGGACTCTGACTTGGCCACCCAAGGACATTAACTTTGTTGCTTTTAAGCTATTCCATCCTGTGTAGCTTTGACTTTACGCTTGGGGTCATTGTCTTGCTAGAAAACAAATCTTCTCCCAGTTGCAGTTCTCTTGCAGACTGCATCAGGTTTTCTTCCAGGATTTCCCTGTATTTTGCTGCATTTATTTTATCCTCTACCTTCACAAGCCTCCCAGGGGCTGCTGCAGTGAAGTGTCCCCACAGCATGATGCAGCCACCACCATGCATCACGGTGTATTTTCGATGATATTCAGTGTCTGGCTTACACCAAACATAGCATTTAGTCTGAATGCCAAAAAGCTCAATTTTGGTTCCATCAGACCAGAAAACCTTCTTCCAGCTGACTTCAGAGTCTCTACATGCCTTCTGGCAAACTCCAACCAAATCTCCAGTCCTGCTAAAGCGTCTAAGCCCAAAACGTCGACCGTACTCTTTTCCAGGGATGCTGCCTGACCGCTGAATTCCTCCATCATCTTGTGTGTGTCACTTAAACCTACTGTGATTCAATATTGTGAAACAGTAAAACATTAAAACTTCCAAGGGGGTGAATACTTTTTATAGACACTGTACATATCACCACAAACAATCCGGCGATTCTTTTTCCTAGGGGCATAGTCTACAGAACAATAACTGTAATCAGGATCAATAAACAACAAACTGTTCAAATGCAGATAAAGAAATAGCAATCAATAATGAGAGCATGAAGTAGACAGGAGCAGAATTAGGGCATTCAGCTCATCGGGTCTGCTCCGCCATTTCATCATGGCTGATCCCGGATCCCACTCAAACCCATACACCTGCCTTCTCACCATAACCTTTGATGTCCTGATCAATCAAAAAACTATCAATTTTCGCATTAAATATACCCGCAGTCTTGGCCTCCGCAGCTGTCTGTGACAGAGCATTCCACAGATTCACTGCTCTCTGACAAGAAAAAAATCCCTCCTTACCTTCAGTTCTAAAGGGTCGCCCCTCAATTTTGAGGCTGTGCCCTGAACACCCCCACTATAGGACCATCCTCTCCACATCCACCTTATTTAGCCTTTTTAACATTCGGTAGGTTTCAATGAGATCCCCATGCATTCAGTTCCCGTGAGTACAGACCCAAAGCTGCCAAGTGCTCCTCATACGTTAACCTCTACATTCCCAGAATCATCCTCCTACACTTCTTCTGGACTCTCTCCAAAATGGTTGACAATGTTCTAATGGTGGCCTGACTAGCATCTTATAAAGCTTCAGCATTATCTCCTTGTTTTTGTATTCTAATCCCCTTGAAATGAATGCCAACGTTGCATTTGCCTTCTTTACCACAGACTCAACCTGTAAATTAACATTCTGGGAGTCTTGTACAAAGAATCCCAAGTCCCTCTGATATTTGAATTTTCTCCCCATTTAGTTAATAGTTTTCACTTTTGTTCCTCTTACCAAAATGCATTATTATACATTTCCCAACACTGTATTCCATCTGACACGTTTTTGCCCATTTTTCCAATTTGGCTAAGTCCTTCTGCAATAGAACTGCTTCCTCAGCATTACCTATCTATCTACCTACCTTCATATCATCTGCAAACTTTGCCACACAGTCATCAATTTCATTCTCTAAATCACTGACACACAATATGAAAAATAGCAATCCCAACACTGACCCCCTGAGGAGCACCATTAGTCACTAGCAGCCAACTAGAAAAGGTCCCTTTTATTCCCTCTCACTGCCTCCCGTCTGTCAGCCATACCTCTAACCGTGCCAATATCTTTCCTGTAATGCCATGGGATTTTATCTCGTTAAGCAGCCTCATGTGCGGCACATTACCTAAGGCCTTCTGAAAACCCAAGCAAATAACATCCACTGCCTCTCCTTTGTCCACCCTGCTTGTTACTTCCTCGAAGATCTCGAACAGATTTGTCAGGCAGGAGTTCCGTTTTACAGAAACCATGCCGACTTTGCTTTATTTTATCATTAGTCTCCAAGTACCCTGCAACCTTATCCCTTAATAATGGACTCCAACACTTTCCCAACCACTGAGGTTAGGCTAACTCGCCTATAATTTCCTTTATTTTGCCTTCCTCCCTTCTTAAAGAGTGGAGTGACATTTGCCACCTTCCAGTCCTCTGGGACAATGGCAGAATCAAGTGATTCTTGAAAGATCATGACCAATGCATCTGCTATCTCTTCAGCAACCTCTTTTAGAACTCTAGGATGTAGCCCATCTGGTCCAGGTAACTTATCCACCTTAAGACTTTTCAGTTTGCCTCTTTACTTTGTAGTAGCAATGGCACTCCCTCCTGCTCCCTGACACTCATGAACCTCTGGTACACTGCTGGTGTCTTCCATGGTGAAGAATGATGCAAAGTACTTAGCAGGTTGATCTGGCATTTTTTTTGTTCCCCATTACTACCTCACTAGCATCATTTTCCGGTGGTCCAATGTCAACTCTCACCTCCCTTTTAATCTTTATATAACTGAAAAACTTTTAGTATCCTGATTTATATTATTGGCTAGTTTGCCCTTTTTCATTTTTTCCCTTCTTATAGCTGTTTTTTTAGTTGCCTTTTGTTGCATTTTAAAAATTTCCCAATCATCCAACTTCCCACTCACTTTTGCTACATTATATGCCCTTTCCTTGGCTTTTATGCAGTGCTTAACCTTCCTCGTCATCACGATTGCCTACCCCTGCCACTTGAGAACAACTTCTTCTGTGGGACATATCCTTCCTGCACCTTGTAAACTATTCCCACAAACTTCAGCCATCTCTGCTCTGCTGCATTCCCTGCCAGTATCCCCCTCCAATCTGCCTGGGCAAGCTCCTCTCTCATGCCCCGAATTCCTTTTATTCCATTACAATACTGATACACCTGACTTATGCAACTCCCTCTCTTGCAATCTGACACCAACCTGATTTTCCCAATCCCCTTGCAAAGATCACTCACATTTTAAATTCCATTGATGCTATCTGGATACAAATTGGAACTTTACCCTTCTGATTACATCACGCCATCCACAATGCCTCTGTTCTCCACTTTCCCAGAAGACTTTAGCTAATACAACATAGACAGGAATCAAATCTGGCCTCTCTTTGTATTGTGGAGCTCAGTCACTTACAGAATTAAATTGATAAATCATTAGAGAGCCTTATCTTCTCCCTTAAATAACCTTTCATCTTTGTGTTTCAGATGTCCACAACCAAAAGTATCCTTATTGCTACAAGAGTATGATATTTTTCTGCTCTCATGTTCAAAATTTTCTCTTATATACAGACATTCCAGATTAGCTTGAGAAGACGTACAGTATTTCACCTCACCCCACATTTTTATTCTGGCATCTTCTCCCTTTCTTTCCAGTCCTGAAGAAGGGTCTTGGCCTGAAATGTCAACTGTCTATTCATTTCTAGAGATGCTGCCTGACCTGCTGAGTTCCTCCAGCACTTAGAGTGTGCGCCGCTTAATATTTCAATTGGTATGATAATCCCACTGCATAATTATCATCTGCCTTTTTTTCAAAACCTGTCTAAACCCTTGTCCAAAGAGCAAATCCTGCAGGACTTGTTACTATCTTGCAGCAGCAACACATCCAAAAGCAAACAGCTGTGGCTAAGGGAAACGGACAGCTAAACACGGCGTCAACCTATAAAACCCAAACACAGATGTAAATCATTAACTCTTCATACATGCAGCTGTCTCCAGAGAACCCCCATAGTGCCTTCTATTGTTTTAAAATAAACGGCAAACCATTTGACCCACGGATACCACAGGGCAGCTCCTGTGATCAGGTTTGCAAAATTAGAATGGAACGGAAGCACCTGTTAAGAAGGAAATGTTGAATGTCAGATTTTACTTTTCCTTTCTCCTGTTGCTGGGAAAGTGAATTCAGCATTCAATTAATTATCTTGGCCTGAAGCTATTGATAACTGAATGGCTTGGTAGTCTTACCAGCGTATTCTGAACAAACAATGTTTCCTTAAAACGAATGCTCCTTTTTATTCTTTCATGGTATGTGGGAACTCACTGCAAGGGTCAGCAGTTATAGCTCATCCTGAACTACACTTGAACTGAACGCTCACTGTGTCATTTCAGATGTCCAACACATTGCTGAGAGTCAGAAGTTACCTGTAGGCCAGACTAGGCATGTTTTGTTCTCAAAGTGATAAACGCAAACCAGCAAGGTTTTTATTGTAATTTGGCAGTTTCATGGTCACCATTCTCAATTCTACTCTCATTTTCAACTTGTGATTTACTTAACTGAATTAAATTTTCCAATTTGCCATAAAAGGCTTTTAACTTGTGTTATGGAGTCATAAAAAAGTACAACACAGAAACAGGCCCATCGGCCCATCTAGTTCATGCCAAAGCCATTTAAACTGCCTACTCCCATCAACTTGCACTGGGACCATAGCTCTTCATATCCCTACCATCCATGTACTGATCCAAACTTTGCCTAAGTGTTGACATTGAGCTCACATGTACCACTTGCGCTGGCAGCTTGTTCCACACTCTCACAACCCTCTGAGTGAAGAAGTTTCCCGTCATGGTCCCCTTAAACTTTTCACCTTTCCCCCTTAACCCATGACCTCTGGTTGTAGTCCCACCCAACCTCAGTGGAAAAGCCTGCTTGCATTTACCCTATTTGTACCCCTCATAATTTTGTATACCTCTATCAAATCTCCTTTCATCTTCTACATTCTCAAGAATACAGCCCTAACCTATTCAATCTTTCCTGATAACTCAGGTCCCCTAGACCTGGCAACATCCTTGTAAATCTTCTCTGTACTCTTTCAACCTTCTTTACATCTTTCCTGTAGGTAGGTGACCAAGACTACACACGTTACTCCAAATCAGGCCTCACCTTATGTCTTATGCAACTTCAACATAACACCCCATCTGCTCTCCTCAATACTTTGATTTATGAAGGCCAATGTGCAAAGGCTTTTTTTGGCGACCCTATCTTCAGATTATTAGCTCACGTCTTGAGATTATGTGGTCAATAACACCACTAGTTCATTCCAGGGATGTTGAGGTGCATCATTGTGGCAAGAAACACTTGGATAAAAAATGCTGGGGCAATGATGCAGCCTTACTTGCCTGCTTTGATATTACATCTATTAAAGTCAATGGCATAGAAGCACTATGCTGCAACCTCCTACTTTTGTCCGAGCTAGCAAGCTCATGAATAAATGCATGAGCATTTAACAGGAGGGACTGATGTAAGTTATCTTGGTAGCCCATAGAGATCTTAAATTAACATCAACTCTCATGGGCTTGTGAAGGAAGCTGTGGAGACAGGGGGAGAAAAAGATAACTAAAAATATGAGGAGAAGTCATCCTGTATAGTCTATGAACATGAGTTAATAAGGTCCATCTTTGAATTCCCCAAGCCAAAATAAAATGCACTGATTAAATGTCTTGGCTCAAACTTAATGGATGGGCACTTGAGTGAGATACAAGCGACAAGCACCCAGCATGTTTCAAAGGAGGTGGATTTTTTTTTGTTCACCCTCATTAGCAGTAATTTATTGGTTGTCAGATACCTTGGGCACCTTCAAAGGGTTTACAGGTCACCCTTGGGTTACTGACAGACTATTTGTGAGCATTTTTACAGACAAGCTCCAATAATTTTATAAAATCAAAAGTCCAACAAATGTTCAGTCCTACAAACAATACAATGAGATTTTTCTCTCTCTCCACTTTTAGTAACTCTTCCTTCACTGTTTTATGTGCCTTTAACATCATTCATTACAATACTGTAGAGGTATGGTTACTATATTGAGCAATTATTATGTATTTTCCGATTTATGGACAAAGTTAACTTAAGGACGTAATTTCCTTTGATGTCCTCCACACCCTGTCTTTCCTTCCTGAATTCTTTGGAACAAATTGTTAACTTTTTTAATTTGCCTACCACATCAGTTCTTAAGTTAGTGGCTGTACAATTTAGTCCAGTGTGTTCTGTAAATTGCTGACAGAGAGCTGAGTGATGGAATGCTCAGTGGCCACAGAAACCTCCAAATTGTACTCCAGGATAAAGAACATATTCCTATCTCCTTTGGAAAAAAATCCTGGTTTAATGTTTAAATTATATAAAGAAATTTTTACTGACCAAATGCTCCTGAACTTTAAAATTTAGAATATAGATCTTGAAATATTTCTCTGGAATAACCTTTACCGTATCAATATTTCATCTGTCTCTGAACTGTCTCTTAACTAACTCCCCTTACAAAGCTGCAAGGTTGCTTTAACTCTTCTGAGAAACTTCTGACAGGAGAACACATGTCCTTTCTGTTTTGCTTTGCAGCTTGGGGTAGTGTACATAGATTAAATTACTGCCTCAGCAATTAGAGACTGATCCCACTGATACAGAGACTCACACCGAGGCCGAAGAAGAATTTAAATTCAAAGAATGAAGTAAATCTTGGATTTAAAATTTATTTCAGGAGGACCGCCGGTCTGCCAATGGAGTAGCAGTATTTTTCTGCTGCTCTTAGTTTTCTTTCTTTCCCCCTAGTTTAAGCTTTGAATCTAAAAATTTTACTTGCTGATTCTTGAGGGGGATCAATTATGTCTATGTCTACAAGAAGTGGGAAGAATTTACCTGAACCTAGTGATAAAGGTAATGGGAAAGGAAAGGTGCAAACGGAAAGATCTGATGAAATGCCATCGCGGGCTGAAGATATCGTTCGGACACTAAATTCAATTCAGGATCAGAATGGATCAATTAAAGACCAACTGGAAAAGAATAGTAATGAAATTAAGTCATTTCTGGGAAAGCTTAAAGACCTGGAAACTCAAGTTATTTCACACGAACAGGAACTAAAGATAACTAAGCAAAAGTTGTCTGAAGCTACAACTCGTTTGGAAAGATATCAAAATAAGTTTATAGACCTGGAAACTAGGTCTCGACGAAGGAATATAAGAATTGTTGGGCTGCAGGAAGGAGCTGAAGATGGAGATCTAACGGCTTACTTTGGTAAGCTTTTCCACACTTTATTTCCTATCATTCTATCAAAGCCGCCTGCTATAGAAAGGGCACACACGGCTATTATCTCGAAATCGAAGGATTCTAGTAAACCAAGATCTGTTCTGATTTGCTTTCATCACTTTAAAATTAAAGATCAAATAATGTGACAGGCAAGAAAACAGAGAGTTTTTAGATTTGTGGAACCTGAGCTCCACTTCTACGAAGATTATCCAATAGAGATAATGGACCAAAGATCAAAATTTGCCCTGGTAATGAAACAAGAATATGATAAAAACCTTTTCCCGTCTTTGAGGTACCTGACAAGAATTAAAATTTTCCCTGCTAATTCTCCTCCTCGTACTTTTTTTGATCCAAAAGTTGCACTGGATTTTGTTCAGGCTTTACCTGCCGCTGTCACCGACGCCGCTGTTGAATGATCCATCCGAAAGGCTGTTTGGCTATTTGTCTATTATTCGCATTTTGGAAAGAAGATTTATGAAGGTCACTTGTATATTTCATCGAGAGACTAATTAAACAAGACGGAGTGTTGTTCTTTATTGCATATTATTGGTTTTCCTTTGGAAAGATTTACGGTTTAAGCATCTCTGTTCAAATGACCTCTGGACATTCTATGACTGAGGGAAGAAGATAAGGTGACTTGGTCCTTTAATTTAATACTTGGTAGCTAATTGGTAGTTTTTTCCTACTAATATGGCTTTTTATATATTTTTTTCTGTTTTATTATAACATTTTATAATTGAATTTTTTTAGGGAATTAATACTAAACAAACATGGCGCTGGTTTTTCTCTCTAAGAGATAACATTATTTTGGTTCTTTCTTGTTTATTAGTCGATGTAATGTAAATACTTTTTCTTGCTGAGACTTTACTGTCTTTCTCACAAGGTCAGTCTACTTTTTTACTAACTGGGGGGAGGGAAAGAAAACACAGACAGAGCAGTCAGCAGCTTTGAATTCTATCGTAGATCGCTTGCCTCTTTCGGGTTTCTGGGTGTGGGTGGGTGGGTTTAGAGTTAGGAGTTTTTTCCCCATTGGGTGGTTCCAGAGCATGCGTGTTTTTTTATTTGGTTGTATTCTTCATCACCGCCATCTTTGATCATCCTGTATTGGTATGTGCTCTGTGCATGTATAAAGTAGAATGAAATTATAGTATGCTGTTCAAACGGATTAATATAATAAATTGGAATGTACGCGGTTGGAATCATCCTATTAAGCGAAAGAAGAATTTAAAATTATTAACCGATTCCAACCTGAGATAATTTTTGCTCAAGAGACACATACCTCGGCGGGAGATCAAAATAGATTTTTTAGATGGTGGAATGGTTTGCAATTCCACTCTACTTCTCGGAGTAAAACAAAAGGCATGTCTATTTTCATTAAACCTAATATATTTATTCAAGAGGATATTGAATCAGATTCTAATGGTAGATTTCTAATTGTTAAAGGAACAGTCTGTAACAGAAAAGTTGTTTTGGTTTATTTGTATGGTCCTAACTTAGATGATCCTACTTTTTTTAAAAAGGTATTTGCTTTACTGCCTGACTTAAATGAATATATGCTCATAATGGGTGGGGATTTTAATTGCTGTTTAAATCCTATGATTGATAAGAGCTCAACCAATCCGCAACTTCCAAATCGATCCGCGTCATTTATTAATTCCTTTTTGATTGACTTTGGGTTGATTGATTTGTGGAGGTATCTTCACCCCGATAATAGAGAATATTCTTTCTTCTCACATGTTTATAAAAAATATTCGAGGATCGATTATATTATAATTGATCCCCGCTTCTTGCCTAGTGTTAAAACTTGCCAATATGACGCTATTGCTATATCTGATCATGTGCCTCTGAGTTTGTCTTTTGAATTTGATGATGTCATTCTTGCCCGCCCACTTTGGCGCATGTCTCAGACATTATTGCAAAACTCTTTGTCAGTTTCACTGAAACCCAGATAAAAGATTTTTTTTCTTTTTAATGATTATAGGGGGTATGTCTAAATTAGTTATATGGGATACATTTAAAGCATTTTTACGTGGTCAGATTATTTCTTATTCAGTTAAACTTAAAAAACAAACTAAAGCAGAATTAGATAGAATTTCAAAACAAATTAAAGATTTAGATAATATTTATGCAATTTCCCCCAATACTGATTTATTTATACAAAGGGTGGAACTTCAATCACAATATAACCTGTTATTAACTCATCCCATTGAAGGTTATTTGCTTAAGTTAAAGAGCCAATTTTTTATGTCCGGAGATAAAAGTAATAAACTGCTTGCATCTCAATTAAAAATGGCTGCAGCCAAAAGGCAAATCATGAAAATTCATAGGAAAGATGGTACCTTAGCTCAGGAATATAAACTAATTAATAAGATTTTTCAAGATTTTTATGCTGAGCTATATAAATCTCAATGTCCGTTAGATTCCTCTAAAATGAATGCTTTTTTACAAAAGATTGTTTTTCCTAAAATCTTGGCTGAGGATCAAAAAACTCTCGATGCTCAAATTACTGAAGCTGAAATTCATAAAGCTATTTTTTCAATGCAATCTGGTAAGTCCCCAGGACTTGATGGCTATCCTGTAGAATTTTATAAAAAATCTGGAAAATTGCTCTCTCTGTATATGTTGGAAATGTTTAAGGATTCTTTTGTGAAAGGTGACTTACCCTCTACTTTTTATGAGGTCTCTATTTCCTTAATTCTTAAAAAAGATAAAGATCCTACTGACTGTGCTTCATATAGACCTATTTCATTACTGAATGTTGATGCTAAGATTTCGTCAAAGATAATGGCCAACCGGTTGGAGAATATTTTGCGTAAAGTTATTTGTAAAGATCAAACAGGCTTTATAAAGGGTCGCTATTCCTTTTCAAATGTTCGGAGACTATTTAACATTATATATTCATCTTCTCCTAAAATTCCACAATGTGTTGTATCTTTGGATGCTGAAAAAGCGTTTGACCGAGTCGAATGGAAATATTTATTCAACGTTTTAGAGAAACTTGGCTTTGGTGTTAATTTTAATAATTGGATTAAAATGATATATAAAGCCCCTATTGATACTGTTGTCACTAACAAGCGTAGGTCTCCTTTTTTTCAGCTTTCACGGGGGACAAGGCAAGGCTGTCCATTAAGTCCTTTGTTGTTTAATTTAATATTAGAACCCCTTGCTATTGCTCTTCATGAGGCTAAAAATATCCATGGGATCTTTGTGAATGAGATCATGCATAAGGTCTCTCTTTATGCTGATGATTTATTGGTTTATATATTTAACCCTGACGAATCCATTCCTGCCTTGCTAAAATTATTTAATGAATTTGGAGGTTTTTCAGGATATAAAATAAATTTTAGTAAAAATGAATTGTTTCCTTTAAATGATTCTGTCTCTATATACGATAATACTTCTTTTAAAGTTTCAGACTCTTTTAGATATTTAGGTATTATAATTACTAAAAAATATAAGGATCTTTATAAAGCTAATTTTGTTCCCTTAGTAGACTCTATGAAGTATTTATTTAGTAGATGGAGTCCGCTTACGTTTTCACTTGTTGGTCGTATTCATATAGTTAAAATGATGATTTTACCGAAATTTTTATATTTATTTCAGAATATTCCTGTTTTTTTGACTAGGAAATTTTTTGATCAGATTGATTCTATTATTTTATCTTTTATTTGGAATAATAAAAGTAAATGTCATTTACAAAAATTGAAAAAGGATGGAGGTCCTTAGAATGTATTATTCGGCTGTTAATCTGCGATATATGTCATTTTGGTTATATTGGGTTGATAGGAGTGATCGGCCAATTTGGGTAGACCTGGAACTGAAAGTTGTAAAACAGTTTTATTTAACCTCGTTATTGGGAGCTCCTTTACCTATGCAATTAGGTAAAGTTGTTAATTTCAACCTATATCCTTTGATTAAGTATTCTTTACAAATTTGGCTCCAGTTCTGCAATTTTTTTAATCTTAAAAAATTTAAACTTCGTAGTTTAATTTACCGAAATTACTTTTTTAAGCCTTCTTTAAGTGATCCAATTTTTTTACTTTGGAAAAATAAAGGTATTAATTCATTTTTGGATTTATTTAAAAAGGATAGATTGATGTCCTTTGAACAATTAACTGATAAATATTCTCTTTCATACTCACACTTTCTGCAATATCTTCAAGTTAGATATTTTTTACAAAAATATTTAAGTAATTTCCCTTACATATTGGAGGCTGACCTGTTAGATACTATTATGAGTATAAATCCTTTGATTAAGGGTTCTATTGGAAGAATTTATAATTTATTATTACAATGGGATAAGCGGCCTATATCTAAGATTAAACAGGATTGGGAAAAGGAACTCCATTTGACTTTTATGACCGAGGATTGGATGCCGATATTGAAGTTGGTTAACTCTTCTTCAATTTGTGCTAGCCATTCATTGATTCAATTTAAAATTGTACATCGTTATCATTTGACAAAGGAGAGACTTTCTAAAATCTTTCCTAATGTTGATAGTCATTGTGATAGATGTAAAACTGAGATAGCTACACTGACACATATGTTTTGGTCTTGTTCTATATTGGAACAGTTCTGGAAGTCGGTTTTCTCAACAATTTCTAAAGCACTTAAAATTAATTTACAACCTAATAAATTAACTGTGCTTTTTGGAATAGTTCCTCAAAATATTCATGGTATTTCTGTGTCTGACCAACATGTTATTGCATTTCTTACATTGATGGCTAGGAGGGCCATTTTGTTGAAGTGGAAGGATACATCAGCTCCCACTTTGTCACAATGGTTCTCTCAAGTGATGCTATGTCTTAGTTTGGAGAAAATTAGAAGTCAAACCTTTGAACCTTTATTTGATTTTGAGAAAAGATGGGGCGCATTTGCTCGTTATTATCATTTGAGCTAATTGATAGATTTTTTCCATGATCTAATTGTAAATATTTTAGTATATTTTCTTTTCTTGCTGGCAGTTTGATGTTTATTTTTAGAAGCTTTTTGTATGACGCATGGCTCCGGGGTTGTACACCTAATGGGTTCTCTTTTTTATTTCTCACTTTTCTGCTCAGTAGTTTTTTTTTTTGTTATCACAAAATTTTGTTTTCAATCTTTAAGATAATTTTTTTTGAGGCATTGTAAGTGTTGTTACTTCAATGTACTCATGTTATTTTTCCTATATATACAATAAAAAGATTTGAAAAGAAAGAAAAGAAAAATTTATTTCGTAATGTTGACCGCTAAATTACCTGATCATTGCAAAAGCACTTCTGATTAATGGAGTCCTTCAGGGAAGGGAATCTGTTAATAACATCCAGTCTGGACTACATGTGAGTCTCGACCAGGGATTCCCATCCTTTTTTATGCCATGGACCCCAACCCATAACCAAGGCATCTGTAAACCCCAGGTTGGGAACCCCTGGTTTAGACCATCTACAGTATGTTACTGTATAGAACACCTGGCCCCTAATGTTGTGCTGAACTTTGAACCTACTCTAAGATCAATCTGTCCCTTCCCTCCCACATAGCTCACCATTTCGATTTGTCATCAATGTGCCTAGCTAAGAGTGTAGAATATACTTTTATACTTTATACTTCATTGTTGCCAAACAATTGGTACTAGAATGTACAATCATCACAGCGATACTTGATTCTGTGCTTCACACTCCCTGGATTACAAATATTAAAAATAGTTAAAATTAGTAAATATTAAAAATTTAAATTATAAATCATCAATAGAAAATAGAAAAATGGGAAGTAAGGTAGTGCAAAAAAACCGAGAGGCAGGTCCAGATATTTGGAGCATACGGCCCAGACCCGGGTCAGATTCCGTTCAGCAGTCTTACCACAGTTGGAAAGAAGCTATTCCCAAATCTGGCCATACGAGTCTTCAAGCTCCTGAACCTCCCAGAGGAAAGAGGGACGAAAAGTGTGTTGAAAAAGAATATAGAACATGTCTCTTTGTAATCGCCTTGGTTCAAGGATATTTTGGGGTGAACAATTAATGTCAGCATTGTCACATCCTATGAACTAACTTTAAGAAAAAATAAACACAGTGTGGCCAGAATACAAAAAGGGTTTTGCATGTTTTTTTTCACAAATTATTCTGGCGACGATGGGAGGTAGCAAGACCCCTTTGGGTATTGCTAACCTCATACGCCGCAAGTTCGATTTGCTGACTTGTTGGATGCGAGCCAGGGTGGATGGAAGGGGCCTAGTCCTTGGCTGTAGCGAGGATTAGGCCTGAAGCCATAGTGTTGCCTGCTTGAGCAGACGAAGCTATTGTACTTCACTGGGGGGGGGGGGGGCATGGTGTCCGGAACGGAGTTGGGGCTGCCCTCCCAGGGCTCTGTTCTTGTTGAAACATTTATTGACACATACACAAAAACATGTATACCGCTATATACATTGTTCACCTGAAAGCAGGATTGCCAACTGTCCCGTATTAGCCGGGACATCCCGTATATTGGGCTAAACTGGTTTGTCCCACTGTATTTCCCCTGCTAAGGTAGACTGTTCTTATGAAACCTTTTGTAAGCCGAAATGGCGTAAAGCGCAGAAGCAATTACCATTAACTTATATCGGAAAAATTTTTGAGCGTTCCCAGACCCAAAAAATAACCTACCAAATCATACCATATAACACATAAAACCTAAAATAACACTAACAGTAAAAGCAAGAAAGATATGATAAGTACACAGCCTATATAAAGTAGAAATAACGTATTGACAGAATCAGGAAGATTAGCCAAAACCGGAAAACTTGTAGAGAAAAAAAAAAAATCGGCACATACACGCATGCGCACACAGGTGCCCGCGCAAGGCTTCATGGTCATGGTAGTCTTTCTCGGGGTAAACACAAGTGTCCCATATTTGACTGCTACTTTTGTCCCTTATTTGGGAGTGAGAAAGTTGGCAACCCTACCTGAAAGCATTCTCCATTTAGATTCCTCTGGCCATAGTGCATGATCTCACCCCATTTGCCAAGTACACACACACTCACTGTACCTATATGCCTCTGTTGCAGTACTTCACTATCACATCACCTGACACCCAGTAACACACACAAAATGCTGGAGGAACTCAGCAGGTCAGGCAGCATCTATGGAGAGGAAAAGAGTTGACGTTTCAGGCTGAGACCCTTCATCAGGACTTGGTATGTGTCAGATATAGAGCTTTAACCTCTGGCACCCAGGTCAATTGTTGTGATCAGGACTGATGCTGGCTTTCAACACAAAACACTTACAGTTCCTTTCCCCCATAGGAATGTGAAATCCTCCATAGCTGAATAATAGCTAAAATGTTTCAAAATTTGGTTTAAAAATACATGCATTACACCAGCTTATGAATTTAAAAATGCCTGCTCTTCTATTATCAAAAATTCTGAGCGAGGGTAAGGAAAGCTCACTGGCAAAAGCACCCTTGTATAATCTGGTACATGTATTTATTAGTGTCACATGGACGTTACAATTAGGTTATTTGTGAAGTTTCACCATGCGGACAAGACTATGTGGTCTGCTGCGTTGAAACTCTGTTAGCAGCAATCATAAAGCTTTTATCTGAGAAGTAAGTATCCCAGATCATCTTGCCACCCCTAACATTTTCTTGTGAAAAATACAAGGTTTTATTTTTC